>NW_002476434.1:722651-1445302 GCF_000189635.1 Tetrahymena thermophila SB210
ACAAGTATATTGCCTGCACACCTTCGTGTTTTGGGCAAGTCTTTTTAACCATCTTTAAAATTTTTCTTTTGAATATAAGCTTTTTGAATATTTATATCAGAATAAATGCTTGAAATTCTTCTACTCCTTCTACTATCTTTCTACTTTTAATGAGAAAAAATTTTGAAAATTTTGATTAAAAATAAATAAATAAACTTTCTTCAAGAAATTTTAATTTATTAATAAATATTTTTTAAGAATAGTTATTAAATTAAAATATTTAGATTAATAAAATTAAATTATTATTATTATTTATAATTAGTTAAATATTTAATCATTTATATATTTATTGCCTTTCTTAGTAATTATTTTAAAGAACTATTTCTAAAATCCTATTTATAAATCTAACCAAAAAATAAATTTCCAATTTAAATATAATAAATTATATACAATAATTTATTTCAAATAGCCAAGAAAAAGAATAACAAAATTTTGAGATTTTTAATCAAAAATAATGTATTTACATACAAATTTCAATTGATTTTTATCTAGTTCTTAAATATGCCAAAAAATTTTAAATTACTGAGTTTTAAAATTAAAAAATGTACACTTAATAAATTTATTTCATAAATAAACTATAAATTTTATCTAAAAACTTTATAAACTATTATATTTACAAACTATTTTTGTTAACTAAATCAAATTATTAAAATTAAATTTATAAGTGGCTCAAAACATAATTGATTATTTTTTATGAATTTAATAAATTTTAGCTTTTTATGAAATTTATTTAGTTAAAAATCGCTTTTTATTTACCTTTCTATAAAATAGTTAAAAAGCTTTATCTTTTTACACTAGTTGTTATCTATTAAAAATCAAATATCATAATATTTTTAATAGGGATGTGAGATTTAGTTAATCTAAGCTAATCATTTAAATTATTTTAGAAACTATTGTATTATCATTTTAAATGTTTTAAGTTTTAACAATATTTTATTTTTAAGAGAAGTATATATATAAATTTTGTAATATGTTAAAGACTTTTAAATCAATGATGATATTAGGTTTTGAGATATGATACCAAAAAAATTGTCTAATATTATCATGGATAAAATAATAATAGTGTAAATAAAAGGAGCTAGATATTTAGGAATTTATACTAGATTTAAAAATTAATTAGAACTTTTTTTTCACTTATTTCAATTATTTATTGAGTGTTTTTCCAATTATTTTCGTCTATTTTTGATATTTTTGAACAAAATATGTAGTATTTACTATGATTTTTCCTTAAAATAATTGGGATTAAGACACAAATTTTAGATAAAACTTAAAAAAACAGTTTTTTCATAATTATTTTTTTATATTTTAAGTATGTAAAAAGCATAAATTAAATATAAACGGAATCAGTAATGCTAGAGAATAAATACATCACTTTTGTTTGAGGAAAAAATTTGATTCACGTATTATCTTTTACAAATTAATTTCTAAAGAATTTAGTTTGAAAAGGAAATTTTTGATATTGTGGTTCTATTTATCTAATTAGGCTTTAAGTTTATTTGTATGTTTAGGTTAATAATTTCCTATATTTATTAAATAGTAGAGCATTTAATTAATTCATGCTGTTCTTATCAAATTACGTCGCAGGAGATATTTTTTTGTTTATATACTATCTAGGAGATTAAAACGAATTATAGTTAATAATAAATATTAAGAAATCAAAATATAGAAAAAGGTTATAAAAAAAAAGCAAATTTCTAAGAAAAATAAAAGACATGAAAAGGACTTCGTCCATTGATAATATTCTTGAAGAGAATATATAAAAAGATGAGTAGGAATTGATTTATGCTCCTGAAGTTGATCCAGATGACCCAAAGAGTACCTAAACATTTGAGATTTCAACTAATGTTAGTGGCAGTGAAACAGAATAGCTTATTAAAGAATACAAAAGACTTAGCTCTTATATCCCAAAACTCAACTACGATAACTTATAAGAAGTCGAAGATCTCCGTGTTGATTTAAGCATGCTATAACATCGCATCGAACAAAGCATTGAATACTCTAAGAGCAGTAAGGACACTAATGTTAAAAATAAATAAAAGTATCTAGAAAAACTTTATCAAGAGATTAGTGAGAAAATAGACACTATGAAGAAGTAAAGCTCTTCTGATGATGCTTATAGCAGCGGGGAAGAAGTTCCTGTTTAGAGCTTGAGAGAAATAGATATCAGTGATAATACTACTAAGCCATCAAATAAAGGTAAAAATCAAGTATAAACTCAGGTAGGAAGTTAAGAACCCATAACCCAACGTTCATTCTTCGTTAAAGAAGAGCGCCTAATTTAAGCAGAAGATAGACAAATTGAGTTTAAGCACTACCGTTACCCCTTTTCTAAAGAGTGCAAGGCAATCATCCTCAAGACAATTGTAAGCATGCTTAACACGCACGGTGGTACTATTATGATAGGTGTTAGAGATTAAGATCTCAGTGTAGTTGGTATAAATATCGATTAAAAGTAAAAAGATGAAATCATTCTCTAAATAAATCAAATGGTTTAGAACGTTATACCTGCTGTCAATGAAGAAATTCAAGTTGATTACATTCCTGTCAAATTTAAATGGGTATTTATTTATTTACTTACTTTTCATTTGATAATTTTATTGACTATTTAATTTATTTTCTATCTAATTAACTAACTATCCACTTTTATTCTACTTTACAAGAAAGATATTTATTTATTTTAGGATAAATAAAATTAATTAAAGCCTATTCTAATTAAATTCACTTATCTGTAAATTAAATCATTATTTTACTTTTAATTTTAGGGCAAATGGGCTTCTAAAACTTGGATATGTAGAATTTCTATTTCTTAAGGCTAATTAGATCGCTTTTATTACATAGAAGACTCTTCTGTTCACTCATATGTAAGGTAATGAAAATACATTTTTTTTAAAAACAGCAATTTTCAATTTTAAAAATGTATTATTATAGATACTAAGCAATGTGCAAGACAGTAAAGCTAAAAGAAATAATTAACTTCACATATGAAAGAGCTAAGTTCCCTCGTGAAAAGTAAATTAAGATAGTTTATGCTAAACCAGATACTGACGGAGTTAAGAATTGTAATATGGAATAGGATGCTATTGATAATTTATAGGAATTAGATTAGCAAAAGCTTTATGACAATAAGATAATTTTCACAGATATTTAAGAAGGTTTTTATGAAAAATTAAGAAATTTCTTAGATGAAAAACTGCAAGAAGAAGAATTAGATTATGTTATAATAGATTAAAAGAAGCATGTTGTTTTGTAATTTGAAAACATTGATTCTACCAAAAGAGCTATTGAACTCTTTAATTTAGAAAAAGATCGCTTTGTCTATGAATTAAGACACCAATACAATTTCAAAAAAGTACTTATGGGAGATATCGTAAAGAGTATTGTTGTGAAAAACGAATATACCTTTATAATCGATCATATTGACACTTCAAAACGCGATTCCTTCATTCTTTACTTATCAGATTGGTTAAAGGAGCAACAAATTAAGCATATTTGGTTGAATTTCAAATTGTATTTAGCTCTTTACGTTCTAGAAACTGAAAAGGTTTCAAAGTATCTACTTGAAAAGAAAGAAGAAATTGCAAATTAGTTTGGATTCCACTAAAAGGTATTCTTTGGATTCTGTCGCGACTACATCATCATTAAAAATATCTAATCGAAGACAGATCTAAAGAAAAGACTTATCACACTTCTCAAATATATTCCATACAAAGCCCTTGTTGAGAAAGATGGAACTACCATCCATGTTAAATGTAAGGACTTTTACGATTTACTTATTGCATTTGATAGAATTAAGTCTGCCTACATGAATGGTGAATTCTCTAAGTTTACAGACCACAGCAAGATTAAAGTTTTCTTAGGCTTTGATAGATATATAGAATGAATCAAAAAGCATAAAAATAAGTATTCAAATATATAAATGAATGAACGAATAAATAAATAACTAAATTTAAGCTTTAAAATTAATTTTAGATTTTACCTAAATATTATTTAAACTCTTTTATTATATATTAAATTTTGTATTTTTGTATTTGCATTTATTAACTAAATTTAAAAAACTATTTCTTTTATGATTTATTTTCTTTCTATTTAAATTCAAATATTGGTATTTCCTTAAAATAAATAACTTAATCAATCATTTATCAATTCACCACAAAAATTTTAATTATTTGTGTGGTAATATGTTAATCAAAATTTTCTGTATTATTTTTTGAAATATTACTTACAATTTGCGTATTTTTGGTTAAACACAAAATATAAAACATAAGGTAAAGGTAAGCACTAATAAAAATAGTCAAATAATATTCTATTTTTTAGACAAACAAATAATTATTGAATCAAAAAGATTATATATTTACACTTAACATTATTTTTTTATAAATAAAGTTAAGCTTTTATTCATTTAATTGAGTAATATTATTTACGTCATAAAAAAGATATAGTCAATTAATATTAAAAGTTTTTATGAGGGGGCAATAATCTGATTTATATGGTTAGTTTTTGAATTGATTGCTTAGAGTTTCCCTAATTTTAATATAATTTTTTATATAAATATTTATGTAATTTTTTTCTTCTTAAAAATTAAAGTTATTAATTAATGTTTATTCAAAAAAATGATGGTAAATTTCAGGTTTAATTTAATTTATTACTCTACTTAAGAATCTAAGAAATCATTCTTTTAAGTTTTTAAATTAATCAAGCAAAAAAAGAAGTAAAAATAGAAATAATTAATTAATTTACTAAAAAATATTTAGAAAAAATATTCTTCAACTATCAAAAAAAAAATGAATGAACTTTTTTCAAACAGATAAGTTGGAGGTGGATTTACAATATTGAGAAAATTGGATATTTTTGGAGTGCCGATATAAATTAACTTTAACTATGAAAATAAGCACACCACCAAATTTGGTGGGATAGTTTCATTGGCTGTTTTTAGTCTTATTTTTGTTTTTTTAATAAATTTATTGCTATAAATTTCTAACAAAAATAATCCTTAAGTAATTTAAGAATAGTTAGTCGTAGATAGCCCTTCAAGATTTGATTTAAGTGATTAAAATTTTAATTTCGCAATCGGTCTTTTGGATGAAAACTTTTCTCCGTTTTTCGATGAAAGCTACTACAAAATAAGAGGAAATTTTTTATTTAAATAAAATTATACATATCCAAATGGAACTGTTACTTAAGAATTTTAAAGCTAAGAAATTGAGTTGGTTAGATGCACTGCTGAGTCCTTTAAAGTAGATGGGACATAAAATTTTTTTTTAAGTCAATAATATAATAATTTATATTGCATCAAGGATATAAGTAAATTTTATTTGGTTGGGTAATTTGATTAACCTAACTTCTCAGTGATATAGTATTTTATTTCTTAATGTAGTGGAAGTAACTGTTAAAATTCAACTGAAATCAAACGAAAGCTTTCTATAAGCCAACTTTAGATTTACTATTCAAATTATGCAGTAAAGGTTTCAAATTTAACTTAACCATTTTAGCCAATAGGATAAAGTCTATTTTGGTAAACTAACCTATTGTTAGGATAGGTGATAGACATAACTTATATGAATACATATGTCACAGATGATTTAGGTCTTATATCTAATTCGTATGTAACAAAAACCAACTTACTTTATTCAGATAACAGAGTTATATTCAGTTCTTCGGCCAGCGACTATATTTACTCGATAAGTATCTATATGGAAAAAAATCGTGAGCAATAATATCGTCGCTCCTACCTTAAATTTACCTAAGCGATTTCATAAGTAGGAGGTATTTATAACGTCCTCTTTTTAATTGGATGTTTAATTGCTCAACCTTATTCTTACCTTGAGCTACAGAGAAAGATAGTTAATTCAACTTTTAGCTTTTCTGGAGATTATTTGACAAATAATGGTAATAAAAATAATAAAAGAAAAAAATCAAATAAAAATAAGAAAAAAAATTTAGAAGCAATGCAAAGTAATATTGCATGTGATGGAAAAAGTAGCAATAAATCGACGAATACTTAATTAAATATCTAAAATTTTTAAGATGCTTTGAAGAATAAAGATTATTTATAGCCTGACAAAGATTAAAAAGGAAATAACACAAGCAGACCTGTTCTAGATAAAACAAAAGACCAAGAAGATCTAAAATACGATATAATTAGCTCAATATACAATGAATTCAAAATTCGATCAATAGAATATTTTAAATACTACTTAAAGTGTTTTAGTTGTTTTAAGAGTGATATATAAACAATATTAAATTTTGGGACAAACAAAATATATGAATTTACAGACATATGCTTCATAGTAAATAAACTAATTGAGGTAGAAAAGCTTAAGCATCTGCTTTTGAATGATTAGTAGCTCAAGTTATTTGAATATGTCCCTAAACCTAAAATTACAAAATCGATTATTAGCGATTACAATTAAGCCAAATAAAATGAAAAATAATTAAAGAAAGCGATTAAGTAAAAACAGATAGTTTAATTAGATATTTTTGAGAATAAGCCTATCTAAGTCCAAGATCCACAATAGTTAAATATTTTAACAATAATGAATAAAAGCTAATTAGACAAAGCTCGTGACGCTTAATAAGCTTTCAATTATATTTACAAACACTAAAAAAAGCTTACTAAAATTGATAAAAAATTAATTTTGCTTTTGGATGAAAAGCACCTCCCTTTATTCAACTCAAATTCGTTAGAAAATTCAATTGTAGGAAAATATAACTCTTTAATGTAAATCAATATAAATAGTTAAAATTAAGAATCGATAGAATCTCAAGCTAAATAAAATAAAAACTACGAAAACACGTTAGATTAATCATAAATTAGAAAAAGTCTTTATTTTTTCGAACAAAAAAATAAAAACATAGAGGTCATTGAAGAAACATAGAAAGAAGAATAAAATATCTAAAATTCTGCTCCTCCATTAAAGCAAGAAGATAATTTAGCTTCCTCTATTGCCCTAGAAAATATTAGTATGAGTTGCTATTCTTATGTAAATAATATACCACAGTAATTATCAGTGTTAGCAGCATCACCTGCATTTAATATTATTGAAGATTTTAATTTTAAGACATCAAATCCTTAATAATATTAAGAAACTGATAGAGAATAATGAATTTTATTAAATTAAAATTTATATTTTCAAAAATTGGTTTTTTATAGAGTTACTAATTTAAAAAAAAAATAAATATTATAACATTTATGAGTTTAAAATAATAATTTTACAATTATTTTTGTTTTTTTCTTAATATGGATTATCTATTTTATAATAAAACTAATTTAAAAATATAATTTTCATGAATAATTAGATGAATTAACTATCACTATAAAGCTAAAATATTACAAATTTTGTGATCCTTCATAATTATTTACTTATTTTTATTTATTCATTATTAAATAATAAATTTTTTTGCCAGCCAATAATTATTTTTAGAAAATTTAAATTGAATCTAAGTTAGTCTGTTATCTTAAATTATATTTCAATAATATTTGAGCAGCTTAAAAAGAAAAATAAAATAAATACATATAATTATAGGTCTGATATTAAAGTATTTTAGTTATTTTAATTGATTTAATTGTTTGAAATATTAAATATTAAAATTTTGGAAAAATTAAAAACATCACAATCAATATGGTAATAATTATTTAAACAAAAATTAAATGGGATTTTGTTTTTATAAGTACTTTTTCTATTTAGGCAATACAAATATATTATTTGAATAATTGTTTATTTAATAGAAAATGTCATTATATATAGAAAAAATAATAATAGTCGGCAAGCATATTCATTACATTTGGTTTACTTAATAATGAATAAAATCATGTTATAATTCATTAATAATAAAAGTAATAAAATAAGAATAGTCAAGAAAGTAGAAATAAACAAATAAATAAAGATAATTGAATCAAATAAAAATTGATTAAAAATTATAAAAATGAATAATTTACTTTCAAATAAATAATATGGGAATGGGTTCTCTCTACTAAGAAAAGTAGATATGTTTGGAGTACCTATATAAATAAACTTTAATTATGAAAATAAACATACTACAAAGTTTGGAGGCATTATGTCCCTTGCAATTGTTGCTCTGCTTTTAACATTATTAATAAATTTACTAATTTCGATTATTAATAAAAGTAATCCTCAGGTATTGTAAGAACAGTTAATCGTAGAAAATCCTTCTAGGTACGATTTAAATAATTAAAATTTTAATTTTGCTATCACTTTATTGGATGAAAATTACTCTCCATTTATTGATGAAAGCTATTATACAATAACTGCTAATTTTTTGTATAAGTAAAACCAAACATTAGCAAATGGGACAATTATATAGCAGTTTTAAAGTAAAAATATAGATCTAGTTAGTTGTAATCCATCTTCTTTCTAAGTTTAAGGAACTTCTTAATTCTTTATGAGCTAAGACTATAACAATCTGTATTGTATCAAAGATATAAATTAGCTGTACATAGTGGGATAATTTGATCAGCCAGATTTTTCAGTTATCTAATATTTTGTATCCTAATGCAGTGGTGTTAATTGCCAAAACTAAACTGAAATTCAAAGAAAGTTATCTGTGAGTCAACTATAGATTTATTATTCGAACTATGCAGTAAGGCTTTCGAATTTAAGCGAACCATTTTAGCCACTAGGATAAAGCTTATTTTGGTAAACTAGCTTAAAGAGTGCATAAGTTATTGATATAACTTATATGAATACTTATGTTACTGACGATCTAGGTCTTATATCTAACAACTATGTAACTCAGTCTAAATTATTGTATTCAAATAATAGAGTTACATTTAGTTCTAGTGCTACCTCTTATTTTTATTAATTAAGTATTTTCATGGAAAAAAACAAAGAAATGCAATATAGGCGTTCTTATATGAAACTAACATAAGCTATTTCTCAGGTAGGTGGTATTTATAATGTCTTGTTTTTAATAGGATGCTTGATAGCTTAGCCATATTCTTATCTTGAATTACAAAGAAAAATTGTTAACTCAACCTTTTCATTTTCTTCATAATACTTAAATCAAGACAATAAATAAAAAAAGAAAGACTCAAAAAATAAGAAGGATAAAGGAAAGCAGTAAAAAGGTACAGATAAATAAAAAGTAAATGGTACCCAAAAAGAATAAGAAGGTTAAGAAAGCAATAGAACTACAAATAATAATTAGCAAAATAATTTAAATGAAACTTTTTAAAATAAAGACTATATTATAGAAGATAATCAATAAAGAAATAGTAATACTGAGAGACCAGTTTTAGACAAATCTAAAAATTCGGACTAAATGAGTCGCTTAGAGGTATAAAAGAGTAATATAATCAGTACTGCTTACACAGAATTTAAAGTTCGTAGCGTAGAATATTTTAAATACTATCTTTAGTGCTTTAAATGTTTTAAAAGTGACATCTAATTGATACTCAGTTTTGGGACTAAAAAGATTTATGAATTTACAGATATTTGTTATATTGTTAATAAGTTAATTGAAGTAGAGAAGATAAAACATCTAATTCTGAATGATCAGTAACTCAAATTATTTGAATATGTACCAAAGCCTAAAATAACTAAATCTATTATTGATGGCTACAGGTAAGCAAAATAAAATGAGAGATTATTATATAAGGCTATAAAGTCAAAGCAAACAGTCTAATTAGATTAATTAGACAGTAAATTAAGAAGGGATTCAGCAAATTAGTAACTTAACATTTTGACAATTATGAATAGGAGCTAATTAGATAAAGCTCGTGAAGCACAACGTGCATATAATTACATTTATAAAAATTAAAAAAAGCTATCCAAGATAGATAAAAAGCTGCTTTTATTGTTAGATGAACAACACATACCTCTCTTTGACTCAAATTCTTTTGACAGCTCTATGATTGGGAAATACAATAATAATATATTACAACAAAATAATTAATAATCTGAATCATTAGGTTCACCTTAATAGACAAATAAAAATTTTATTCCTGATTACACTTTGGATCAATCATAAATACTAAAAAAGAGTGTTTACTATGTAGAATAAAAGTCTAAAAATTAAGAAATTATGGATGAAATTCAAAAAGAAGAACAAGAATAATAAACTTAAAATCATAACAAAATTACAGATAAAACAACTAACGCAGCTATTCCTATAGAAGATATTAGTATGAGCTGTCATTCACATATAAATAATGATCCTTACCAAATGTCTGTAATTGGTGCATCTCCAGCTCTATAAATTAATGACGATGATATTCCATTTCACTTTAGAAACATATCCTCAAATGATATTTGCCAGCAAAACTAAAACGAATGAATAGAATTAAAATTAATAAAAAAATTAAAATTTAAATAAAACAAATCTAAAATTTTTGTATTAAAAGTTAATTGCTTGTTGTATAACTTAATCTAATAAACTTTATATTTTTTAATCTTCATTTAAAACTTTTAAGCATTAAACCAATGAAAGCAGTTAATTTTTCAAAAAATAATAAAATAATTTCACTCTATAAAAATATAAAAAGAAAAAACAAGTAAATTTATTTTCGAAATAATTATATAATTTGATAAAATAAATTATCAAAATGGATGGTGAAAAAAGCATAAAGATAACTGATAAATTTTCTTATGCAATATATTAGAATGGAATGTAATAATATTTGTTATCCTTATATTTGCATAAATTCCATTCAATTATTATTGCTTGCTTTTAAGAAAATTATAAATTTAAGAAGGAAATTAATTGAATTATAATCAGTTTTTAGAGGTATTAAGTTAATAAAAAGGAACAAATATTTTTTAAGAGGAGATACTAATTTTTTAATGAACTAAATAGCGCTGCCTAAGCATTAAGGTAATTAATTGCTTTTGCATGCTGTAGCTCACTCAAATGTGAAAGACATTTTAGCACTACTTAATGACAACGAAGCAGATGCAAATGCTTGTAATATTAATGGAGCTACTGCTTTGCATTATGCAGTTAATATAAATAATCCTGTTATAGTAGAAATATTGTTAAAGTACAAAGCAGATCCAAATCGTCATGAGCATCATGATGTTGGTCAAAAAACTCCTTTGCACTATGCAGTTGAAAAAAATTCATATGAAGTTTGCAATAAGCTTCTAGAGTATGGAGCAAACCCAAATTTATAAGATAAAAGAGGAATGACACCCCTTCACTATTCAGCTAAGTATGGATTTAAATAGATATGCTAGCTATTATTTACAAGCGGTGCAGATATTAATTTAAGAGATGAGCATGGATTCAATGCTTCCTATTATGCTTAATAAAATAAGCATTTAGAATTATTAAATATAATTGGTCCTCCAAGATTAATCAATGTAGCAGACCTTCTAGAATTTAAGATGCAAATGAGAGAAATTCATGCAATCAACGTTCCAATAAAAGGTAAAAAAAAGAAGAAAAAGAAAAAATGAAGCTAATTAAATTAAATTTAAGCGCATGTATTGAATTTATGTATTTCAATTTTCATGTATTTGAATTTTTTTAATTTCAAAATCTAAAATAAAATATTAGTTTATTTTCAACTTTATGAACATCATATGATGTTCTAATTTTAACTTTCACTTTTATTTTAAAGTCAATGCAGTAAATATAATAGATTTAAATTTAAAATAAATAAAAAATACAATAATTCAATTTCATTTTTTGTAATCAAAATATAAACTCGATGAAAAATAATGAAAATGTCTAAAAAATTTTGCAAACCAAACTTATGAATGAATAAACTATATTGAATTAATCTAACTATTTTTTATTAAAAAACAAAATTTTGTTATTTTGCTTTTTAAAAATTAAAATTGGCAATAATAGATAATGAATTATATAGCTTATCCGAATCAAAAATTTATGCAATATGTTAGTTATTAAAATATTTGCCATAAAATTAATCAAAAAATCATTATAGACTTAATATTTCACATTAGCTTAATTATTTATTTATTATTGTATTAGTATTTTCTTAATCATTAAATGAAAATGATTGGATTACAAATTTTATAGAATGATTAACATTAAATAAATATCTCACTATAAATTATAATAATTATGAATTATTAAATTATAATAATCTAACACTTTTAAAAATATTTAAATCAATTTAAAATATGTAGAATTTTATCTTTTCCCACCAAAAAGATTTTTCCTTATACTACTTCAATATCTATGATAGGTAACTGAAGAGTAACAACAGGCTTCAAGTGACTTTTTAGGATATCGAAAATTTCTACTATATTTTGATTCCACAACGCATAATGTGATTAGTCTAATTTTTTCTTTTTTAATTAATTATAAAAGCCGCTTATGCAGCTGATTTTTTTGCTCAATATATTTACTATGATAAGCTTTTCGTTAGAAAAAAGTAAAACTTGATTTTTAGAGGGAAAAATTAAAATTTCGTCTATTATGTATTTTATTTTAAAAGTTGAAACAACTTTCATGGTAAATATATTTATTAAATAAATGCTATTTGAGTTTACTTAGCATATAATTAATTTGTTATCATACTAGAGTATTTTCTTAAGATTTTTTATGGCTACTCTTTTTATAATGTTAATTTAGCCTTATATGAAATCTACTCTCAGTAGATAATTATTTGTAATATTAAATATTCTATTGTTTACTAAGATTGGTAAAGTTTAACCACAAGTAATTAGTAAATTTTATTGTTATTTATATTGATAGACTTAGTTTATCTTTGAGTCTACTTCATGTGTTAAAAGTCTTTATTTATTATCTTCTAGTTCTAAGATATAAAGCTTTGTAGACTAAATTATAACCAATTGAGCTCCTGCTAAGTTTGTTAATTTCAAACCCTTATCATATTATGAATAAAATATATTTATTTTCTTGAATAAGTTAAATTCTATAAATTTAATTTTAAAATAAAAATTAATAATTACCCTATAAGATGGAAGGTTAAGTAGAATTTTTTTTTAGGTGGCTTAATTAAATCTATAGTGATCAAAGAAGTTAATTAATACATCATTTTCTTTAATACTCTCATAGCATTTTTTTATTTTTGATTATAGCTATTTTAGCCACTTATTTGGCATGTACTTAAAGTAAAAATCAATCAGTTCATTTTTGCCAACTAAACTGATACATTTATTAATAATATCATTGTATTAATCGAATTCCTCATACTTTTTAAGGTTTATTGATAAATCAATTATTTTTACTATCAAACTTTCCATCTTATTTTAATAAGACCTATAATTCTCTTCAATTAATTTTAAAATATTTTCTGATTTAAAGATATTCAAAGGCAAAGAATAATAGCCTTTTTCAAATTGGGCAGTCGATTATATAATCATACATTTTATTTAATCTACATAAGATATAAGCAAAGTCATGTCAGCTATTTTGTGGTTAGAATGGGTTTTTCTAACACATTTAGTGCAAATTTATCTAATTTTTGAGTAGCAGTTCCTTTCTAGACATGCATATTCCAAAGGGCTTTTGTGGAACTAACAAATCTTATTGAAGAATAAATCCTAGGTTTCTGTAAATACAAACTACCTCTTCATTTTTAAAAATTAAAAAGTTCAATATATTTAAATGTATATTTTTTAAATATTAAAAAGAGGTTGACTCCAGAAATATTTATATCGTGATTTCAAATATATTATCTGTTAATTTGATCATTTAACGAATATCTGTTCAAATTTAGGATTTTTCATATATAATTCAATTTTTATCAATCCTATCTTGACTTAATTGGGGAATATCTTTATATTAATTCAAATTTGGCATCTTTTTTATTCAAAAATTTACCAATAGGAGCGAAATCCATTTTTAAAAGGCTTAAAGACACTTAACCAAAGTGATAGTCATAAAAAGAAATTTTTTTCAAAAGAGTTTAAAATCATATTATAAATCGTATTATTAAAAAAAGGAAGGATAAAATGAGTCTATCTATATTTTGATTAAAAGAACAAGGCTTAAAAAAATTACTAAAAAGTCTATCCTGTCATTAATATAAAGTTTTTTAATAGAGTAATTATTTCTCATTTCATATGATAGTTGCTAATTTTTATTTGCATAAAGTTAAATTTATAAAATTTAAATTGTTTTTAAAAAGTAAAATCATTTTAATATATTTTAAATAGAGAAAACAGTGTTTATATTTTTTTGCAAGTGATAGAGAAGAGCATATATTTTAATTTTACTTGAATTTGAAAGAAATGTAAAAACTCCTTATTCTTTATATAAATACAAACAAAATGACTAAATAAAGAAAATATAAATTAATTGAGATGAAATAAATTTTATTATAGATAAGATGCTTAGTTGGATGGATAGATGACTGGTTGGTTGGATGAATATATTAATATATCTAAAATTTGTAAAATTTTTATACTCAATATTTGTTAATTAAAGCTTGGCGCATGTTATTAGTTATCTATAATAAATTAATACACAAAAAAGCCACAAAATTAATAGTTTAAAGAGATTGTTTTAGCTTTGAAAAAAGAGCAAATACAAAACTAATACTAAATAACAAAAAACTAACTCATAAACAATACAAAAATATCAAAAAATAGGAAAGTAAAAATGGTAGTTATTAGCATTATCAACATCCAAAGAAAGAATTTTTCAACAATCAAGAACTTGTTTGAAAAGCTATTTTTAGATAGCAAAATTTTAGATAAAAAAAAGAATTGGATTAATTATTGTTAAGAAGAAAGAGTTAACCAAGATTTAACTTCTATTATGTTTGATGTTGAATTTAATTCTCTCCCCCAAGTTATTTAGGTTCTTTTGAAGAATAGAGTCTAATTTATCAACCATGATAAGCAATAATAAATTGAAATTGGAGTTAATGCAAATACTATAAAGTTCTTAGGCATCAAATAAGAAGACAAAGAGCTTGTTTTAAATGGCTTAAAAGGATACAAAAATGAGTCTGCTATAAATTCTAATGACCTAGAATTGAAGTTTGATACATGCTAACAATAAGCTTAAGCTTTAGAAGCAATGCTCAACTTTATTTAAATAGAAGACTATACCCTTCAATCAGTTTTCCTTCTTGACTTAAGCTCTACTATTAACCAAATGTAAATAATAAAAAAATTTTTTTATGCAAGTTAAATGGAAATTCAATTTTAAATAGCCTCAAATTCTGATTTTTCATTTAAATTTATTTTAAAATTTATATAATAAATAGTTTTAAAATTAATTATTAAATTATTTTTATTCAATAATAGAGAGCTAGAAAACACTTTAACTAGAATATAATCTAAATTTGATTTAGCAAATACCTCTAAAGTACAAAGTGATAATTAAAATAATTGCAATGTACAACTCAATAGAAAAAGAAAGGCATCTGATTCATAAACAGAAGAAATTAGTAAATTATACGAAAAAAAGAAGGAAAGTAAAGTAGAAAAATAAGAATCATCTTTATTTACTAAAAAGGATTTCCTTCAAATGATATTACTAATTGTTTTGATTGGAATGGTATCCTGTGTAGTGAAAGGTAAAAAGATATTCTGATTTCAACATGAGCAAGGAAGAAGTGATAGTAAATCAATTACAATCTATCTATGAAAAATAAGAAATATAATTTGGCTTTAAATAAATAACAACAACTACAACAACTAAATTAAAATTTCATAAATTTTTGGCATATAAAAATACTATATAATAATAATAAGATCGATTCATTCATTATTTTAATATCATAAATTATAAAATATACATAATAAATATTTTGTTTTTGTATAAAACTATAGTTAAAAATATTGTTGATTGATTTATTTATCATTTATCAATTAAACATATATGGATACTATTTTTGATATTATTTTGTCAATATTCTTTTAGTTCTACAAATTTTTAATTTTAGCAATAAATTTTTTTAATCAATTTTTTCCAAATTTCTGAGCTTAACTAAAAAATTATTGGTTTTCTTTTTTATTAAAAATATCTTTGATAAATTTAATTTGTTGTCACTTACATATTTTCTAAATTTATATTTAGCCTTTTTCAAGTTAAGAAATTAAACATTTCATGATGAATAAAGAAACTATAAAACCTGAATTAATTACCTAGTAATATCAAAAATAAATTTAGTTTATTAAAAAAATTATTAACATACATCATATTACTTTTTTTATGCTTATAGGTGGTATGCATATTAAATAAATAGCTTATAAAAAAAATGATTGTATTTATGAAGAAACAGAAACATTAAAAGGAAGTAATTGATAAATATAAATATGTGTTATATATAAATACAAATTTTATTTAAATTAGAATATATTAATTTATTTACTTATTTAATTTATTATAAAAATTAATGGCTTATTTATTTATTAATTTACTTTATTTATTTATTTGTTTGTTTTTTATATTTAGATTTTATTCATGCATTAAATGTTTTCTCATCAGGTGGAACCATGCCATATTCTGCATACTTTTATTGAATTGCTTTTTTCATTTCTTCATCAAGAATATCTTCAAATCCTTTTCCTTTAAAGAATTTAAACCAAGCTTATACCAGCTTATAGAAAATTGAAGAAAACATCAAGCGAGTTTCAAACCAAATCAAGTTAAATTTCTTTTTTAGTGTGTTTGTATCTTCGTGAAGACCTTTGACTGAGTATTTTGCCATCAAATTTATACGGTTAACTTGTGATCCTAATTTTTTGTTAATACTTCTAACTAAGTTCATGTTCCTATTGATAAATAATAAGTCTTTTGGAAATTTGTTTGTATCACCAAGCATCTTTTTAAAATCTCCTTTAAATTTCATCTGTAAATTATAAACATCTTCTTTTGAAATTTTATCTATTTTCAATACAAAATAATTGCTAAATTTTTATTATTTTTTATCTCAATAAATTTACCAGTTAATGGTTTGTTTTTGTTATAGGGACGCATTAGTTAAAAGCTAGCAAATTATTCATCATCTTAAATACCCCATTGCTTAACTATATCTTTCAGAGCCTAACTATCCTATAAGAATAGACTTTTCCATAAACTACAATACTATAACCTAAAATTTTCAGAAACTTAAAAGCACAGGCCGTAATCTAATAAAACTATTTATTGTTTTTATGTGTCTTGAGGATTTCTTCTCACAAGCAGATTTCCTGGATGAGGATCAGCATGAGTAAATCCTATTTTTATTTATTATAATTTAATTATTTTTTTAGTTTAGAAGAAATTCAATAAAATCTATATGATGTGTGACTGTGCTATTAATTTAATAGATTATTATATTAAACCAGCCAATAAATAAATAGTTATTAATTTTAGTTTTGTTCAGTGATTTTACTGCTATTTTTAAATTTTTTAGTCATAATTACCTGTAATGAAAATTTATTCAGCAAAAGCTTCTATGATTGAATTGAGGATCCCTTTGATATCATAGCCTTGCTAGACTAACTAAGATTCTTCTGTTATTTTAATTCCATCTATCCATTCCATCACTAAAGTACGTTTTGAAGTGTATTGATCGTATATATTTGGAACATAAATCTCCTTTCTTCCTAATTTTTAAAATAAAATTTTGCACTTCTTCGAGTTTTCTGCCTCTATGTTAAAATCTATTTCTTTAGCTAAGTTTTCTTCTATTGACTCATGGAATGGAGTTAAGGGTAGATCAAACGCATACTCAAGTACTTACAAGAATAATTTATGCATAAACATATCATAACCAAATTATTTTTAAATGTTTGGCTTTTGAATCTTCACAGCTACAGTTTCGCCTGTTTTGAGCTTTGCACGATGAACTTGGGCAATACTTGCACTTGCTACAGGCTCCTATTCGAATTCTTCAAATATATCTTCTGGATTACTACCTAAATCTTCTTTTATAATCTTTCTCACAGCCTCATATTCTACTGCTTTAGCCTTATCTTAAAGTAATGAAAACCATTTAAAATATGAAGGTGGAAGCATATGCTCGCTTGCAGCAACTGCTTAACCAAATTTCACATACAGACCATCGTTTTCCCTACACATATTATATAGCTCCTCTGCAGTTTCTTCGTGAATTTATTCTACATTCTCTGGGCTAAAACGCCATTTATAATTTATGAGTATAACTGCACCAGCTTTGAGAGTACGTAAATTACGCCACATTATTTTTTCTCTTGTAGTATAGTCGTATCCTGCATAGCCAGCCATTCCTAACCCTAACATTTTCTTCCAATGTCTGAACATTTCTCTTTTAACTTTTTTTAGCTAGACTTTTATTTTAGCTTATTTTAAGCCTTATTTTTATTCTATTTATATTTATTAAATTTATGAAATTTAAGAATTATAGCTGGATAAAGCTGTTCGAATTTCTAATTAAATTTGCAAAACAAACAATCCAGAACACTTCTAAATGAATATACTGAACTCCAATTATTAACTACTCAGATATAATATCCAATAATCTTGATACAATTTTTGAGAAAAGTTAATATTTTAATGAAAAAATTACAATAAGATTATTTTTAATCCACAATAATATCATATATTTTCAATATACTACGCAAAAAAAATAAAATCAATCAAAATTCATCGTTTGCAACACTACTTTACTTTATGTACGTCACTGTAGATATTTCTAAAACATTCTAATCTTAAAACTCAAAAATGATAATAAAAGTTATACAAATTTATGAAATTTCTTTTTTACATTCCATTAATAAAACAACAAAAAGCTTCAATAAAATAAATCAAGAAATATATATATTATCAAAGTTAAAAATAAATTTCTAAATTTTAAAAGTAAAATTACAAAGATTTGCAAATCATTAATTTTCACTTTAAATAAAAGAGATTAAAGTAAAAAATTATAAACCATCAGATTTGATCATAAGTTATTCACTCTAGCACATTAATACCAAATAAAATAATAATAGATAGTTGAAAATAGATAAAATAAAAAATAGAAGTTTCTCGTTAGTTTTTGGAAAACAAAAATAAAAAATAGAAAATTAATTGATTGATTTAATCTCGTAGTATGTATCCAAGAATAACTCTAAAAACTAAACTTAAAAAGTAATTTAGATAAATAGTAGATATCATCATATATTATTATATATCAATATTAACTATTTCATAATATATATTTAAAATATTTATTTAACTCATCTATTTTTTTATTATTTATAATTATTTAGAAAGCCAAAAAAAAATAGAAAATCGATTGATTAATTAATTAATTGATTTATTAATCTTGAAGCATGTATTAATAAATAAATAATTCCAAGAGATAAATTTATTGTAGTTAGAAATATATAGAAAAATATATAAATACTATTTCATATTTAAAATACAAAATTCTTGGCTAGAAAGGCATTTAAACTCATTTTATCGTGTAATCACAAGGTTTAATTTAATTCATCCATTATTTCTTTGTTAATATTTTTCTGCTAATTATTTTTGTTATTTATCATTTGCTAGGCATTCTTCATAAATTCGTTGTAGTTTGAATTAGGATTTTAGTTAATGTTTTGGATTTTAAAAAATTACTGCTAAGCATCAAAAACTAAATAACTGTCATTGCTTAGCTGCTAAGGCTAAGTGTTTGAGCTTTATTAAAGCATTTTTAATTAAGAGGATATTGTTGATTCATACTTTTTATTTTTGTTTTAGTTTATAGGAGCAAAATTGAGAATTTCATTCTTTAATTTTTACTTATTTATTTACTGTTCTTAATTTATTTATCCACTGCTAGTATTATTATTTACTTGTTGATTAAATGATTAAATTTATTATGATATATTTTGTAGGATAACCACTTCTTTTTTCGATTTTGATTTTGAAAGTTCTTTTTATTTTTTTGAAGATGATGACCTTTTATTTTAAATATTTTGCTTATTTCCTGAAGAGGCTCCTTAATTGAGAAATCTCTCAAATTGTTATTGCTATTGCTGTTGTTGTTGTTGTTTAGATGAAGAAGGTTATGTTTTAATTTGTTGAGGATTTAATCCTGAAATATTTAAAGGTTAAAATTTTTTATTCTTGATTTAAACATTGCTACTTTTTGTAGAAGAAGCTAAAGATACAGTGAGTTCTTTCTCATTTAAACCAAACTTCTCTTTTTTTGAATTTGTTATTTCATAGCCATTTTCATTTAATGTTAGCTATTCTTTAGACTTAGATTTTCTTTTCTTTTTTCCAGAGTTATTATGAATTTTTCCATAAGAGTTACTTCTTCCTTGTTAGCTTAAAGTTTAAAAATGATGGGATAGATCATCGTTGACAGTGGCTTTAGAGGTATCATCGCTATTTTCATTTTTTTCTTCATTTATTTACAAATTTGAAAAATTCCTTTTGTATCTTTACTATATTTAATCATCATCAAACTAATTAGCAGTTATGCTGCTTTATAAATACTGTTATTAATTAATATTTTATTGGCTTTTAAGCTGTTATTCTCCTTTTTTAAACTACTTCTATGATTAGAATGATTAGAGTTGCTCGCTTATATTTTAGCTTTTACTTGAGTTGTGTATTTAGTCCTTAGAAAATTAAACTCCCAGCTTTGAATTTTTTAAAGAATTTTAATAATTTGATGATATATGAAGTGAATTGGGATAGGAGTCTTTATTCTCGTCAGATGACATTTCTATTCTTTCATTTAGGGGAGATGTGCTCTTGCTTTTTTTCTTGCTCTTTTCAGCTGAATCATGAGATGACTTTCTAATATTTTTCTACTAAGGAGACTTTGATAACATTACCCTATTTTTAGTATCTCCACTGCTTGATCCAATAGGTATGTATTATGTATTTTATGGATGATTAAAGAACATCTAAGTTTATTGATGAAGTTTTATAACTGACTTCAGCTCTGAAGCATCTAATCCTTTACTTGTCATTAGTTTTTTAATAAGCTTATCTTTACATACGTTATTGCTTTTTTGTTAGTTGTTAGATGTGTTATTATGCAACTAAGATAGAGCTAAATTAATAGCACTTCCATTATTAAAGCTTGTGCTACCTTAAGTTGTATTAATCAAACTGCTTGTGTTGAAGATATTATTCGTGGAATGATTTTTTGTCAATAATTTGTATCCTATTGATTTATAATACTTTCCATGAGTCCCATTTCCTCCACTCTCACTCGTCTTATTATGTTTACTATTGCTGCTATTATTCATGTATTAGTTATTTTGTAAATGATGAGAGTGAATGTTGTCATTCATATTTAGTCTCTTTTTACTTGTAAAGATTTCTCCGTTTGACTGTGCTGATAAACCTTTTTAGCTGCTGTTGCTGTTTCTTCTGAAAGCTATTTCTTTAGCTCTATTGCTTGGTGTTAGGGATTTTTAAATGAGAGGAGTTTAAAATGCAGTTAAGTTTTCTGAATTGTAATACTGAGTCTGCTATTACTATTGAGGAGAATGCAACTGACTTTACTAATATGAAGATATAGATTGTAATTATGATAGCTGTTAATTTTGCTACTGATAAATCTATAACTGCTATTATTAAATTTGGTTATTAGTTTATTGTAGTTGTGTTTGCATCTTTTTTTATGTTTTCTTGTGTTTTGGAGAGTTCGATCTCTCCTTGCTTTTATTTACTGATCTCTTTGTATTTTTTGAGCTTGCAGAGTTGATATGATTTATCTCGTGTGCAGTTGTGTTACCTGTAGCATTAGCAGTTGATAAAATTTATTACTAAGTGCTTTGCTAGCTGATTAAATGCGATTAGCCAGAAAGCAGTGGAGTATTAATTTATTATACCTAGCCTTAAAATCTACCAAAGTATTCTTCAGACTTTTAAAGAAGAGATTAAGAAGGGCTTTATGCTGAAGAAATAGGATAAATTGGTTGCAGAGCAGCAGGTTCAGAAGCATATCTTTACTTCAATTTTACCTGAGATTGTTCTTCAGTAGAGCTTTCTTCTTCTGTTAGAAATTCTTCAATGATACCTTCGTCTTTTTTATTATATCTTGAACTTTCGCCTTCTCGAACGAAATATTATTCTCCATCTTAATCTTTTTTTTAGATTTTCTTTTTAATCGTAGTAACTAATCCATTTGTATTCTATTAGACAAATTTGCTTTCTTCCAAAACTTCATCAATATTACTTAAATTTTTTTGTTATCTCCTGTCATCTGAGGAAAACCCTCCTGCGCTATTTTTAGAATAATTTCCTGAAGTGTCAATTAAAATCTTTGATTTATTATCTTTAGATGTGGGTCTGTCTAAAGTTTGGTTACTATCGAGTATGACTACTTAATCTTCTGAAGAAGAAGTGTATTAAAGAGTTGTTTTTTTGTCAAATTTCTAGTAATTAGCAAGCTGCTGCATTAAACTTTCTTAACTGCATTCTCTAAAATCGTTTTTCTTCTATGATTCATTTTTGTCTTTTTCCAAATACTTTTCATAATTTTGCTTTTCATAGTCAAAGTTTTAATAATTTTGACAACTCTACACAAAATTCTCTTTTGTTTTTTCATCTTGGATTATTTTTCTAGCAATTGGAGGACTACTTCCGAAATTATTAATTTTATCATTCTAATATAAATTTATATTTAAAATATTTTCTCTATCAGTATCAGGAGATCTTTCGAATTCTGCAGATTAGAATTATGAACCATCATATAATTTATTAGGTGAAGTATCTTCATCATTTGATTTTTAATGTTAAACCATTTAAAATGAATTAAAAACTTTTGAAGAAGTTTGTTCAGATTATTAAGCTATAGATGATGATACTTCTTCTCCTTTTTTATTTTGAATTAAAAGTACTGAGGCATGGTTAGACTGAGGCATAGATGTTTGATTTGAATTTTAAAATGAAAAAGCCAAAGCCTGCTCAAATTTATTTCCTTTATTTTGCTACTATTGCTAGAGTTTTAAGGAAATATTTTCCCATTTGATATTTTACTCCTAACTTTGTTAAGTTTTGCTATAGAGTTTATTTGATTTTTCAGAATCATTGCTCTGTTGTGTTTCATTGCTATCTAAAATTTCAAAATTATTTTTATTATAATTATCTGTTTCATTTAAATCACCACTTTCCTATGTTTTGCTTATGTAAAATAATTTATCATTCGCATTTTCTGTCTTTTCTTATGATGATGAAGTATCGTGATTGATATCAAAACAAAAATCTTAAATACTATTGCTATCACTTAACTGCATTAACTTATTACTACTATTTCCATCTCCTTCTATTAAAATAGGCTATTTTTTCTTTGACTATGCATCAGCAAGAAGTTATTATTATTAAATAATTTGTTACTAAATGTTTATATGACTCAGTTAATTATTTTTATTATCGTTAGTCTATTACTATTGCTAATTAGTTAAAAGATTACTCATTTTTGATTGCTTAAGAAGGAGTTATTTTTAGTCTTAGTATATTTTTTATTGTTTATATTCCTTATCATTCATTAAAAATGAGTTTATATTGAATACTTTTTCACTTTTATTTTAGTCTTACTTTTAACTTTAAATATTTTACTTTTCATTTTTATCTACATTTTCATTCTATTAAGTATTCAATTATTCTTAAAAATCATTTTCTACTTTTATTTTTAATTTGTCATCTTTTTCTAATTCGCCACTGTGAACTATTTCTTAAAGCTAATTTTTACTAGATTCATTTTCTTCTTTAGAAATAGAAGAACTTTCACTTAATCTAATAACTTCGTCTTATTTTGATGACGTTTAAGAAAGTATATCTAAGTTTTTCATAATTTTATTCTTTTTATCAGAGTTAGTTTGCATCAATTTCTATAAGTAAGTCTTTGACTCGTGATTGACGTTTATTTAATTATTGATAACTTCTTCTTCTGAGTTAGATGTAGGCAAATTATAAGTTTCTCTTTTTTAATTTGCAGGAGTTTTTAAATTTGAGTTGCTTTAAGGATTAATAAAGAGTTTTTAATGCTAGAGTGGCTAATATGAATAGCTTTAATCATCCATAAGCTCTAGTTCATTAGTTTCAGAATTTATGTTAAAATTTTATTCTATTTTATCTTTCAATTCAGCTTCCAAAGCTTCTTCATCTAAATCATCATCGTCATCTGTTGGAAAAGTCTATTGATTTTTAGTTCTCTCCTATAATTTTAGCAAAAATATTAATTTTTATATTTTCCATACATGAAATTGATTGATTAATTTAGTTTACTTTTTTCTAAATCATATCTCGAGGAGAACCTAAATATTCATTTGAATTTTGAGAACTCTGCTAATTTTTATTGCTTTAAAACTTTTTCTTAAATTTAATAACATTTATGATGTATTGATAAGTTGTAGTTAATTTTACTCTCTCATTAATAAATAGCTTCTATTAAGGTTCTTCATCAGTAAGGTATTGAGTTTACTTAGTATTTTGATTATCGCTAAGCTAATCTTTATCTTTTTTTGCTTAGAATTATAAATCTGAATTATGTTAGTTAACAATTCTATTTTCTTCACTCTCATTCCAATCTTCATCCCCAGCATCTATAATTCCTAATTATTCTAACTCTAATTAATCATCAATAATGTCATGATTAATATTTCCTCTATGCATTTTACTCGCTTTAGCTCCTTAATCTTATTCATTCTATTCATTAAATACTTTGATTCCATTAGTCTATTAAAATTGAACTTCCTAATCTATATACTATCCAAGCTAGTGGTTTTAGTTATTCTATTACCTAAAATTGATTTGCTAAGCCTATTATTTCTACTAAGCATTACTTCTTTGCTAGACAGTTAAGATATCAGTTTCTTCAGATAATTATATTGCTTCCTGCTAGTCTTAAAATAATTAACCAGAATCCTCTTCATTATTATAATTTACTCTTTCTATCCATAATGTTGAAGGAGGCTTTTTATTAAATGATATGATTATGTAAATACATTTAAATTAAATGATAAAAATTTACTTTATATTCATTTCTAAACATCGAAATGTAGTCTCTAATATCTTTTGAGTTTAATTGTTCAACCCAAAAGATTCCTTCAATTTCATCATCACTAAATACTTTTTATGATTCTTCTTCGTCTTGATTAGAATTATTATTTATTATGTTAGCGCTTTTAACTGAATTCTTATACTCATTCTGTGAACCCATTTTAGCATTTTCTTCTTAATATTTCTGAATCACCTCATCTTAATTGGATACTAATAAATTATCATTATTTCTACTAATCACCAATTCAGATATTTATTTATTTTCTTAATTATCTTACCCCTTTTCGTTTGATTGTTTCTAAAGAGATGAAACTTAAACTGACTATGCCCTCTTTATATTCTTTTTTTCATTTTATTTACTAAATATGTTAGAAAATTTGATAAAAGAGTCATCTTTTCCTTGGTTCAACTAAGAAAAAACACTCAATCTACTATTGCTATTATTTTTTTGATCTAAATTAAGAACTATCGAAGATGTTTTATTCATTTGCAAATAAAATTTTTTAATTTTTTTCTTCGGAGCACAAAGTTAAATCAAAGCAAGAGCTGCTGCTTAGTTTGTAGAATCCCAATCAAATTAAATTTTATAAATTGCTTTCCATATTTTAGCAGGTATAATATTCTCACATTGACGAAATAGTCCTAAAATATCTTTCATTTTATCAGTGTAAGCATCAAAATTATATCCAAGGCCACATAAAGAACCTACAATATTTAAGCCACCTGTTCTACATTCACTTTCTTAATTTATTAGTAAGCTTTCTATGATATCTAAAATTAGATTCATAAATTATTTTTACTGTGCAGTTTTATAATTTCCCTAAAAAAAATTAAATTAATATTTTATTTCAAACTTAAAGCAGAAAATTAATTAAATATTTACAATATTTGGTTTCACCCAATAGCAGAGTAGCCCGTAAGTTAAACTTCTTATATTGCTCCAAGGTGAGTGAAGAAGATTTGAGACTAAAGGAACCAAGTCGATGATTTCATTTAACCTCAACTCCTAAAATTCACTGGAAGTTCTAATAAATAGAGTATTAGGTTAAATCAATAAGTTATTAAGATCTAAATCATTGGAGTCGGGCACAAGTTAAAAATTTTAAGATTCAGCTGAAGTCAAGTTATTTTCATTAGCTTAATTTTTATCAGAATTCGATTCAACAACAAATGTATTTGATATCTCTGGTTATTTTTCTTTTATATATTTTTCTATTTCATTTTATACAGATGGTCCACTAAAAATAGTTTGAAATAATAAATCTAGGATAATTAAAGAATTAAACAACAATTTATTATCTCTATTTTCTTAGCAAAAAGTCACCTTAGTAATTTGCAGCTAAAACTTAATCATTAAAACTTGAATTTGATCAATGTATTTTGTCTCAGCGATGTCTGTTTTAAATATATTTTGATAAAAATCAGGATCTTCTATTTCTTTCTCTTAAGTATTCAAAGTGCCACCCTTTTTTGAAGTATCTAACTTGTTCTTTTTACCTTAAGTATTAAAAAAATAATTACTATAAATTTTTTCTTATTAATTTTGATTTACCTTATTCTTATTTATTTTTCTTTGCTATCTATGAAGAAAATCCTTTTAAATACTATTCTAGAAATATTTTTGCAATATTTGTAGCTTTTATTCGCACTTTTGAGTTGCCACTATTTATAATTTCTATGATTAAAAGAAAATTATTTGAATCAATTAAATTTTAAAACAATTAATTTTTTACTAATTATCGCTTAGCTTAATATGTTTTCTTCAAAAAGTAATTTTAGATTTTCAAAATGATAATATTTTAGATAAATTAAGCCTTCTTGCAGTAAGTTAATTTTTTCTTGAAATATTTCGTATTTGTTGTTAAACTATTTCAAATCTTAATCTTTATAAGCCATTTTAACCTGCTTTGTCTTTTTGTTTTGGTTGACAAACTGAGGCTCTTAATTGCTCACTAGACATTCATCAATAAAATATTTAAAAGAATTTACATTCTTTTTACTCGCTAAAACCCTTAAAAAAAACTCTTAAGACCTCTTTTATGCTTTTCCTCTCATCGTGAACTTATCAACCAAAGTATCTATGCATTTCTAAATTTAAAAATAAGAATTTATATTTAATTTGAGAATAAATGTTTACTTTGACAATCTCAGGATTTAAGTGGAGTTGTATTATATAAAGTAAAATATCAAAAATTTAAAATGGTTCATCATTCACGCTGTGAGGAATGCAGTCACAAAATATTATAAAAAATTATTGGAGAAAGTAAACATTTTCATTTTAAGCATTAAGTTTAAGCTTAGGAAGTGAAGAAATAATAATTTTAATGAATTCAAGCATAAGATGTGGAGGAGATGACATTTAGATATGTTCTGCAACCCTTTCTAAAAGTGGATAGGCTACATCAAAAAGGTTTATACTACTTTCTTCAGGCATTATTTCAACCATCACTAACCAGATATTCTTAAATATATCAATTTAACTTTAATATTGTAAAGAGTTTTCAACCCACAAAATAAGTGGTTTAATTAAGTTATCAACACATATTTGAGCCTTTTAATTAATGAGAATAAGCTTTTGATCAGTTTTATTTTAATTATCATTATTTAGCTTTATTTTTTTAAAATACTTAAGAATTATATTTGTTTCTTCTTCTACATCCAATTGACTGACTTTTTCTGTTTTCTTATTTTCATTTGATTGATTTGTTTAGTTTTCATCTTCTCCATTATCAACTAAGTTAGCAAGAACAGAATCAGTCTCATCATTAATTTACTTTTCTAAATTTAGCTCTTCTTACTTAGAGTAGTAAGAATCGCTTTTTATAAAAGTAGTTGGGCTTAAATTCTTTCTATTAGTATGATATCTAATAGTAATGATTGTAATTAAATCAAGTAGCTGATACACTTTGTTCAAAATATTTTAAAGATCTTTTTTCTCCCCTTCTTATTCTGCTTCTAGCAGAGCTAATAGCATTTCTGAAATCCAATTTATGACTCCATTTAACTAAGAAATGTTCATATTGTAAACCAATTTTAATTTAATCGTTTCCCAAAGTTTTAAAGCATAATATTATATATTTGTTATCTGTGCTTCAGTGTAAAAACTTTCATATCCAGATCCATCAATAGCATAAAGCATGTAATGAAAAAAGCTCATATCAATCTTTAAATTTTATTAATAAAAAGTCTATAATTAAATATGAATTTGGGAAATATTAATTTATTTATGCAACTTAGTTTAAATAACACGATTTTGTTAATTATTTATTAAATGGATAAATCAAATATATTATTCAGCAATTGAATTTAAATTTTTTTTGATATTCACATTTATTATAGTGTGTGAATGAATGAATGAATTTATTTCAATAAACTGACTGAAAATATATTTCTTGAATTTTATTTTTAAGTAAATAAATAAATAGTTTATTATTTTTGGAATTGATTTCAATAAGCTGCTTAAAAGTGAATTTATATAACATTATTCTTAGTAAATAACACTTTTACTATATAGCCACTTATTAAATATTTCATTAAGAAATCAACTTAATTTTTATTAAAAATATTAAACTATAAACTAAAATATTTAAATAATAAATTAATTATAAGTACCTAAACATCACCTTAACATATGGCTAGAATTTTTTCAGCTATTCTAAATACATATATACGAAGATCAGGAGAAAGCTCTCTTAAAAGAATATATACACTAATTATCTCCTAAAATATAATTCTGAGAATTTAAGAACTTGCTGAAGCTAACACATTTATAAAAGTCTCCAAAAAATGATGGTAGCTATCTACAATATGCTAAAAGCTACCCTTAGAAACAAAGTTTCCTTTTTACCTTTTTTCCATCTTTTTTCTTATTTGAGCTAGAGTTTGTAATGAATTTGAGCCTTTCTTGGTAAATTTTTTATCTATCTCTGTTTCTTTTTAAGTTTTCTTAGTTGGCTATAGTTTTTATAATTTATTTAAACTTTTTAATAACAATGATTGATTGATTAATTGATTTACTTATTTTTCTTTTTCGAAATCTAACTCTTCAAACCTCTCTTCTTCTACAATGATTATTTTTTTTGCTTCATTTTCACTTTTGCTAGCTTTTTTGGTAGTATCTTCATTTTTCAATACTCTATCTGCATTTTCATCATGAAATATTTCTTTTTCTAAATCTTCTTCATTTTCAATATTTTCTATGTTGCTCGAATTTCTTTTCTTATCAGAATCATCTTTGTCAGTTTTTAAGCCACTTCTTGATGAATTTTAACTTAAAGCCCATTATTCTTCATTATCTTCACTATCAGAAATGTCATATTATTTTAATATTGTTTATTCTTCTTCTTTTAATATAGGGTAATTCATAAACACTGATATTAAAATACAAGGCAGCTGGTTTCCTAAAGTACAGCCTAACTGCTCTACCATAAATTCAAGAGTTTTTATTGCAGCTATTTGAATATTTTCTTATTTATCAGTTAAACATTTTAAACACAATTTTGTTAAATGAGGACTCAATTTTAATAATGCAGAGTAAGGATCAAAATTATTATTTATATTGACTTATAAGTCGTCATTCATATTAGTAAAAGAGTCAATAGCTCTAGAATAAGCAGCTACTTTTAAATTTAGCATGCAGGGCTAAACAATACAATCAGCTGCAAGCAATTCCATTTTAGCTGATTTTATCAAATTCTTATTGGAAGTTTGCTAAATTAATGAATTAAAACTAGCGTTATCTAAGAGATTTTGCTTTAACTAATTTTCTTAAACAAAGTAATTATTTCCTTAAACAGAGTAGGATGTTCTAATTTAATGAGAGGGTTATATAGATTGGGCACTTTGAAAGAGCTGAAAATGTTATTTTAAACTATTTCTTTGAAGAATATAATTCATTAAATCTCCGCTTTTTTCTAACTATAGCTTTCCTACTTAACTGTTTTGAATTGATTCAATTAAATTGTTATTCTATTTACTCTTCTCTTATATTATTAAATAAGCAATTATTAAAATGAAATTAGATAATTAATTTACTCAGAAGCACTTAATTCATATCTTTAGATATACTTTTTAAATATTTATTTCTAAAATATTTAGCAGCTTTCATAAAGATTTCTGATGATTGAACAAATTTTCTTGAACTCATAAACGATAATCCTGACAAGATTTCTGTTTCAATAGCTTCTTCTATTCTATTATGTTTGTAAAATATATTCGACAAATTTAACAAACCGACTCCCTATTGAAATGAAAAATTATTAAAAATGTTATGGTGAACTACTTTAAATAATCAATCATACATGAGAAGCAGGAGGACTACAACTTAATTTATAACCAAAAATCTATATACTTTCAAAGCAAACTTTAAAAAGACTTAAAGCCTAGTTGATAATTCAAAAAGAATATTGCTATTACCATTTGTAATAATTTTTAATGAATAAAAAAATATCAAAAGAAATCTTATTAATAAAACGAATTCTAATTAAAAAAATGATATTTTATTTTCTTACATCATCAATATCTAATAACTTATTGTGTGTTAAATCATCTTAATCACCTATAAATTAAAAATTAGTATTTAATTATTTTGTTGTCATTTTAATTTATATTTATTTTACTTCCCAAAAATTATTTTATATTATCAAATACTGAATCCGAATAGTTTTAATGGTCATTTTAAAATTTAACTAATACATCCATAACTGTATGACTTGTAATTTAAAATTATAACTTAAGTGCTTATGCAATCCCTAAAACTTTAAGCTAATACCTAAATGAATACAAATAATGTTAATGGTATTCTCCAAAATGCTTATTATAATAATAAATTATCAAGAATAAAGCTTTTACTCTTTATTTTGAGATTACTCCTCAGAAACTAATCCTAATTTTTCTAAAAATCCGCATTGACTTGGCTCAAGCTTAATCATGTTTATAAATTAGTGGTTTTAAGCATTTTTTTCAATGCCATTTATTCTTTGATGCGAAAACTAATTCTGCTTTGCTTGATAAAACTCAAAATTAGCCTTGGAAAACTCCATATAAGTAGAAACAAGGTGAATGTTCTAATTTTTATAAAACTAGATTTAGCACTTTTAAATATTTATTAATGTTATCATCTAGAGGTATATATTATCTATCCTAGTATTCATTTACAAAATAATAAAGGATTTACTGTAATTAAGTATGGTTCAGATAGCTCAAACTGCATGTTTATTAACAGATTTTATGATTTTTCAACCTTCATTTACCTACATATTTAAAATTTTATATTGCTTCTAAATTTAAAAATTTATAAATTAAAATTTTCATTTTCTTTTTTAAATTTTCCAACCCTGTTTAAGTTATCGTTATAATTTTGAATAAATAAAATCCAATCAGAATAATATTATTTACTCATTAGGCAGTTCTATCACAGGATTAGCACTGTGATTTGAATTATCAATAGAAGAGACAGAATTGACTAATGGAGCTGATGCATTATCAGTTACAGTGAATTTAATTAATTAATCGCTGAAAGCTATTTCATGCATCAAATTGCTACCATTTTAAGAGTGATTGCTATTGACACTATTTTACATTAAATCTAAATGTTTTTATGGATTAATGTGCTCCTAACTATTCTACTCTTGATGCTTGTATAAAAAATATTTTAATTGAGTTTTATCTCACTTTGCCTGCTCTTTTCTCTTTTGGTCTGCAACTTAATTATAGGAATTTCTACTATGTGTTTCCCTATTTATTATATCTTTGTGGTTTTTAGGGATATCTACTGAAATATTAAATTTAAATAGAAAATAAATGAACATACATTCTACAAATTGATTTATAATATTTGAGTTAAATTAGATAAATTGATAGATAGATAGATAGATACTTTCTTAGTTTAATTATTTTTTTAAAAAAGTTATTCAATCAAAAAGTCATTTTTAAAGTTTTTAGAAATACACATTCAAAATTTATATATAATGTGGCCTTACTAGATTTATAAATTTTAAAAAATACTATGCATGCATTTAACAAAAACTGGCAATTAATTTTATAAAACAAATGAAATTCATAAATTATTTGATTATTTATAAAGCTAAACTAATAATTAAAACATTTTTAATTAATTTTTTAATAAAATTTAATAAATTTGATATTTATTGATGTAAAAATAGTTATTTCAAAAAATATTATTTAAAATATTTATTAATTAATTAATTAAAAATTGAATTAAATTATTTAAGAAATATATGAAAAGAATAATTTTATAAAATATAATGAGAAAAAATAAATATTTTTAATTTAAAAAAACAAAAAAAAAACATTTCATAACAAAAATAATTTACAACAAATTTAAATTATTGTGAATATATTTAAAATTTAATTTAAAGTCAATAATATAGGTATTCAATACTGTAAGTAAAAAGAGTAGATAATATTTTCAAAAACGTAGAGAAACAGTCATAAAATAGAAAAATAAATTAATTTTTATTTTATATGTTATCTTTTACAAATATTTTGCATATTCAAACGGTAGGTCTGTAGAGCTACTTGTTTTCTGTGTAAGAGCCGTCGTTATATTTACTCTAATTATATTTTCTGTAAATGAGAAAAGCAATAGCTATGACTGAAACAACACCAAGAATTATTAAAAAGATTTTTCCGAATCCCATTGATGAGTGCTTTTTTTTACCTCCTTCTAAATCTTCTTCTTCTTCATCATCATCATCGTTGTCATCATTATCTCTATCTCTAGATCCGCCTCCATTCTTTAAATAATCTTCATAAGCCTTTCCTCCAATCTTTGTTAATTCATCTTTAAGCTTGAGGAGATCTCCCCAATCTTAATCAGCTAAAAGACTTAATAAAGCTTTATCATCTTAAATCAAAGAGATGATATCAGTTGCTATATTATAAATTTAATTTATTATACAAAATATATATCAATTTTAAAGAGTTTTTAATTAATTAAAAAATTTAATTTTTATTTACCATTTCCATTTCTTTAAGCATCATTAAACTTAAGTGCAAGCTTCATTAATGATCCTGCAATTTTAGGATCAGAAAGCTTTTCGGATGCAAATAGCATAGTTTTTTTAAGCTTATTAGAATCCTTGATATATGAAAAAGCTTTTTCAGCATCTTCTTCTTTAACTCCTCTATACTAGATTAAGAATTTCTTAATCAAGTCAAGATTTTTAATAGATTAAGTAAGCTTCTCCTTTGGGCTTTGATTTTTATCAATAAGCTTATTTGCGATTGCTTATGCCAATTAGTCTTAGTAATTGAAATGCTTAAGGTCTTCGTTAAATGTTGTTTTGGAAAAAATATTATTGAGAGAAGTAGGATCATTTTTCTTGATGTCTTCAACTAAATCTTGTAAAGTAGAAAAGCGACCTTGGAAAAGAATACCAACTAACCCATCTATCTCCTCTTTGATTTTTTTTGCCTGATCTGAACCTATTTATTTTGAGTGATTTACTGCTAAATCATATAGTTTAATTTATCCAAAAATAAACTATTTTGTGAATCCTTAAATGAAATTATATTAGAAATCAGGACTTTCAATAACACTTTTAATCTAAGTTTTGATCAATTATAGAAAAATGTCTTATTCATCTCCATTTTATGCTTTCATCACTGAGAAGCAGGTTGCTAAAATGAAAAAAGCTAAAACCAGCTTTTGTTGCTTCATAATTTTAATTAGTTAGTTAGTTTATCTACTCTTTTTTTAATCAGATTAATTTATTTTTTTTTTATTGAATATATATTTATTATGATTAATTACTTTCTAACTTTTATCTTACGTAATAGTTTTCTGGCATCTTGTTTAAAAGCAAATTAATTGAAATCTATTTAATGACCTAAGTAATAACTTACCTTTTTGTTATCAGTCGAAGATTAACTCACTTGCTCAATCATTTTTGAGTAAAGTGATTTACCAAATACAATTAAATAAAATAGCATATAGGACCATGTTTTTAATAAGAAATTGACCAACTAACTTAAAATATTTAAATATGAAATAACTAGACAGTAAAACTATTTAATTGATAGAAATATAAGTAAACACAGTTAGTTATTAAATAATTAATCATTAATTGATTTTTTAATAATTTAAAAATGCCGTTTATAATAATTAAAATTTAAATTAGGATAATTAAATCTGCTTTGATAACATTCAAATTTTGAAATTTTTGCGTTAAAGAGTAAAAATATAAACAATACTTCAATATATTTTTTTATGGAAAGTTTATAGAAGCAATATTAAAGTGAATGAATCAGATTACATTCTTTCCATTTAAAAGTATCCTCTTTTGACGAAATAGAATAGAGAATGAATATACAAAGTAATTTTTTACAGTAACAAAAAAATTTAATAAATTTCATCTAAAAATTAATGAATTTCTTTATAAAAGATTTAATGATCAAAGATTTGAGTTCACATAATATCTTTCATCATGAAATCCGGAATCTCCTGCCTTAGCTTATCTATACTTTCTCATTCCAACAAATACCAAACTAATTACAAAGGCTATGCTTGCTATTATTAGTATTATTTTTCCTAGTGACATTGATGAATCTGAAGATTTATCATTCTGCAAACTTCCTTCTCCCTCTTCTTCTTCATCATCTTCATCTTAGTCTTAATTTTGTTTATTTTCCTATCTGCTTTTTTCTTCTTGATCTCTTTTCTTTTAATATTCTTAGTAAGCTTTTCCTCCATAAGCATAAATTTAATCCTTAAGCTTGATAAGAGTTTCCCAGTCAGTATCAATTAAGAGTTCACTTAACTAGCTATCTGTATAGAATATTTCTAATATATCTATTTATATTTTAAAAATTAATCTACATACTAATTTATTTAATTTAATTATATTATTTTTACCTTATCCAGAAGCTTGAGATTTTGCCATCTTCATAAAGATGTTTACAAGCTTATTTCTCATTTATTCATCAGTTAATTTTTAAAGAACTAATTCTAAACTTTTTTAGATTTTTTTAACATCCTTTAAATAATTCATAGCAAGATCGATGTCACTTTCATTAACATTTTTGTACTTTATTAAAAATTTCTTGAGAGAATCAAGATCTTTAAAAGATTAAACGAGAGCTTCTTTTGTTCCATATTACTCAAAAAGCTTATTGACTATGGCATTAACAAGAATTTATTAGTTTTCTTGATCTTAGATATCTTTCATAAAGGTGTCCTCAGAAAAGCGCCCTTTAAGTTCTGATGGATTCTCTTTTCTGATTTCTTAGATAAGTTAACTGAGAGTAGAGTATTTGCCTTAGAAAATAGCCTCTATAAATCCATCTACTTCAGCTTTCATTTCCTTTATTTTAACTTAATCTTTTTGATGTAATGCCCAATCATAAAGCCTTATTTCCCCTAAAGCTATACTTTTTAAGAATTGCTAAATGAACTTTAATTGCATTTAATTAACTCCATTTTCATCTACACTAGACATGTATTTTTCAAATAAATCTTTAATTTTATCAACAAATATTTTGCTTGCACTATCAAAAAGTCCTATATCTGCCTTCACGGTAATGGAAGAAAGAGTGCTTATCAGAATTATTGATAATAAAAAGTGTTGTATTTTCATTTTGGAAATTCCTTTTAAATATGTATTTATTATTTTTTTTTGTATTTTTTAATTTAGGTTTTTTATAATAATTTGACTTATTCCATAAATTTCTTTCTTTTTTATCTGATAAAAAGCTAATTATGTAGATTTTTAATCATTTGATCTATCTAAATTACTAAGTAAATTGCAAAAGAGTTTTTTAATTATTTTAAAAGCATACATTCATATTAAAATTAGCTAAATACCTATCAGATCAGCATCTACTAATCTTTATTAAGCCAATAGCAAAAAATAATTCTTTTATCAATTAATTTTGAGAATTTTTATAATTATAAAATATCTAAATTTTTTATTTCTACTTCAAAATTTAATAAAAATATTTGGGAAACTTGTTCTTAATATTAAAAATTTCTAAAAAAGGGAAATAAATGTTAATTAAGAAACAGATTTTAAATCTCATAAGGAAATATTATAAAATAAAGCTTTACTAAGATAGATCAATTAATTAATTGAATATATATATACAATTTTAGAGTCTTTAAAAAATTATTTGGTTTTTTAAATTAATATCAATTGATAAATAATTCAAAATTTATTTATTTATTTCATTTTTTGTAGAGCTTCTCCCAATCATCAAGATACAATTTCATATTTTCAACATAAATTTATGTCTTCTTTCTGTAATCTGCAATTTTCTTTTTACTTTTTAAAATAAAAAAAATGAATTTATTAATTAATTTATTATTGAATTTTATTTCAAGATAAAAGTAATTTAAAGATTAAAATAAAAAATTATTGCTTTCTTTTTTATTATTTTTAGATATATTCTTGTAGCAAATTCTATAAATTTCTAATTAATAATATTTTGATGGAGTGAATCAAATAAATTCATAATCTCTTAGGCAGATAAAAAATCAAATTAAACAGTAGACTATAAACCGAATTGATTTTACCTTAACATATATTCATCTTGGGATAAGTTCATTTCTTCAATCTATTTTAAATCTTAAGGAAGAGCATAGAAAATCTTGCTTTCAGGTCTTTTGGATTTTCTGAATTCATGAAACTTATCTAACTCTATATTATTTGAATAAAATTATTTAATAAAATTAATTATCTCTCTTTTAAGATTAAATTGCTATGAAATTTAAGATGTGTGATTAAATTTTAGTTCAAAAATTGAAGGTAAATTACCAAATTAACAGTTTTGCATGCAAGTTTCAGATTCTTTATTATTCAAGTCTTTAAGACATAAATATTGACACTTATGGAATAAATAAAAGGAGCGAATTTTAATCTTTTTTTTTTCTATGGAGGCTTCGTTAACGAACTTTAAATATGCTTAGTTTTTTAACTAAGTGGTAGGGTCTGATGACATCATTCTAGATTTACTTTTTTTATATTTATCTATGAGTTTGTTTGCTTATTTGCTTAGATGTTTATCTTATAAATTTTTAATAAATAGAAGAATCTAAATATTAGATTTAATTTTAATATTATTCTTTCTTGATTTTACTAATTTTATATTTATATACAAAAACACTGAAGAAGGTAATATATTATCTATACTTTTAATCAAATTAAAGGGTTTTTATTCATCTATTTCTACCAGTACTTTTCTGGAAATCTTTAAAAACAGTTAAAAATTATTTGGCTATTTCAAAAATATAGAAATTTAACAAAAATATTATTTTCAGTTAGTTTATCTCTCTAAAAATTAAGCTAAATTTAAATTAGAAAAATACTGAGTTTTAATAGATATCACAAGGGTTAAATTACTTTATTTAAATTTTAACATATAAAATTCATTTCTTATTTTAAAATATCATATTTTTGATTTTTTTAAAATTTTATTTAATATATCCTTTGTCATATTAATATTTTTGATAAAAAATGAACAAAGTTTTATCTTTTTATATCTTTTTTTCATTTTGTTTGCTTAAAGCTTGTGCTTTCAAAAAAAATACATTTGAAAACTATGAATTGAATTAATTCAATTTATCAGAGAAAGATGGCTACCCTGTGATAGGAATCCTTGATAGCCCTGTCACGAGGTTTCTAAAAAGCAGTACTATTGATAAGAGAGATACAATGATTCCCTCTTCATATGTTAAGTTTATAGAATATACAGGAGCTCATGTCTTGAGGATACCTTACAAAGCAAGCGAAAGCAGATTAGATTATTTTATGCAAAATATAAATGGACTTATCTTGACTGGAGGATCTTAGCTAGTTAGAAATGAAACAACAAAAATGATGTCTGAATATGGCAGAAAAGTAAAATATCTTTTAAAAAAGGCCATAGAAATCAATGAAAATGGGAACACTTTTCCTGTGTATGGAATTTGTAATGGATTTTCTTAAATTGTTTGTTCTATGAGCACAAATGATACAAACATTTGCGATGTACTCACTTATAAGCACCACAAAGCAGAGAGAGAGAAAATATAATTTACAGACCCACTTATTTAGCCATTCTCATCAATGAAAAAATAAATTATTGATAGATTATAAAAAGAAAATCAATTGTTATTTTATCATTCTCTCTATTTAGAACCTTAGTTCTTTTAATAGAATCGCTTATTAAATTCTCAGTTTTAGATATCAAGTTAGTCGTCTAATTATTAGGATGTACAATTTATTTCCTCAATACACCACATTAATTATCCAATATTTGCTGATGTTTTTCACCCAGAAAAAGCAGCCTTTGAATGGAAGCCAAATTATATCAGTCATAAGAAAGAATCAATATTTTTTTCATTTTATATTGCCAAATATTTTATACAATAAGCAAGTAAAAATACTCATACAATTTCAGAGGAATTAATTTAAGATTTTTTAGAGTTTAAAGAGGACTCAAATCTCATCGAAACTCCTACACTTAGCTATTAATCAATTTACTTATTTAAATACAATTCTACATATTTATAATGAATTTATTCTTTATTTACTTAACCCTTAATCTCAATTCAATCAAAAATTATTTGTTTTATTTTATGTTTATTTATCTTGTATTATTTATTTAAATTTTTATTAAAACATTTTAAAATCTTCTGTTTGTATTTTCATTTAAACTTATTTAAATTAAAGTAAATTTAACAAAAAATTATTTAAAATGTAAATCAATTAATATTTTTCAAAGTTAATGAGATTATTAAAATGAATTAAAATGCCATGCAATTTTACTTTGTTAAAGACCTAGTATTTTATAACCTGACAATTTTTTAGATAAATACAAAATAAATTACTTCTTTAATAATTAAATTTAAATGTTTTAGAGTTGAAAAAACATTTAATACATAATGTTTTTCATTAAAATATAGATTTTCCTTTAAATTCTAAAGTATACATTTATCTGTTAGAATCAAAGTTTTATTGAAATTCTTATCTGAAAAATTAAAACGAATCTCTTTTTAGAGGATTAAATATGTTTTTAGTTATATTAGCTAAATGGTCTGCTTCTGGCTTTTGATTTGAAAAAGCTATATTATTTAAAAATAGTTCTATTAATTTTGCATTGTACAAATTGAATTCTAATGTCCTAAGTGGATATCTAATTAAATTAACTATCTTTGCTTCATATGGAATAGCTAAACCTATATCACCTTATTGAATATGATCCATATCTTTAACATAACAGATCAAGCTTTTTTCTTTTTATTGACAATTTTAAAATATTTTCTAATTTCTTTAATCTATCTCAGCCCAAAGCATAGTCTTACTGTTTAATTAATTAAAAGCAATATTTAAAAAATAATTTAAATTAATTTTATTTATTGATGATTTACTTAAATGATTCTGAATTTATATATAATACTGGTATATTAAGTTTTTATTCTAAATAGGAGTCTTTCATGGGGAAAAGCCAAGGATCTAAACAGACTAAAGCTTTTACATGCTCTGTATATTTAAAAGCGGAGCATTATACTGTGGCTCCTCCATACGAATGCCCCATTAAAGTTATGTTATTTTTATCTAAACTTAAATTCTATTTAAATAACCTGTTTAATTCTTTTTCATCTTAAATAAGATCTATCATGCTTTTAATTTTTGATGCTCTTGCTTCTAGTTCTTGCTCTTTTACTTCTTTAAATAGATTTTTCCTCAGAACTTTATCTTTTATTTTTTCAACTTCCTTTTCTTTAATCACATCATAATGTTCTACACAGAAAACCACATACCTTAAATAATTGTTCAAACAATAAAGATTTATTAAACTTAAATTCTGTATTTAATAATAGAATAAATAAATAAATAAAATATTTACCCTAAAGAAGCTAGTTATTTCATAATAATAGAATACATAGTTCGAGATCCCATAAATCCATGTGAAAAAATAATTGGCTTTAAATTAGTTTTTTAAATAACTGGAAGATTAGCTTCTACTTTGACTTTATATTTTTTTAAGCCAGAAAGGGCAATATCTAATATAAATCCTGGTACTTTATATTGCTTAAAAATAGAAGAATAATGATAGTCCCAAAAATCTGACTCAAGCATACATAGATCTCCCTCAGAACTTTCTGAATTACTTTTTTCAGGACTAGTAGGATAATATGCTGTAATCATGGAAGATTTTTGCTAGTCAATTGGAAAGCTTGCACAAGATACATTGTATTTAGGGTATTTTTCAGATTACTCAGTCTAATCGATTACTTATGGTATTTCATAGATAGGAAAGCAAATCATCAAAAGAATATAAAGTGTAGATAGCAAAGCTGAAATGTAAACAACCTCAACTTAAGTGTATGTATGGAATATTTTGTGAAAAATGCTTAAAATAAAGGAGGGAAGCCATATTATAAACATCCATCTATTTCCTTCTATTTTTGTTTTTACTATTGTTACCAAAAGTATAAATAAAATCAAATATGCTTGAGATTTTTTTTATTCAGATGAGCAATTCTTCTTTGAATCACATAAGAATTGCATATAAATCAATCCAACTTGCAAAAGGCATTGAAGGATTTCAAGCATGCTTACTTTTCTCTTCATTTTAAATTAGGATATTTTACTTATAAATAACTTTTTTTTATTAATTTAAAGTTAATTTGATTTATTAAGCTTGCTATTTCTTTAAGCAATTTAAATAAATCAATATTAAATTATAATGTAAAATGGAAATTTAACATCTAGTATTACTTATATTTATATTATCTTGTTTTAGAAGTGAATAATCTTTAAAGATTATTACAATATTTTCTTACAATTTTAAGCAGAATACTTTAAATTTTAATTCACAAGAAAAAGAAAGAGAAAGTTTCTTAAAAATGTAATTAAATTATTATTTATTCATATCTAATTAATACCATCGTTCCCTAAAAATTCTTTAACTTTTAATGATTTATTAATTACTAAACTTATTCATATTTATTTTTTTTGAGAAAAATATTTTTCTGTTTTAATGCATTAAAATAAATTTTAATTTTATTTAACAATTTCAATCAAACTTAAATAAATTTAATAGCTCAAAATCCTAATTAAAGCCTTCTTTCCCTATTTTAATATTAATTAATTACCAAATATTTTTAATCACTAATAACAAAATATTCCAAAATTTAAACAAAAAATATATATATTTTTAATTAGTGTTTGTATTTATAACTTTTATAAATATATTTCATCCATCAAACATAAAATTTTGAATTTTTTATTGAGTAAATTGAATAAATAATATAATATCAAAAAATAAAATAATTAGATTAATAATATTAGTTTTTATATAGTAGCATAAAAGTATAATATTAATTAATCGATATATGAATTTTTTTAATTGTTTCATTTATTTATTTTATCGTCAAAAATATAGTTTCACTGCAATATAGCCTAATGCTACTACTGCAAAAAAAGTAGCAAATTCTGATAATCTAAAGCCTGTTCCAAATCTCTATGAAATGGCAACTATTGATCCAGAAGAAACAGCACCCCCACTTGCTACTGCTGCTCTTGACATCATAGTAGCACCATAGCTTCCTCGAGCGATTCCAGTTGATTTAAACCCAGCTAAGAAAAAAACAGCTTTTGCAGCTAAATAAATTCCTGCAATTATAGCAATAATCTAAATAAAATCACTCATTATTTTTATTATTTGATAGTTTTTATTTTATGAAATTTATACAAATTATTTTTATTATAAAAAGATTGATATTAATTGAGTTTTAATTTAAATAGATAATTGTATAGCTTTAAAATAATCATTATATTTTTATTACCTAAATATGAGTCATTTTTGTTAATATATGACAAATTTTTTTTATTTTAATATATCAATAAATTTTAAAATAAAAGTGTTTTATTTTTTAATCAAAACTGAATGAATTAAAAATTTAAGTATTTTTTTTAATTAGTGAAAACAAAATTAGTACAATATCATATGGATCTTTAGCTTGCTAATTTTAAAGTGTAGACATTTGAAGATTTTGAGAGTATTTGCTGTTAATGAGATATCAGTTTGATAATTTATTAAGTACTAATTCGGTATATTAATTTAATAAAATTGACAATATATTTTTTACTTAAAATATTAGTTTTTTTCTATTTTTTGATAAAATATGACAAATATGTTTCTACATATCATCAAATTTTAAAATAGAAGTCTTTTATTTTTTAATTAAAATTGATAGAGTTAATAAATTTAAGCACTCTTTCTTAAATGAAATAAAAATTAGTCAAATTTCTTATAGATCTTTAGTTTGCTATTTTAAAGTGAGACACTTTAATATTTTGAGAAATTCAGAATACTTTCTTTTTATTGAGATATCTTGATATTTTATTAAGGGTTTTAATTGAAAAATAATTTAAATAGATGACTTATTTTGATAAAATATGACAAATTTTTTTTATATAAAAATATCATCAAATTTTAAAATAAAAGTGTATTTTTTAATCAAATTTGATAGAAAACAAAAATTTAAGTAATTTTTTTTATTAGTGAAAACTAAATCAGTACAATACATTATGGATCTTTGGCTTGCTTGCTAATTTTAAAGTATAGACATTTGAAGATTTAGAGAATATTTGCTGTTAATGAGATATCAACATGACAATTTATTAAGTACTAATTTGGTATAATAATTTTATAAAATTATTTTAGAAACTTGTTTATTAAAAAGTTTTAAAATTCACAATATATTTTTTACTTCAAATATTAATTAGTTTTCTTCTCTTTTTTTATAAAATATGACAAATATGTTTCTACATATCATCAAATTTTAAAATAAAAGTCTTTTATTTTTTAATTAAAATTGAGAGAGTTTGAAAAAATTTATGCTCTTTTTCTTTATTGAAATCAAAATTCTTTGAATTTTTTATAAATTTTTAGTTGCTATTTTTAAAGCGAGACACTTTAAAATTTTGATAAATTCTGAATACATATTATAATTAAGATATCAGCTTGATATTTTATTAAGTGTTTTAATTTGATAAAATTATTTTTAAAGTTTGTATCTTCAAAAGTTTTAAAATAGACAATATTTTTTTTTACATGAATTTGAGTTTTCTTTTCTATTTTGATAAAATTTGACAAATTTTTTTTATTCATTTTAAAATGCAATCAAATTTAAAAATAAATTCTTTTCACAAATTTAAGAACCTTTTCTTTAGTAAAATTTCTTATAGATCTTTGGTTTGTTGATTTTAAAGTGTAAATACTTGAAAATTTAAAAAAATTCAGAATACTTGTATGTATAATTAAAATATCAGCTAAATAATTTATAAAGAACTAACTAAATTTTTTAATTTTATAAAATTTTTTTATAAGTTTGTATGAAAATTTTTAATACTTAAACAAATAAAATAAAAAGAAATTAAAATATGAGAGTAACAATTTATGTAATTATTCTTATAAAATGTTTTAAATTATGAACTAAGTTTATTAAGTCTATTATTTTATTAGTTCTAATTGATGAAAACACTAATAACAAAAATACTCATAAATTATTTTAAAGATAAGAGTACTAATTTATCTTGATTTATCTCTTTGTTTTTTTGGATAAAACCATAATTAATATAAAATTTTAATAAATAAAAAATATTAAGAATAAATTATTAAAAAAACATTAAAATTAAAAGAAATTCACTCAATCTAAATAAAATAATTCTAAATTTTAGAATAAAAAAATAACTATCCTTAAAGTATTCTTAAAGATGTGTGAGTTTTTTATTGATTGTTTCTACTTAATCAAGTGTTTTTGATTAATGAAATAGCAAAAGTTATTAGATTTAAATCTTGAATAATCTGAGAGTGAATTTTAGATCATTTTATATAAATATAAATAAAATAAAGACACTTAACTAAATATATCAAATATATTTAAATAGTATTTATTGATCTATCTTTCTTTAGCTATTTTAAATCACAATAAAGATTGAAGCTAATTTTTAAATTAAAGTAAGAACTAAATTTTTTACAAAAAAGTAGAGGATATAAGCAATTAAAACAGAAATTTTATACATTTTAAATTATACATGGATTTAAAGAGATTAATTATATAAAGATTTTGTAAATATATACACATAGGAATAGAAAGAGAGCGAATTTAAGATTGAAATGTAATAAAAAGAGGTATGTATTTATCAATTATAATCTTCTTTCTAAAATTTTGAATATAAAAAAGGTAGAGAAGATTAAAACTATTGGAAGATAATTTTTTGTTTTTTTAAAGTTTGAATGTTTGTTTTATTTATATAAGTTTGGTTTTTTTGTTTGTTTTATATAAGTATGTGTTTAAGTGTTTGTTGATTTATTTACTGTTTAACATTTAGTAAGTACAGTGAGTGAGTGAACTATTGTGTTTGTTTATAATACCTCTATTTATTTTTAAAGTACCTTGAAAAGTAATTTATGAGATTAAAATAACATTTTTTGTTTATTCATTTTTAAATAAGAATTTATCTAATTTATATTTGTTTAAGCGGATTTTAATTTATTTAGATAACAGATTAACTATTGAAAAAGCTTCACATCTTCACATAATATTCTTTGAGTTCAGATTTTATGGTTGTTATTTTTACATGAGGAATTTAGGAAGAGTAGGAATAATGTTGTTGTTGACTTTACTGAATTTATTTTGGAAGCAATTAACATTGAGTCTAAGCATTTATTGTCTTTTTACATTGTCTAGCAAGTCAAATTTTTTACTCAGTTTTAAAGTTTTATATTGTTTTTAGATCATTTTAGTTTTGTTGGGAGCTTCATGTTATTCATCAACACTTGATCTTTCTCTGCAATAAGGAGATTGCTTTCTTGTTTCCCTTTATGTGTTGTAAGATCTTTATGAGTTAGAGTTAAATTATTACTAGTTTTACTGTTAATTATTATTAGAATAGAACTTTTAATCTCTATCGTTATAGAAGCTAGTATTTTTATTTTATTATAAGCCACTGTGATTATTATTTTTATGGAAGTATTCTCTCCTAGAAGCGTTACTAGCAGCATGAGGTACTGCTGCTGACTCAGATTACGAGTTAATCAAGAAGTTAAGTGATGAAGATCCTTAAGACTAATTCACGTTAGACATGGGTTTATTCAAAAAATAATTTCTTTCCTAATTAGGATTAATTAAAGTTGCACCAGACATGATTGATTGATTGATTCACAATATTATTTGACGATTCGATTAATGAAATTAAATATATTAACGAGAAAGTTTGTTTGAATACTTTTTTTGATATAATTTGAGATTGAGTGAAGAGATAATTTATTTATTTATTAACTGATGATTAATATTACAGAAATGGTTGTTTTTTTTTTAAAAGATTTTTTTAATTTTTCACGAAACTGTTTTGCTCAGAAGGTAGTAAGTTTTTTCAAATAGAACGAGCTGTGATTAATTTTTTTTAAAATGACAATGTTTTTCTATTTTTTAATTATCAACGACAGACTGGATAGAGAGACTTGTTTTTTTGTTGTTGAGGCAAGTAAAATTAGTTGAAGGCGATTTAACTAACTAAAATATTTCACAATGAAGAAATAATTTTGTAAGGGTTGGAAATTAATTAATGAGATAAAAAAGTATAAATGAAGATAGAAATAATATTTATTCAATCTTTTAACTGCTTTTCTTCTTTCAAAATGAACAATAATCTTTCAAAAGAATGAACTGATGATTTACTTTTTTAATTTTTTTTTTTTGTATAAAAATGTTTATATTTTGTTTTTTCCTTCCCAAAAATATATTATGCAAAAGAAATAGGAATAAGAACTAATTAAAAATTGTTTCCTTCACTAATTTATTTTTTTCAAAAGATTAGCTTAGTAATTGTTTGTTTGATTTTAATTATTATATTGAACTTCAAACAGAAACGCAAGAAAGTGGTTATTTTTTTTATCTTGTAATGCGATTCAAAGTTTCAAATATTACCACTTATTAATTAATTTATTTACTTTTTGAATTTAATAACTATCAATTAAAGACTCAATAACTAACTAACTAATTAACAATCAAAGAGTATCAATAATGATATAATGCAAATAAGATAAAGACAATAGATATATTCTTAAATATGTGTGATTTAGAAGAATTCTAAAGAATTACTTTTTATTCGCAAGATATTTGCTATAACGAACGATAACTTAATTATTGTAATACGGGTGGGGATACTGAATTATTACTTTTTTCCCTTTTTTAATTTTACTTTTCTTAATTTGTTTTTGTTTTTTTTTTCAAAATTAAATTATTATTATAGATCGCTCTTTTGCATTTTCATCCTTAAAATCATCAAATCACAACGGTATTTATTTAATTTGTATGCACCAAGATATAGACACGAAATATGTTTGATTAAGAGAAGAAAAAAAACATTAAACTAAAACAAAACAAAATCAAATTAAAACTCAATATTTAATTAATTTTTTATTAATTAACTAGTTAGCAAACTTCTTTGTTACTTCATCTATTTATTTATTTAGTTTGGGGAGAAAAAAGTTAGAATTACCAAAGAAAAATTGAAATCAAAATAAAATAGCTCAAGATATATTTTTAGAGAAATGAGAGTATTTAACTTCTTAAATTCTATCTATTCAAAGCGAGTTATCCAATTATTTGAGGGAAGGTGGGGAGAGAAAAGTGTAATTAAAAATCTCTTCTGAAGGTAATTATCTCTTTCTTTCTGAATTTAAGCCTAAAAAAGGAAGTGAAGAGCCAAATAAGAAATTTACTTGGAGCATCTTTTGATAAAATCGCGCTCATCTCTCTGAATGAAAATCTAGTTTAATTGGTTGATATTCTTTTGAATTTCTATCACCTCCATTTACTCAAACTTATTATCAAGAAAAATAAAAAATTACTCTTTATTTTGCTTCTTCATTTTTCATTATAAAAATTCGGCCTGTTACTATTAGAGTTCGTGCTATATCTCTTTAGAACTAAACTGGCAGAATATTCCTTTGAGATATGTTTTCAAAATTTTTCATTTCTGCGTTACTTGAAAACACAAAAAACAATAAAAAATAATTTAAATGATCTTTTAAATTTTATCAGAACACTTGCATTTTCAAATACTCTGAGTGCTAATATTTTTTAAGAATAAAATTGGAGTAGACTAATAGTTTTTTATCAAAAAGTATTATGCAGCAGCTTATTCTATTCCAAAAGCAAGACTAAAATACATATATTCATATTTTATACTCTCACTCTTCGCATTTTAATTAATTTGTATGAGTTGAAAATACCCTTAGAAGTAAATAAATATTTTATAAGCTTAATGATACTAAAAAAGTAATTAGATGCAGTGCTAGCTTTTAGGGAGTTATTGATTGACTCCAATATCAAGCAAACAAACAAAACTGATAAAAAATTTTTAATTTCAAAAAAATAACTAAATAAAACATAATGAATGAGAACTAATGTTGAGTATTACTCAACTAAAGAATTTTATATCATTAATGTACTTATCAAGGTAATAAACTTATCTTGCAGAAATATTAACTAAACAAAGATTATATTCCCTACATGCACTCACTGTTAGGAGTAAAAATAAAAATCAATAAATATTTTCTGCTTCTTCTTTTATTTTGGTATTAGTCTTCCTTTATTTATATTTTCAGGTTATATTTGAATTTTAATATCAATACGCTAAAATAAAAAAACAAAGCAAATTTATTAATTGCACTCACTTCCACTAGCTAACAGGCTTCTAATTATATCTAAATATTCAAAAATAAATGCATAGCCTAATAAGGAATACATTAACAAACAATCAATGAAAAAAGTACAACTTTAAAACCTATAACTCCTTTGATAAACATAAATTTCAAAGAGAATTAAACATTATTTTACCTAAATTGTGTCCAAGGCAATCAAATTATAAACGAATAATGTTTATGATACGTAATTATATTTACACTTATGTTGATTAATCTTTAAGTATTTTTGAATTCCTATCTTCTATTATTACTTAATATACGATTTTAACAATAGTCAAATATACTATTTATAAATTTCCATACAACTTAAATATAAATTAAAATACAAAAATTCTATTTGTAAACTAAAAAGTTATTACAAAATTGTACATGCTATATATATATGTTATTTTTAAATCCATTCGATCTTTTTTTAAAAACCTTAAGATAATTTAATGGTAGTTCATTCAATTAAGGAATGATTGATATTAATGATTTAATATATTTGAATGCAATGTAGGCAGACAATCAATCAATCAACTCAGCATCACAAGCAATTATTATGATTATAACTTTTCATGCATTCGATTTAAATAATAAAGTAATTAGAGCAGCCAAGCTTAACTTTTCGCTAAAACTGCATCATCATATCATTATATTTAATAATATAATGATTCGTTATTATTTCTTCATTAATTTTACAAATAAAGGCATCAAAAAAAAAGGGGGGACTTTACCGTATCGCTTTCACTAAACAAAGCAATTGCATAATTATAAGAATTTTTCTCTTTTCCTGACTATCAATCAGCCAAATCTTTTTTAATTATCTTATTTAAAGCCCTAAATTCACTATGGCACATTCAAATTCCAAAAAACTTTCTTACTCATTCGTATTTTTACTCAAACATTTTCATACAGATTTATTTTTAGGTTTTTACCTATTTTTAGTTATTTTATAAGCATAAACTCATACTAATTGATTAAAAATATCATCAGAATTCTTAATTGCTGATTCACCATGATCTTTTTTAAACACTTCCTATCACTTTCTAGCTCTAGCATCTTTTTTTGACTATATAAATCAATTTCTTCTATTTGCAGAAATTATTTCTTTTCACATATATGAATAAATCTACAAAATCACCTTCAACTTTTAAATATAAACTTAAACACAGAAAAAAAATAAAATCATATTCAAAAATAATCTTTTAATTCTCATCTTTTAAATTTCAAAATGGATTATTGTTTTTTTTAAGGAAGTTGAGATATTTTTTAATCTGTTTTTGCTTTATACATACGTTTAATGATTTTTAAGTAAGTTATATCAGTTAATTATTGAATTTTTTTGAATTAAGTATTTTATAAATAGAAAATTACAATCAAAAAGAAGAATATATAAATCCTACATTATTTTTAAATCAGTTTGTTTAATTAGTTATTATTATATTGTTAAAAAAACACTAAAATAGCATGGCATAATTAATTTAATATATTATTTGGCATTGATTTTAGTTTTTAAATTTTTAAGAGGAATTAAATGATAAAAGCAAATAATTATTAATATTTCATTTTTTTTTGTACTAGATTGAATTTTAAAATAGAAGTTATTATTTAAAAACAATTTATATTTGTTAATCATAGAAAATAATTTAAAGAAACTAGTTATTATTTATAAAATTAAAAGATTTTCTACTAAGAAATAAATCAATTGCATCAATATAATCCAAAACTAAATAAAAAGCATTTAAATTAAATTTAAAATAAAAATTAAGAAAGTCGAAAAAAGTAATTAATTATCCAAACAGAATTTAATTTATAGATTTAAACATTAATCTATTTTTATATGATTTCATAAAAACTGAAAGAAGTTGTATTAATTTCCTACTTGATTAAACGATTAATACTTTTAATAAAATTTATTTTAAAACTTTTATTAATATTTTATTTTTAAAAATACAATTTAAGTGTTTTAAACACTTAAAAAATAAAAACTTAAATCTTTTATATTTGATTTTATAGATAAAAATGCAAACTGAATTATACTAAGGAAGTTTAGAATTATATGAAAGCAAAATTAAATTCCAATTGGATACATTTATTAAAAACGAACTAATTTTAACAAGTAATTTGTATATTTTAGACTTTTTTATCCCTAATTTTAATTGAATTTAAAAATACTAGTAAAATATATAGATATATTTTTAAGTATAATGATAAATAAAAATTAGATTTATATATAATTGATCAGCATAAAAGTAAATAAAGCACATCAAGCAAAACATTTCAGTGTTATGAAAATAAATCCCAATTTGAAATGGTTAAAGTTAAATAATTTATCTAAATTTAAAATTTGAAAAGTATTTAAATTTTTGAAAAAGATAAAAATATAATTACCAGTAAGTAGCCAAATATAATTTAGCTCTAAATTTAATAATTTGATATTAATTTACAAAAAAAATCAACTTAATTCTACTTAAAAATATATTCAGATCAAATTGATTGCTTGGGTGAATGAAATATATTTTATTTTTTTGCAAATAAATTTATTTTCTAATTAAAAAATTTCAAAATATATTGTATAAGAAATTTGCTTCGATTGATTACTTTTATCAGAGACAAATTATCATTATTATTAGCTTTAAATTTGCTCAAAATGTTGTAAAAAATAATAAATAATAAAAACAATTAATATTTTTTTTAAGGAAGAAAAATTAAAATTAAAAAGTGATCTGTCTACTCACCTCTGAGTAGATTTCAGCTTGATTTTAAGCTTTTCTTCCTTCAAAAGCATATACACATTAAAGGAGAAGTCTAACTCTTCTCTTGAATAGGAAAAATACAATAAAAAAAAAAGAATAATTAAAATAAATGATCGTTGATGAGCATTTGTGTCCGTGTTTATGAAAACGTGATTAATACACATTTCTGAAATCATTTATTATACAAAAAAATCCTATAAAAAAAATATATTCATGTTAAAATCAGTAGGAAAGGTGAGTCTTCAGCTAGCCTACCTACTAACTACTATTTGTGTATACTCCAATCTAGTTTATCTCTTTATAGATATTACTAGCTTGGCAGCAAACAAATATATTACTTCATTCATAAAATAATTTGAAGAATGAAGCTATAAAATTCGAAGAAAATATCTTTTAAGTTTAGGATGACAAATTTCCCGTGTTTCTGAAACACATTATTTAAATTCATGATTAAAACCTTTGTTGAGTTTTCGCTGACTCTTAAAAAATATTTTTCTTCGAATTATTTTTCATAATAAATACATGTTTAGTTCCATATTTATGCAATTAGAACAAAATCTTTTGCATTATAAACAAAATTTTAATTTACTATTTTTCCATTTGGATTTCAGAAAAAAATAAGATTAAAAATTGTTTTTAACATCTTATTGGTTTTATTTGAAAAGTATTAAAAGCCATTTCTTGTTTTACTTATTTTAAATTCTATAAAAATGTCTGCTAAAAAATAATCAAATAAAAACAAAATATTATTTTGAAAAGAAAATTGAGAGTGTGATAATTTAATTATTAATGCAAATATTGCTTCAGAAAATAATAATAACTAGAAGTAATAAGTGTATGTCTTATATAATTTTTGATTTATTAATTCTATCTAAATTTCTTAATTTTTAAACATGCTAGCTTGCTTGCGTGAATGAATCAATAAATAAATATCTTTCTATAAAAATTCATATAAAATAATAATAAAAACATGAAAGTCACTTTTTTAAATTCATATTACATAAATAGTTTGTATGAGTAGCTTTTAGTATCTTATTTAGTATTTTTTGACTCAAAAATTTAGTTATAGTAGCCTAATAGATAGTTATCCATCATTTTTGGAATAAAATAATTTAGGAGAACAAAGAACAATTTGTGTTAATTTAAAATTTTCAAAACTTAATATATATATAGTAAGTATATGAATTATAATTTTTTTGAAAATAAATATTATTCTTAAAATAAGATTGATAAAATGCATTGAATTCGAGAAATCTTCTTTGAAAACAATAAATTTAATTAACTCAAAATATTAATAATAAATTTGAAATTATTCAATCAATAATAATAAATAATTATTCTACTAGTTTTATTTTTAAATATTTAAATAATATTTGCAGGTATTAAGAGCTTTTTATGCTACTACTTCTTAATTGCAGTATTAATAATAATAAACTTATTTTTAACATATTGTTATTTTTAAATTTTTATTAATCTTTATTTGGCTAATAAAAAAAATAACAAAAAGGAAGCATTTATTATAGGGTTAAACACCTAAATACAAAGTCAAACTAAAATAAATATCAAGAATGTTAATTATAAAATTAGATTACTGATTATTAGAATTTAGATTTCAATGCTTAAATTTATTTTTTTATAATAAATTTGCAATTTAGTGAAAAACCTAAACAACTTTTTTAAGATAAATAAATGTATCATAATTAATTTAATAAAAGATTAAGTCATTTTAAGCTAAATAAACATTAATTAATTATCTGATTGAAATATGTAATAATAGTCTTTAACCAATTTTACTTGTTTCTACAAAGAATGAATTGTAATATTGAACAATTTATTAAATTACAATTATTATTTTCACTTACACTATTAAAATAATAGTATCAAATTCCTAGAAAAATAAATAAAGTATTTTGAGAAAAAAGATAAAGACAAGTTTTTTTCAAATTTTTAATAAATTAGGAATGGCTGTTATGCTGAAGATATATTAAAAGAGAAATGTATTTGAACTATCAAGTAATATATTGATTTGTTGGTTGATATTTCTATCTATTTATTTATATGTGAGTAGTTAGTATTGTAATATAAAATCATCTATAATATTCACTTTTAATCAATTGAGATGCAGTAATTAAAGTTAGAAACTTGCTTGATTACTGATTTATTAGTGAATATAAATTAATTTGAGAAATATAAATTAAGTAATAAAGAAAGATGAGAGCAGCGCTTTCAATTTGCTGCAAAAATCAAAATAAATAACATCATCAAATCCTATTTTTTCATCATCTTGAAATGGTAAATAAAAAGTAAAACTGAAAAAAGCTAGCAAGAATTCCAGATATAATTTAATTTTTATACAATTATTTAGAGTTGTTTATATTTTAGTATATCAGTTACTTGAATAAAGGAATACTGATAGAATCAGATACTATATATTTAATGTAGAATATCAGCCAATCAATAAAAGAAAGTCCACAAATCTGAAAGTAATCAAAAATTTGATTAAAATGTAAATCTGAAAAAGGTAATAATTTTCTGATCAATTTATACTTTTAATTAATAAAGATTATTTATTTATCAAAGAATTCAATGTAAATCCCTTTTTTATTCTGAGTACTTAAGTATAATTGCTATCTAATTAAAGTCGGATCAATTTTTCACATTATTAGTATTATCAACTTGATATGTTCTATTCTTCTTTCTTTTAGAATCTTAATCGACCTCATCACATACATATAAATAAGTACTCTTTCTTTTAATTTGCTTATAAAAATTTTTTAAAAATATCTTGTTTATCTATAAGTAGTCCAAGAAAAAAAGCAAATTTCAAACTAAAACTTTGGGCTTTTCTCATAAATTTATAATGGCCAAACAATATATTTTAGCTACTCTACTCTTCACTGTAGCAGTTCTTACTTTGGGAACCTATTATGTATTCACACACAATCAGGCTCCTTCTATACCTTTAGATGAAAATGGATAAAAAATTAAACTTGGTGGAATTCCTTGGCCTTTTTCAAACTGTGGTTCTGAGTTCGATCCTTTACAAGTAACATCAGTCGTATTTGCAGGTTAACCAGAACGTGGTGCTCCTCCTAATGATGCTGTTATTGTAAATATTTTAAATTATGCATAATTTATTTACTTGTTTACCATAAGTCGTTATCTTAAAAAAATTTTTAACTAACAGAGTGGATCAATGATGTAGCACGAAGAATACTCTACCGTAAATGTTATTGTTAAGCTGAATAACGTTCAAGTCTTTAACAATAATCTTCCATGCACTGGCACATATGATCCTGGTGATATGTTTATTTTTAAGTATGCCTTTTAAGTTCCCGGTATAGCTCCAGGCGTAATTAATACTTTTAATTAAGAAAAACATAAAACAATATTTTAATTTTAAAAATAGGGTCCATACTCAGTATACTTCAGATTCATGAATAAATAAAATTAATCCACCTCTTGTACTCAAGTTGATATGGATCTTTGAAAAAAAGTTGAAAGACTTTACTTAATGTCAGAGAATATTTGTTTACCAAAAATGGAATAATTGAATAAATTATAATTAATTTATTTATATTTCCTATTATAATAAAATAAAAAGTTATGAGCGATTGATAAATTTCCAAAACAAAACAAATTAATAAATTAAAAAATTTTACTACTTTAATTAAAATATACCTTTCTTATATACATGTAATAACTTTTGCACAAAATACTAACCATAAAATCAATGCTTTTTAGAGTATATTTTTTTCAAATAAATTGCAATTAAATTTAAATAATATAAATAAACAAATATTTCATCGTGTTTATTAATAAAATTTTAATTTAGAACAAAATTATATTAAGAGAGTATTTTCTGAAGTTATCAACTGCATATTTTAATAGAATTAACTCAATTATTTTTTAATACATTCTCAAAAATACTATTAAATTGAAATTCATCATTTGGTTATGTGTATTATAATAAAATTCATCCATTCTGATAGATATTTATTAATATTTACTTTAATTGAAATCAAAACTGTTACAAATTCCTTTTATTAAAAAAATAATTGTATGAGCATCTTTTCAAATAAAAGAATTGCTTAATAATGAGTTAATTATTTTCATTTTGTAAATTAGTTTTTCATAAATTAAAAATAAATACAAAAATCATTCTCTCAAGGCTATTTATTCATATAAGCCAACAAACTTCAAAACCAATAAAAATGATAAAAATATTTACATTGAATAAAATTAAAGAATAATTTTCTTTTGTAATTAAATATTAAATGTAAAAATTTTAAGTATAAAATAATACTAAAATTAATAGTTAGTAAATAAATTTTTATAAAGTCTTCTCAGATTATATACTATTCAAAATAAAAATGAAAGAGTATTCAAAATATTCCAAGACATTCTAAAATTTTTATGTAAAATAGTAATATTATGTCTGTCATTCATCACTTACCTAAATTATATTTATTTAAATATAAAGATTAAAAGCAAAATATTAAAATTTAGATTAATATAAATGTCTAATTAATTAGCTAATTATTAGTTTTCTATATTAATTTTTATTATAAATGTCTTTAAATATCTATTAAATATAAATAAATTAATAAAAAATATAAATTAATATTATGTAAAAATAATTAATTTCTAAGATTTTTATTTCTAATAAATAAATAAATTGCAAAAAAAATATCTAATATGATTTTTTTCAAAATTTATTTTAATTTCTTTATTAAAGATTAAAAAAAATTAAAAAGCACAATTAATTAATTAATTAATTCCAAAATTAAAAAAGTTTTTTATATTTGTCAAAATATTTTTAATTATATTAAAAATAAATGTAATACAAAGTATAAAAAAATAAAATATCTACAAAATATTTAGATTTATTGCAAGTTATAATAAATTTATTAAGTTATTTATCATTTAAATCTAATTAAATATTTAATTTTAGCTTATTCTACTTTATAAATAATAAATTCATTGTGAGTCATATAATTCTTGGTTTTTTTTAAAAAATAAACATTTTAAAAGGTTTTAAGATATTTATAATTAATTTTACCTTAGATTAGGTCGTAACGGGCTTTCCATGAGGGACTTTAACACCGTTATGAGTGATAAATTATTCAGGACCAAATGTTCCCCAGCCCCAACAGGAATTAGTTCCTTAAGGTAAATTACTAGCATTGTAATCTGTTCTTTCTATTCTGTTCGGGTTACCTAAAGCAGCCTAAATAAGCATAATGTAATTTACACCTTGACTGTTTCCTTAGCAATATGATCTTGATTTATCAAACATATCTGCTAAATAAATACCCTTACCATAGTTATATCCTTTTATTTGTTTATTTATCAATATAAATATAATTTTAAAATAAACTTATTCTTACCTGAAACTGGAGCTTCTGGAGGTGCTATACGAAGTCCCTAAGAAAGAATACCGACAAAGTTAGAAATTCTAGACCCATGCCAAAGAAGTGTATCGTTTCCTATATCTTTTGTATATCTTTCATCTTCTCCTTCTCTATTTACTTCGTATATTTCTAACACTTAAGGTTAGCGATAAGTTGAACCCTCATTAATATAATTGATTATCATGTTTCTAGTATCTTGCTAATTAAATCAAAAAATTAAAATGATACATAAAGTTTATTTAATTAAGTTTACATCTTTAACAACTTCAATATTAGACTTTAGTTTTTTATAATTTTCATCTATAATAGCTTCCTCAGTATCTGTAAGTTTTAACAAGTTAGTAGCAATTTTAAGATCTTCTAAGTTCTAAAGCATTTCCAACTTCTACTTAACTTATTCCTCAGATCTTAAAATAAAATGGCTCATTTTTTAAAAGCCAAAATCATGAGGAATATATGAGTAGAATGAGCTCGAAAGTCTTTCAAACTAACTAGTTTCATTATTTTTGATGGCTTCCATAAGCTTTTTAAATGAAAAAATAAATGAAAAAGTAATATCTTTAAGCTTTTTATACTTCGTTCAAAACAAGATAGGCTTATTTTATTGTTTACTCTGCTAATTTACCTAAAGGCATCTTTTTTTAATCAAAACCAATATCTTTAATACTATTTTAAATCATTTTAGAATCAAAAATTTCATTGATCATAATTTAAACAGCCTCAGAGAGTTTACTTTATTTTCTTTCCTTATCCTCAAGTTCTATTTAGTAAAGAAATAAGTAAGTAAATAATGAATTAGTAAGATGGAATTAATGCTAAATGTTAATAGCTTGTATTTGTTGTGTGTCAAAAACAATCACAAAAAGTTATAAATATTTACTCTATTGTTGCTTTTATTCTTCTTCTTCATCATTTTTATCATCATCACCATATTTTATAAAGATTTCAGTATATCCACCTTTTATTTTATCATTTTTCTTCTTTTAATAATCTTAAATAGCCTTTTCTAAAGAATTTTATGGTATATTAGAGTTTTAGCCAGGAGTTCCTACTCTACCCCATTTATAGAATGTCCTAAATTTTTCTTTAAATATTTTTAGCTATAAATCATACATTTATTTAATAATTTACAATCAGTAGGATTATAGAGTATCTATCCAAGATAAAATTTGTTATTATTAGCCCCACAGTTAGTTTAATTTAGTGTAAAACTGTAAACAGTGTCACCAATTTACAATACTTAGTATGATGATGCACCCGGAACTTACATGTCAACAGGACATTTACCTAAAAAAATAAAATATGTTTTGCTAATTCCTACATCAATTTTAATAACGATTACTTTTAACAATAACTGGAGCTTATAAATCTTAAACTTCATCTTTAACTTTTTTCACAGGGTCTTATTTTGCATCGGAAGCAGTTTAAGGAGATAAAGAACGATCTTTACCGCTTCTCTTATTTTAATTTTTTTTAGGTGGCATTTTTTCTGTTATTGGTTGAATGTAATTTTTGATTATTTTAATTTTTTTTAATATCAATCAGATATCTACTTACCTACCTATTTAATATACAAAAAATCTAATATCTTTTCATTTCTAATTAAATAACTAATGAGATTGTATAAAATCTAATTAATTTTTGATAAATTCTAACTAGCATATTGATATAATCTTAGATAAACTAAGCGCTAAAATAGCTCTGATTAATTTTAAGAGGATAATAAAAGTGTTTCTCTTATCCCATCTCTTGATAAAATAGATAAATGCATTTAATTCCTAATATCAATAATCATTATTTATTTTTACAAAAAAACTAGGAATCTTATAAATTATTAATGGTTTCAATTTACTTTTTTATAAGCATAAAAACTAATAATGACTGAATTAAATTTCAAATAATTTTTTTTTTTAATAAATATAACTTTAATAGCAGTATGTATAAATAAACTATTGAGCAAAGAAGTAAATAAATTTTTAGAGTATTGTAATTTTTTGACTTTCATATTTTTTCAATTTTTTCATGAAATTAAAAACTCTTTATCAAAAAAAAATTATTAATTAGTTTATAAAGAATATCAATTTTTTAAAAACACAATTTATTAATGACAAAATCGCTTTTATATAAAATTCCTTGAAAAAATACATATAATTATTTATAATGCCAATTTTTATTTTTAACTTTGTTTTATTTTCATAATAATTAAGAATGACTAACTAAAATGATATCAAATAGTTAGCATATCTTATAACCATAAATATACCTTTCATAACATATAATAAATATAAATTAATTATTGATAAAAGAAGAAAATTGAATAGATTCTTGTAATAAAATCACTTTCTTAGTTTTTTTTTTTAATTTTTCATAAAATTAAAAATTCTTTATCAAAAAAAGCAAATTAATTAATTTGTAAAAAATCAAAAATAAGAAGACATTTTATTAATTACAAAATCACATTTAAAAAAAATTAGTTTTCAAAAAATTTTACATATTGTGTGAGTTTTTGTTAATAATTATGTTTAAGAGCAAAGCTAATAAGAAGAAAACCTAATTAATTTATAGTTGATATTTCTTATCATAAAATTTAATTGAATTGTATCAAATAAATCTAATCAAATATTTATTTAAAATTTAATTTTTATTTAATTGTTTTATTTAAAATTTTATGAATTTGCTAAACTTAAAAAATCATGTTTTAAATTTAACTTTCTTCAACATCATGAAAATACTTTTTAAATAAGCCTATAAAATTTATTAATTAAAAAATTAAAAGAATCTTAAAAAAATTATTCAATAATAACAACAAAAATTAATTAATGGTTTTTAATTGTTTTTTAAATTAAAATATTTTCAAATATTTATTTTTTAATAAAATGTGTTTGTTGATTTAATTAAATCAAAATTTTATTTATCTCAAATAAATCGTTTTGTTAAATTAACTTATAATCTTATACTCTATGATATTTTATTTGATTAATCCTTTACGAAATAAACCCTTCAAAAAATTATGATTGCTTAAATGTTTATTATTTAATATTTTATTCTAAGTTTTAAAATAAATTTAAATCTTCTTCAAGAATTCTAATAACTAATTTTTATTTATTTATTTAATTATCTATTATTAATTTTATTTCATAAGAACCTATTTTTAAAGTATTCACTAAAGTATAAACAAAAATAGAAAAACGATATAAGATATGCAATAAGCTTCGTAAATCATAGTAATTTTAATTCTCAATGTATGTTAGTGAAGTGGTAAGGAAGATCCTTGTGATCAAAGAATTCACGAGTAACATTATCCTTAGTGATATTTACAAGTCTAATAATACCACCTGAAGAACCATCTCTACTCATAGCATGAGCAAGGGCAGTTTTTACAAGTTTTTTAGCTGATTCAAGATCCATATTTGGTCTAAAGTTAGCATCAACATAACTGAAAATAAAACCACTACCACTACCACCGATAGCTACTTATTACTTAATGCAACTGCCACTGGGTTAACAAGCATAGATAGAAGGACCTTCATTATCATCAATACCAGCAACTATAACTGCAGCACTTAAATTATCTTAATATTAATAAATCAAGTTTGAGAAGAGCTTGGCAGCAGTCTTAACAGTGGGTCTTCTTTGCAATTCCATTGAGTGAACATCTAAATAATAACGAACATATGAGCAAAGAGTTTGGGTATCAGCTGCGCTACCACTTCTTAAACAGTAAATACGTTCATGTAAATAATCAACTTTATCTTAAGCTCTATCGGCAATGTAAGATCCTGAAGTGGTACGTGAGTCAGCGCCGACTAAAACACCACCATCATAAACTAAAGCCATAATAGAAGTTCCTGTTGATTCTGCATGCTTGTAATCAAAAGGATCGGGGAGCATTTAAATATCTGATTGGACTGTTTTGAACATTTCTTTCTTAAAAATATCTATAAATAAATAAATAATTAATTAATTAATGATTTTGAGTAATGAATATTTTCTTTTCTTGCTAAATATTTGCTGTTTTTATGTAATAAATATGGTAATCTATATTTTTATTTATTGAATTTAGTGTAGATTATCTTAAGAATAATTTTTATTTCTTGAATTAGTCTTACTTGACTTTTTTTTGAATCTACTTAACTGAGTTCTTTATATGTATGTATGTTTGCTTGATTGCTTTCTTCACCTACTTATTTATTTATTGGTGTGATTGCTTTGACTATTAATTTTTTGATATTTTTTAATAATTAATTAAGAGATTTGCATGTATGTTATTAATATAATCAATCATGTGTTTGTTTTATTTCACATTCCAATAAGAATAGTTTGTTTTATTTATCAATTTAAAAACAAGGGCAGATAGATACCTTCTTTTCTTCTTATTTTATTTGATTGATTCTTTTATTTTTAAATTTCGGATATCTTTTCAAAATATAAATACATATTTACATACATATCTCAGTTCATTTATTACATTTTTTCATTATTTTTTTGCATACTATTTGTTAAGAATGTATGCATAATATCTTAAGATCAGATAATATTTTGTTTTTTTCATCTTCGTTTTCTTAATATCTTCTTCAATCTCAATTATTTACTATCTTTATTTATATTAAATAAACTTGTATTCATTATTTATATGCATTTTAAATTATTTTAGCTGTTTAACAATGCTCTAAACGATCTATCTATACTTCAAAAATTTTAATTCTAAATTTAATTAATATTAATTAAATGATTTTTTAAGCATTTAGATGAAATTCTATTATTTTATTTATTAAAATTATTTTTTTTAATCTATCAATTAAAATTAACTCCTTCTCACTTGTTTAATTATTTATTTATTTATCAAGCTATTTAAATAAATAATAAAACTTTTTTCAAAATATTTAGTTTTTAATTTTTAATTGCATAACAAATTAATCATAAAAATTCAATTTTTAATAAAATTTATCATAATAATTATTTTTTCTTATTTTTATAAAACAGTTTAAACAAAATACACAATTAAATTAATTAATTTAATTAATTCTTTAAATTATATAAAAATAAACTTGCTTATTTAAATATTTTTATTTTAATTATTCTTTAAGCTATTTTAGTTTTGCAAGTGATCAATTTACAAAATCAATATATTTAATAATCCATAGTTTTGCATAAGCTATCACATTATTGGCACATTTGCACATTTAATTGCTATCAAGATAAAATTTGTTATTAAGTAAATCTAATATTTAAAATGTTTTAATGAGCTATTAATAAAAATTTTAACAAAAAGAAATTTCGAAAAAATATAATTTTAGTTATATTTAGAATTTAATAATAAATGCTTTATATGTCTGATAACATAAAAAAAAAATTATGATAGGCATATTGTTTGTTTTTTTGTTTGATAAATTTTGTAAATATTATTAAAAATTTAATTTATTATTTTTGAGGTCATTAATTTTTGATAATACATAATTTTAATCTGCAATATTCTTAATAATAAATACATACATAGATAGATAGATATTTGGAAATGTAGGAAAATAGTGATAAGCAAAATATTTTAAAAATATAAGATGAATGGCAAAAGGGATTTTTTGACAAGCTCAAAGAATTAGGTGTAGATTAATTAAATAATTAAGATAATTTACTTGCTATCAATGGGGATCTTTCATAGTATATTTTTAAAGTAGAAGATATCAAAAAATTCAACTATTTATAATTAGACAGATTTTAAATAATAAAGAAGAGCCTATCCAAAACGAAGAAAATACTTTAAGAGGAACTGTTAATGATATATTGGTAATACATAATTCTTATCAGATAAATATTTTGTTCAAAATTGTTATTTAAATTTAGAAAAAAAAGAAAAAGCATAAAGAAAATAAAAATTAAACAATAAAGCTGTCAGAAGATTAGGATTCGCCTAAAAAATCAAAGCTTAATAGCAAATAGTGGAAATAAGACGAACTTAAAAAGTTTTATAAAGTAATTACTATTATATGAAAATTAAATATTGAATAAGAAATAATTAATAGGGCTTGAAGACTTATGGTTTAAATTTTTAATTGATAAGTGATTATATGAAAACTAAGACTATGAAATAAGTTAGAGTAATTAATTATTTTTAAGAAGTCATCCTTAAAAAAACAAAGAATAATTAAGTAAAAATATAATAGGGAGTGTAAGAAAAATAAAAAACTCATTGATGAAACACTTAAATACTATGATGAGACGGGATAAAAAAAGGCAAGAAAAATAATTAAAGCTAAGTTCAATTAACTCAAAAGGCTTAATAGTAATTTATAAAGCTAAAAAAGTTTAGAGTAGCTTTCACAAATACCATCAAACAGCTACTAGCTATCAAAATCTGAAAGTGTAAACTCAGCTTTTGATGTAAATTTAAAATATTAATTAGTTCTAATAATGTTATCAATTTAATAATATTTTTTAGTTTATGGACTAATAAATAGCTAATATTTGCAAGAAAAAAATGGAAGAAAAGGAAAATTAAAATAATTCTTAAGAAAACTCTAAAGAAACAAAGTGATATTTATTGACTGTAAATATGAAGAAAGCTAAAAGAATGAGATTATATTAAAAAAAAATTAATTAATTAAAACTAATATTATGTTTAAAAAATTCCAATTAACTAACTATACATTTATAAATTATAATCCTTCTATACAACTATTTTATGTATTACTTACTGTTTTAAAATATCAATTATCAAAAAATTATCTCTGATTTATTTTTATAAATAAAAGCTTTAAATTAGAATATCATTCAAAATTGAAAGTTTAATTTTTAATTTAAAATTAAAAAAATTCCAATCCATCATGATTAGCTAGCTGATTTATCCAACAATTTTTGAAATATCCACAAAATAATCCAAGGCAAAATTTTATATCAACTTAGTTCTCTACTATTTATAGAAAGCTTAGAAAATATTCAATTTAACTTTATAATTTGATTTATACTAAAAATCTTTTGAAATTTTAATTAAATGTTAATTTTAAATTCTCTTATTATTTTTAATTTTAATTTCAATAATTCTTATAAAAATATTTTTTATTAATTTATAATTTAATAACTAATTAATTTAGAATTTTAATAAAAAAATAAATAATTCAAAAAATTTATTTATTTTGGAAAAATTAAGACTTTAAGATCACATAAATAAGTTTAATAATTTTTTTATTAAGATTTCTTAATATGAAAGTTGTAAAATAATTGCTAACTCTAAATAATTATTATTCAGTAAATTTACATATAAACTTTATTTTATAATAGTTTTTAAAATTTATTAAATATATAATATTGTACAAAAGGTTTAATACATACTTCTAATTTTAGTCAATTAACTCACTTTTTATCTCAAGACTGTGCATTAAAAGCTTCTACATTATAATTAAGATCAGAGTTACCATAAATTTTATTTGTAATAGCTTAAAATGCAATATCAATTTCTTCTTTTTTGTTATTAGTTTTTATGAATATTCCGTTCTTTGTTTTTTCACAATATTATCTGAAAATCTTGGTCGCATATTTGTCTAAACCACAACCAATTATCATTATATTCACATCAGATTAACTCAGCATTTACATTAATTCTGGTTCTGAAATTTTAGAACAGCTATCACCACCATCCGTGAATATAACAATCCATTTTGAGTGGTCCTTAGGTACAGCTTTTTAGAACAGTTTTATTGCTGTGTAAATAGCTTATCTTACTGCAGACTCTCCTTCTGGACAAATTTTTAAAAAGCTTTTAATTGAATTTCTTAAGAAAATAGTGTTATTTTCTTTTTCATTTAACTCAAATATCACATCCACATTTTCATTAAACTTAATAAATGCTACTCTATCATCGTTTTACACATAGTTATCAAAAATTTGTAAAAATTTCTTGACAGCAATATATTTTTAAGACCTAGCTTAACGCTAATTTTTATTTGATCCAATTTTTTCCTTATTTTCTGTTTTGCCACTTTCATCTTCATCAGTGTCATCAGCATCCAATTCGTTTTCTTCACTACCTATTACTTTGTGTCTCATACTATAAGAAAAATCTGCGATAATTACAATATCTTTCCACTTTTTTTCAAAATTATTTTTAATTAGTTTTAACAATCCAGGAGCCTAATCTATTAAATTTTCTTATTCTAGTATCTCTTTGATATTTTTTAGACACTATTCTCTTACAGCTGGATCATAGGTTCTTCCAATTCTCAGGCATTCATTAAAAGATTCAAGGGATTTTTTATAGTAGAATATTTATTTGAAGAATAGCCCAGATTGCAGCTTTAAGTGTTACTCAACAATTTCTGGTGGAATATCATTCTTGAAATTTTCATTAAACAATTCATACTTTTATCTATAATTCGTAAGACTATTTTCAGCAAGGTATAGCTTCTTAAATGCTTCCTTAAGCATAATAAATTAATTGTTTTTGTCATTTTGCTAAAGGTAATAAATAGCTTTCTCAATATGCGCTTGAACGATTTTCAGAATATTAAATATATAACGACTTTTATCTTTGCCATCAAGTCTCTCGGTTAGTCTCAAACTATTTATTTTAAATAAAATTAATATAACGAAGTAAAATTTAGGAAAATTTACTAATCTATGCAGTTGCTAAGATACTCTTGTTTAGTTTATTAGTTTGTGCTGATGTAGTACCCTTGCAAATATGCACTAGCCAGCTAATAAGATCTATTTGCAATAACTTGTTCATATAAGTGTTTATTCGCAGTGCAAACAAGAATAGGATCCTTGCTTTCCTTACGACTCTTAAATTAATTATAAAAATGGTAGTTATAAGTATAGTCGTATGGTTTTAGAGATTCATAACCATTGAAGGGTCTAACCTTGTAGAATGAAAATATATTCTCTACTAATAATAATTCCATAAGATCTCTCTCTGCTAATTAAAATGCTTGCTTGTAAGAGCTGATAGCTTCTTCTATTCTACCTAGTTTCATATTGATATTACCCATATTATTAAGTACTATACCCATACCTTTTCTATTATCTAGCTTCTCAAACATAAGGAAAGCATTTGAATATTTAATTAGAGTTTCCGCAGTAAGTCCATCATAGTATTTATCATCGCCATATACAATTATTTAATTTAAAAAATCAAAGTTCTTGTATAGTTAATCTATTTCTTACCAGTGCTCTGTTTGTTTTAAACATTAAGATTCAAAAAAGAATTTAATAAAATTTCAATTTACTATCAGTATCGTTTCGGACGTTCACATACAACGAGCGATTAGCTATTTCCTTTACTTTATCTTTCAACAAATTAATAGGCTAAGTAACGTGATCAGAGTATTGATATATGTAATAAATTATAAAAACACAGAGAATTATTAACACAACTATTCCAATAATAAGCAACTAAGACATGCTTTATTTAATGTCTGTAATAGTAGATTAAAATATTGAAGAGCTTTGAGGAATTTTAGTTATTGCAGTAAATGCTATATTCCCTAAAATTAAAAATAAAATAATTAATATTAATCAAATCTAATAAATTTTTTTACTTCTTTAATTAATTAAACAAGTGTTTTAAAATAATAAAAAATGAATAAAACTATTTTTAAAACTTTTTTAATTAAATTTAAACAATTTAATTCTATTTTTCCTTTTATTTTTCTAAAAATCTTTAAGGAATCCTTAAAATTTGATGAATATTTTTGAAATTTAACTTTGCAATAGAATAAAATATTTTTTAACAATTTATTTTCATAAAAAAAAATATTTATTTACCTTGATTTGTTGAAATAGCTGAATTTAATTTTTGTTTAATTGAAAAAATAGATATTTAATATTAGTCATTCCCATTCTAGTAACTGCTTGTAGCTAAATAGTCGTTGGTATAATCTGAGTAAAACTTATTGAATTGATTATAGAAATTTTATGCATCTGCAGATTAGTCATACCAAGGAACATTAAATTCTGTTTTCCAAAAATTTTATTTCACTGACATAGTTTAAAAATCCAAATACACTAAAGGTTTGTAAAGCTCTGTAGGAGTATTTATTTAGCTAACTTATGTGACATATACATGATCTATTCCTTTTCCTTAAAGTGATTGTAAGAAACTTAATGTAAACTTTATGTAATTAGTACACACTGAACCACAAAAATCACTAGGATTATATTGAGAGCATCTAGGATCACTAGGATTAGTAATACAATATTCTTGATAGTTAATTTAAAGTTCTCCACATATCAGAGCAATACAGTCAGTTACGATAATAACTTCTTTGGTCAAAAATGTTTATACCTGATAAGTAAAAAAAAATCTAGATTAATTCAATTAATAGATTTATTTAGTAGCGCCATTAGCTAGAAGCGCATTTTGTGTTAATGGTGAACTTGGATTATCAGCTTATGCAGGAAATGAAAATAATAATTAGTTTGGACCCTCAAAAAGAACTATGTTAATATTATATAAGTCAACATCAGTTTTTACAGCTCTTAACATACCAAACAGTCCCAATGTAATTTAATAAATATAAGAGTCAAACCCTGGCAAGATTGTGGTTAAAGTAGGTTAATAGGGATAAATCCATATTATCTATCCTAAATCGTATTTTAATAGGCTACTATATACGTTTGACTATGGATCTTTCATTGCTGAAGGATTAAATAATGCTAGATGGACAGCAATCTTTGTAAAGTCTGCATTTGGGTTCGTATTTTTTTAGTTAAAAATACTTAAAAGCTGCTTATATACTTTTTGACTTTTATCAGTTTCTTATTATATGAGATTAATATATGCATTACCATAATGTAAGCCCATAGCTCTAGTAAAATCAATCTGCACCTTACCAATTTCTTCTGTAGTTGTTTCGCTTATGTGATCAGAAAGTAAAATAGCTAAAAAATAATTCATAACACCTGTGAAAACAATACCAGAAAGAAGAAAGAAAAGAATAATGCAAACTATTTTCAGTTTAAGCCTATCCCAGCTTTTTTTTCCAGGCTAATTAATTTAGCTGTCATTGCTATTTGAGGACATTTTTTTTTTCGAATCAATATTTTTTTGTGTTTATAGCATAGTATTCTGTTAATTATCAGAGTCTAGTTGGTTCAAGCCATTTTTAGAACTATCTAATGAAAATTCAATTTGTTTTTGCTTTTTTTACAATTTTTCTATATCTATTACTACATTATCTTGTTTTTATTTTTTTACATATAAACTAGATTACTTCTAATCTTCTAATTCTATTAACTGCTACTTCATTTATAATTAATGTTTTGTTATCTTTTATTTATAATCAAATTAGAAATTTGATTCTTTTATTTGTCTTAATTTTGATATACTTGATTGGTGGCAATACAATACAAAAAGTAAAAAGGGCTTTAAAAAAAATAAATAAAAATCCAACCAAATACGAAGTATTTAATGATAATTATGAGTACAAATACATATATATTTATAATCAATTTTTCTGAAATATTATTAAATTCATGATAAATACTTATTTATATCGTTTATAATTCTTAAATACTATTGATATTCACCACATTTTAAATGCCTAATCTTATAAAGGAATTACTTCTATTTCTTAAATCTTTCATTTCTATTTTAAGTTTATGGTAAAATAAGTTTCTATAAGAAATGCCCAACAATTTACTTAAAAATTGGTTTGACATATTTTTAATAATTTTTTAATCTTTAAAATACTTAAAAATAAATTTTTAAAAATAGCTGTTAAGTTTTATTTGAAATAATTTAAACCCTAACAAGCTATTTATCTGATTGAAAAACAACTTTAGAATATAAAGGAAACTATGAAATATTAAATATAAACAAATATTTTGCTCAAATTATCGCAAATATGAGAATAATATTATAAAAGTATTAATAATCTCGACATTCTACTTTCAAAAAGCTATTTTTGAAATTCAAAATACAATTTAAATAAATTAAAAGCTTATTGTAAATTCTCAAGCAATCGCATTAATTTTTTTAAAGAAGTTGATCGATCATTTAAAGAATCTAGACTTTATTATTGAAATTTTAATTGATTTTTTTAATTTTATTATTTTTTTCAATAGAAATCAATGACTATATCGCTGTAAGGCAAATTCTCTAAACCATTAACAAATATAGAGCTAACTACAGATCTATTTAATTCATTTATTTAAAAAACTCCTACAGTATCTGTATTTATACTTACAAAAGGTCTAAGTTTACATGAACCCTTTTAGTCTTTATAAATTAAAAATAATTTATCAACATCTCTTTATTTTACTACTAGCATATTTTATATTGAAACTATTGCATCCACAAAACCTTTCACTTCCCAAGTGCCAACATACTACATAACTGGCATCTTCCAAACTTTGATTCTTTTATCTTTTAAATTGTTAAATAATTTATTTATTGTTTGCTTTAAAAACTGATAAATTTTAATATTTTTTTTACCTGTTGATGCTGTTATAACATAATTTGAATCTTTTAGGACTTTTACATCAACAACTTTTTCTTCATGGGCTTTATCTATTGGAGGCATTTCTGTCTTAGTTTTTATTTCATTTGAGTATAGTTTTCCAGCTTTATCTCCATAAATAATATATTTGTAATTACCATCTCTATTATCAAAAATTAAATTAACTTTTTATTAACATTTACATCAAATAAATTTTTACGTCCAAATATCAAAAGAATAAACATAATATCCATTTGTATCTGTTGCATGAACTACTGATGAAGTAATTAAATCTATAATAAATACTTTGCTTCCTGATGCTACAGCAACTTAATTGTTGCAGCCTGGTACCTAAACTATAAGAGGACAACTAGAATATGAAGAAGGTATCTAAATTCTTTTTGTTACTTTCAGAGTTGCTATTTTTATATTAAAATTTTTATTATTTTCGAATAGCTTCATATAAAAATTTTGCTATTAAAATAATTAAAATTTACTTGGATTTATCAAATTCAAAGTATTATCGTTAGTTAGCCCAAGAAGGCAATTTAAACCTTATAAATATACTAAAGCTAACCATATTTTAGAATAAGAAGACTTAAGCACTTTCATACATGATAAATTTTAAGTGTTCCACATTTTTATATATCCATCATGCGAAGCTGTATATAAATAATTATGATTTATGAGCACCATGCTTGATATGATATGTATATGAGCTTATTGTATTTTCTTATGGTAGGTAGAAGGAGAGATATCTAAATTCTCTATTTTTTTTAAATCTTCTTATAACAAATAACTTTAATGCATTTAAACTTCCTTTAAGCTTTCAGAAATAGTTTATTCAATTGAGTCCAACCTATTTTCATATATATCTAATTCGCTTAATCCTTTTTAATAGTTGTTAATTTTAATTAGTTCATTATCATCGTATGTATAATTTATAAACTTAAAGGATATATCAATAAATTTTGTAAGAGTTTCACAAGAGAGAGCATCTTCATTATCTTGCATAGTAATAAAATCTTCTTGCTATTGCCTAAGAATTTCACTCATATTATAAATGTTATCTAAGTCTTTTTCATATTTTTGTTTTATTTAATGAGTTAAAATTTCTAAATTGGAAGCTAAATCTGTTATCTTGAGCTAGAGAGATTAATACCTTTTATTTAACTATTTTCTCAAACATTCTATATGGTGGGAATATTGATATTCTTATTGACGGAATTTCATGATTTCATTGATGTACTATTCTATCCCCATAAACTTATGATTACAGTGCAAATTCTACAAACAATAAATGCAAATTAATCCTTTATTTTCACAATCTTTGTCAAGACAGACTATGTTCTTTACTTGCTAATAATGTCCAGGAATCAAACACTTCAGTTCTTTTAAGTTTTTTATTTTTGATAATTGGCAATTCAACATCTCTTTTGCTAACTCTAACTAAGGTTAATAAATCTTGTATAAATTTTTGAATGCTTGTGCTATTTTTGATCTGTTTAATAAATCTACTTTTAAAACTAAAAAATTAATCGACTTTTTTGTTAAAATTTAATTTTTTAATAATTTTATTAAGATATTGAATCTTTATTGCTAGTTAAAATGATTAGAAATATCAAAAACTAATTAATACTATATTAAAGCACTATTTCTTATTAATTAATTTATTCTTCCAACAGAAAAATTTGTTAAAAAAATTATTGATGGTAGCTGACTATTTCCTTATTAATTAATTATTTTAGTGTTATCGAATTTCGTAAAACCTAAATTTCTCTTCTACATCAAAAAAGAATTTTTATTTTATTAAATTTTATTAATCCATAAAATTAGATTAATTCATTGTAATAAAAGAAAATAATTTGTATTATAACACTAAAAATATAAAACATAAAATATTTAATGTTAAGCTCAGCTAATAACATACAAATTTATTAGATTTTTTTAACAATGCTATATTTTTATATATTTATCTATTATATTTAGTTTTTTCTTTACTTTATTATTAACTTTAATTTCACTTATAAAGATGAAACATATTAAAATTAAGATAAAAAAAAATAATAAACATCAATAAGCATAAATTCTAGATTAAAAAAGAAAATATGTAGAATATTCTAAAAATTTTAACAGAATTTTATAAAATTAAATTAAACGAGTTAAATATAATGTCAAATTTATTTGTGAAAGACATTGAAAGATTTTATTTTAAACAAATTAGTTTTTCTTATTTAAATTGTGAGGTATCTATTATTGCCAATTAAGTAGGTCTATAATTTTTATTATAAAAGCTGATAAAATTTTCAATAAACATTTTTTTTAATAAAGGTTATTTTTGATATAAATAAATATTTAGTTTTAAAATTTTAGAAAAATACATAAAATATTAAATAATAAAAATAATTGATTTTAAGACATTATTTAGATTTGTTATTATTTGAAATAAAAATAATAAATAGGAATATATTAAAATTATTCTTACAATTTTTATTATTTAAATATCAAAATTAATATTTTGAGAAAAAATTTTTTTAAATGAAATAAAATCTTTTTATTTTTGAATGTTAAGAGCATTTTAAAGCATTATTATATACTTAAAAATTTTAATATTTTCTCTTAATACGATTCTATTATTTGCTTATTTTTATAAAATAGTGTAAAAATCATATTTAACAAGAAAATAAAACCCTTTAAACAATATTTTTTGTTAAAGACTAGATTTTAAAAAGTTAAAAATGCTTTTTTGGATTTTTATAATAAAAATTTACTGAAGATTATAGCTCCAATCACAATAAATTAATAAAATACTGGAAGAATAGTCCTACGTAATAGTTAAAAATTATTTGTTTTAAATTTTAATAAGGAAATAATGAAGTACTTAAATCTGATTTGCTTTAATATTTATTTTATTTTATAAATATTTGCTTTTAAGTAAAGTTTAAGTAAGTAATATTTACAGAGAATGTTTTAGTATTTGTAAAAAGTTTTTATCTTAACAGCAATATTTTTTATAATATCAATTTCCATTTAAAAAAAAATAAAGAAAATTAAATGCAAATTATAATAAATCTTTCTATCTATCTATCAATCAATCATTCAATATATCTATCAATCTGCTTTGATTATTTTCAAGAGCTTTTTTGAGGTAAAATTTAATGTATTTTTAAAAATTAGTTTTTACTTTAAGATCTTAAAATCTTATTATCCAGAATGAATATCAATCATAAATTTTAATTGAGTATTACAAAAATTTGTTAAATTTAATAAGCAAGCATCGATAATATTAAGTTTTCTTATAATTTATTTAGTTTTGCTTAATTAATTAACTAAAAAGTGGTCAGTTCATAAAAATATAAATTCTGTTCAGTTTGAAAAGAGATTATGTAATTAATAATAAAAACTGAAATCAAATAACAAAGGTAATAATAAATAACAAATAGAAGAACAAGAAGTAGGTAGAGGTATTGAATAATTAGAAGAAACTTCAAAGTTTAAAATTTCTTTATAAAGACAAAAAATTAATTATGGTAAATTAATTAAAATGTTTTTTTTATCTTTTAAAATTATTTACCTTCTAATTAAAATGAAGGAAGTGGCTTCAAGAGAAGAGTTCAATAATAGATTTTATGATTAGAGCTACATTCACGAAGATCAAAGTAAAATATATTTTTATAACAACAATATCAAAATGTCTTAAAAATATTTACTTTGTCAATTATTCCATATAGCTTTGAACAAATCGTTTGACAAAAATCAGAATAAAGTCATTTTTGTTAAGGTGAGTGTTTTTATTTTGATTTTTATAGCGAAATTCATTCAAATTACTATATTGAGTTTAATAATTACACAATATATTTATTCAAAAATTACTTTATCAAAAAAAGCACACAGATGAAAGAATCCAATCAAATAAGATATCTTCAAATGCTAAAGAACTAGACTCAATTTTAAATAAATATAAAGCTAGTCCTAAGCATGTTGACAGCTCATTCAGATCATTTTATGAAAAGGTAGAAATTGCTTTTTATATAATTTTATTTTCAATGAATTCTTCTACTTGTTTAAATTAACATAAAGCAAAAGAAGGATTTGAATGAATAGTAGCTATTATAGCTATTTATTGAATTTTTTTTGTTTAATTTCAGTGAATATCTTTATGGTAAAAAATATATTAAAAATGTGATACTTTAAATTTAATATAAATCCAAGTAGCATCAATAAATTCAACAAACACATATTTACAATTTTATAATAATTTATCCATTTTTTTAAAAAAAGAGTAATAGAAGCTCAGGGAGTTTGAATAGCAATAAATAAAATTCATAAAAGACTATTGATTCTAAAAGAGGCTATGCAAACTCAAAAAGCAACAATCATAGTAATAACCAATTAAATACTTCTAACCCTAACCTAAAACATCATACCAAATAATATTAAAATTATGTGAATGAAGCTAAAAACACTAAAATAAATTAAGAATCCAAATACGAATAGCATTAAAACCTCAACTAAAATAAAATATTTAAGTAACTTCAATATGCTGATTAAAAGAATGTTTTTCATAGGTAAATAAATCAATAATATATTTTTGCATAATATTCATAATTAAAATCATAAAATAGGTTATCTCGGTAGAGTCCTTTGAAATATGATAGTAATATTAAACCCACTTAATAAAATCAACTGAAAAAGTAAAATAGCTAAAATTCTAAAATTGGGAAAGAAGATTTAGATTATAAGCAGCAAGTTTTTAAAGAAAATTATACATAAAATATCAACAAACAATATATTTAAACATTTAATTCTCCCCCTAGAAACTGTAATTAATTTTAGAATCAAAAATAGTAAAGAGTATAATTGGAAAATTCTAAATCTCCTAAGTAGATTAATGACGTGAATAGTAAAAATTCAAATGATTCGTTCCTTCATATAAAATAGCTTCAATAGCATTTAAACTGTTATTTAGGAGATATTAGTAAATTTAAATAATCAGAAAAATAAAATGACAACTATTTTGCAATTCCAATGTAAAAAAGAAGTAACAGCATTTTATCTGTTTAAAAGGAAAGATCCTCGCATTCTCGTAGTAAGACTGAATAATAAACAAGATCAACTTCTCCATAAAAAAAGTAGAACTCTGAAGAAATATCTGAAATTTATGTTAAAATGGTAGAAATAGAATGTGAGCAAAAAGAATTAGAAATGAAATAAAATATATTAGAGCAATACAAAAAGCTGCTTAAGCATAAAATTGAAGCTAAAGATAAAAAACAAATAACAAAAATCAAAGCGCTATAGAAAGACTTGTAAATCAACTTAAATATTTTAGATGAAAATTTAAATGATATAAGCAATATTGAGGCATGCGATGCAAGTCAAAATAATTACAATACTCCTAAAGATATGGATGAAAATAAAAAACAAATCCGATTTTAATTAACTGAAGAAGATTAGATGTCTTAAACTGTAAAAAATCTAAAAAATTCATAATCAGCTAAATCCTTCAATAGCAATCCAACAAAAAGTAACATTAAAAATAAGCTAGTCCCTGAAAAAACCACAAAAAATTAAATGTAAAACTAAAAGCAAAAAGTGATATATTCTGATCTGGTGAAGAAGGCTAAAAATTAGGTTGATTTAAATGAAACTCAGCAATATAAACCTTGTCTTCCTAATATTCTAATGTAGAAAATTAAGGATCAAGGCAAGTAAACTGAGAAATAATTATAAACGAATGATAAAAAGCAATAAATATAAAAATAAAAATCTCAATCACCTTCATATTAAGATCAAAAAAAATAAAAATCAACTATCTAGCTTATGCAGGCAAGAGAGGATTTTCTAAAAAAATGCTCTCAATAGAAAAAAGACTAGTTGAATACGAGAAAACTGAATGTAAAATAGTAAGAAAATTAAAAAAATGACAATATTACTTACAGCAGATCAAATAGCAGTAAACTCATTAATAATAATTCCAGTAAATTTATTAACTACACCAGTAATAATATTTCAAATAATAATAGCAGTAATACTATTCATAATAATTCTAATAGACAAAAAATATAAGTTAATAATACTACCAATACAAATGATTATGAAAATTACCCTAATATATATAGCAATAACAATAATAAAAATTCTCCATCTTTTTCTAAGTAAAAATCCATCACTATTGAAGACACTAAATAATCATCAAATAGAGATATTTAAGAAAATGAAAATATAAATAGTAATAGCAAGTTGCAATAGTCTACTACTACAAATAGCACTTTCTAAAATCCATCTTTGAATTACAGAGAATAAGTATTTCCAATTAACCAACATGATATGAACTTAAAGATTAATGAACTTAGAACTTGTATGACAGTATCTAACCTTACAGCACAAGAAGAGGAAAATAAAAATTTATCTTAATTTAATTATATTGTAAGTGAAAACTAATGGAATTCACAAGTTGAAAGCAAGGGAAACATTTCTGCCAATCTGCAACAAGCTTAACCTAACTAATTCAATACTAGCTAATTTATTTAAAGTAATAAAAACATTTAGCCAATATAAAATAACTATAGTTCGTATACTATTTATGGCTGCCCTTCATAAAATGATAACAATAGATACGCAGAATATAATTTAAATCACGATACAAATTAAATTGAAATAAATTAGAGCATTTCTAATCTAAACAACTTAAACAACAATCAACATACATCTCTATTTGTTAATGACCCCAAAATATCTTTCACTAACTTGAATATTGAAAATGTGCAAAGCAGCCCAAAGTGGTAAGAAAATGAGAATAATTTTAATTGGAAAGGTGCAGCTGATGGGTAATTAGATAATGTTATGTAATGTTCTGCTTCTCATAGTTATATTAAATAAATGATTTAACAAACTAATTCAACTTAAACAAAAAACGCTTTTAATAATAACGAGTTAAAAACAAAAGAATTTGATGAGCCAGAAGATTTTATCAATAAAAATATTAATTGGTAATTTGAGAGATCGTCATAAAAAGATATTTAAGCTCTTTAATAAGAAGAACCATATGATTTAAGCCAAATAAATGCAAGTAGATCAATCAATATTTGTAGTAACGATTAATTTTAAGCAACAATTCCTCTTTATATCCAGCAAAGATCAGATTCACCATAAAACCAATAAAACTAAAAACCTCATACGAGTAATAGATTACATGCTAACTTATAGAAGTAGATAAATAAAATATTAGAGGGCAATCAACAGAATGCTTAATAGATTAATTAAGAAATAAAATATCCAACTACAGAGGAAGCATGCAATCAGCAATAAAAAATATCAAAACCTAAAGAAGCCTTAAGTTAATAGAACAAACAATTTCTTAAAATTTGTAATTAATAAGATTTGATAAGCAATCAAGTCTTTGATAATGAAGTATTTGATATTGAAAATTAAAAATACGATATTTTAGAAATTCAATCTCCTTAGTATAAATTAATAAGAGAAGCAAGCTTAAAAAGTGAGAAACTCTAGCTGCTATAATTTTAACTTCAAGAGCAATTACTAAAAAATTTAGAAGAGGAAGAAAAAAAAATAAGTTTTTTATCTGCCACCTAAAATGTAGTGGATGATATCTCTTCAAGAAATATGAAATGGCTGCAAAGTAGAGAAAAAAAATTAAACCAAAAGAAAGAATAAAAAAGTAAAAAGGAGCTAGATGGATGTACATTTAAGCCTAATCTGCTTAGTTAAAAGTATTCGAATGACAGTCACAGTCCTTCTAAATTTTCTTCAAATTCTCATCTTGACTAATAGCAGCTAACAATAAGTAATGACTCTAATTTTTCAAATAAAAGTAAAAGTCCAATAGCAAGATATGAAAACCCAAGCTCAAAAGATAAGCTATCAATATTTTCAAAGTCTTAATATGGAAGCTCTTAAGTGTTAAGCAAGCAGAATAGCAATTCTTCAAATTTTGTATAAAAAAACAAATAAATAAACCCAAAAGAAAATAAACAATAAAATATAAGTTACCAATAAATGAATTTCAAAAAAAGAGGATCTCTTCATAAAATAAATTGAAATAAGTGAATAAGTGTTAAATTCTTAAATATTTTATTGAATCAATAAAATATAAAATCTAATTGAATAAAAAACCTGATATCTAATATAAATCTTAACTCTAATAATCAAATTTTTTTAATTATATTATCTGTTAAATACAATTTATATTTTATTTTTCAAAAACATAATTTTTGTTTATTTTCAAATTTACAAGTTTCTTAATCTATAAATTTAAAAGAGTAAATTTATTTAACTAAGTTATTTCAAAACAAAAAAATTTTTAGCTTCAAATAGCTATCAATTAAATATTTTTAAAAATATTTTGTACTTTTATAAAAAAATAAATTAATTAAATCTTGATTTTAATTTTGTTTTATATAGATTAGGAAAAACAGTTTTTATGTGAAATAAAATTAAAAAAATAGCTATTAAAAAAAGATGAAAAAATAAATAAAATAAATTGCTAAGAAGATAAAATAAAATTAATTAGTTTTTAACTAAAAATAGATAGAAATCCAATAATTCATAAAATAAAAATAAAGAGAATCATTTAAAGAAACTAGTAAATACAATTTTAAATAAAATACATTTATTATTTTTGTTTTATTTGTAACAAATAAATTGAATTCTATTTGATATTTTTTATTTACATTTTAGTTTTTAAGTTTTATTGTTTAAATTTAATTATTTTTGTTTAACTAATTTTGATAAAACTACTTCATTTTATTTTCTATTCAGAAATAAATTGATATCTTGATTATTGTTTTAATTAAAAAATAATTTTTAATATTTAATTGATTTGATTCATTCATTTTAATCTTGATATCTTTATAAGAAAGCTACTAAGAATTTAGAGAATAATTTTCTTCTTAACTATTAAATGAAGTAGAGGTTAATTTATTTATCTAAGTTGTATAAGAATAAAACTATTATTAAGCTTCAACAAGCTATCAATTTAAATTATTATAAAAATTTTACATACTTCTTTTAACATAAATCAATAGTTTAAAAAAAATCCTTTTATTTTTGTTTTAAATTAATTAAATAACTTGAATTCTATTAGATATTTGATTTATAAATTTTAGTTTATTGGTTCTATTCCTAAAATTTAATTATTTTTAAATTTTGATAAAACTATTTTATTTTAAAATAAAATGATATCCTCACTATTCTTTAATTAATAGAATGATTTATAATATTTAATTATTTTTATTCTTTCATTTTAATCTTGAAATTTATTAAAATAATGAATGCATAACTTTATAATCAATTGAGGCAATCAATCGCTTTTAATTGATTATAAATTGTGTAATTTAAAAGAATGTGATTTTTGATTGAATTTAAAACTTAGAATTAATTAAACATATCTTATTTTGCTAACAGTAGTAATTGCAATTAACTAATTAACACAATTTATCTATCTATTTATCTAAAAAAACAATTTAAAGATTACTTAATAACTTAGTGAATATGAAAAAAAGTATTGTTGATCAGAGCAATACTGAGGAAGTTGTTGGTAGCAATACTAATAAGATGAGTAAGGATAGACTTGGAAAGCCAAAAGACTAGCAAGTTAATCATTCAAAAAGCAATTAAGACTCTTAATAATAAGGAAAACATAAGATAAAATATGAAACAGCTTAATAATAGAAAGAAATAATATAAAGAAATATGGAAAAATATAAATAGATATTTGACAGTAAGTTTTTGAATGAAGGAGATTAGTAGCAAAAATAAAATAGCTAATAAATAATTTATAGCGGAAGAAGTAACCCTGCAATATCTGAAAATCAACAACCAACGTTGAGTATGTAAAATGATACAAATAATACTGGAAAAAAATTATAGTTTAGATATAATTCTTAAGGAAACTTATCACCTACAAAGAGACATGAAATATCAATTATTTAACCTTCAAATGCTTAGAATTAACAAGCTTATGCTTAAATGACATCAAACAATGATTTATCAACTTCATTTATACCTAAAAATATATTCGAAGATATTTTAACTAATCCTATAAAAGACAATTCATAACAGGTTACTCTGAATGCTTTTAAGAGTGTGAAGGTTTCTTCTACTAGGCTAGAGCCAATAAGTGGTTTGTATTCTCAAGGAGAAAATAGGCTTGCTGATGAATAGCTTAGGTAGAAAGCTCAAAACGCTTAATAATTATTGTCACAATAAAAAAAATTACAGCTTAAAAGTATAAAATCTAATCATGATATCTCTTACTTCAAAGATCAAAAAGATTATAGGTACTCTGGCCACATAGATCCACAAACTGCAACAAATACTTACATCCTTAAAAATCCTGCTGTTCTCTTTCATGTAAATTTGAATACAAATGCTTTTTAAATACATATTAAATGATTATAATTTTAAAAAATATTAGTCAAGTTAAGAACAAAAGAAAGGAAATGTTTATATTCAAAGTAATCATAATTTGTATTTAATGGGTTAATGATTGATTAAATTACTATTAGAATTTAAAAATAGAAAATATGTTTTTTAAAGCTACTTTAAAGAATTCAAGTTATTCAATTAAAAAATCCAACAAATTTCATTGATTTTATCATAAATTTATTTTAATAATTTTTTATTTTACATAGTGTATGAGCACTCTCATAATAAAGAAAAATTTGATACTGATTTGATTTCTATTTAAAATAAAATTCTTATGGAAGAGCAAAGAAAATCAGTAAGTTAGTAAAATATTAAAAGTCATAATATTAGCAATATTTTAAGCCATACTGGTGCTAAAATTATGGATTCAAATAAGACTTCAATGCAAAATCTTACTCAAAATCAATTACCTTTTTCAGTCAATAATTTAGATTCTAAATAAATTCTGTAGAAAAGAATGTCGGCTGATTAAAACAATATTAATTAATAGTAATAATCCTAGAGTTAAAATAATTCAATAATATAAAGCGGATTTTCAGTCTCTGGAGGGTAAAAATTTAGATCTAATAAAGACATTCTTCTAACAAAGCCAACTAATAGAAGCGAAGTAACTAACTAACTAACTAATTATATATCTTAAAATGATTAGTTTAATATATCAAATATTTAATTTTAATATAAATTTATGAATTTAATTTAAAAATCTACAGGTTGTAGAATTAGAAAACTGGTTAACTGAAATGATTGATAAAGTACAGCTAAATGAGTACATGAATATTAAAGAAGTATTTGACTAAATTTAAATTATTTACGTTGCTTGCATGAAAGAATTGATTAGATAAATCACAATTCAGTGCAAAGATAGAGGTAGACTCCTTTAAAAGGTATGGGATTCTTATCTTGATATCCTATAGAGAGGTATTGACCAAACTTAGAACTCAAAAATAGGTGAAGAAAAAGAATATCTAGATGAAGTTACTAGAATTCATAAAATGTATGATCAAACAATTAAATTAATCGAAACTGAGCTAGAAAAAAAAAAGAAAGAAGTCAAAGATCAGTGTAACAAACAAAAATGTTAAATTTCTTCTAAAATATAAATTATTTTACTTAATAAGCAAAATAGTCAGAACAGTTAACAGATGCGATTCACTACTTTAGAAAAAAAGTTAAAATGTATGAAATAGAAATAAAAAAAGCTCAGTAAATGGAAGAAGAATTAAGATTTGAGCTCGAGGCTGCTTTAAGTGAAAATTTAAAGCTAAAGTTATTACAAGGAGATAATAAAGTGCATGACGATAATCACCAAAATTATCATCACAGCAATCATAATTAATCAAAAAATTCAAATCAAGTTAGCTTATCGAATACTGTAGGAGAAGAGTAATTTTAATAATAAAACTAAGACTTAGAAGGAATAAAAAGCATTTAATAAATAAATTTTGAGAATGCACTATCAAAAAAGAGCTCAGTTACTAATCTGAAAGTCGTTGAAAAGAAGAGCAAAGTATCTGTTGTTTCCCATTTAATTAATTTTAGTAAATATCATATTTATTTGATAAATTTAATAACTGAAATAAATTTTTTTTTAGATAAGAGGAATATGGTAGAAGATGAAGATGATGAGAAAAAAAAGAAAGACTACTTAAATTCTTTTAAATACTCAGCTTAAGAAAAAGATGCAATGAGTGATGATTCTGACATATTTGGAAAAAACGAGGAGAAAGAAAGCAGACAGAATGAATTAGAATTTTTTATGGAGGAAGAAAAAAAATTGGCAGATTTAAAGATACCAGAATTAGAACTATTTGACATCGTTGAAACAGGAGTGCAGACTGATGAAATTAAAATTTCAGAAAATGAACACATTAATTTTTTGATTAAAGAGCTCTCATAGAATAGCATTTTTGCTGATTCTTCTCCTGAACTAACCAAAATATATACAAATTCTTATCAAATAGTTAAACAGAGTGCATTAGATCTTAGTTAAAAAGAAACTATTTTAAATGCGTTAGATCATTGCAAGTTACAAGTTGTTACTTATGAAAAATTAGCTTATGTTAATGGACAGCTTGCCTCTAAAAACACTGAATTATAATAATAAACTCTCGATCTTGGTATTTAATTAAAAGAAGTTGAACAAAATTATTAAGACAAAAAGAGAAGATGGAAGAAGAGAGCCTTAACATATATTGAAAAAATTAAATCGGTAAGACTTAAAATTTTTTGGATTGAAAGAGAAATTTGGGAAAGTTTTTCTTTCCTATTTATTTGAAAAATGTTTCATTTGGATTTTATTTTACTTAAATTTCATTTGATCAAATGAGTAAACAAACATTTTTGATTAACAACTTTTTTTTTATATTAAAGTAAGAAGAATAGATTCAGACCTTAGAAAGCACAACTGAATAAATGGAATAAAAGCTTTTAAAAAATATTAAATAAAAATAAATGGTTACTGCTGTTATTGGTTAGTTGTTGAAAAAACCTACTCAAATATAAGATTAAGATAAGTTGGAAGTATTAGACTAACATCATGTTAATTAGGACTAAGAAGAAAATATCTTATCAACAGAAGAATTAAATGAATAAAAAAATATGACTGATTCTTAGTTTATTGGATCTTTAATTTTAGAATAGTAGCAGGAATTAAAAAATCTATAATTACCTGAATAATAAGGTCTGTAAAGGATTTTATCCTAATATTTAAGCAAAGAAGTTTTAGAAGTAATTCATTTTATTTTAAATAAATTACAGTAAATAATTAAATTAATCAATTAATTGATTAGGAAAATGGTGAGCCTAAGTCTAGAGAAGAATTAAATAAGTTGCTTATAAAATTAGGAGGTAGAAGGGAAACAGATATGTAATTTAGCAGAGGAAAGAAAAATAAAGGTTCTATCATAGAATCTAAAAAATTAGCTTCACAAAGTAATACATAATAAATAATAAATGAAAATTAAATAAGTGTAATTTTTATTTTTATAATAGCAAAATAGACAAAAAGAATTTACTCTCAAAATACTAATTAAGCAACTAATATTCTAGAAAATATTCTTAAAAAGAGAAATTCTATTAAAAGTGCTGTTGTTCCTCTAGCTTCCATCTAAAAATTCTTTACTGTAGTATATTAAGAAATTCTCAAAAATGAATAAGCATTTAGAATACCCTTACATGTTTCCTGCTATGATATTTTGATACAAAAGCATGGCCTAAAAAGAGTTGCAGAAGATAAGCTAGCTAGAGTATAAAATTTAATTATTTATTTTAGTTTATCTTATCAACAAAGTATATTTGAAGATTTATTAATTTATTTTCTAATAGATTATGAAGAGCGTTTATGCTTATAAAGATAAAAATATTAAAATGGAAATGGTAGCAACTTTCCTTGGTCTTAATCATAAATACGATGAAACAGATTACTACTATTTCTTGTTGGGCTTAAAGTACTTCCAAAACATAAACCATAATATTTTAAATTTAAATAGCGAGCATGGCTAAATAGTAACTGAAAAAGCTATTGATTTTATTAATATTTACTTTTAAGATAAGTTAGGTAAACATAATTTATTTTTTCTTATTATTTAATAAAACTGTTTATGTTAAAATAGAAAAAGAAGGATTCAACAAGCTTATTACAGATATAAAGATGACCTCACTTTGTAATTAACAAATTATTTTTTTATTTTAACCAATATTCTTTGTAATTATTTTGTAGAAAAAGGTATTGAACTTGAATTGTTGATAAAGAAATGTCTATTTTATTATTCAGAAAGAAAAGAAAAATACAAGAAACATATAGAGGATATATTCTATGCTACTGATGTAATAAATTGATTTTTATTGGTATTATTTATTCATTAATTTTTTATAATTTAAAAAAAGCTCGATGCAAATGATTAAATTGAACTCTATGAATTTGACTTAATTTTCAGGTTCATTGAAAAAGATATTTATGATATTAATAAAGTTGAAGAAATTTTCTTTGATGAAGCGGACAATATAAATCCAAGTAATGGAGAAAAGGCTCTATCTCTAAATAAGTTTGTTAATCTTTGTGTGTAAAAGAATTTGTTCAGCTAAGAAAAATGCTAAGCATTCAATTAAAATTTCAAAGAACATGGAGTAGCAACTAACTTTGAACAACTAAAAGAAAATGCTTCAGAATACAAAAAATAAATTAAAAACAGATTCTTAAAAGCAGGTAAATTTATGTCAGAAATTAAGCAAATTATCAAAACTCTCTTTAAGTTAATTGCAGAACCTTCGCCATAGAGACCAAATAGTAAATAATTAATTTATAATATAATTTATTTTATTTTATTATTTTATGAAAATAGGTCTGTGGGTAAGTTACTTACTTATGGAAAAAGAGTCTAGGTCTATCCTTATAGATTTTGAAGCTAATATTTTATTACAAAACTTGCTTCCAGTAAAAATTCAAATGCTTGATATTATTGGCAGAAGATTTGAAGAAATACTTTGAAGAAGTAAAAACGATAAAATTATTTGATATCTAAAGTATTAAATAGCAGTCATAACTTTTATTTTTTTCTGTAAAAGTCTAAGTAGTTAAAAAATAAATATAAATTTAAATGATATTTAATCGTTCTATTTGTAAATAAGAATATAGTTACATAAAATAATTACTGATATTATTATATATACATTCAAAATAATATTATGAAATAGATAATTTATCATTTCATTTTATTTATATATGATAAGGGGTTTTCAATAAGTATTCAACGATAAATTCTGAATTTTTATTTTATTATTCATTAGAATTAATACAAATTTACATTTTAAGATTATTTAAATACTAATTAAGTGATATTATTTAATATTGATTAAGTTTTCTAATTGATTGATATATATGAGGGTGTTTTTTTATAGTTTTATATTTAAAATGTTCTTTAAACAAAAAGTACAGCTAATTTATAAATTCTATCATTATAGACTTTCAATTATTATGATCAATAATCTTCTTGATAATATTTAGGAGGATTTTTAAATGCTCCATAATATTTTTTTGCAAATTTTCTATAGTCAGTTAGTGCCTTTTTGAGTTTAAAATTTCTTTCCTACATTTTAACTTTTTCAAACCTTTATTTGTTTTCATAATACTTTTATACAACCCAATCATCACTTTAATGTATTAGATTGTCTAGAATTAAAATTTTTGTATCCATATTATTTATAAATTTATTTTAGTTTTAAAGGGATTATTAGGCATCTTGATAGAAATTTTACCAATCTATAGCTGGTAGCCTGATCTGAGGAATTTGTGGTAAACTCATTTTGGATGCTCCACCTAATGGTGGATTTGGGTTAGTATATCTCTAATTAAATTTAGCAAAAACTTTATCTCTATTATTTTAGTAGTAGGATTCTAAATCATTTGTATATTTATTTATAGGAGCTTCAAAAGGTTGTTAATAATATGAATTAAACTAGTTTGGAATCATAGTAAACTAGTTAAAATTTTAATCCTACTAATACGGTTATTGTTATTAATCATACTGAGGTTGCTAATAAGCATTAGAGTGAATTGATGGAAACATTTTTTACACTTTTTATTCTATTTAATTATTTATCAAAATGCAATAGACTAAATTGATAAATTTTGTATCAAAAATAGAAAAATTAAATCTTTTTCAAGATTAAAATATATTTTCTTGTTATTTATTTAATAAAAATTAAAATATTATTTTATTTATTTTTGAAAAATAGAATGTTTTTAAAACTTATTAGAATTAATTATTAATAAAAATTATTTATTTTTAAGTAAAGTGAAATAAACAATTTATCAGTTTTACATTTTTAGGGTTATTAACAGTTAACACTGAGATAGGTTGTTTTAAAAATTTTAATTATAGTCTTTGAACTTAGAAATTATTTTTTTTGAAAATCATTTTTTTAAAAATAAAAAATAATTATTTATTAATTAATTATTGAATATAAAAAAGAAGCGCAAATTCAACATTTAAAATATTCAGCAACTTAAAAAATTATATATTTTTTTAATTTTTAAATATATATGTTTGGATTTGAAGATATCCATTACTAACCTAATCTCAGAAGATATTAGTCATAGAAAAAACTTATCGAAGTTTTAAAAATAAAGTTATACGTAAATCAATAATTATAAATATTTAAAAATAATCAAATTCATATAATTAAATTCACATATTTTTTAACAATACGATACATTCAATAGCTAAAATGTTTTAGTCGTATTTATAGGATATAGAAAAGGAAAATAATAGCAGCATATACAATGCTTAAGCTTAATAAAATTCTTCAACATAGCAGAGTATATGGGATGATTACATAGACCGCTAATTGGAGCATTTGGTTGTAGAGTATCAGTTTGATTTTGATAAAATAGCCCAAAGACTAGCAGGTGTTATAGGCGATAAATAGCAACAGAAGGTTAATTTCGATACATGCAGATAGAGATGGAAATAATTGCATTTGAGGCGTTATGAAGATAAAGATAAAGACCGTCTTGATAGAGTATCCAAGAGCGTTATGAAAATGGAGGATCCAAATAATGCACTTAAAGTTTAAGAATTGGTTGAAAAATTACCTAAAGCAAGACAAAACAAAGACTTTTTAAAAATATCAGATGAAGAAAAGCTTTAAGCATTTTACCTAAATGATAAAGGAGAAAAAATTCAACCTACAAGTAAATAAATAATACAATATGTCAAGCTTTTTCATTAGCCTTTATATACATTTAGTTTAATAGTAGAGATTTAATGCAATTTTTTTTTTAATTTTTAGCTTTCAATGTTTTGAAGGATAGCGTTATGGGTATAAAGGATAAGACAGAAAGAGAAAGGGTTTTTAAAAAGTAGCAAGAAGAGTTTTTTAAGAGCCTTGAAAAATTAGCAGGAGAATAAGACGAAGACATGTTCACTAAGCCTCTAATGTGAGATTTTATTTTATAATTTTAAGAGGGATTTAATTATATGCAAATTTTTATGAAATTGATTAACAAACATTTGTAAAAAAATAGATTTAGAGCTAAGTTTACTGAGCCTACTAATTTTAATTTTATTGTAGAAAGAGAAGAACTTACTAGAGAGTAGGCATAAAGAATTATGTCATAAAAAGTTTAGATCAAAGGTGCTGGATTAGTCCCACCTGAACCAGAAATGGGTATTAAGATGGACAACTATGTAAGTATGTTTGCAAGACCTGATGAAGAAGAGGAGGAATTGAAAAAGAAAGATTAAGAGAAAGAAGTCTAAGTTAATTAGTAAATTATGCAAGATTAGTAAGAGACAAAGGAAGAATAGGAAAGAGACTAAGAAGAGTTGAAGAAATAGATGGAGTTAACAGAAGAAGAAAAGAAGAAACAGCAAGAATAAGAGGAAGAGAAAAAGAAAATTAATGTAGATTTGTACTTAGCTGAAAGGGGTTTAAAAAGTATTGATGAAGCTCTCAACTCCTTAGAAAAAATGCGCTCTAAAGTTAAGGTCAACAACTATTTCGAAGAGGCTTAAACAGAAGATAAAAAGCTAAAAGAGTAAAAAGAAAAGAATCAGCAAAAAGTTGATAATGAAGATTAAATCAGATAAGAAATAATCAAACAAGGTTTGGAATAACTAAAATAAAAAGAACAAGGAGATTAGCTTGTTTAGTTCCATGAAAATTAAATCAAAAAAGATATTAAAGAACTTAACGAAATCATAGGTGACAATAAATCCAAAAATGTAAAAAATTAAACTTAGCAACCAAATAAGGCAGTAGAAGAAGAAGAAGAAATTATTCTTGAAAAGAAAAATGATTAAAGTAAAAAAGTTCCAACTAAAAAAGGAATTTTCTCACAATTTGTAAATTAATTTAGTTTGAAATTGTTTTATTTAATGAATTGTAAATATACTTTATTAGGCTGAAGAAGAGGATTCGGGAAGTGAAGATGAAGTTGGGAATGATGAAGAAGAGTTAGATGATGAGCTATACTTATAAGCCTAAAGAATCGGATTAAAATCTGATGCTGAAATAGATTTATTTATCACAAAGAAAAAGGAAGAAAGAAAAGCGAATATGCTTAATAAGAAGAAAGTTTAGTTTTCAGAGTTTTCAGAATAAAAGTAAATTTCAGAAGATACAGACGAGTTACTGGCAAAATAAGAGAAATAAATAAAGCAAAAGTAATAATTTTTAGAAAAGTTGAAAAAGAAATCTGAAAATGAAGCAGGGGAAAACGACGAATCCAATTAGGAAGGAAGTTAGAACTGGAGGGATTTAGAATTTAGTGCTGGTATGGCTTTTAAAAGATAATTAGAGGAGGAAAAAATGCAAAGAATGATTAAGGAATAATTCGAAGAAGAGTAAAGAAGAAAGGCCGACTAAGAAAGAATTAGATAAATATAAGAAGAATATCACCTCAAGAAGCTAGATATTGAAACTAAAATCAAATTAAGAGAACCCTTAAATTTAGAAAAGGTTAACTAAGAAAAATGGAAAGAATACATGTATTAATTAATTCATTTATAAGAATCATTTTTTTTGAAATAATTTTAATTAATAAATAAATAGTGAAGCACAACAGAAACGCAGGGAGGAAATAGAAAAGGAATTTGAAGAAAAATAAAGGATTCAAACAGAGTAGGAAGAAAAGGAGTAAAAGGAAAATTTAATCAAAGAAAAAATTCACTTCTTTGAATAAAAAATAAAAAATTTCCCGTAAATAAAATGATTTTTTAATTGAAAAGAAATGTTTAACAATATTTTTATTAAAGCTCAAATGACCCATTCAAGTGCTTCTTTGATGATTAGGTTAGTTATTTATCACAAATATCCTCTTTGCCCTCTAAAATAACTACTAAGATAGCTGACTTGAAAAAATACGATATTTCAAGAGATGGAATAACATCGAGATATTAGATTTTGATCTTCCCTTATCTAGATAAATGCCAAGAATTTGTATTTTAGTTCTTAAGTAAATATTTCTTTCATTAGTTTATAGCTTAATTAATAATTTACCATATAAAATATAGGCTTCTTCTTGAGAAATAGTTTCTTTAGATAACCTCCTAGTGAAAAGGAATTGGGGGAAATAGTAAGTGAAAACCCTTTAGATGAAATACCATGCTAAAGATTAAGCTCTAAAGGATTCCCATTTTGTCTAGTCAGCTTCTACATAGGCAGCCATACAAGTGAAATAAATGATGAATAAGACGAATAGTATTTGAGTAATTACTTAAACGATGCAATTAAGTTCGATAAATTAATAAACGATGATAAACTTTAAAAATCTATTTATCTTTTCTTTGATACCTATATTGGTAGAGGTTAAGATACACTTTCTAAGCAATTAGATCTTGCTTTGACAGAGTTCCTAAGTGATGGATGCCTTGATCAAGCAATCAGAAAATATGGTGAAAAAGTCATTAATAGAGACATGAAATTAAGCGATTTTAAGACTGCTTACTATAAAAATATGGAGATTGCTAAGAAATTGTTTAATGAATCTAATACTTTCCATTCTATTTGTCCTACAAAAACCTCTTATCATCAAACAAACTAATTAGCTATCCACTAAAATAAAAAGAAATAATTATTACCTACTTCCCCATCTAATTCTCCTTCTATAATAAGTCACTCTCATGGTAATAAATGGGAAACGTCTGTCATCATAATTAGAAATTATTCTGAAATTCAAAATCCTTCTGCTTTAAGACAATAATAAAATAGAGGAGTTGATTTTTCAAATGCTTCTGATTTAATGCAATAGGACGTAACAACTGAATAATATTCTAATTTGAGTGAATCCTTAAGTAATTTAGTTCCCTCGCACACTGAAATTTCTTAAAGATAAAAGCAATAAATGACTGATGTAATCCACTACACTCTAAACAAATTATAAGAAAAGGGAATATAAATTTTAGGTATGAAGTCATTCTTTTTCGATTAAAAAACAGTGTAAGAATTCAAGAGCTATGTTGAAAATATTAATTTTAATACCAACACAAATTAACCAATCGTAGTTATTTCTGTTGCTGGATTCGATCTTCACTCAAGTAAATAATTAAAAATATTGATCATTTCTTATAAAAATTACTTTTAATATAAAACATAAATTCAAATTTATTTATTTTAATTTTTCGAAAATTTTAGAATTAAAAAAAATGGTTGGATCTGAAGATGCCTAATTGGCTAAGAGAGTAGAGCCAAATAGCTTAAATGCTCTATTCAGCACAGGAAGAGATGATTCAATTATTATTCCTTACAATAAAGCATTAAGCAGACGTTTAATTAGCTATTTCTTTTGTGGTAGATTGGAAAAGATTTAAACAGTTTAAGATATTCAAGTAATTGAAGGACTTACAAATAAAAAATAACTTTACTTAACAAAACCTAAACCCTTTAACCCAGTATTTTTGCTTAATAGCTAACCAATCAGAGAACATATATGTTTGCTCAGTTCAAAATTTTTACCTCAGCAATTTTGTGAAGTAATTCGTAAAATCTAGGCAAGAGGATTTGAATTACTTAATATCCGTGTTATTGATAGTTCAAATCTTTCTGCCATATTAAAAAAAGATGAAGATTTTTCTGCTTTTATTGAGAATGAAAACCTCTAAGAATTGAATTCAGGTGAAAATGACTACGAAAGAATTAATCTAGTTCTTCATATTTAAGGAGCAAATATTTCATCTCTTAGAAATACATTATTAAATAAAATTATTGATTATAATCCTTTCTTACATCCTTCAAAAAGAGAAATATTCTATTATACTAAAGACGATTTATCACTAACCTTGTTGAAGGATATATTCTTTAATCGTCATATTAAGTCTAACTTTACTCCATCTGAAAGATTCCCTCTTTTTATAGCTCTCTGGCCCTTCCTAAATGACTATGAAGAAAAGGAAGGCTTAACAGCCTCACAGGCAGTGCCACTTGGAAATGATCTTAAGATTATGTCCTCTTATGGATTAGAACTACTTTCAGTATCAAAAATTTTTAAATCCTAAATTTAGCAGAAACTAAATACTTCTATTGAAGAAGAAACTGAACACGTTGATCTAAAATCTATATTGCACTAACTTATATAAAATAATATCTAAATTAATAGCATTACTAAGAAAAAGCCAGAATTCAGTACATTCTGTAGTCGCTTAGGCGAAGAAATTTTGTCTTAAGACTTTTATTTAGCCGTGTTTAGGTACTAAGGAGATAGATAATCTAAACATTTAGACAAGTTATTTACAGAAGTTCCATTTGTTCACTCAAACAAAACAATCAATGAATCTACTGTAGTAACTCATGGAGCTAAATAAACTCCTCACACTTAAGCTAAACCACTTCCAACAGAATTTTTAACCCTCTTTTTCCTTGATTCATCTGCTTAACAGGTAAAATAAAAAATACAAAATATTTAAATTGACATCATATTAACTAAATAAAGGTTTCTAATTTTACAAAACTTCTTGGTATAGGAGCCTTTGATGATTGGAGCTTCAAAGGTAGTTTTATTTTTGATCTTCCTTCTAGTGGATATACAGGTGAAATAGAAACTTTAATTATTTTAAGTGAAGATGTTGTTAAAACTTTACTTCTCGTAGGATTAGTAAAGATAATTGAAAATAATTAATTCAAAATCAAAAGCTTTTTCAAACACAGATGCTCAAGGGAGTTTTCTGAAGTTATATAAGAAAACTTACTTTAAGCATTTTCAGGCTATGAATCTTAAATGCACGATTAAGGAACTAAGCTGTAAAAAATAAAAGCTTCTCTTGATAACTTAATGACTAGATTACAAGGAGAAAGCATGTACTTCTTAGTTCTTTCTAAAGAAAATGGTATTTTCAATGGGTAAATAAATTCATTTTTTAAAAATATTTAAGTTATATTGTAAAAGGAAGAAACTAACTTTATATAAATTCTTAAAAAATAGCAAAAAAATATTATTCGAATTAGCTGAAAAATACTCAGTTTTTAAGAAGGAGACTATTAATGTAGAGAGTTCCACTGAATATATGCTCGATAAGGGTATGTATTGTAGTTTGAATTACAAATGCTAACAAAGAGAATTTAAAGAGCTTTAATTTATGTCTCAATAGATTCTTTCAATGGCTCACGAAAACAACTAAGAGCAATAAGATGTCGACAAAATGTATGACAATCAGTTAGTAATGGTCATTAGAATTGATTAATAGATCTAATTATATGAAGTATTTAGAAAACTGTAATCAGACCTCAAATTCAAAATAATTCACTTCTTAGTTATGAGATAATTTGAATGGACAGATATTTAATATATATCAAGCCACTTTACACCTAAATTTGAAGCTTAGCACATAGTAATAAAATTTATATTTACAATTAAATAATTAAAAATGCATTAATTAATTTAGTCTTAATTTAAATTAATTCATTAATTTTTTTTCTAAAAAGTAAAAATACTTTGAAATTAATAATGATGGAATTTACTGCATTGTTCATCTTGATAGTAAAAATTCTGTCAGCCTTTCAGATGCATTTGGTACTTTACGCCTTAACGAAAAGGGAGAATTTAAATAAGTTATTAGAAGTTCTTTATTTGGAAAACAGGAAGTCTTCTTCATATATACTAATAATCCCTAACATGTAATAATAATAAAAATTATATATTTTATATTAAAATATTTTATTCTTATAGGTTAAGAAGTTATCTGCTTACGCATTTAAATCGAGTGAGTGAAATCTCTTATAGGAGTCAAATATCTGAAAATTTTGAATTTATAAATCAATTATAATTATAACTAAAAATTATTTATCCTGATATTATAACATTTTATCCAAAAAAAAATATGAATTTACTTTTTTTATGTAAATTGTATATTTACTATAAATACAAATTTATATTATAAAAATATATTTTAATAATTTATGAAGATTAACATTGTAATCAATAGTCTTTAGAAAAGATGGGTTTCTACATTTTTTGATTTAATTCAAAATCAAAATGAAAAACTATATAAAATTTATTTGTAATTTTATATCTAAAATTAAAAAAATAATATGTATTTTTGATAAAATTTTAATGACTTAATTTATTTTAAATTTTAAGAAATTAGAATTTTGTAAAAATTAAGTGTTTTTGTTCAAATATTGCTCAGAATTGATTTATAAAATTTAAAATATGATCATTATTAATATGTAAGGATTTTCAAAATATTTATTTGTACTTAATTTCTTATTTTATTAATTAAATATGCTGATGTCTAAACAAACTATTTTTTTTGTTTTTGGAAAACTTATATTTGAGTAATTTAGAGAAAGACAAATGCTTTTTTTTTTTGGGTTTTTTTTTTTAAATGAAATTTGTTTTACAAACGAATAGAAAGTATAGATGAAGGTGAAATACATATTTGAATTTTTTTTATATAAAAGATTAAAGTTGTTGGTTGTTATGAAAGGTTGAAGTGAAGTTGGTTTGAAGGTTGAAGTTGGATGAATGAATGAAAGGTTGAAGTTTGGTGAATGAATGAAAGGTTGAAGTTGGATGAATGAAAGTTGAAGTTTTGGTTTGAATGAAGGGTTTTGTGAAAGTGATTTGTTCTTTCTTTACTTGATTATTTTTGGTTATTGTTTATGAGAGTGGATTCGCTCTTGCATATGATAAAAGGCAAAGAAAGAAAGATATTTTTAATTAAGGAAATCAAAAACTTTTGGTGGCCTTTTATCTAATTAATTGTAGCTCGGTTACCAATTTAAACAATAAGTTATTTAATATTTAGCTTAGCGTTGTAATATTTTTAATCAGGTAAAAGAAAGCCGGTAAGATTAGATGAGCAGTATAAAACGAATTCATAAACAGCAAAGACTCAATCTAAATACCAGAGATTTTTTCTTTTATCAAGAAAAGTATTGCATGTTTAAGTCAAAGTTTTTAAATTCGCCTTGATATGAATTTAAGCTACTTTCAACATAAGATGGATAGTACCCGTTTTCATAGTTAGGCATAGCATCTTGATAGGCTTAATTCTCATAGTCATAGTTAGAATAGAAGAGAAAATTTTGGCATTTTTCAATTAATGATTCTTGTTATTAATTTTGAAAATCAAATATATGATTGGCTTGATTAAATAAGTGATTCTCAAATTTAGCTGTATCATAACAAAGGTTATTTTATTAACCTAGTTGATTGCAGCTATAAACACTCTCTTCATAGAAAGTGTTTGACTAGTCTTAACTCTGAAATTTTACACTGGAGTCTTCGCTTTACTCAGTTTCAAGCTCATTAGAAACAGATTACTATTAAAATGAAGGTAACTGATGTAAGGGAGTTAATGTGTTGGAACCCAGTAAGATTTATGAAGAATTCTATTAAAGCTAGCAGGGAAAATTTGAAAAGTAATGATCTATTTATGATTTTTTTGAAATTGGAGGTTCAATTATCTAAATAGATGAGCACTTTCTTTTTCCAGATTCGTATTAAGCAGAAGTATTTTTAGAGACTTAGTTTTTTAATTTTTCTTCAATTACTATTTTTGGGGAATGAGCTATTCTTTTTTTTTGATATTTTTTAGATTCTTTCTTTTTATTTTTGATGCTCTAAGTTGGAAACGTGTTATCCCACATCTCAAAGATAGATTAGATAGGATAGCCATTGTAGAAATGTACCAATAACAAAGCAGAGAATACTTTTTTGCGAATCTGAGATCTCCATCTTAATTCTCCTTCAGAAAAGCGTATATCTTCTAAGATGTACTAACAAAGTAATTAAATATATTCAGATTCTTTCTTTTAGTTGATAATTTCTTCAATATATTTTTGAGGTAAGAGCATGTATTTCTTTTCTGAGAAGGTTTTTAAAGAGCTACTATTTTTAAAGGGAGCCTTTTAATTTGTATTTTTCATACTCATTTCATCAGAGATAGTCCTCATAAAGTTATTTTTTATTTGGTTTTTGGTGAGGTTTTCAAATCTATTTTTTATCAAGTCACCAATGAAATCTTCAAAAAAGTAGTTCATGATACAGTCTTAAAATTATTTGTTTATGTTATTCAGGGGTTTCTACTCGTAGTCAATAGTCAATTTGATCATTGAAGCCATTAGTTATGAGAGTTAGTCATAGACTTGAGGGTGAGTATTTTTTACAGTTTAAAGTCCTTAGTTCATTTAGATATTCTTTTTATATTTTTTAGTTTGTATTTTAATTATTATTTTTTTCTTTTTCAAAATGACTCAGATATATCTATGATTTAATCTTTAAAAAGAAAAACTCATAAAATTAATAATTAATAGAAAAGGTATTTTTAAGATTGGATGGTTTCCCCAAATCAAAAACAACATTAGAATGTATGATATTTGTTAAATAAAAATATTAATCAAAGATACTTATTTACTTTTGAAATCAGGATAATTAGTAGTAAAGTCATATAAAATTAACTGATTAGCGAGCTTACTAAATAAGGGTTGAAGTCAGCCTTTATTTTGTATTATTTTGTTTCATAATCTGATTGAAAAAATGTAAAAAGTTTAATTATTTTCGAGAAGATGTCCAAAATCTTTTTTTATCAACCAGTAAAAAAATGAAAATGTATGCATATTTTTCTCTCTGAACTAATAAAAAAACTGTTTTCCGAAAGAGTTTTTTAAAGGCTGGATTTAAATTTGGCAAATCCAAAATGTCAAAAAGTAAAAAACAAATGGTTGGTTAAAAAAATAAAAAGATAATACAATAATTTTCTAAATTAGTAAAAAAAAAGTAATTGGAATGTTTGTTTTATTTTTCATTATTAATTTAGTTTCACGAGGAAAAAAATAGAACTCTAAGTCGATAAATCTAATAAATGAATGATTAAAAATAATATCTCCTTCAAAAAATTATTTAAAAAATAAAATAGCAATTTAAATAAATTATAGCTTTATAAATAGCTATTGAAGTTATTTAAGTCTTTTGTGCTATTAAATAACTTATTTTCTATTTTTGTAAAAAAATAATTTCAAATTTTAACCATAAATGTTTCAATAGAATCGTTACATTAACTAATATCTGTTTACTGATAGTTTTTTACATATGATTTTAATTTACTTTTTATATTTGAAATATCCTGAAATTCCTTCAAGACATGTGCTATACATTAATTAATTAAATAATTTAATGTTATTTTAATTAATAGCCTTAACTTTTGAGCCTTTTGTTATAAATAAAAACACAAACTCTACTTAAGCATGTTGATTTATTATAAAAATATATTAACAAAAACTTAATTATTTTATTTAATTTGATTATTAGAAAAGTAATAATTTACATAATTTAAGAAGCAAAACTTTAAAACTACTCATCTATTTATTAATAATACTTTCATCTAAAAATCTTACTTGTATTATTATTTGATAAATTTGGTTTACATAAAATTACAATTAAAACAAAAAGAAAAAATCAAACGAATTTTCTTAAGAGCCTAAATCTAAATTGAAGATTTCTTTTAAATCTAATTTAATTTTTACAAAAATGAAACTCTATTTTCGATGATCAATAAAATTAAAATCATCCTTTTTTAATATCAATAAAGTAAAATAAAAAAAATGATTAACATAACAGAAAATTCTATTTTCAATCTACATTTTATTGAAAAAATCCCATAAAATAGAAATAGAAATTAGAGATCACTTTTTTATTTATTTTAAAAAATACAAATATATGATAAAAACTAGATACTTTTAAAAAGATTATCTTTAATTTTTAATTTTTGTTTTCTTCTTAAAATATTAACGTTATTCAACATCAAATGGAAAATATCAATCAATTACTTAAAAATCTTAAGTCCCTATTTCAGTTAAATAATTAATAAAAAGTAATTACTCCAATAGTTCAAGCTCTTTTCCTATATATCAAGAAGAATTTATTAGAATATTTAAAAAGTCTGTTTTTTAAATAAAATATAATAAATTAATTATATAGAATAAAAAAAGAAAGATTCCATAATCAATAAATTAATGTGATTTTACCTAAAAATAATTTTAAAAAAGATTTTAAACAATTTTTATAAGTATAGATTCAATTTAAGTTTGAAAATAACAATTTTAAATTTGAGAATTTCAAAATATATATTTTCTATTTTTATTTCATATTATGAATTAAAATTAATATAATTTAATATTATTGAGCATTATTTTATTAATATTTAAGCATTTAAACTTAATTTTTCTAATGATACTTTGTCAAAATAAATATATCTGACTTGGTTTTGTTTGTTGATTTTGCTTTGTTTTTAGTTTTTTCAAAAAAGATAAATTAAATTTGTTTTTATAAAGAAAAAAAGCTCATAATTTTTTGATAGGTTATAAAGTCAAAAATATTTCCATATTTAAATATTAATATAATTTTATAATAAATAATAGGTCTTAGTGATGCTATATTCTAACTAAAAATAAAAAATTCTATTTTATTAAGCACTTAATATTTAACTTGATAATTTATTTAACCTATTGAACCAAAATTATAACAATATATTCTCATTTCTTATATAAAAATAAAATTCTTTTTGTTTATGCTTGAATAATTCTTTTTTTTTGTTTTGTAAGTATTAATTTTAAGTTATTTCATTTAGCTAAAAAATACAAATTTTAATCAATTTGGTGAATTAGAAAAGTATGAAAATGAAATTCAGGTATTTATGTTTATTTTTTAAATTAATATTATCTATAGTTTTATTTGAAAAGTGGATATTAACTATATTTATCTACATAAATTCTAACAACCAAATAATTGATTAATTCTTGAAATTTAAAAAAGAGATTTTAATCATCTAATATTGAGTTAAATTAAATAGAAACGTTAAATCATAATTTAAATCTTTTTTGCAGATATTTATTAGATCAGAAAAAATAAAAATTGATATTTAACCTTGATCACAATTTATATACCTATCTATCTATCTATCTATCTATCTATCTATCTATTTGGAGCAAGGAATAAGAAAATAGTTTTAAAATAAAAATTATATAGTTACACTTTTTAAAGTTTTATTGCCAAAAAAATTTATTTCAATTTTTAAATATCCCTTAAAAATTGATAAAATTTTACAATAATTAAAAGTTATTTTTATCCTTTTTTAATAAACAGATTTTAAATATATAAAAAGTAGATTACTCAGTTTGTAATTATGCAATTAAGCATCCGTATACACCTATCTTATAGATTATTGAAAGATTTAATATATTACCTCATTTTTATTTATTTCAAATTTGTTTGATATTTTGAGACTTGATAAGAAAAAAAGGAAACAAACAATAAAAGACCTTGATAAAGTTGGATATTAAATACTCAGAAAATACAATATATAACTATAAATCAATTGCTACGATACCCAGAGTAGTTAGTACATGTACAAAGATATATTTATTTCCTAAATTAAATTAAAATAAAATAATTTTTTATTTTTAAATACAATAAATTATAAAACTTATTTACAAAAGATATTTATTTTTTATTTTCTTAGAATATATTGAGATATTTCTTTTAAAAACTAAATTTTACTAATTATGATGTTTGCTTTCTTAAATAACACTAAATTATTTCTATTAAGATATAATTATTTAAAAAAAGATATATCTCTTTAAGAGAGAATTGCTTCTGTAAAATTGTAGAATAAAGAGTTAATATAAATTAACAATTAAAAAAATTTTTTTTTATCAAATAAAATATAAATTAATTAATTACTGGAAAGATAGATATATCTAAAGCAAATATTTTTGATAAATCCCTAAATAAAAGTAAATTACATTCGCTTAATAAATTATTATGACCATTCGCATGAAATATTTATATATTTGTTTGAGCAAGATCTCTATTTTAATCTAAGAAATTTTTTTAAGAGTTAAAAGAAAAAATAGCATTTAAAATTAATTTTCATTTTATTATTCAAAAGGATTATTTGATAAAATTTTATTATTAAAATACTTAACAAATTTTTTCATAAATTTTAATCTTAGAAATTTAATTGCATATTAATATATGTTTTTCTTAAATTATCAAAAACTCCATAAAAATTTATAAAAAAATAAAATAGAATTAATAAATAAATAATTTAATACAACTTATAAAAACTACTCATACTTCATAAAAAAATTTTGAATTAAAGAGTAATTAACCTATGTAAAATAGATATTAAAAGCTTAGATTAATTCAAGTAAAACAAAAATGAATTCTAACGAATAAATTAATAATTGGCTAACTAAATTTTAAGATTAAATCTTATATGTAAAAATGAATGAACATAATTCCTTTAAAATCACAAAATTATAAAAATTTTTTTTTAGGAGCGAAAAGAGGTAATTATTATAAGATAGAAGTTGATATAGGAAGGAGGATCAGTCAGCAATTTGATGAACAATCGATTAAATAGATTAACAAAATAAATGGTTTTCTATTACATGAATAATTAAATAAAAAGAAAGGTGAAAAATTTATTGGGTTTTTTAGATGCTTGCTTAGTCTTTATTTTTTTTTTGTCTAAAATATATATAAGAATATAATAAAAACAAAACGATTAAATACATATATCAAACATTTGATAATTAGCAGAAAGAAGAATAGGGATTAAAGACAAACAAAAAACACTTTAAATAATAAATAGTATTTAAAAACTATGTCATCCATCTTAGCAAGATTTCCTCCACATTTAATAGCTTAAGTGCAACATGAAGTTCACGATTTAAAAGAAGATTTTTTAAGTCTGATCTACGAAATCAACAAAAATGAAAAACCTGTTTGGACAATTTTAAAGGAATTGAAAGATTCTATACCAGTATTTATAGATTAATATATATACAAAGTGCTTTCTTAAAAATATGATTCTAACAAAATCAAAGAGCTGAAGAAAAAAATGCCAAAAAAATCATTAATGAACTGTCGTCAGCATCTAAATTAGTTGATTAGTGCTATTGAGCAAGAGAATCTTGTTTAAGAATATTTGAAAAGCCTAGTCTTGATAATTAATAACACTAATTCTAGTGGATAAGAATTTTCCTATTTGCGTCACTCTAAAAACTGGAGGAATTCAATTAAAATGAAATTGTTAGCCCTAATGCTTCTGGTTTACTAGTTTTCTCTCGAAAAGCAAAAAAATATTTTCAATATTGTTGATTTATGGTATAAAATATATCCTGAGACACCTATTTGGTAATTGAAGGATGATCGCTACTTGACAAAAGATAATAACAATAAGAATAAAGAAGACTTAAGTATAATTTCTAACTAATCTGATGCTGGTAACAGTGGAAACTCCCTTCAACATAAAGACTATAATAAGGGAGGTAAAAGTTCACTCAAGAAAGGCTGTAACAAGGAGGATGATTTGATTTCTTATGAGTTGGAACTTCTAGAATAAGAGTTTAATAGAAATTTGCGCATTTCTAATACAGATTAAGAGTAGATTAAAAAAGGAAAAAGAGAAAACAAGCAGTGTATTCACAAAGATATGTATGAAAATGACAGTTCAAGTGCAGGAGCAAATCTAATTTATGAAGATGAAGAATCAACAACATAAGAAGAAGAATACGAAGATGATTCATTAGATAATTAATAAATAAAAAGTGCTTCAATTAAGGACCAGTAGAGTGCAAGAAAGAAAAATAGAAGAATTTAAACAAATTTTGCAAAATAGAGTAGAAAATATCGAAATGAAGCCTTTTCACCTACAAGATAATTAAGTGATTTGACTAACTAGTTTGATAAAATTCATATTGAAACTGAATAAGTGTAAAGCTAAAACGCTGATCTAATTTACTAACCTAACATAAATAACACAGATGAATAAATAAATAGATAAATTAATATATACCATTAATTTTCATTAGAAAACAGCACATAATCTAATGTCTAAAATACTTTAGCACATATTTAATCATCACCATTTCTACCCTTAAGTGATACCACTAATGTAGTTTCATAAATAAAAAAGCATAATTCATTTAATAGTAACTCCCCATTATCATAATAATAATTGAATCCTAACTTAGGTTCTAATTTATTTGGTTCTCATGCTCACAATTTACAAAACGAAAACAGCTACTAGCCAATTTAATAATATTTAGAGACTTAATAAATAAATTAGTAAAACCATTTGCAAACTTAAAAATATCAACAAAATACTTAGCCTAGTAATATCCCTATTGTTCCTATTTTAAGGAATCCATGCCATTAAGTATTTGAAATTCCCTTGTAAGGAAATAGTAATAGTTTTAATTTCTTCATTTCATCTTAATGAATTAAAAACAATTATCAAATTACCTAAATTTTACAAAGCAAACGAATAGTGAACAAATAAATAAATAAATCAATAAATAATATCTCTTGAATGAAAAAATGTGATTTTTTAAATGAAATAATATTTTTTAATGAATAAGTGAGCACTAGTTATAGCAGTCACCTTTACTTAGTTTTTAACAATTATAAAACTATTAAACTCTTTTCAATATGTTTTTTTTCAATAATAATTTGCTAAAAAACAAAATTTCTTTATCTTTATTTTAATTTAGTGTTTATCTGAAAAGTTATCCAATTATTAAAATAAATATTTTACAAACGAAACATGTCTTCATTCAATTTATAAAAATACAATTAATTAATTTAATTTTTGTTCTTCTCTCATTAATTACAATCTGTTTATTTTAAATATCCCCTCTAAAAAATTTTTTAAATAGTTAAATATAAATCTAGAATTTTTTTAATTACATTAGGGTAAAAAATAAAATTTTTTTAGCAATAAAATTTAGCTTGTCTCTTTATCTTGAAAATAATTTTGTTATAAACTAATGTTATATTTATATTTTAACATCTAAGTGCTAACAACATAATTTTTATTGGCAAATAAATAACTATAAAAAATAAGTAATGTATCAATAAGTAAAATTACAAAATAAAGAAATTTATAAATATATGGAGAAACTCAGATGTTTACAAAAAATAAATTAAAATTATTTTTATAATAGAAAATTTAAGTAATTAATTATTAAAGTATATTTATTATGTTTTAAAAAATAAATATTGGTAAACAGATATACTCAAATAGTTAATGTTATTTTATAGAATTCAAAATTTGAAAAGATTATTAATTTATTTACTTATTTATTTATTGAATACTAACGATACAAAAGAGTTAACACTCAGATAATCAAATACAAATAAATTATTTAATTTAAACGGCTAAATATTAAATGGAAAATTAAAAACACATTTTAAGTCCATTAGAAATAGGAGAAATTGTACATCCTAGTAATTGTATTGTTAAAGATGTACGCCTTTCCTTAAATTTAAATAAAATATAAGTAAGTATTGATTGTCATTTAGATTCAGTTTTATTATGAAAAATATTATATGCAAACTACATGTTTTAATTGATTAAAAAAAGAGAGATCATTCGACAGGTAAGGGATTTAATGGTACTCTAAAACTCATCAACCAACTTGAAAACATAGTTAATAAACCTTAAAAAAATTAAGCTAATATATTAGAGATTAGAAGATCTTCTCTGCTTAGGGCTTCGAACTAATTGCCTTCATCTAGGTCTCAAAGATCATCATCTCAAATACAATTAAAATAAATACCTTTACCTTCTAATATTTCACATACGCCTAGCATGTGCCATGCATTTATGAGTAAAAGAAGTAGGTGCTCATCAAATATTCCAAACAATTAAAATCCAAATAACTCTTCTTCAAATAAAGAAAATATGGCTTAAAGTAAATAAAATATCACAATTTTTAAATTTATTTTAAATAAAAAGCAAATTATTTATTTATACAGATATCTAATGTAATTTTTTTGTTTAAATAGATAGCCACCGTCTTAGTACCTTTGAAAATTCTATGATTGCAGCAGATACTAAAAGTACTAATTAACCTTTAAATTCAGCAAGAACTTCATTAAATTTACCTTCATCGTCATCTTAAGCTCATAGTAGCAGCAATGGAAATAATAATAATACTTCTTTAAGCAAATCTATACTGAGGAAATATAGCAAATAAATAAAATCTATTCAAGATGAGTCAAATCATGTGAATTCTCTATATAAAAAAGGACATGATTAAAAACAAGTAGATCTATAAAACTAATTTGAAAAGTAGTGTAATGGAAATAACAATAGTAATAACAATAATCATAATTTACCTTTAACTTCAGTTAACTTCTAAGCAGTAACTAAAGAAATTAACGAATATATGTAAGCAAGATCTAAGAGCTTAATTATATATGAAGATGATTGCTAAAAGAAATTTTATGATAATGTAATTTTATTGTTAAGTATGTTTGAAAATTACTCTCAGAAATCATAAAAAATAAATGAACACATAAAAGATGTGTTAAATGAAGTTTTTACTTCTCTAACATCATCATTTAGTAAAGGGCCAGTCTGTCAAATGTAACTTAGCTAATCTTATTAAAAAATAAAAAGATGCATTTAGACTATGTCATAAAATGGTTTGGGGTAGCTATTTCCCTTTTATAATGCTTCTGTGTTGGACATTTGTGATTTTTAAAATAAAGTATAAATGAAAATTTTAAATTAAAACTAGCTATCTAAATTGGATGAAAATACTGAACAAGCTATCATAATGAAGTAAATTGCTTTTTATGCAGTTTTATTTGATTTAAATTTGCTTTTTTGATCAAATTTTTTTGTAATGCAAATTTTCAATAAAATAGAAAGGCTCAAGATAATAGAAAGTAAATGGATTTATTAGAAAAGTTAGAATAATTAAAAATTGAAAATGAGCTTTATAAAGTAAATAAAATTTAAAATAAATAATTTGATAATATAAAAAAAATTTTTAATTTATCAGAAGTAGAAGGTTTAGCTCGAGCAAGCATTTAACAGTACTTTGGAAAAATAAAAAAAAGAAAATAAAGAAATTCAAAAGCAAAATAGAGATTTAAGCAAAGAAAATATGAAACTTAGACTTCAAATAGATAATCTCTAAAGAGAGATCGAAATGCAAAGCAACTTAAATAACACAAAATCAAATTATTAGAATATGTCATATTTTGATTCTATAAATAATACTACCATTGTTGATGAGAAAAAAACTTTAGAATAAAACTATTTTACTGGCTGCTTACCAAATTTAAATCAATAATTTTATCATTTCAATTCTGTCGTTTCAGATTAGGATTAATTTTGGTATTTGCCTTTTGAAATAAAATTTTGGAGCTAGCTAAATCAATATAACAATTAAATCTTAAAATAAGAAAAATTCTTTACTTAAAGGGAAATTGATTTCATGATATCTACTTTTATTGAAACTCATCTAAATGATGAAGATACTTCATTTAAGTTCGCTGATTCTTTACTTGTAAATTTAACTAAAAATTTTATTTTTTTTAAAATCAATATTTTTTGGTCTAATAGAAATTTATTTGATTGTAATCAATAAAATAAAAATTTATTGAATAACATTTTAAAAAAATAGAAATATTTCAAACAAGAAAAGGGATGTGATTCATTTGAATCTATGAAAAAACTTATTCAATTTTAGAAAAGTAATTGTTAAGTAAGCTGTCTACACTAAATTTTTTATAGAATCTTCAATATCTAACATGACGATAATGATAATCTTATTTAAGAATTGTTATTAATTGAATAAAACTATTCCTTCAATCAGTCCATAAGACAACACTCCTCCACATATTAAAATGCTTATATTAAAATTTATAAAATTTTGCAAGAAGAATCCTCAAAAAATAAAATGTAATATTACAAGCAATAATAATACCTTTTAGTAAATTTTATTTTATTGTTATTTATAGACAAAAACAAAGCAACATACAACTTAATTTGCTAATTACAATTATAAAGAAGATTTTCGAAGATTCAGATGACTATGATTGGTAATGGAGAGTAAGTTTACCTTTGTTATTAAGTAAATCTGAAATGAAATTTTGTGGAGATATGTAAAAAGACTAACAGTAATTCCTTATGCTTTTGCATGGTTATTTACTTAATAGGTTTAAGTTAGACTAATAAGATTCTTCTATATAGATGAGTGATTTAAACATAAAAGAGTTCAGTAGTTTATTTTATGATATTTCAGATATCTGCAGTGAAAGAATTTAAAAAAAATATAAAGAATTAATCTTTTTTGATTAATCATAAATTAATAATATATATGAGTCACTAAATGAAAAGCAGAGAAATAAAAAATAACTTATTAAAATCGGAATTGAAGTTTCTTAATAACTTTAAAAATGTTCATTGTCTATAATAGAGGCTACTTCTATTGTTGTAAGTCTTCTTTTTTAAAAATTATGTATGACATGGTCATCTCTTAAAAATGTAAAATTATATATTTAATTTCAAATCATTTTATTTTGATCTCTTTTTCATCTAAATTAGGTTTAAAATTTCTTTGAAGAAAGTAATCGGGTTTATGAGTTAAATAAAATTTTACAAAATATTGGATTAAATTTAGAATAATATGAAATTTATGATTCAATAGCAAAGATTTAATGCTCTTGTCTTGACATAAAAAGCTAATAGGAGTAAATAGATGTTAGAATGCATTTATAAAAAAGAGATTATTCATCAGATGAAAGAGAAATATCAAAATTAATAGAAAACCACTTAACAAATTTGATAATAAATAATTTAATTTAAAGAATAGGAAAAGCAGGTAACTAACTATCTTTATTATTTTTAATTATCTATTAAGAAATATTTTTAAATAGATTATCCCTCCACTTTCTAATCAGTCAATTCTATAAAAGCGCCTTCAATAAGCATAGCTCATTATAGCAATAGGCTAACTGAAATTGACTAAGACTCAATTTTGGCGCTTACTCAACCTAGCAAAATAATCTCACACGCTAATAATCATGACTTAAAAAAAATATGAACTAATTAAATTTACTAAAAATATCACGTTTATTTATATAAAATACTTAAAATTTTACTTAAAAATAAAAATAAATTTAGTTAATTAAATTAAATATTATTAAGTTAATCATTGATTAATAAGAAATGGCTTAAATAAATGATAATTTGGTTATTTTTATTTGCTAAAAATAAAATTAAAAATAATTTTTTAAAATAAATTTTTAATCTTCATCAATCAAAAACATATAAAAATTGATTTTTTTATTTATTTATTATTTTAAAAGAAGCAATTTAAATAATGAAATAATAAAATAATTGATTTATATTTATTATGTTGTAACTAACTTAATAAGCATATCTAAAGTATTTACTAAAATAAATTACTATCATAATGTGAACATAAAGCAATAATGATATTTTAATTAATTAATTAATTTTAAAATCTATTATTTATATTTTCAAAATTTATATTTTAAATACAAATTCAAAAAAATAAAATTGAAAGTAACCCAAGTAGAGTAGAAAGTGTGAAAACTAACTTTGATGCAGAAAGAAATGAGTACAAAGGATAGAATAATCTATAGACATATTTGCTCAATCTATCTGTATAGGATTGCTCTTAAATGATATCTGAAGAACTTAGATATTAAAATGAAACAAGAGTTTTGCCACTAACTTTACTTTAGGTAATTACTGGAGAAGCTTAGCAATATATAATTTAAAAAGATGTGTTGTCTTTAGTTCCAATATCAGTGAAATATATTATGTACTATTAAGTAGTATCACCTTGTTATATTCCAGTGCAACTTATTGCATCTTAACCAGAAACTTATTTTAGGCTATACACATATAAATTGGCTGATGATAAATAAAAGATTCCACCAAATTTTATTTTTTATTGATACTAAATTGAACGTTAATCTACATTTAAATAGTTTCCATAAGAGTAACCTTGGTCTTTGGCAGTTACAGTACTTTAAGTATTATTTGGTTTGATATATATAATAAAATTATTGGAGTTGCCTGCTACATTACTTACTTGTTTAACTGATTCATTTCCATTTTCATCACTAATAAGTTCTATTTAGTTTCTATTTACTACTTAACCTTAGCATAAAGTGCTATAATTTATTATATCACGTTTAAGAACTGGAAGCAGTCTACAAAAACCAAAGAAATCGGGAGCATAAAGTAATTGGGCTGATGATAATCTGTTAGGATTAGAACTCAATTAAGCATAGTTATAGTTTTCATAAAATAATAGGAAATCATTTATATTATAATTTAAAAATTGAGTTGGTTTACTAGCATCTATTTAGGTCATTGATAATAAATCATAATCTACTTAGGTACTGGTGGAACTTGTTGAGGAAGTGGTGGAAGTTTCTTAAGAATTGTAAAACATACCGCTGTATGCTTTGTTTTATCTAGCTAAACAAGCTATATTATTAATATAACTTGGAATTAATTCATTAATGTCATTACGCAAGGTATCACAAAGAGGATAGTTGATAAGCATATAACTTTGTTCCATAGTTGTCTTTCTTTTAGTTGTAAAATAGTTTTGTTAATTAGTTTAGGTGTCTGTATCGCAAGAACAATCATAATCTCTTAGATATGTTATATCGCAAACGCAATTTGCTGAATCATAATTAATTAAATCTAAATCTTAGCTACTTGTATAATTTGCAGGTGTACTACTAGCTGGAGTAACGTAAATAAATGGATTCGTGTTTGTATTTTACGCTAGGGTTAAGCTAACTATAATTGTAAGCAAATATATGAATTAAACCATTTTCTTTCTTTCTTTTTGTTTGTTTGTACTCCTTTCTTTTATATTTCTAAGAAATTATTTGAAATTATTTAAAACGAACTACTGATTGATTATCGATCTATTTATTTATCTATATATCTATCTATCTATCTATCTATCTATCTATCTATTTATTTATTTATTAGCTTTTATTGTCTTAGAATGTTTTATTTTAATTTTCAAATTTATTAAATTAAAAAAATATTGTTGGCATAAAATAATTGAAATACTTCTAATTTTTTTTAGTTTACTGAAAAATAAATATTCTTCTATTTAAATAAAAAATGTCAATAAAAGAAATGAATATTTTAAAATTAAGATTTTTTAAAAATAATTAATTTTATAATAATTTAATAAAATATTTATTTATTTATAAATAAAATTAATTGCTTGTTACTCAAATATTAATAAAATATTCTATACTTGCTTTGTTTTTGAAATTTGGTTGGAATGGCTTTACTAGTAAAATCTTTTTTTATCATCAAAAATTAATCACAAATAATAATAAGAAAATCCAAATTAAATATTTTTGTAATAATAATATTTTTTAAATTATTATTGATTAAGTAAGGTTTTTGTTAATGTAAATTTAATGTTTTTTTATATTTGAGTAAAATTCTAGAATATTTTTTAAAAGGAAATAAGAACAAATAGAGAAAAGCTAAAGAAAATTTTGTTTTTTTAAACTTATTTAGATATTATTTTTAGGTATACATACACATATAGAATGTACGTATAAAAGTAGGTATTATATTAAAATACTAGAAGTAATGGCTATGATTTTTTATTTTAAATAGTTAAGTTAAATAGAATCTTTGTTTTAATAATTTAGGTGCATGTTTTAAATATAAATTTATTAAATAAGATAGAATTTATCTAGAATATTTTTACATTTTTTAATAGATTATTTTTTGTTTTTATTTTGTGAGATTGAGTTTATCATAAAAATTAAGATGTTTCAAATATTTTCACATCTAAGAAAAAGAAGAAATGAGAAAGGAAAATGTTTTTTATTTTTATTTTGTTCATTTAAACAGAGAAGACAAGAAGCAAGCTTTAGACTTTATTTGGCATCCTGATTGTTTGTTTTATTAGCAGGTGTTAGCTTATAACTCAAATGAGTATTTTTTTAACTTTATTACAACTTCGTCAAGCTAGAAATTTAAGCAGCTTTACCTATTAATCAACTTTTCTTGCTTAAATTTATTTATAAATTGAAGAAATTCTAGAGAAAGCAGTTTGTCATAAAATATATTTTTGTTATTACATGTTAGCTATTAACATTTATTTAAGCATATCATAAAGATAATTTTCATGGACATGGAAGCCAATTTTTAATCTTTCTAGTAGTTATTGCAGTTTTCTACAAGGATATCTATAAATTTATGATTGAATAAACGAAGTAAGTCAGTAGTACTACAGTCTCTCAGGCTTGTTTCAAAATATTTAAGAGCCTCAAGTTTGGCTTAATGATCATTAGAAAGTAAAAATTGTGTGTATTTACAATTATTGTTATTTGAATTGATACAGCATGGTTGGATTTATTTTTTTTATTTAGTTATGTAAGGCTGTTAAGCACTGATCGATTCTTCATTCATTTGCTAGTTATTTCTTTATAAAAAGCAATTAGATTCATTTTTATTCTAAGATAATATTGCTTGTCCTTGCTAAATCTGCATTGATCCTTATACGAATTATAATTAATTATTATATACTTATAGAGCATTTTAACAAGAGTTTGAAAGATAGTTATTCGTTTCCCTTTCCATTTCTTCTTAAGGTTCTCTTTAATTCATGTATGAAAACTCAATTTATTATTATTATTATTATTTTTGGATTTAGCAATTACAAGGAGATTGTAAGAACTAATTTTAAAAAGTACTTGGATTTATAAATTATTCGGAGATATCAGTTTGTTAATTGAAACCTGAAGAAGCGCTATTTGAACTAAATGTAATACGTTTATTTTATTAGAATGATTGGAGATCTTCGTTAAATTTTCTGTTCTCCAACTAAAATAAATTTTAGTGCATAGTGTTAGTGTTAGTGTTAGTGTTTTGTGATGTACAATTGATTGAATTATTATCATAATTTCTAGAGTTTGATTTGATTAAACCAAGCATAGTTTATGTTGGAACATATGCTGGTGTACGAATTTGATTTTAAGATTAAGTGATTTCTTCTTCCATATCTGCGTAGTTATTAAATAAAATAGAAATGGTAGTAGTAATGTTAGTAGTAGTTGGTCTGATTACTTTTTGATTTTTGTTTGTTTAGTTATTCTCAAAAATAAGCAAGCATTATTTGTATTTAATTTTTTGTTAATAATTATTAACAAAGAGTATTTAGAAACGATTACTTATAGTTTGCAAGATAGTAATATATATCTAGAGCTTTAAGCTAATGCAATTTAATTTTTTAATCATTCACTTAACTATTTCTATTTTTGATGCCTTTTACTTTCTCTTAATTTTCTTATTCAATTATTCTCATCATTACCGTCTTACGAGTTCTTCTTTTCTTTTTATTTTCCTTAGTTTTTCTTTTTTACCCAATTTGCACTGCAATTACCAGAATTCACACAACCTTATAATTTGTACTTTCAGACTTTTTACACTTTATATTTTTTGTTTCATTTCAGCAATTTTCTAGAAACTTTACCGAATAATCCTTAAGCTATTTTTCAATCATTAATATTTAAATGGCATCACTTTTTACTGTTTTATCTTTGTTGAAGGCGCATTACTCCACAATTTTCTGTAAAATTATGCAAAATTTCTCATTTTTTAAATATCTACATCCCTAAAATTGGCATTTAAAAATATTTACTTGAAAATTGCTTAATAAAAATTTATAATTTGAATTTTGAAAAAGTAAATTCTTAAACATTACAATAAATCTGAATTAAATTTACATTTACTTTAAATTTAGTTTTAATTAATTTTGTTTAATTATGCAAAGGTTAATGATGTCAAATATAATATAATAAAGTAGAATTAATTCATAATAATTCAACTAAATTCCTTAATAGTTATTTTTTAATCAAAAATACAATTAGGGTTTTTAACAATCATTAGGAAGCTCGCTCATTAAAAGTTAAAATTAAAATTTAACATATAAATTTAAATATTTTTTAAATTATGCAAGCTTATAATTTTTTGAGCAATAAATAATGAAAGATAAATAATAATAAGTGATTTTTACTTACTTTAATGAAATTAATTATTAATAAAATAAATTAGTTTTAATTTAGTAAAAAGCTTAAATTTAAAATATTTAAATTAAAAATTAAGTAAAGAAAATAAATGGAAAATTATTAGATAATTTAGAATATTTGCAAATAAATAAGATAGATAACGAAAATTATAAATTTACTTATATTAAAAGAGCCAGTAGTTTTTATTATAATTTTCAAAAATTCTAAAAAATTAAAATTACATATTTTATTATGCCATATATAATTCCTCATAAATAAAGGTAACCTTTTATTAAGGTCACTTTAGAAAATTTTTCAAAATTTCTTTCAAAAAACTTTGGAGTGGAGTGGGTGGTCTTAATTAATGTGGAATTAAGGTATATTAACTTTTCTAAATAATTTGTCTTTAATTTATAAATATATATATATATTTTTATGTGAAAAATATGATCTATTATTTATTTTAGCTTATTATTAATAGCTATTTTTTTCAAGTATTAATAGATTATTAAAAATTTTAAATATGTATTATTAGGTAAATTACTAAGTATATACTTATTATATGTGAGTGTATGAATTTATAAAGTTGAAGCTAAAATAATATTTAACAGAAAAAAAAATAATCTAAGTAATTCATTCTGTTACAATAAGCTATATTTGCGCTTCTAAGTATAATTAAAAAGATCTTATCTAAAATATTATATTTTATTTAGTATTATTATATTTAATTATTTTGCATTAGGACATTAAAAGCAAGTTTTATTATTAAAAAAAGATATTTATATTAAGAACCAAATTCAGGTAAAGAGTTAATTTAAACAATTGTTTTAAAAAATCAATGATTTTATAAATTAATTACTTATGAAAAATATAATGAATTTAAACATTAAAATATTGATGTCAATCTGAGTAAAAATATTTTGAAAGATTTATATTATAGCTTTTAATTGTATTTGGTAGAAAAGAAACTAATTATTTTTAATAAATAAAACTTTACTTTATAAAAACAGTTTAATTATTTTACTTATTTGAACTAATTAATAACTTTAATTTTACATGTTTGTGACAAATGAAATGTTAATACTTTTCAAAAAGCAATTACATAAATATATTAAAAGAAATATAAGTTTAAAAGAAATAATTATTAATGGAAAAAGTTATTAAAAAATAAATTTAGCATATTTTTTAAGATGTATATTATTATATTGTATACATTATCAGCATAAAGAGTTAACAGAAAGTATTTATTTATTTATATATAATTATATATATTTAAAGCTTGAAGTAATTGATCAGTAACAGCAAAATTTTATATAGAGATTGAATTAATAAATTCTTTCTCTGTTTAAACTCAAATCAAATCGATAATAATAATCAACAACAACAAAACTTGAAATGAGGAAGAGTTATTTATATCAGTTAGCATCTTCGTTCTAAATTTATTAATTTGATTACTAATTTATTTGATTTTGATTCTGATTATTATTGTTTTAAGACGACTATTCGTTTGGACGAGAAACTCTTTACTTGTTTTTTTTATTATTTTACTAAGAATAATTTACTATCTCAATGTTAATCCATAGTAATTTATTTACCAATTTTCCAAATTTATCATTTTACATCTCATCCCCCATAATAGTAGCCAACCTATCGCATAAATTTAAAGAAATAATTTTATCTATGATTAAGTTTTTTTATTGATATTGATAGTGTTTTCTTTCCAATTTTAAAATTCCACATAGATTGTAAATTGCTTCCTTTCCTAGCTTATTTAATGGCGTTTTTATGATCTCATTTAAAATATCTAAATATTTAAAATGAAACAATCTGAACACTTTCATAGGTGAAATCTTTTTAATCTATGATCTTAAATATTTCATAGATTCTATCTATTAATCTAATGTCCCATTTTTTAATCTAACTAAATGCTACTATAGGTCTTGCTCTTCTTCATCATAATCATCGCTTTCTTCTAAACTGGTTGTGTGAAAGCTTGTGAAAGACACATCCTCTTCCATCTAAAAGTAAAACTACAATCAACGTGGAACTATAAAATAAAAAAATACCTTTTTAAAAAAACCTTTCCTTTTTAAAGTCAACCCTATTTTAAAAAGTATGTAAGTATGAATGAATGCTTTTCCCTTTGTAAATATGTCTATTTATAATAATTATATTTTCGCACTTTTTTAATTTAAAAGGGGTACATACAATCAATGAGTGACTGTCTGATTAATAGAAGTAAACATAAATTCAAAATTTATAAATAACTACAATATTATTCAAATCTGATAATTATAAACTAATCAGATTAAGCGCAAAATAATATGTTTAATAAGCAATTATCACAGTTATTGATCATCAAAAAATATATTTAAACTGGATATAAAGGATAATGGGAACAAGAACTCAGTAGAATATTAACAAAATTTTTCTGAATTTTCATGTATTTTTTTGTGCTTATACTAACATGAAAGCAGCTAAGCAATTTGAAGTTAGATTAGCAATATATATTTTTTAATGCAAAATGATTACCTTTAACCCAAAAATTTATGCAAAAATTCAAGCTTTTTTAATAAAGTCCTCTTATAAACTTGTAAAATTTAAAAATTAAAAAGTTGAATAACTGTTTTAAAAAAATAAATTTTTAATTTAAATAGTTTAATAAAGCTTTAAAATATTTCTATTTTATTATTAAAGTTTGATAAGATAACATTTTCATTTAATTATTAATAATAAACTGAAAGTTATTCTTGAAAATTCTAAATTAAAAGTATTATCTATTTTTTCTTTTGAATTTTCTATATTTAAATGTAATTTAAACTATTTAAATACTATTAATCAATTATTTTAACTTCAATAGATAAATCTATTTATATTTTGTTTTAAATTTAAAAATTAATATCTATTTTAAAAATATAAAATTATTTTTTATATTAGGATGATAACTAAAATATTTTAAATATCTTGAAAAATATTGAGCAAATTTACAAAAAGTAAAATTAGAAATAAACTCATTGCATTGAAATATTTATTCATTATTACTTATTTATCAAGAATTTATAAATTAATTTACATTTGTTTAATTATTATTAATGAATAAATTAAAAGTAGCTTAATGAATTTAATTTACAGCTTATTTAAATATTTTGTAAATTATTAGTTTAATAAGGATGATTACATGTGTTTATGTAATAGTTAGTCACTATTAAATCTGTTTAGTAAAAATGTAATTATAACACATTAAAAAAGTTTGAAACATTAAAAAGGAAATTTGAATTTTATCTAATTAATTTAGATATTTAAATTAGTTTTAATGCAACAAAAAATAAGCATTAATTCACAATTTTTAAAAATCTAGATCAAAATTATTTCAGAAAATCATCTTGACACAAAAAATTAAATATTTAGATTTGAATTTCTGGTAGAAATGATGTATTTTTGAAGCGATATGGACAAATACTTGAATCAAATTTTAGTAATATTTGTAATTTGAAAGCTGTAATTGTTATATTATTTACAAACAGATATCTTTTAAGTTGTAAAATAAATACTAAGTTGTATTATATGTAGGAAGATAAAATAAAAATCTGTTTATAATTCATTTATTATAAATACTATATGACATTAAATATATAATATATAAACATAAATAATCCATCTTGTTAATATATTGAAATAGAGCTAAATTTAGATTTTAATTAATTTCTGATTGTATTTTCTAAATAATTATCACAAAAACATGTTGTTTATTTTTTAAAATTATAAAGATAACTTGCTTATTTAACAATTTTCTAGCTAGAGCAGATAAATATAACCAGCTTCTTGCTTTTAGTCACACAATTATTTATTTATTTAAAGCTTTTGTTGTATTTAATTTAAGTAATTATTTTGATTAAAGTCAATATTTTTATTTAATCACATCAGGATATATTACCAACTTTCATTAATTTTAAAAAAAATCTTTATTGATCACAAGATTACTTATTTTTTTACTTTTTAAATAGTTTCCAGAAAGTTTTTTTTTTACTACAACAAAAGAATATCAGAACAGCTTAAATACTTAATTATTGAATAAAGGATTAATAAGGTGCTTAGTATGAATGGGGAATGCTCATAGTAGTTCTAAGAAAAGGAGAGACTTTTAAATTAGATAGCTACGAAAACAATATGCCATCCCAGCTAGTTGTTATTATTTGAGAATATTAAGATTTATTTAGAGAAGTTTAAGTTTTTTTATAATAAAGTAAATAGAAATGATATATAGATAGAGATTTTAGATAAAAACAAGAATGGTTATTAGATAGATGAAAAGAAAATTATTAGAATTTGTTAGTTATATTCAATCTTTTGTTATTTATTTGATTTCTTTTAATTAGTGCATTCTATATAAATATAATTGTAATTGAAGAAAGTTAATAGATTAAGAATAGAGAAAAAATCAATCAATGTGAGTTGCTGAAAAACTTTTAGATATATTAGAAGACAGTGAATTTTTCAGAACTTTCTTTATAGTTCTTAATAGCTTTAATTACTTTTTCAGTACTTTATCCCTTCAATATGGTAACTATCTTTTATATATCAGCAAGATGCTCATTACCAAAAGTACAGTAAATCATGTCTCTTTCTTGCATGGAGCAGGCTATCCATTGGATGATAAATTTCAATTAAACATCTCCATGGAAGGAGCCACAACCCCAGTTACCAGTAACGATTTAATGACCTTTAGGAGTATAATCAGTAATTTAAAAACCAGTAAGGGCTTTAATGAGCTCGCGGAAAATCATTTTAGGTTAATATTACAAAGCGAGGATATGTTCATGGAAGAATAGGGCATCAATAGCAATAACTGCAGTTTGTTTGCAATTTCTTTAAGTATCAACTCCTCGGGGATCAATAAAATTGTCTATATTTTATAAAATTAATTTTAATATTTCTGTAAATTTATTGGAGTGATTTTTTAAAAAATTTAAATGGAAATTAATGTAATCAGAATTTTATTTTTATTTGTATATATATTATTTTTTGTTGTTTTTATGACGCTAAAAAGTAATTAAGATTTCATTTATTTCCCTTGTAAAATTCATTCATTAATCTAACAATCAAAAAAAGATTTTTCAAAAGATATTTTATTCTAATAACAAAAATATCAAAATTTTTGGTTTTAATTCCTTTTGTTTTTTTTGTTTTGGAAAAGTAAAAAAACTACTTTTATCATCTTCTAATGTTCTAAATTTTTGTTTTGTAAGTAATTAATCAGTTTTTAGGAAATTAAAATATCTAATAATGGATACATTTTTTCTAAAATTAAATTTTGTTTTTTTAATTTTAAATTTAATCAAGATAGAAAGAAAGGATTTTATTCTTTTAAGCTTTGAATAAATAAATTGTTTTTTAAAGTTACCTTCAAATGCAAAAGTCTAAGAATATCCTGTGTAGGAGGAGTAGCGTTCAGCACCAGTTATAAGTATTCCTTCCTTATCTTCGATGCATTCACAAATTTGACAGCAGATAAGTAGTTCTGGATTTGTTACAAACATTATTTCTTCTTGAACACGACCAGTATCTAAAACACCACCTCCTATGCATTAGTTTGCAAAGTCAATGTGAATGTGTTAAGATTATAAGAAATCTTCGATGCGCTTATCAGTGAAGATTTTTATGTTTGAATTAAGAGTAGGTGGGACTTTATAATTATTTTAATTAACGTATTACAAACGTTGAATAATAATGAAGAGATTTAAGTGTTCTTCAGATGCAGAGAGGATTCTCTTGAAATAATTATACAAGCATTTGATTTTTTCAATCTTTGTTTCGATTCTATAGGGTCCATCATACCATTAAATGAGAGTACGGTATTTGGAATAATCAATAGTACCAAAGAACATGTTGGCCAAAACAGAACTTATTTAGCGCTTAGTAAATATGGAAGGAGTGGAGTCATATTGTTTGAGAATTTTGACAGGAGAATTTAAGAATAGTGTTTCCAATTCAAGTGCACGTATAGCAAGAGAAGGTAAAAATTCTTCTATGAAATATTTTTGATCTGCTTCATCTAATTATTCATAAAAGACTCTCAAGACTTAAAGATTTTGTTTTATTTTTAAAACTTGTAAGAATTTATCAAAGGAGTCAAAAAAATCTTCTATGTTTGTGTAGGTTTTTTATGCAATAGCAGATAAATGTTCTTTATATAGTTTATTCCATTATTCTTTTTTTTAGAAAGGTAAGGTTTGGGGCGCATTTATAGAGATGTTAGAATTGCTACCAATACTGGTGCTTGAATGATTATTACTCAATTAATTTAATTGAGGAAGTTCTTCAACAAGAGAAGTCATGATTGATTGATTGGATGAATGAATGAATGATGTGATTGATGATACTAAATAGATTAAATTATGCGATAGCTAAAAAGTTAAGATACTATAGTTTTGAATCAGATAATATGATGATAATTATTCAGAAATTCAAGTTTCTTTATTATTAAGCGAGATTTTCCAGTTTTTTTTCAATTTCTGAGTATTAGCGCAGTAAATTGTTTTATTTGCAGCGTATTTTTGTATTGTTTTCAAAGATGAAATTAATTGAGAAATTTCAATGCGGTAATTGTGAGTATAGTTTTAATTTGATTTGATTTGATTAATTGTATGAAATGTTAATTTTTGCTTTTGTGTTAATTTATTAATTATTTTTTAATGTATTTATTTATGTATGTATGTTTGTATGTGGTATTATTTTCTTAAAGAAATGTTTATTAGAAACTGTGTTTTTTTTTATTTAGGATTATATTTAAAAAGTATTGATAAATTATTAATTATAAATTTAATCATCAAAGCACTTTTATATGAACTTGATAAAAATTTTTTTTTTCTTCTATTTTCCCTTTCCCCAAATTCCTTTTACAGAATTCATTTAATTTTAATTATTAATTTCGTGTATGCAAATGATTTAGTTTATTAATTAATACTCTACCCCTTCCTTTATTTCTTTTTTTGTTGCATAATATATATATGTATGTATGTATGATCTTCATTTTCTTCTTTTTAACTTTATTATATCTTAATATCTTCCTTTTACTATTTCTATTCATTTCTTTAAATTAACTATTATAACTTTAACTACTTTATTCTGAATACTCTCCTGATTTTTCTCAAACTATTTTAGAATTATTGTATCCCATTTTGTTAATTTACCTATATAAATCTAACTTTTGATAAATGGCAAATAGATGTTAATGCCTATTCCATTTTTGTGAAGCTCTTTTTATATTTACAAGAAGATCTAAAATCATCAATATAAGCTATTAATTTTTCCTTTTTCTGCCAATTTTCTTTATCTGTGTCATTTCAGATTTTGGAATTTATAAGAATGATACAATTTTTCATCCGATTTATGTCAGAAGCGATCTGTTTTACACTAAATACCCACATAGCTGCTATAATTCGGTGTTCTGAGGCTTTTTTTATTTTTAATTCCCCTATTTTTTTGCTAAATTAGAAAACCATTTTGGTTGAAATTTTTAAAGCCGATATTGCTGATAAAAGCTATGGTATTTTTTTCTGCCTCTTTTATAAACAAATAGCTTTAAATATGAGAATGGATATTTAAATAAAATCTTAATATGCACTTAATGATGTGTAAATGTCTGTGTTTTTATCTAAGATTTATTTTAGTTTTAAATTTCTACTCTTGAAATGAAGTACTCACATTTACAGAAAGCACTTTACACATTTCTAATAAATATAGGTTATACCTTGTAATGTATGATTAGTTTTTGATTCAAAATAGTTATTTTTAGTAAGCCCTTCAATTTTGGCTCTATTTGTACTCAATTAGATACAGTTATTTTGCAATCTGTTAATTTTAATATATATCCCCTTGCAAAAAAAGTTGAGTCACCATGAAAAAATTTTACACCAGTCACTACAATATATTATGCTTTCTAACAATTCAAGTAAGAAACCTGAAACTCATTAAAAATAAAATTCAATCATAAAATCTGTTTAAATTAAAATATTTTATCAAAATGCATAGTTTACTTTTGAGGTCCCACAATATTCAGTTGATCTGTGTGATCAAATCTTATTGATTTTTAAAATAAGTCTTTCAGATTAAAGAACTCTAATTGCATAAAATAGCCTTGCATATTGATTTTTACCTTTAAAATTATGATACCAATATTATTTGACCAAAAAGAGTTTGAGAAACTTAATTGTCAAAGCGCCCTTTTTTTTATCAAAATTCTGATATTTGCCATTCCTAATTAAATTTAGATTTACACTCTCAATTATCATTCAATTCAAGAAATAATTCATGTGTTTTCCATATTATTTATAACTTTTTTATAGATTTTATAAAATTCACTCTTCTTTGCAGCAATATTGTAAACAAGTTAGTGATTATCAATAAAATTTGATTTAGATCTCTATGAGAATTTAATAGGCTCTATTCGAAATAAGCAAAGTATTTTTAAGCATTTTTTTAAAAAAGCTTTCGTTTTTTTGATCCAATTTATATGAATTAATTTAAATGAATATAGTCTTTTATTAAAAAAGTAGAAAAATTTAACATTATATTGAAGTAGTTTTGAAAAAATTATAAATAATTACATAAAAATATAGTAAATAAACAAATTATGAATATAATCTATAAGAATTAATTAAATTATGAATAATTCGGTGATTACCCCTCTATCTAAATCAAATTATAAGCACATTCTGGGTTATTTAAAATTATTTATTTAATAATGAATATCATAATAATAAGGAAATATTTTGATCTATCTTTACCCATTAATTTATAACAAGCTAAATATAGCTTACTATATTCTACAATTTTAACAATTTTAGATTAAATTACAAATCTTATATTTGTTATAAAATGTGATTTTGGCATTTAAAATTTTTAAAATTTCTAAATCACTTTAGAATTATATAATTTTAAAAAGAGCCAATTGATCAGATTTAAAGAATCTATTAATCTAATTTTATTAATACACTTGGTTTTCTACAGAATTATTAATTTATATGTCTATTTTATTTTTAATCTTAGATAAAAATATTAAATATACTTATTGCTTAAAAATAAGTGCTTTTAAAAACAAATTATAAATTCATAATTTTTGGTTATTTGTTGCCTAGATTGCATTTAAAAGTATTATTAATTTATGTAGAAGAATCACTTAAAAAACAAGCTCAATATTTTTATTGATTTATTGATATTTATTACAAAATCTAACACTTATTTATTTCTGATTAATTTTTAAATCTTTTATTATAAAAAAAAGAAAAATATTTGCAGCAAATAATAATTTAATGCCAGAGCATATTTAAAATAAATATAATATCATATATACCTACTAATGAACTTTGCTCAAAGATAGTAACTATAAGGTGCTTTTTAACAAAAATATAAGATATTTAGCTAATGTAATAAGGGCCTTTTTATACTCCTTTATATATATTATTGAATCATTATTATCGTTTTAATCTCACCCATATTCACATTACAAATAAAATTTGTTAGATTTTTAAAAGCGTAATAACTCTTCTATATTACTATAAATAATATAAGAATAATTAATATAAATTATTTCAAATTTTTTTATAATCTATTTTTAGTTAGTTAGTTAGTTATTTATTTATGTATTATAACTATCTAATCTCAAAAAAAGAGATAAAACCAAATAAATGTAAAAAAAATTAAATAAATGTTTACAAAACAAATCATAAAAAACTTGAATAATATGTAAAATCTTTAAATTTTTAACAGGGTTAAAATATAATAATTTTTCAGCTACAAATTCTTTATTTATGGTTAAAAACATTTATTGATTTAATTAACAAAATAATATTATTTACATTCCCTCTTAAAAATAGATATTTTTAAAAAAAATTATTTTCAATTAAAATTAATATTATTTATTAAATGTATTTTTACATTCTAAGTGCTTATTAATTAGTGAAATTAATTTACAAAACAGCCTAATCCATCCTTTCAAATGAATATGGTGCTATTATTAAAATTCAAATATCGCGGAAATTTTAAATAAAAATTAGTTATTTACTAAATGAGGATTTGAGCATCTGAAAAATATTCAAATATATTTTAGGTTTTAAAAATTAAATTAATTAAGAAAATTGAAATCAATTAAAATAATTATAAGCTATATAAATAAAGTGGAAAGCATACAAAAATGGTTTCATGGAAAAATGCTATTTTGATAGGTTCTTACACATTATGCTTATTTGTAGGTGTAGGGTTGTTTGTCTTTGGTTCAAAGTTAGCATATTTAGTAATTAATTATTAAGTTCATACATACTTTTAATAAATTTGATTATAATTCAAAAATAAATGTCATCGATCTAATTAATCAATTTATTTAAAATATGTAGGATTTAACTGACATGACTGACAGCGTTGATTCACTTTCTCTTAATTTATTAGATGAAAACTAACAGAGATTATATAAATATGATAAATTAGTATTATATTTATATGATTATGAAAAGTTTTAAGGCACTACTAAAGTTTCCAATTTCACTATTAATGACTGTCCAAAAAGCGAGTACGAATAGCTTAATGTTACAAATAACACAATACATTTTAACCCTACAGAAGATTTAGTGAAAGCATACCCTGATCAAAGTTTCGAAGTAGGAGTATATAGCGATCATACTCTAAATTTTAAGAGGAGTGTTGTTTCACTTTTTACAGGAATGGATGTCAAACAACTGAATTAGCTTCTCAATTTTACTCAATTCTCATAAATTAAATTTCGAAATTTAATCAAAGACATTTAGCAAATGAAAAATGTTAAAACATTTGCATTTTTGAATAAGAAATATTAGAAATTATTAACAGAGTTCATATCTAGCAATGATACCAGTAATAACAAATCTGACTTGATATAAAATAAAAATTTCTAGGTTTAGGATGAAACAAGTATTTAATACAATTTAAATTAATACTTAGAGAAAAATGAATATGACGTTTTAATATGTAATATTTTTATTGATTTTACAAAAATTTTTTATATAATTTCAAATATTATTAATTTTATAATCTACTTTGCTTAACATTTTCCTCAAATAGATTTTAATAGTTGAGTCTTGGTGTATAGCAAATATACCTTAGATTAATTCTCATATTACCAAAATATCTATTAAGTTTGTTATATTTGACTATATTTTTAAAAATTAATTTAGTTAGCAAATCAACTGAGAACTTATTGATAGATGAAAAAAAAGAAGATCAAATAAATGACATTTTAGGGTAAAAAAGAACTAACTTAATCACTGTAGTTAATCAAATTAGCAAAAACCCGAAAAACGTTTTATTCTTAGCAATAGGTTGGAATTAGTGTCATGAATAAGCTAAAATATTTGCCTATAACAGGAATGGATTCTCATTGACAGATTAAAATAGCGACGAATAGATAATAATTGATTAATTTTATGGAAGTTTATCATATGCTATGAATTGGAAGATAAAATAAGGCTTAATTGCAAGAAATGTTGGTCTTTTTGATATCAAACAATAATACATGAATGCTTAGACGGATCTCCTTTATAGAATTTAGGACAGTTTTAATAATTTAGTGCAGTAACATAAATTTTTAAACAAATTAACAAATTTAAATACTTCAAGCTCGTCTACTTCAGAGGATTAAGAAGTACTTAGCAGGATATTAGGAAAGATGAAAAAAATATATGAAAATTACTCAGATAGCGATGTAAATAAGGTTCGTGCAAATGCCTCAATAGAAGACCTGAAATAAATATAAACAATGCAAACTGAAATCGAATTGAAAATAAAGGAGTATAGTTAATTTAATTTAAACTTAACTATTGCTGGCGCTTAATTGATTTTCTTCAGCATATTTATCTGTTTAGCTATTTTAATGGTAAATATGAAGGTTTAAGACAGTATTTATAGTAAAAGATTAATAAATCTCATGTTGGAACTCCCAATTTATTATGAAGCTTTTAAATTTTTATTTAGTAGACTTTTGATTCCTGAATTTTCTTTAGTTTACCCAGAGAGTACTTAATAGATAATAAGAACATAGCAATTTGAGTTATAAGAATAAACTTTCTACAGCATCTTGCTCTTTATGGGAATAATTGCTCTTCTAAATAGCACAACCTTATTTATTTAATAATAATATCAAAAAATTTTGTTAGCTGTTGTATGCTATAATTTATTTATAGGAGAAGCATACTTGCAAAGAAATGTCTTCCTTAATGCAACTTTAGCAGATGATAAGGAATAGTTGGCTATATTACTGCTTATTATTGTGAGGTTCCTCTACGAACTCTACTCTACTATGGGAGAAAGTCTTTTCTATCTCTACTATTGCACTATTATTTTCCTCTTACCTTTCTTAAGATACTTTTTTGAAGCATCTTTTATTATTTTCTAATATGTAAATGCCTTTAATGGGATAGTTCTACTTTATTTAAACAGAGCTGAAACTAACTTCGAAGAAAAAATTGCTATCTTCATGCTTTCATTTAGTCCTTTTATAAATTTTATAGTTACTTCTGAATAATGCAGTAATTTCTTCTTTGTTTACTCAAGTCACATTGCACTTTATTGCTTACTGTTCTGCTTTGCAGCCTATTTAAAAATACTCTACCTACCAGCATTTTTCATCATAATGAACTTATTAAATTATGAACTTCTTATGAATATCAAAATAGGAGAATCTGAGTATACAGGGTTCACTTTAAGTAACTTCTTAATAGTGGGACTATCATTATTTGGAGTATCTAATGTCATTTTTTGGAGTAAGGCACAATAAATGCACAAAAAGAACTTTAATGATTTGACTTTGAGTAAGATGTTTTCATCTGATGTAAAGTCTAATCAAGCAGTACTGATTGCTCAGCTTTTCAAATATAATTTGTTTGGCATAATTGCATTACTCCATATAATGTTCTTTATTATTTTACAAAATGCTCAAACATTTGATTCTATTTCTGTAAATTTCTTATAGGACTATTTAAAAGCTGAATATAACAATAGCTACATAAATTACTTTTAGAAATAAGCTCTCTATACATGTGCTACTTTAGTTTCGAGTATAATAATGATTCTTTTATACACTCGTACCAAAGAAATTGATGATTTCGACAATGCTTCTAAATCAGAAATTTATGAAACAGAAGAGCTAGCTGATAATTCTGCTACAAGAAAAGGATTCGACATAATTATGGCATCTGAAAAGAAACAGCTAAATAACAATTCAACTTTATTTTGAGTTTATTGAAATTATATTTTATTTTAATTATTTTATTTTACAAAAGCTAATATTTTTAATATGGATTTTTAAGATAAAAAATGGATTTTATTCTTTCTTATTAAATATACTTTGACATTTTGTTAAATTTAATAACCGTCATATTATAATATTTCATTGCTACTTTAATTATTGTGTAGATTTTTATTTATATAAAATCTTGGTACTGCCATTATATTTTTAGTTTAAATTAAAATTAAAATAATTTTTTTTCTTTTTTATTTTAAATTAATCTTAAATTAAAAAATTATTTTTTGACCTTATTTTTTAATAAGAAGGTATTTTTAAATATTTAAATCTAATTATTGTCTAAAAAAATGATCAGTTATTAAGTTAAATTAATAAGTTTAATAATGAAAAATTATTCCTAAATTAAAATTAAAATCTTAACCTTATTGTTATAAATTTTGTCAACAATTAAACTTAAAATTTAACAAAAAAAATAAATTAAAAATAATAACAAAATTAAAATAAAATTTTTAATTGCTTTTATAAAAAGCAGAATCATTAGAATAAATTTTTTAGAATTTATTATAATAAAAAATATTTTTTAAAAAATTAATTTTATTTAATTATTAGGTATTTTTAAAATTTAAAATCGAATTATTGCCGAAAAAAAAATAAAAATTAATTAGTTTATAAATGAAAAATTATTCCTAAATTAAAATAAAATTCATAATCTAATTGCCATAAATTTTGTCAATAATTAAACTTAAAATTTAACAAAAAAAATTAAATTAAATTAAAAATGATAACTAAATTATATTAAATTAAAATTTTTAATAGCTTTTATAAAAAGCAGAATCATTTGAATATAAAAAATATCATTTAAATTCAAAGAGTGTAGGATTTGTTATTGTTTCTAATTCAAATAAAATGCTAATTTCACTTTTAGGTTTAGAAGATTCCTCTTTAAATTATTTGGTTACTTTTATTAAATTTAAATGTTATATATCTGCACTTTTCTTGATGATTGTTTACTTAAAAAAAGTGAAAGGATGTACAAGTAAGTTAGCAGGTATATTCAGAAATTTTTGTTTACTAAAAGCAGAAAATAATGATGTAATTTAAATAAAATAATAGGTGATTTGATTTTCATTGCTATTAGTTTAATTGGTGCACAAAAATAAATGTTTTTGAAGTATTATAAGAAACAAATAATATTAATTGACGCTTTTGGATACAATAATACTATTAAATAAAAGATAAATTCAGTGCGAATAATTAGTAGTTATTAAACAAAAATAAATATTCTTTATTATTCTTTAACTCCTTTATATAAACTAATCTCTTTAAAAAGTAAACAAGTTATTTTTAGTGTAATAATTTGAGGGAAATATTCTTGATATGAGCCAAACCAGTGTTAAAGTGTGTCTATCGATTTCTCTCATTATATTTTTGCTTGGTCTCTTTCTTGTCAGGTATGGCATGCTGAAATTTACATATCATGTAGCAGAAAAGGTAATGATGATCTTAAATTAAATCAATAGATTATTTTTTAGTTTAAAGCTGGATTCAAATAAAAAATATAGGCAAATTTCTAAGCTGATATTCTATTTAATTATTTTCATTATTAATAATGATCTAATAGTTAAGACTTCTAATTTTATTTATATATAAACATACATTAGAGTTAGACATCAAACCCATTTATAAAATACGATAACGATTATAGTGAGTAGAAATAATGGAATAGTAATCTTTATAAAAAAGTTGTCTTTTTCCTACTAGAGAATTACTCTTATGAGTGGCTTAGTAATCATCCCAAAGCTTAGATGTTTGCCCACACTAACAATGTATAATACAATTACTAGTGGACCCTGTTTGACAAATTAGTAAAAAATGATCCAAAAAAAGCAATATTTCGCAAGGTTGAAATTAATTCTCCTTAATCAGCATTAGCTAAAATTGCTACTTACATGGTTGGAACAAACACAGCCTAATTTGAGGTAGGGATATAGAGCTCAAATTCATTCAAACAATAAGAAGATAGTATCTTTTACTAATTGAGTCAAAACTCCTTTACTACAATAGGCTTTTTGAACAATATTTGGTATAGTTCTTTTCCTAATCTCCTAAAAGAAAATAATAATCTCCATCAAGAAGAAAAATAAGCTGAAGAAGAAACTGATTAAAATTTGCTCGACTATTTAAAAATTTAAGAGATAATTAAGGAAGGCACTTTTGATTTCCTTTTTAGTAATTCATACTTTAATTCTACTTTTATGCTATCTATTTTTATGAATAAGCACAAGAATTTTTGAATTTAAATAAATTTTATGTTAAAACACAATTAAATTATTTCATTTTCTTTCAAATTTAAAAAAAACTAAAAAATTCAGCATAGCAAAGTAGTAAATAAAAAAATTAAATCATTCATATTTTCTTAATTAAATAAGTTCATGACAGTGTTTAGGTTACAGACATAGCAGGAGATCAGAAAAGTAGCTCTGACTTTCAAAAAATTTAGAGAATAGAGGAGCAGATGGAACAAATAATTAATAGCATTAGTGATGACACATTATTTATAGCTATCAGTGATAGGGCTTCGAACAATTTTGGTGGTGTAAATGAGAACGTCAATACTTGCTTTTCAGATAAACCATGCTCTCCTTTCTTTTTTTCATATACCAAGAGAGGATTTATTGATTAATAAGAAATACTACAATAGATTTATTTAAATGTAAATAAAAAAGAACCTACAGTTCATGAAAGTCAGATTGCTTGTACGCTTGCAAATTTAATGGGTCTTCCAATTCCTTACTCTAGCAGTGGAAGACCGCTTTTAGATTTGTACCCTTCATAGCTAAGCGAGACAAATTATTTAAAGAGAGTTTTAAGGGATTCTTACACTACTTTTAGATAACAATTGTAATTTATTACTACCTTATAGAAAAAATATAGTATATTTGAACCTCTGAAAATGAGATATTTTGCATAAAAAGCACAAGATATTGAGCTAACTCTACCAAAAACCAGCTTCGATAAAGAAAAAATTATCTAATTAATAAGAAATGTAGTAACTATTTAAGAGGAGTTAAAAGAACATATTTATTCAAATCTCATTCCATATAGCATGACTTGGATTTATATTGGCTACTTCATATTGTTTGTAAGCATCCTATTTACTATTTGCTTAATTGTTAGTTCAAGAAAAGAAGACTCAAATAATTTAAATTAAAGCAGAATGTAGGTAAACAGTCAACAAAGTGAAGTCACAGATAGGAGTAGTGAGGACTATGACTCATAAACAGCAGTAACCAAAAAAGAAAAATCGGTCGACTTAGAAAGTCAGGGGTTAGTAGCTGAATAAAAAACTGAATCTTCCTCTTCATCTACGATTGATATTTTTCTGAATGTAACTATTATGGGATAAAATTTTTTATACTTTCACAATAGCTGGAATTATTTACTTGTGAGACAAAATTATACTTCTAATTAAGCTACATGTATTATTATCATAAGTGCTGAGCTTTTCTTGTATTTTATTTATCGATTTTTCAATAAGCCTAGTGTTAAATCTCTTTGGATGCCAATAGTTGCAGGTCTAGTGATTGCCTTGATAAAATTTTTATTTGTTAACAGATATGTATTTTAATCATCTCTTCCTATAATACCTTTTTCTGAAATTGCTTACCCTATTATTTTTTGCACTATTATCTGTATAGCTAATGCCTTTGCTAAAGTTCAATATTCAACAAAGAAATATGCTAATTTATTGGTTTGGATTAATGTATTATCAATAGTCGCAATACTTATTTAAGACACCAAATTCTTTTTATTTGATCCTACATATAAAAGAGTATTTTTCTTTGGAGTAGGTTTCACTAATCTGATAATTTGCTATTTAATTAAGCAAAAGAATAACTAGACCAATTTATTTATTTTAATAAATTAACAACTCGCTCTCGTATAATTTTACGTAGCTATTTTTAATTCATCTGAGAAAACAGAATATTTAGGTCTAGTAGACTATCTTATTACTAGTATAATAAGCATAGTCATATTTGGCCTTTAATAAATGCTAAGCAGATTTTCTGTATAAATTTATTTGGTATTCTTAAATACAATTTATGCATTTAGCTCTGGTATAATGAAAGATTCTACCTAAGACTCATTTAATATTTTCAAAAATATTTACTTTACACTATTTGGAATATATTTATTAAATGTACAGCTCCTTCTTAACAAAGAAAAAACCCCAATAGATACTCTATCTAGCTATCTAACAAAAATAAACAATAGCGGAAACTATAAGCACGAAAGCCACAAATATGTTTAAGTTTTTGGATATTTCTCAATAGCTGTAATGATCTAAATAGTCTTCTTCTTTACAAGCTTCCTCTTTATTGCTTAGAAATTTTATTTTAATTTACATTTTTAGACTCACTCTGTATTTTGTGATGAGTTATTAGCTTCATTTGCTTCCCATGCTATAGTTATGATTTATTTTATTTTGACTTACAAATCTCTATTAACTGATAAAAAGTCTAAAAGTTAAAAGCATGAAAATAAATATGAAATGGTTTAATAAAGCCCATACAATAATTTAAGCACAACTGCTTGAGTATTAATTTTTGTTGATTATATTTTACAAATTTATTTTTTTCAAATTTTATTTTTTGTTTTAGAATTTCATATATTATGTAAACATTTTAATCGAATACTAAAAATAATATAAATATATATTTTTTTTTCTTCATCCATTAAAAATTTGTTTTTGTTATCTACTTCAATCTTGTTTGTTTGTTCTGTTGCTTTTATAAATTACATCAGATAGAAATTAATTAAGATAAGTCTATAAAGCTAAAAATCAGTATATTATTTATCAAATCTTTAATTATAAAAATTTGATGGAATTATCAATAAAAAATAAATTACAATTTAATAAAATTAGTCAATTGATGTTTACAGTGTGAAATTCTTTTAATTTTATAGGAAAATTAATTTTTCACCTGAATTACTAAAAGTTAAGTGGTTTAATTGTTTTTATCAATAATCAAAAAGAAATAAAAATAGCTGATAACAGAGTAAAAAGAGAAATTATCCTTTCTAAATAAATAAAAAATCTATAATTTTGAGAAAAGTAATTATTGTCTTTAGATAGTTTTTATTTTTAGAATGCAAATTTATTTTTTTAAGAGGTTTAAGTAATAAAAAATATAAAATAGATTAGTAAGTTTTTTTAAATTAATCTATTTTATTATTAATTATAGCAAAAATTTTCAAATTTTCACAGATGAAAACAACAGAAATTAATTAAATTAATATAGATGTGTAAGATTTATCTCAATCTCTTGATTATTTTAATTAAAATATTGTTCATATGTTTATTTTAGTATTGAAAGTATTAATTAAGTTCTTTTTTTTTAACCTTTTCTTATAATTAATTTCAAAAATTATTCATCTATAACCAATTGTTGGATAATTAATTTATCATTTGATCAATAAAAATAAATGAGTAGCCAAAAGGTATAAAAGACAAAAAATAGGTATTCTAAAAGTCAACAATTTGAGCCATTAGCGGGATTGAATAGAGAGCTCAGAACTGAAGACTCTGATAGAAAAATTACTGATACAAATTTGTTATTGTAAATTTTTAACCTGGAAATTGCATAGTAATAAATATCAAACGTTAAATAATGTAGAAAGTAGAATATGACAACGCAGTCTGATTATGAAAACGCTATAAAAACATAAGAAGTGATAATTGACACAGAGGTATCATAGCACGCACTGATGCATTATCCTAAAAATGGTGTACGAAATTCAATCTCATATTTTCATATTTTACCTCTAAAAATTATGAACATAGAATAACAATAACAAAGTTGAAGATAATGTTGAGGATAATGAAGAAGATAATGATGTTTTTGACATATTATATGGTCAAATATGTAAGTATTAATATTTTAGACATTCAATTCAAAATTAATAATAAATAAATAGAAAATGATAAATCTAATCGTTAAATTCAAGAAGATAGCTCTAAAGTTAAATCAGATTAATAAAATACAAAGCCTTAACAGTATGAGACAAAAAAATCTGGTTCTTTCTTAAATTAGGACTACTATGAATTATAAAATATGAAGGAGTAGTAAGCGAGTGAACAAATTGAATAATATTCTAATGGTTAAAACAACCAGGATAATATAATTAGAAATGCATAATCGATTAATATAAGAATACCTCTTTAAGAAACTTTAGACAAAGATTTAAAAATAGATTCTGAACAGTAAAAAAATATTTAGGAATTAAATAATAAAAAGACTGATTCAATGAAAAATTCAAGATTCTAAAACCAATCTGTTTTCTAAGATAAACTTCGTTACATTTAAAATTTAAAGAACAGGTAAAACAAAGAAATCAATTAAAATAAAAGAGATAGTTTGGCCTTATTTAAAAATGCGACTCCGAGTAATTAGGAAGATAGCCAATAGGAAATTAACAAAAAATTATTTGTGTAAAATAGAAAAACTTTATAAGGAACGGTAATTATAAATGAAGGAGATAATACTAACAATAAGTTAGTTACACAGAAAGCAAATTAGAACTGGAATATGGTAAAGAAGTTAAGCATTATGATGAGGTTTAAGCAAAAACTCAACAAAATTATATAGCAAAGACTATAAAATATAAAAGATTTTCATCATCGTATGATAGGAGATTGCACAGATGCACCTATTTTGAAGATGGAAGAAAAAAAAGAAAATATTAAAAGCTTATACTATAAAATTTTCTTAGAAACTTACAACCCAGAGTCATTACTGATCATTTATTATAAAATTTTCATTACATTATACACACTCTTTAATGTAATTTATTTACCTTTAATTTTTGGATTTGATCTTGATTTAGGCACTGCTTTTATTGCTATCCACTCATGCACTATTATTATCTTTCTTTTTGAGATATATGCTAGCTTTAGAATTTAATACTATCACTTAGGAGAGCTTGTTACTGATAGGAATTAGATTTATTCTAAGTAAAACATATTTTTTATTACACAAAAAATAAATAATAAAACATTATCAAAAAATTTAATTCTAAAATTTTGTAAAATGTTTATTTATAGATAATTATTTTAAAATAAATTAGATATCTTAATAATAAGTTCATTACTGATTTGATCACTATTATAGCTCTGGTTATCGGTTATGATAAAAAACCTGCTCTCCTTTTTATTTTAGTTAAAATTAGGAATATTCTTTCTTATCTATGGGATATTGATAATCATTACTACTTGGCTGAGAGATATAATGCTTTGTGGATATTAATCAAACTATTTGGGTTTATTGCGATACTTTGTCACTACTTTGCTTGTATATTTCATTATACTGGTATGGTTTAGGAACATAAATACCCAGATGTTACCACCTGGACTAGAGAATTTAACTTAATAGGATAACCTTGGTCATTGAGATACAATTATTCAATATACTTTTCATTTATAACATGCATCACTATTGGCTACGGAGATATAACCCCAAAAAATACTAACGAAAGAAATATTGTAATATTAATTAGTTTGATATCGACTGGTTGTTTTTCATATTCAGTAAATACAATGGCTACTGTTTTTTAAGATTTTCTCAATAAATCTAAGAAATCAAAGTAAAATCATAATTTGTTGATTAAATAAACTCTCTTTAATTTAACTTTTTGGTAATAGAGAGATGAGGTATGATGCAATCAATTACATGAGAGAAAGGAATATTCATAAGAATCTGCAATTAAGAGTTTTGAAGTATATTGAGTATATTTACCAAATGGAAGCTCAGTCGCCTGATAAAGGACTCTTTGCCATAAATTAAATATCTGGGCATTTAAAAGCCTAACTTTTTTAAGATTATTATGGGAAAATTATCATACAAGATAAGCATTTCTCATTAAATTATAGTAAAGAAACAATAGACAAGCTTTCTTTAAAAATGAAAGAGAGGATCTACGGACCTGGAGAAATCATTTTTGATCAAGGAGAACAAGATACAAGAATTTTCTTTTTAATGAAAGGAGAAATAGAATATTATTATCCTAATAGAGGTAATAAGTAATCTGAATACCTATCAATATTCTAAACGCAAGTAATATTTATATTTTAGATTTACAAAAAAATTTGGTTCATTTATTTAGATTAAATAGAATATATTTTTATTTTTAAAAAAATTTTTTTGATTTAATAAAAATATTTATTCATTGCTTGCTTTAATTTAAAAAAAAAAATTATCTATAATAAATAATGAAATAGTTAACAATTTCCCTAATAAATTGTTCTAATTTAAATAATTCAAAAAATGAATTTTTTTGGAAAAATCTATTTTTAAAATTATAAATTATTTATTTTTTAGAAATAAAAGTTTAAGTTTTTGTGTTTGGCCAAATTAACAAAAATAAAATTAATATTTAATTTTAAAGTAAAATTAGTTTTTTGGTTATAAGGGCTTTATTTCTGGAATTCCTCGTGAAATGACTTGTAGGTCTATCAATATAACTTAAGTTTTCTACTGCACTCGTGAAGATTTAGTGTCAATTTTAAAGGAAAATCCACTTGAATATGTAAATTAATAAAAATGGAATTTTTTTACTTAATTTTTTATTACAAAAAGGAAAAATTTTGTAAGCTCAGAGATGAATATTTATTGCAATATTCAAGTTTAGGAGAGAAATGTTTTTCTTGCAACGAGTATGGGCATACTATTTCGGACTGTTATAAAATAAGGTATGTTAAAAATAAAGAGCTTCTCATTTTAAAGAAAAACTACTCAGCAAACTAAGTTAGACAATTTGTTTAAAGGAGTAATAAAAAATATGCGACATTCCTAAACATGTCAATAACTTCTTTCGAAGCTATTAAATGCAAGTTAAAAAATGTAATGCAACTTCAAAGGTAGCATCTATCAGAAGAGGTTATAGATAAAATCATCATTTAAGAACAATCTAATCACAAAAGATTCTGTTTAAAATATCCTAGCGTAAACTAAATTTTAAATTATAAAAAAAAATAAAACTAAAAATTTTAATTTAAATGATAAAAGATTAAACTTACTGAAAATTGTAATGAGATTCTTTTAGGTAAAATGGATGAACCATTTGAATACAGCACCAGTGATTCAGATAGTAACTTATCACAAATATCTGAAGATGAGTCATTATCAGAATAATCTAGCTCAGGTCTATATGATTTAGATAGTACTTAGCGAGATCAAACTCTAAATAATATTTAAAAATCAGAAAATAAAAGAAGCTTTGCTAAATCATTTAAATTGAATTAGGAGTAAAATCTAGAAGATATTTAATATGATGATAATGAAAACAAAGACGAGTTTTAAGAATAAACTAATAAGGTTTAGAAAATAGAATTTACTTTAGAAAAATAAAATAGCAACTAAGGTCTCTTGAAAGACTCTTCTAATTATTAAATTACTGAAAATAATTAATCTGAATAAATTGCATAAAATTTGATTGGTAATGAATATTCGAAAAATACTAACATCTATGACTCAGGTGTTAAAAATAAGATTCTACTGAATACTCCTCAGAGTAATAACCCTTAAGATCGTGAATATGAAATAACTAAATAGTTAATTGGGTCACCATCACTTGGTAGTTAAGAAATGTTGAACAGATATGCAAACGAAAGCAAAGCAAAAAGTATTTAATGGAATAAAAATGCCAATAAAAAATCAATATTAATAAAAAGCAATAGTCAAAACCAAGATTAAGATAAACCAACAAAAATGAATAGCTAATCTAAAATATAACTAAATAGAAAGAGTATCAACAATTTTTAAAAAGCTAACAAATATATATAGAAATTAAGAGAAAAATTTGATATAGCTCCAAGCTAAACTGATGAAAATAAATATTTATCAAGTACAGCATAGAGATTTGCTAATGTTGCTTAAGAGTTAACAATGACCAATACGTATGAAGATAAAAATGTATCAATTCTAGCTAATAAAAAGAGTGCTTAATATCCACAATATGAACAATATAATTCAAAGGTAAAATTTATTATTTTAATTTAAGATTTAACTAATTTTATTTTTAAAAAGCAAATGAATAACTCAAATAAATATGAAACAAATGAAAATATAATTAATTTCTACTAAGGATAAATAAACAGGTTAGGTTAGTTTTTAAATTACTTCTAAAATTAACAAAAAAGCAGCAACAAAATCTAAGTTAACAGCACAAATAATCTAGCCAATGATTTTCAAAATTAGCTTCCACCACCTCCACCAAGATAGCACTCAATTAATAAAACAGAAAAATAAGAAAGTTCTCTGAGTTATCCATAAAAAAGAATGGCAGTATTAGATTTGAATGAGTTTTTGTTAAAAGCAAACAAGTAGGATATATTCAAAAATTTCTTACAAGACGAAGAAGTAGAAAATAATTAGGAACTTTTTTATTATGATTTCGATTTTCTTAAAGAATTCACATATTATTTCCCTCAAAATAATCACACAGCAGTCTGTTTAAATTACAAACGAATTATGAAAAAATTATAATAAAGTTAAAGGAAAAACATAAAACAAATAAATGTTAATCAACCAATTGCCTCATAAAGATAAAACTTTAGTAAATTCAAAAAAGATTCATATTGATTTTTAAACTTTATGTTTCTTTTCTAATTATATACTTGTCTAAATATTATTAATTCAAATTAAATTCATTTTATATTTGTAACTTAATTAATCCTAAATTAAAACTCGAATGTTTTCACTTCATATCAATCAATCATTTATAACATCAACATAGAATCTTAGATGGCTCAGAAATATCATTTCTTTAGATCAAAGAGTTGATCGTATACCTCATCTTAAAATTCTATAAAATCTTCATTTAAAATTGAATTAAAATAAATAAAATTGCATATGAATTAATCAATTAATATAAATAAATATTGATTGACGAATTAGTAAATAAATAAATTAATAACAAATATTTATTTTTGCTGTAGCATAAATATAATTTGTATGTTAAAGTTTTATAATTAGAGTTTAATTTTTCTTTGTAAATTAAATAAACTGATTTCAGTCACTTTTTTTATCAGTTAGAACATAAAAATTAAAAATAACATTTTTATTGAAATGATAAAAATAATGATTAAATTTGAAGACTCATTTAAATAAAATAGGTTAATACATTATTTAATAAATTTTAGTATAGCAGTTTATCTCACTTAGGTTTATTATGTATAAATTTTAGAGTAATTTTTACAAAAGCAATTATTAATTTTAATTTATTTGGGTTATTTGATTAAAAAAATTTTTTTCTTCAAAAAATAATAATTTAATATATATTATAATTAATAAATAAATAAATAACTAAGCAAACTGATAAATAAATAAATAAATAAATAATAATAATATTGACAAATAATTCTACTAGGGCTTCTGTTAATTATAAGAATGGATTAAATTAATAAGCAATAAAATTAAAATGAATGTTGTGGTGAAATTTTTTAAAGGTATTTTTAATATCGCTTAATTTGAATGTAAGTCATTTTGTTTTATTTTATAATAAAAGCTAGTAGAATGACAATTAGTAGAATTTTTAAAATACTTAACTCACTGAATATGATAATGTGAGTTCTTAACAGACTCCAAATAGAATCTCATAGAAATCGCAATAGCTTCTTGTAAATTAGCTTCTTTAATTATTATTTAATTATTAAATTGTTATTAAAACAGATTGGCTTGAATAGTTTGTCAAATTCTGCTTACAAGAACATTGAACAAGGTATTTATGATCTATCAAAATAAAATAATTAATTACTTTTGACTCATATTTATTATTTAAAAAAATCAAAATTAAAATATTTGTAATAGCTTTTAATAGAAAAAACTCACCTAAATTTAGCTTGAAGATAAAACACTTAAGACGTGTATTAAGAGATGAAGATAATGTTAAAGATTCTGAGTAATCATTTTTAACTGAGCACTAAAGTTATTAGATCAACTAAATAGAATAAAAACAGAAAAATGATTAATAAAGTTCAGTGCAATAATAATTGAATCTATAAAATAATAGTGAAAAATATGAAAGTGTTACAAACACTCCTATGAGCATGTATTCTGGCTAAGTGGATTAAGTTTCTGATAAATTAACATTAAAAAAAATAGGTTTTAGTGATGAATTCAAAACTTATGAAGATTATTCAAAAATGAGAAATGCAAACTTAAGATAAAACAAGCAAAATAAACATCATACAGTTGAAATTCAAAGGATTCAGCAACTCAAATAGAATTTAAAAAATAATAATGAAAATAAGAATTCTTTGTAAAATAAAAATAATGAATAATCTCCAAATTCTCTATTATCTGATAGGAATATTTTAGATTCAAAAAAAATAAATTATTTTAGAGATAGAATTATTAAATAATCAGGATAAACAATTAAAAAGTATCCTTAAGTGTAGCCTATAAATGAATAAAATAATGAAGAAGAAAAAAAAGTTTAAGTTTACCAAAATTGGAGAATGATAAGTCACTTAAATATAATTTTAAAAGTAAAATAGAAGCTCCTTTCAATGATAACTTAAAAGATAGAATGTGTTACACCACAATAGCATTACTTAATAGGTGATCGTTCTGATATTTTTAATTAGAATGAGACCAAATAAAAAGATAATTTTTTAAACTAAATAAATTCATTTATTTTAGATCCTGGTTCTAATTTTGTAATTGGCTCCAAGATATTAATTTCTGTCTTAATATTGTTCAATTTGATTTATTTTCCAATAGTATTTGGGTTTGACTTAGATGTGTAACTTCAGATAACTTTGATCACAAGTTTGAGCGTACTATTTTGCATACTTGAAATTATTTTAGGTTTCAAAATAGCTTATTATGAAATGGGAGAGCTTGTTACAGATCCTTCCCAAATAAGAAAAAAGTAAATAAATAAATATAATTAATTTATTATTATCAACTTAAATGCATTTATAAACTAATAAAAATATTTTATTGTTAGATCAATACAATTTTATTTTTATAAAACAAATTTAAAATACTTTTAATAAAACAAGATACATGAGAGATTAGTTTTTACTAGATTTGTTGGCATGCTTATCTTTGCTAATAGGATTTTAGTATAAATATGTGATAATCCTTACATTTGTAAAAGTCAAAAATTTAACACAATATTTGTGGGATATAGATAATCATTTCTTTTTGTATGAAAGATTCCACACTGCTTGGGTACTTATTAAGCTGTTTGGATTTATTACTATTATGGGGCATTATTTTGCTTGCATATTTCATTATGCAGCTATGATACAAAATGATGATCCTAATGTGGTGACATGGATATAAGGGCTGTAATTGCAGGATTCTCCTTGGAATTTAAGATACAATTATTCTGTTTACTTTTCATTTATTACCTGCATTACTATTGGATATGGAGATATTACTCCAAAAAATGTAATTGAAAGAAATGTTGTTATTATTATTAGCTTAATCTCAACTGGGTTTTTTTCTTACTCAATAAACACTATAGGAACTATTTTCTAATAATAATTTCAAAATCTTCAAGCAAAAAAGTATATAACTTTTTTTTCTTTTTGTTAAATAAATAATTATTTTTGAACAGGGAAATGAGATTCGATGCTATAATTTACATGAGAGAAAGGCATATTCATAAGCACTTGTAGCTGAGAGTTTTGAAATATATCGACTATATTAATGATATGAAGTAGATTTCTCCAGATAGAGGGCTAGTTGTTATTAATTAAATATCGAAAGACTTGCAATCTCTACTATTTAAAGATTTCTATGGTAAAATCCTCAAATAAAATAAACATTTTAGTTTGAATTATAGCAGCTAAACTCTTGAAAAATTATCTCTGAAGATGAAAGAAAAAATATATGGACCTGGAGAAATTATTTTTGAATAAAAAGAATAAGATTACAAAATTTTTTACTTGATAAAAGGTGAAATTGAATACTATATTCATAACAAATGTGGAAATAAACAGTCTGATTATATTTCAGTTACAAAAACTGATGTAAATATTCATTTTTTATTCATTCATTTATTGATTTACTCATGTTTTATTTACAAATTTAATATTACGATGTTTTTTTATTGATGAAATTTTTTTTTTAGAAAAGTATGTTTTTTGGATACAAGGGATTTATTTCTGGAATACCTAGAGAAATGACATGTAGGTCTGTTAATGTTACACATGTTTTTTATTGCTCAAGAGATGATTTAATTAGTGTATTAAAAGAAGATCCTTAAGATTATGTAAATTTTTATTGAAACAGAAAATATTTATATTTTAATTTAATTATATTTATAAAGGAATAATTTTGCAAGATTAGGGATTAGTATCTTCTTTATACGAATTCTTTGGGTGAGTAATGCTTTACATGCAAGAAATATGGACACTCATTATCATGTTGCCATAAAACTCATTTAGTGAGAAATAAAGAGCTTTTAATATAAAAGAGTAATTATTCATAAAATTAATGTAGAGCGAGCTTTGAAAGAAAGAAATAAAAGTATTAAACTTTCTTAAATTTATAATTGACAGTCTTTTAAGGAATAAAAATAAGACTAAAAACTATAATGAAACTAAGAAAACGGTATATTTCAGATTAAATTATTGAATAAATAATTATTTAAGATTTGTCAACTGGAACAACATATAAAAATAAATATCCTTCCGTAACACATTCTTTATATTTTATTTATATAAATTATTCTTAATTAAAAAATATATTATTATAGATTTAATTCAGAGACAAAGAACTTATTCTTCTTGAATGTGATGAAATTAATGAAGAATGTAGCAGCTAATTCCTATCAGATGTTTCTGAAGATATTTCCATCAACACAAATATAGCATATTAAGATACTAAAAAATATTAAGATAATTAGAAAAATACTTCATAAAGCAATTAATAATTACAAAGTAAAAAAAATAATTTGCTAGAAAGAAAAAAAAATAAACTAACAAAATAAAATAAGAATTAATAGTAATTTGAGAATTTTTCAAAGTCTTATCTTTCACCAATTTCAAATTCTTGTTCTAAATTTTCATTTTAATCAATTCATAGCAACAACTCACTTAAAATGATAGATTAAAATCCTAAACCATAACTTTTAGAAATAGAAAATATTAAATCAAATTAGAAATTATAATAAAAATCTCCTGTAATATTAAAATAATAAAAAAGTTAAGCAATTAATTTAAATAGTTGGCTTGATTTAGAGTAAAAATAATATGTTAAATTATAAAAAAAATAAACAAAAAAATTGAATAAGAGCATAGATTAATTGAATTAAATTCCTAATTAAAGTAATAAAGAAAAACAAGAGGAAGTTATTTCTGTAGCTAGTGAAAAAAACAAAGTTTATAATAATGAATTAAAATAAACATAATAAAAGGCAAAAAAAACTTCAGAAATAGAAAAGTATTAAAATGATAACAAAGATATGTTAAATGATATTCATAAAGACATATAAAACTCCTCCAACTAATAAGTGTTTAAATAGATTTTGCATTAATAAGTGGGAGCAAATAATAATGAATAAGAATTTGGAATTCATGATTTTGATTCTATAAAAGAATTTTCAAGATATTTCCCTCATAATAACATATCAGTAGTTTGTTTCAGATTTAAATAGAATTTAATTTAAAAAAATTTGCTTAAGAGGTATATTTAAAACCACTCTGAAGAAATCCTTTAAAAATTAAAATTCAAAAGTATAAGTGGGTTACACTCTTTATTGGTGAAAAATAAAAAAACTAATTTTCTTAAGAATAAATTAAATGAGAATTGAATAAAACTGCAAAAAATTAAACTCATATAATTAAATAAAAATTTATGTGATTTTATTTTTTAAAAATAAATAATTTTTTTACATTTTATTTCACCAAATATTAGAAAATTGCTATTAAGTTTATAATCAACTAAGAAAAAAATTTAACTTTATTTTTTAAATTTTTATTTTCTTAAATATAAATTTAATTGATCATTATTTTATTTCTAGAGAAAGATATGTTTCTTTCTTTCCTTACATAAATAAAGGTCATTTCAAATAACTATAAACCTAATTTTTTTGTGATTTACAAATACTTATAATAAAACTGTTGTAAGTAATATCTCTTTAATATAAACTTAATGAATATATTTAAGATAGAACAATTTTAGTTAAAAATAATCTCCTTATAAATAATATAAAACTTCAGATTAATATTTGTTAATATCAAGCTCTAAATAAACTTTACTTCTCTCTATTTTCTACTTAAAAAAATAAAATTCCACAAATAACAATAATAATTAATGAGGGTATATGGTATATCTAAAAATTTAATGAAGGCTTTTACCAAAAATAAATTGATAAATATAAACATTTTTGTATGAATAAATATATCTCAATTTTATAAATATTATGCTATACATAAAATTAATTATATTAAAAATCGAAACGCTTATAAATATAAATATTATCTAATTTTTTTAACTATTAATAGCTTCAAACAGCATTAGTTGTTTATTAAATATTTTAATAGAGATAATAGTAAATTATCTAAATAATATTATGTGTTCATTCATTCATTTATAATTATTAAGTTGATTAAATATTTTTAGTTTAGAAGTAATTTAATGCTTATTCAAGTGTATTGAATGATCTAAGTTTAACTTGTAATTTTTTATTGAATGCAATTATTTAAAGATAGATTGTAAGATATGTAAAAAAACGAATAATCAGTTTATTAGAAAGAGAACTAAGATTCCTAAATAAAATAGTAAGCGGAGTTATTTTAATCTAGCAAAATTGACTATAAAGAAGACTCTGTATTTTTATAATAAGCGGCCCGTGGAGTTCAAAACGATAACTTTATGTTTTAACCTGGCCAGCTAGAAAGCAATAATGATTATAAAAGATAAGAAATATAATATAAATATAAAAAAAACATAGCGAAACATAACTAATTAGAATAAATTTAAGATATTTATAATGAAGAATAGCACAGCTTCAATGGTCATGTTTAACTTCTTTCACCAACATCAAATGTAAGTTAGTTATTGTCCATATTTTAAAATATAACTTGTTGTCATAAGATTTTTAAAAGCGATGAAGATTTATTTTCATAAAAGTCACAGCCATTGAGTATAAAAAAAAATACATAAAATGGTAATTATTTAATCAAATTCAACTTACATATGTTAATCTATCATAATAGTCCTAAATCGTCAAAAAAAATCAATAGAGAGTGACCATTTTAATGAGAATAATTAAAAAAAGTAAGACTTGATTGTTATTCCTACTAATAATAAAAATGGAAATTAGATTTAAGATTCATAGTAAATGTGTATTTCTTAAGAGGTACAGTATTTTAATGATAAAACAATTGAAGATGATTATAATCAATTAGGCACTCTTAACAACTAAGAACATTTCATTTAAACAGGATACAAAGAAACAAAAGAGTCGGAAGATTTATTATATACCAAAGAAGAAAACTAGAATGAAACTCCAACAAGAAAGCAGATGTTACAGAATTTAAGGCTATCACTTGATAAAATGATACCTAAAAATTAGGTTTCAATCGATTCTAAAAAATCTGAAAGCCAAGAAGAGAAAATTACCCAAAGCAATCCAGTTTCGAAGTAAGAAAAGGAGCAAAATTCAAATAATAATAAGAGTAATTTCTCTAGAAAACTAACAAATGCTTAGTCAGTTAATTTAAGTTAAACCAAATCAAAGAAATTCTTTCCAAGAAAAAGCGAGTTTGGTTTAGTAAGATCGCAATTTAACAATGAAAATCCTCTAGAGGATTCTTTAAAAGTAGAATAAATAAAAAAAGAATCCAAAGAGAAGCAAGTTTAAATGCAAATACTAGAAAGATTTCAATCGAAAAGCTGGAAGCTTGGTTTTAAAGCATAAAGATCTGAATCTATGATTAGTTGCACTTAACTAGATCAAAAATAAAACGAATAAAAAACATGGGATATAGTGAATAAGTTATGTATACTCCTAAAAGCAAAACATAAATTAAAAAATTTAATAAAGTAGAGATTCAGTTCTCTTTCTTTATACGAAAGAGGCTTGGTAGGTGATCTTTCTGATGGGAAATTGATTTCTTAAAAGACAATTACTGAAAAAAGCAAAATATATTAGAAAATAATCAAATTTTCCATTCACCCAGGATCATTTCCTATCATAATTTTTAAAATTTACCTTGTTCTAATAACTATGATAAATCTTGTTTATCTTCCTTTGATGTTAGGATTTGATTTAGAAGTTTCTCACTTTTCTTATGCATTTTTTTTCCTAACTGGTATTTCCTATTCAGTAGAAGTTGCCATCAAATTTAAAACATCTCTCTCTGAAAAAGGAGAAATTATATCCAACCCAACTCTAATTGCAAAAAAGTAAACCTAAATTTCAATTTTTATTTTCTTTTATGCTTAGAAAATGTTATTTTTACCATTATTAAATTTTAAATTAGAAAAATTTGTTAATAAAATTAAAAATAATTTTAAATTTCTTAAATTATAATGAAACAATTATACAACTTAATAACAAATTAGATACATATAAAATGAATTAATCTATGATGTAATCACCTTGATAGGAGTGATATTAGGTTCAGCTTAACACTTCTTTTTCCTGTTGATGATTATTAGGATAAAACATGTCTTAAAATATATGGATGATTTAAATAACCATTATTATTTAGCTGAAAAATATCATCAGCTGTGGGTTTTATCAGGACTTTTTTGCTTTATTGTAATGATTGTTCATTATTTTGCATGTATATTCCATTATGTTGGATTATCTTAAATAAACGATAAATACGAAATATCCTGGTTAAATTATTACTAATTGGAAAATACTGCTTGGTAAATTAGGTACAATTATTCGCTTTATTTTTCCTTCATTACTACTGCTACTATTGGATTTGGCGATATCACTCCATAAAATACCCCTGAAAGATCAGTAGTAATCGTGTATAGTATAGTAGCTTCTATGTGTTTTTCATATACAGTAAATACAGTTGGTAATGTATTTTAAGATTACTTTAATAAATACCAGAAACAATTGTAATTCATCTTTATTTATCAATTTAATTTTATCACTATCAATATTTTGAATTAAAAAGTATTATGAGATATAACGCCATCAATTTCATGAGTAACAGATCAATAGGAAAAGAATTGCAGCTAAGAGTTTTGAAGTATATAGAGTACATTCATGACCTAGAAAATGATTCACCTGATAAAGGCTTTGCTGTTATTAACTAAATATCTAAAAATCTAAAAAGCTAAATATATAATGAATACTATGGCAAGATATTAATGCAAGATAAATCATTCTCACTCAATTTTAGTAAGGAGAGCATATAAAAGTTGTCTTTGAGAATTTAAGAAAAACTCTATGGGCCTGGAGAGATCATTTTTGAATAGGAAGAATAAGATTATAGGCTTTACTATCTGATGAAAGGAGAATGTGAATTTTATTACTATAATAAAGGAGGAAGCAAATAATCAGAATATAAAACTGTTCAGTTTTCTACTGTATTCATTTTATATAATTTTATTTTTTTAAATTCTATTCATTTAAAAATTAGGATAAAAAGTTTTTTGGATACAAGGGGTTTTTTTCTGGAATTCCAAGAGAATTTAGCTGTAGATCTACAAATATAAGTCATGTATTTATTATAACAAGATAAGATTTAATTGAAGTGCTTAAGGAAGATCCTGAAGATTATGAGTAATTTTGTAAATTAAGAGACTAGTTTTTACTATACAGAAATTCGCTTGGAGAAAAGTGCTTTGGATGCAAACATTTTGGACATACTTTAAGTGGATGCCCATAAATTCATTTAATAAGAAATAAGGAGCTGCTTTTATTGCGTCATAATTTCTCTGTAAATTAAAAAAGAATGAAGAGATTAAGAAAGCAGCACAAATATAAAACTCTTTCTTTAAAGTAGGAAGTGTCTTAGTAAGCTCAGTAATATAGATTAGACACTGTTAATGAAATAAAAAAATTAAATAAAGCAGATAATTAGTAGCTAAATTAAGATTTTGTCATAACAGCAGAGCTAAGCGATAAAAGATTCTCTAAAATGTACCCATACGTAAAGTTTAATTTAATATAAATTATTTAGATTTTAATATATTTTTTTATAAATTAGATAAAATTTAAAAGTGATGAAATGATTTTGTTTGATAATTATGATGATGTTAGCGATTTTTCTGCCAGTTAAAGTGAAGACAGTTTAAGTAGCTCGGAATCTGAAAATGATTCGATTGAAGCTATTTCTGAGTAAATAGCAGAAGAAAATGAAGATTAAAGTGATTCAGAAGATTCAATTGAAGAAAAATTAAAAAATATAAGAAAAACCTCAACAAAAAAAGTAAATTCATTTGAATCAATTTCTTCAGATTCTTAAGATTCAGCAAAGAGAAAATCAAAACCATCTATATAATCCCTCTCTCAGCTCGGTAGTGAAAAGAAAATATCTACTGGATTAATCAAATCTAGTGCAATGATGTTGTAAGAAGATGCATTTTAAAATAAATTTGACTAGTAAAATCAAGAAGAAACAGAAACAAATGATACAAAATAAGAATAAAAAATAACTGAAATTAATGATGAATCTATTTAAAAAAATATAGAAAATAAACAAAGTATACGTAATAACACAGCAACCACATCAATTCTTCGAAATTCAGTTTTTTAAAAAAATAATTAAGAATCTAATTAGTCTAATGGTACATTTTAAAGATTGAGCAAAGTGAAAATAAGTTCAAAGACAATAGTAAATTTATTAAATTTATATTATTAAATCAATTAATTTAATTAATTAATTAATTAAAAAGGTTTAGCCTAGTTTCTCTAGATAAAATTCTCGGAAAGAATCCAAAGGTTATATAGAAAGCCCAAACATATCAAGACAAAGTAGCAAAAGAATGACGGATTTTTAAAGGAAATCAACTAACCTAAAAAAGAAGTTTTCGAAAATAGAGAGTAACTTGCAATTATAGATAGAGGAGCCAGATTTTTTGATAAAAGATTTTGCATTCCATAATGATAGTCCTTCTTCTCTGCCAATTACTTACAATCCTAAAATTTTTAGGTCACATTCATTATCTGTAATATAATTTTTTTCTCTTTGTTTAGGAGTGAGTTTAAAAGTTAATTAATTTTTTTAATAATAAAGAAATAAAATACAGATGGAGTAAAATTTTCGAAGCAATTAATAGAAAATAACTAAAATAAAAAAGATTCAATATTGAGAGTGTATGAGAAATAATTGTAGTATCTATAAGGTTTAGTATAAAAGCTAGTTTAGAAGGAACATAATAAAGAAAAAACTGTTCATCAGCACATTAATACTTAAAATCAAGAAAATGAACCTTAATAAGAAAGTAACAAAGTTCACATGAAGATGAATTACAACAATATGAGTATGGAACTACCACAAATCCTTTAGAAATCTTCAATGTATAATGCTTAGAATCTTAACATTTTACAATAAACTACTTTGGATGTTAATTATGAAATAAATAATTAAGTAAATGAGCTCTTCAATTATGACTTTGATGATCTTAAAGAATTTACTAAATACTTTCCCCATAATAACGCTTCTCAAGTTTGTTTAGGATTTAAATAATTTTAAGATAGAAAGAAAAAATTAGAAAAGTTTTTCCTTTAAAAGCTAAGAGTAAATAAGCTAGAACATCTAAATAATATTAGCAAAATTTTAACACCAAATAATAAGAGATGATTAACTCAAGATAAATCTAACAATTTTTCTTAATCTTTATATTATTTTATATTAGTAATCTTATCTTAAAATTTTGTAAGCATTGATAAATTAACCCAAAGGAGCATTTTGCAGAAAAGTTTGAAAATATAATCAAAAAAGCATAAAGCGATGTTATCACTTAAAATTTGATTTGTTTGTATAAAATTAAAAATAAATCTTAAATTCTACTGCATTGAGTTATAAATCATCAAAATTTGATATTAACCATAAAATTTATTTCAAAATAAGTTAAAAGTAGTTTATTATTTTGTTTTATGAAATTAAAATTTAATTTTTCTCTAAAGTAGTTTAAATAATCTAACAAAAAATCTTAATTTGAATATTATTTTATATTAGTAATCTTATCTTAAAATTTTGTAAGTATTGATAAATTAACCTTAAGGAGCATTTCACAGATAAGTTTTAAATATTCGAAAAAGCGATGTTATCTTTTAAAATTTGATTTTATTATTTAAAATTAAAAATGCTAAATTCGACTTCAATGAATTATAAATCATCAAATTTTGATATTAACCATAAAAACATTTCATATTAAGTTAAATGTTTATTTTTTTTGTTTTATGAAATTAAAATTTGATTTTTCTCTAAAGCAGTTTAAATAAAACTTTTAATTAAAAATTTATTATTAATTAAAAAAATAAAGCAATAATATTATTGTGAAAGAAATAATTTATTTTTTTTAAATTAAGAATAAGTAAGATAGACATTAGAAGTAATTTTAACATAATTTTAATCCCAAAAAAGAAGTGAGATAAGCTCTAAGAAATTTAAACTTTTCCTTAATTTGTCTTTTATTTTGTAGTAAATTCATTATTAAAAAATAAGCAAAATAATTAACTTTTATGTAAAAAAAAATAATTTTTTTAAATTCTAAAGCCAAACAAGCATTATTAGCTTTAAAATCAAATATAAATAGTTTAAAAAATATATTTATTAATTCATCATAAAATTAATAAAAAAGTTTAATATTGTAAAAAAAATATATTTATCTTGTCAATATTGAAAATAAATAGTTAAAAATGAATATTTGTACTTAACAGCATAAACTAAATCAATAAAATTTTAAAATAAATATTAAAAATAAATATAAACGTTTTCTTTATAAATATAGAGCTTAAAATGAATAAAATAAATTTGAAAAACTACAAATGTAAAATAAATAATTTTTCTAAAATTTAGCTTTGCTGAGAAACTTCAAAATAGAAGTTGAATTAAAAATAAATTTATAATTTAAGTGTAAAAATAAATTTTTATTATTATATAAAATAGTTTGTTTATATTTAATTTAAGTTACATTTATTTTTAAGATTTTTGAGCTAGTTTCATTTATTTAAAAGAGATTAAGAAAGAAGTTAAGATTTATATGCATTACTAGATTATTGAAGAATATTGTTGATGTCATAATGATGAGAAGTTTTATTTCTTTGTTTTTTCAATATTATATTACAGATTATTTTTATTTTACTATTATTAAATTTATTGAAAGTTTTTTAAGATTGTACCTAGTCAGCAAGGGGGCATAGTGAAATTTGTTCGAGTTCTCTGTTGTTATATATAGGAAAGAGACAGCCATTTACTTGATAAGATTTAAGTAGTTCATATAACTGTGGATTGTTACTCTCTTTAATTTTTTTAAGTACATCTTCGCTCTCTATTTAAAACACTAATCTCTTACCAATTTAATAATTTTATGGCTAAATTGTTTAAGTCTGCTCATCTGTAGAGTTTTAAAAATCCCCCACAGCTTATTTTTGTTAAAGATTGTTAAAATCTTAGATTTTTCTTTTCTCAATCATGTTAAGATAAAACTGAACTTTTTGAATTTTCTTATTCAGCTAACTTAGAAACTCTTCTTTAGAAGTATGAAGTGTAATAGGCATTTAAATTAATTCTTATCCCTAAATAAAATCCTATTCACAATTATTAACTTCTCTGTAGTCCTGTGTAAGACATTTAGTACTGGAATAATTTTTTAATTTATAATTTTTATCCTGTTCATCATACTATTTTTGGCTTTTGCTATTCTTTAAGTTTCTGATAAATTTCTAATTATTATTTTAATCATATTCATACTTTTATATGTAGTATGAAGTGCTAGACAAGAAATTTTTATGATTTACTGAAAGATAAGATATAAGTCTCTCTTTTTTTCTTATTGGTATAATGTTATTATTAACATTTTGTGTATTTTGGATTTAATTATTTTTATTAATTTAATCTAACTCTCTTGCAACTATTTCAGGTATTTGCTCAGTAAATGTTGTCTGCATGGTTGCATTTTGAGTTGTTTTTTTTTGCTAAATTTTAGCTTATGAAGATGGATACAAAATTTCTTCTTCTTCATCATCGTCATCATTCTCGTCAATTGATTTATTTATTCTTTAGAGAGAAGACTACTTTTCCTATTATTTTATATCTTCAAAGTCATCCTATAAAAATTATTCCTCGCCAATCTAAATACTTTTATTATTTTTATTGATCTTAATTGTTTAGAGCGATCTACTTCTTTGATTTTTTAGTTAGTCTACTGATTTATTTCTACTGTTTTAAATTTGAAAGTCACAATAGCTTAAACCATTCTAATCTTCTTCAGTATTTGAATTACAAAGAGTGTTATTTAATAAATTTTTCTTTTTGAAAATAGGCTTATCATGCTCATAGATTACGATTTAATTTTTTATTTTCTAACTTTGACTTGCTTGGTGAAGCCTTTTGCTAATGTTGCTTTCTAAAATTTCTTACTCCTCGTCTTGTAAATCTTTATTTGAATATTTATTTAATACAACTTAAGAGTTTCTAAAGGACTTTTAGTTGCTTAATTCTCTTAATTTTTTATCTTACTCTTCCTATTACTCTCTATATAGTAAGTAAAGGCTTAAATTTTCTTATTATTAGCTTAAATCTCGATAATTTTGATTATGATAATCAGTAAGATTTTTCCTTGATATTCTTTGATTCAACATCTATTTATCATTACCATTAACATTTATTTGAACCTAAGTGGAGTTTTTGGTACTTACTTTGCTACTATCAAGAAAAGAAGATTTATGGTTAAGCTAGTAAGGATTCTAGTTAAAATAAATTGTACTTAGCAATGATTAGGGTTTATTAAATATATTATTATTGTTTGCACATTATTTAGGTTAAGTAATAGCTAATTTTGTTTATTCTACACTTTTAAATTGATTTTCTATATTTTACTAGCCACTAGGAGATTAAGAGATTTTTACTTGCAATATTTTATTAAGTTATGGCCTTTCATTTTAAAGAGATAACCCTCGATCATTCTAATTTTGAGGTTTTCTATTCTTTTAAAATTCAAATTTATTTTTGAATGCCTTCAAACTGAATCCTCTATCGATACTATAAACCAATTAATCCCCTTAAACATTTTCATTTTTTTATAGTAAATCTTATTAAGTCTTAAATTTTTTTTGGCTCTCTTGCTTAATAATGAATTTGCTGTTTCCATAGTTTTCTTACTTATCATTTTGTATGCTTTATTATTTTGGCCCTATTGCGATTTTTTAATGTTCATAAAGAGTAAGTTTTTTGGTGCTATCTTACTTAGCTTTCAAGCTGTTATGCTAATCTACCTCTTATTAGATATTATTTTGGCTATCTTATTTATTTTATTGATACCTACCCTGAGTGTTAATGTTTTTTATTTATTTTAATATGCCAAATGAAGAGTTAATCTTATCTTCAGAAAAAGATTCTAATTTAAACTTTAAAAGGTCAGTTTTGTTTAGCTACTAACTAATGATAGTTTAACGATCTATTTTTTGATTCATCTTATGAATATCTAAGTTATTATCCTATAAACCTTTCAATCTATGCTAATTTATTTTGGTGAAAAGAGTGCTTATCTTTAAGCTATTACCTTTTGTTTAAAATTATTGATCCATTCAACCAATATATAAATAAATCAATCAATCAATCAACCAACCAACTAATTTATTAATATATTTATTATTTATAGTATTTTAATTGAAGAATTATATTTATTGATTGTTTTTTGCAAATTATAATTTTTTTTCTTCTTGAAATAAAAAATACTTACTCTCTCTCTCTTTAATTTACTTTTAAGCAACTTATATTTATTTATGAATGGTATTTTATTAATTATTATCAATTTTACTTTGTTTTTAACATGACATCAAATACATAAAATAATAAGCTCTTTTCTCTTTAAAATCTATTCCAAATTATAATGACTTAAAAATAGCATCTATTAGTAACTAAAAAATAGCAATTATTTAGGATTGTGCAATCAAAACTCAAATATTTGAAAAATAATGAAAATAAATATACATAAAAGAAATATTTGCTGCCATCCATTTTACATAGCTTCGATTAAATAATAACAAATGAGCAATTAATTAATTAATTGTCCAAACACAAAAATTTATTTTTAAGATAAAAAAAATAAAACTATTTTTTTTCCTCCAATTTAATAACCTTTGATTATTACAAATGAATAATACCTTTAAAATATTTTTGTTTATTGATTTATTGATAATTTAAATTAATTTACTTAAAACTAGAATTGGTTTTATTTAAATAAATTCCTTTTAAAATAAAAAATTTGATCATAGAATAGGAAGTATAATTTAATTTTTGAAATAAATAGTAAAAAACCATTTTTGATTTTTTTCTATTGATGAATTAAGCTAATTCGATAAATTGTGTTACTTTTACTTAAAATAAATAATTTTATAAGCCATAAATAATTCTAGAGATGGGAATCAAAAGTATCAATACCATCAAAATGAATGGAAATTTATTAAAAAGTATCTAAAACTTTGGATTTCGACCTCTAAATATTTCTATGAAATTGAAAAATATTTATTTTAATAATAAATTTTTTAATTTGTATATGTTACTTTAATTATATATTAAAAAATATAATTAAATTATTTGAAAACAAATGTTCAAATATGGTATTAATTATATTTAGAAGTAAATAGTTTATATTTTATTTATAATTTATCTATTTAAGTAAAATCTGTATATTTTAAATTATTTTTTATTCACATTTAACTTTTATTTTTAAACTATCAATAAATAAACAATGCAAAAATTTAAGTAATTGAGCTCTTTTTAATTTTTGTAATTCATTACTCTTTGTTATTTTATAAAATTTGTTTAGTATAAGAAACTAATTTTAAGTTTTAGTAAAATAATGTAAATATTTTTATATACTTTTTTTAAAGCTTTGATTTATGAAATTATGAATATATATAAATAATTTAGTCTTTTAAGATTATCATATGTTTAAAAAGTCTAAAAAATCAACATTAGATATAATATTAAATATTAATTAATCTATTGATTTTGTTTAAATTGAATTTTAAGAGTAATTTGTATTCTTATTTTTATAAGCAAAAAAATATCAATTGCTCTCATAAAATACAAAATTAAGTAACATTAGAGTTATTAATGTTGCAGCTAAAATTACATATGCGTTATGAAATTTATAGAAAAAATGAATATTTAAAAATCAAATATATTTATCAAACAATTATTTGTAATCAAATTTTTGTATTTTTAATAAAAAAAAATAGCTTAACAAAAACCACATAAAATTTTATTAGTGAGATTCATAAAAAAAAATAAATATTGACAAAATAATTTGAATACTTTTATACATATAAAATATAAATATTTTTATAATTACAATAATAAAATTAATTGGGTTTAAAACTATCTCTATATTAAAAATCATTCACCTTTTTTTTTCGCAAAAAAAAATTAATCTTTAATTATATTTAAATACATTTTTAAAACAATTTAGAAGATTTCCTGTATCTATCTATCTACTTTTAAAATTTAAAAGCCTAAAAATTAAACATAAATTATAAAAAGGATAATTAGCAATTATTTAAATAAACTTTCTTAGAATCAAAAAATGAAAAAGAAAGTAATAGATTATGAGTAAATTAATTGTTAAAAACATTGGCTGTTGGCTTATAAGCTTTAGATTACTTTCCTATTTTAATATTCATCGTTAAGTAAATTTTTTGTTTTAGATTAGAAAGAATTATAAAAGATCTTCATACATGTATTTACTATTCGCTATTACATTAAATTAAATATTACTATAATCAATTTTATGAACAAAATATGTTTTTTTGTTTGTTTTTTTTATATATATATTTATTTGTTAGATAGTTAATTGTTAATTAATAAATCATGACTTTGATTTAAAAATTTTGTATGAGTTGTTTTTCTATTTACTTCTAATATTGATTAATTATGATTTTGAATGAAATGTATTTATTAATTTTAATTTAAAAGGATTAAATAAATAATTAATGAGATATATACATGTATATTGAAGATAAATGCGTGTAGATACTTAATTAATAAACTAATTAATTAAATAAATAAATGAGATTATATATATGTATATTTACCAAGTAGTCTTATTGAATGAATGAATGAATGATAGTTAATATTAATTAATTGATTTTGGAAATTCAGAGTATAATCAAGCTAAATAATTTATAATAGATAGTCCAAGATTAAATAAACAAAGTTTTTTAATACACATATTAATATATAATTACATACACACAAATAAATAAATAAATAAAGCAAGCAAGCAAGCCAAGCTAAATATAGAAGATTTATAAATACTTCAAGTATCAAAATAAGACTTGGCAAGCTTAAAGTTTCACAAAAGCTATAAATTATATCAAACTTAGATAGTTAGCGTAAATTCGAAGAAGGAAGGAAGGAAGGTAGGTAGGTAGGGCAATTAACAAAATGAAATAAAAGAGCAATCTGAAAAGTAGCCTTTCATAATGTTTAGAAAAGGTTTCCAAATTTTGCAAAAAGCAGTCTAAGCGGCTTAGCTTTGTATATTTATTGCTAATAGTTGTTAATATAATGTAGTATTTTTATGCCCGCTCAGTCTTTAATATGATACAAGATAATTCTAAACAGGAAGTTGTCAATAATGATTCCAATTCTTAAAAAAACTCTGATCAGTATTCATAAAATTGCGTTTCTTCTATTGGGTAATAAAAAATAAATAGTTCTTAATTTCCAGGGACTTGCATTAAATCAGACAATATACAAGGATTCTCAGTGCTGTGCTTATTGTTTCTTATTGATGGAGCATTTAATTTGTTTAATTTAATCATTTAACAGTGCTAAGTAAAATAGAGCATCATACAATTTTTAAATAGATATCACTAAAAGATCATTTACAATATCATAGAAAACTCTTTACAGTTTGTAATAATTTATTATGGCGATGATAAGATTTTGCTGTTGAGCTGTACTATTTTATTTGTGAAGAATATTCTAACGCTTTAATATAACTTAAGGAACGAAAGAATCTTATAGTTTATTATCATCTTATTAGGAAGTATTTTAAATATGCAATTTAGATCGTGGAGTGTATACGTTTAAGTGTCATTAATATTGACTATTATAGAGACTTTTGTTTCTTTTAATATTTCTTTTAAATATTATGGTAATATTAATCTATAGTGTAATGATGACTGCTCAATAAGAATGCAAGGAATGTACTGCTTGAAGCATAATTAGCACAAATTTAATAGTAAAGAAGAAGATAATAATACATATAATGCCCATAGATCAAGCAAAATATTAAGCTATGATAAGCAAAGGAACCCATCTTCCAAAAAGAGAATTGATCATTTTGAATAGAATTCTAATGTTGGGAAAAGCAATATTGATGATAACAATGATAACAATGAGAGAATCAATTCTAAAAGAACATCTAAAAATCCCTTTTTAATGCAGTTAAGCAAGAATTTTTCATAAAAAGCAGATAAGAGAGAGAGTAATTAAACTTTATAAAATCAAAATAAATAAATTAAAAAGAAGAGCAGTTTAGAAAATATGGTAAGCAAGACTAAACCAAACAAAAAGGTCTTCGATAAAGAAGTAGAAGTTCTTGATAACACACACTAATATTCTCATGTAGCTATTAACAGAGGCGATCAGTCAAATAGTTTTTCTTCCATATATGATAAAAATTGTAAGAATAAAAATGCATTTATGAGATACAGAACAACTTCACCAGGATTGAAAAATGATGGAACAATCAGTATAGACTAATCTAAAAGTAAATAGGTTTTCGTCAGCAGTGCTGGACAAATCCCTAGTGCCGTTACTCATACAATTTACAGTGGTTAATCTCTACCTAAATCTCATAAAAATATAGGGAAAAAACCACTGCTTAATCTGAGTGAAATTAAAGGTTTAAAATTTAGTGAGAAGTTTAAATAATTTAATAAGAAAATACCTTCAAAAAAGCTACTTTCTAACCTAGGCTAAAACTTAAACAGTAGAATAAAGTTAGATTAAGATGACATAAATAGTTAAAATGGGAAAAGAAATATCATATATCCAAACCAATCCATATAATTAAAATCGAAAAATTAGTAGTCATTGAAGGAAATAGACTCATAAAGTATACTCTCTCCAAAAAATAATGTTGGAATTCTCTAAGAAGATTTAAAAAATTAATTTTCAACAAAAAATTTACAAAACTCTTCAAGCAGGTTGCTATATCATCAGCTAAACGAGCTAAATAATAATCCGTACTTAATGAACAATGTTAACAATTAAGAACAAAAAAATTTTAATTATGCAAGTCAGGGCCTGATTGGTGAACGTTAAAACTAAAATAATGCTCAATCAAGCAAACGAAATTTACAAGATTAATTTTAACCCAAGCAGATAGAATCAGAAGATACAGAATCTATGTTTAACTATAATAATGGAGGGAGTGGATATTTAAAGGAGTTTTATGGGATGTTCTTTTAGATACTCTCGGAAGGCATCATTTTGTTTAACTTCGAAAATGGTGATATTAATATCAATTACACTTTAAAGAGATTGCTAAATTGCCATAATGATAAAGAATGTGTAGAAATACTCTTTTCTCTTAAAAACGCATCTCTTTAGCCTTTAAATCACTCCACAGAGGGGCCTAAAAGTTAGAATTTGAATGATGACGGAGTTGGATAGAACTCAAACAACCCTGAAATAAATCACTTTAACTCGAGTTTTATGAACATTAATTCATACATGTATGATAATAGCTTATTCACAGCGTCAAAAAATAGAACATATGAGGAGTAAACAACTTCTAACAATTAAAAAGTGCCAACTCAAAAGTCTTAAAAATCAATAAATATACACTCAAACTACACTTATCAAAATTAAATAACAAATTCTAATAATTTGAATGATGATGTTCTATCTTAAATTAAGAGGAGACATTCTACATCATCTTATCACAAAACTAATACACTCATGTCAAGAAAAACAACAAGATTTTAATATAAGAAAGATGAAGATGAGCTGAATAGCAGTGCCGAGGTAGAGAATTCTCCTGTGTAATAGTAAACCAAAATAAAAGTAAATAGTGGAATTTTTTCAAGCAATATAAATGGCTTCCAACTTTAATTAGATGGACCTTTAAATGGCAGCACTCTATAAAATAATATGGGAATCAGAGATGTAGAAGTTCCTTAAAAAAATACAGTGAAGTTGAACAATAAAACAAATCAAGCATAAAAGCAGCCTGACTCTGGACTATAAATCGATGAAAGCTTGAACCAAGAATACATAGGAAGCAATAATATGTTTGATAGATAACAATTGTAACAGCAGTTTTAATAGATCTACTAATCAAACTATTAAAATGATTATTAAATAGAAAGAGATGAAGACGATTTTAAGCTTAAAAGAAAAGAAATACCAGGATCTGGAATGACAGCTACAGCTTCACCTTAACTATAATAGCAACAAACATATCATCACACACAAACCCACTCACATAACTCAAAATAAAATTCTAATCAGCCATTTTAAAAAATTATATATTCAGTTGCTAAAGAATTTACAGTAAAGGACTAACTTGAAAAGATAGAAGAGGATATGCATGATTATACAAATGAGAGTAATTATGAAATGCTAGGTCATCACATAAAAATGTTGTGTAAACTAGACTGTAAAAATTTGAATCAAAATAAATAAAATCATTATGAAACTTAAGCTACAACAAATAATCCATAAAATATGAATACACCAATATAAAATATGAATTAACAGCCAAACTATTACCACTCTAGCGTTTCATATAACCAAATAAGCAGTTTGAATCCATTTTAGCATTAAAACAGCGCCTTTATAGATGGGCTTAAAAATAGGAAAACTTCTCGTTTTTCGAATCTATCTGCTTTAAATCCCTTCTAATAATAATCCACTGTTTAATTTATCTAATAATAAATGTAGCAGATTTAGACATAAAATTAAAATAAAAATGATGATAAAAAAATAATAGAAATCACCTTCATTCCTTGTTATGTAAATAAATAGAAGTGCTTGGTTTTAGTTGTAAAGGATGTTTCTCATTTTAATTCAATTAAAGTTCTCAAAGAAATGAACGAAAACAGATCAAAAATGTTGAATTATGTTGTGCATGAAATTAGATCCCCACTTTCAAGCATTATGAATTACTTGCATAGCTCAATAGAGTCTCTTACTAAAGAACTGTATGACTAATTTATTGATCCAGCGCTTTCGAGTGCTCAAATGCTTAATGTTTTAATTTAAGATCTCTTAGATATGGCATAAATGAAAGCAGGTAAGTATCGTCTCAATATAAGACCATTTAAAATTGAAAATCTTATTGAAGATGTTAAAAAGACAATGAGAGTTATAGTAAAATAGAAATCACAAGACATTAATTTGGAATCCTACATAGATCCTTTAATAACAAGTGATATTTCATCAGATCAGCTAAGAATCAAATAAATCTTAATAAATCTAATAAGTAAAAATAAAAAATAAAAGCACAGATTTTATTTAATCATCTTAAATTTTACCCAATCAAATTATGCAAAGCAAAAATAAATTTTTTTGGTTATTTAATAGAAATTTTTATAGAAAAAAAAATATTTTTCAAAATTTATTTTATAAATTTTTTTTTCATTTCATACAAAAAAGGTAATGCAGTTAAATTCACTGATGAAGGTAGTATTAGAATCGAGGTTAACATGATAGAAAACAAGATTTATAGATTCAGTGTTAGAGATACAGGGATTGGAATTACTGATGATTAAAAGAAAAAATTATTTAGTGAGTTTTCAAAAATTGAAACTACACAGACTGATATACTAAACCCAAAAGGTGTGGGACTAGGATTGGTGATAAGCAATATTTTAGCAAAGAGTTTAGCTCCAAAGCATATGCCAGCAGGGTTGGAAATAATATCTGGCAAATCGAAGGGCTCTGAGTTCTTTTTTCATATTTTAGATTTTTCAACACAAAATAATAACAACAATAATAACACTATTTTGAATAATTAATCTAGTATAGTTCCTTCTGACTAAAATATTTTACTGACAAGAACTGCAAAATTAAATGGATCTTAGTAGACTAAGCTAAATAATATAAGCTTTGTCCATACTAACACCAATTCTATTCCTATTCAATCTCAAATGAGTCCAACAAATAGATAAATCATGAAAACAGATACATAAGTCATTAACTCACTATTTCCATATACCAAAGGAGGAAGCAGTGATGCTGTGTTGGATTAAGAATTCTACCTGTAAGAATAAGATAACTTAAATAGTAATAAGAGAAACTTTAATAACTAGTCCTCTTCCTCACCATCTTCGAACTCCTCTTCATCTCCCTCTTCGAGAAAAAACTCTGCTTCTGTACCTATTGATGAAGAAGACATTGATATTAATATCCAATACATATCTCCAAAATTCAAAAAGAATAGAGGTGAATAAAATGAAAAACCAAATATTCAATAATAAATGAATATGCAAGTAAGATTTCTCTCATCTTCAGCTGTAGGATCAGACTACGTTAAAAATGCAGAAATGTCAGGATAAAATAATTCGCTCAACAATAATGTAAACTTTAATAACAACAATTACAGCTTCATATAAAATAGCTTATCTAGAGATCCAAATAAGCCTCAATCTCTTAGTTAATCGTAATAATAGCAATAAAATATATAAAATATGTAACTATAATAAGTAGCTTCTTCTTACTTTAATTTCGAAGATAATAATTAACAAGGAACAGCAAGTCTACCGATGAACAGCGTACAATCGTTAAGATTTGGATTTTAATCCCTATAGCATAATTCGCAACCTTCTTCATCTTTACAATAAGATGGATTGTTAAACATCCCAGCTAATTTTGATCTAAAGAATAAATACAAGAAAAAATGCAATTGCTCGAATATACTAATCGTTGATGATGAAACATTTTAATGTAATTCTCTATCACAGCTAATACATTCAATTACTAAATAGCAATGTGATAAAGCAACTAGCTGTGACTCTTGTTTAAAACATATAGTACAAAAGCATTAATAGAACTAGTGTTGCCCTTCTTACTAGCTCATTTTATTAGATCTAAACATGTTCCCTTCTAAAGATGGCTTTGAGACTCTTATAGAGATATAAAAATACCACACATAAGTAAGACTTTAAATGCCTAAAGTAGTTGCTTGTACAGGTGAAGCAGATGAAGAAAAAAAGTAATAGTGTATTATTGCAGGTTTTATAGATATTTTAGAGAAACCTATTCAAGTTGATCAACTAAAATCTATTTTGACTTCATACTATTTTTAGAATTAAATTTAGCAATATCCATAACAATTTATTTTTCAGAACACAATGTCTTAACTATCATTTAATTAGCAACTATAAGTCATCAATATGTGAGACCAATCATTACAAAAATTAATTAAATTTAAACAAAAATATCTATCTATCTATTTATATGCTAATTTGAAAAAAAATTGCATGCTAAACTCAAAAAAGTATAAATATCACTCACTAACTTAATAACTAAATAAATAAATTATAAAATTAATAAAAATTCTTTAAAAAAAAGTTAACTTTTATCTCAAAAAAAACTTCTAATATTAAATTTAACTAACATTTTGAATAAAATTAATTAGATATTAATAAATAATATTTATTTCACATTTCTTATTTCTGTATAATAATTTATATTAAATTATCTGTTTCAATGCATTTAATCTCTCTTTGTATTAAAAATTTTATTTTAATTTTTCCCTTTTTAATCAAAATTTGAAAGATTTAACTAATTTTATTATTTATTAAGCCATTTAGTTCTATTAATTTGAATGGCTTGTGTGAATTTAAGTTTTATTTAACAAATACAGGTTCTATGAGCACATTTATACAAATTTAACCCTTATTTTTCAAAGGATAAATCATTTTGCTTTACTCAACTCATGATAATTTTCTTAAAAATTAGTGAAAATTTACTTTTAGGTATGTAAAAATAAAATTTTTATCCTAAATTTTATCTAAAACATAATTTAATTTATTTAATAATTAAAAATGAAATTATAAAAGATAAAATATTAAAATTATAACAGCCCCAACTTAATGGTAAACCAGTTAAGTTTTTGTTTGTATTGAGGTTGTGGATAGTGGTTTAATTAGAATTAAATTATGCAATATCATAATTTTTTTAATAAACTATTAGTTAAAGAAATTTAAAATTCCTACCAAATTAAACTTAATTAAAGTCTCTACTTAATTCCTCGTTTTTTTCAACTCTTAAGTTAAGAATTGTTATAGTTAACAAGCTAAAAAAATTAAATTGATCAGACTTAATAAATATTTTTTAAAATAAAAGTATAGTCTTAGTACTGTTTGCGTTAATAAGTACAGTTTTACTAAAAGCAATCTTGAACATATTGTTCAGCACTCAAAATTTTATAGGACGTAAGTCTTATTATCATTAAAAAATATACCCATTTTTAGAATATAAATTAAATAAAAAAAGAAATTCAAGAAATAATTATATGTTTAAAAGCATATTTTATAATGATTATTTTAAATTTAAATTATTGCTGATATGAAAAAAATTAAATAATAAATATAAATTGCTTTTGAATTAAATTTAACTAAATTTATTAAAAATGGATTAAATTTTTACTTAGTTAAAACTGAAAATTTGAATGAATTTGAATATATTTTTAAGATATTTTATTTACATTAAACAAATATATTTATTTTTTTATTTATTTTTATATATTATAAAGTTTGATATAATAATAAGTAGTCCAAAAGTTAGTTAGGATTAAAATAAATTGTTAAAGAATATTTAATTTATTTATTATTTTCAAATGAGAATAGATTGTTTGTTTACTTATTCCATCTTATTTTTGTTAATTGGTTGTGCAGGTGGCCTACATGTTTTATGCTTATTTAATGGAGAAGAAGATTGAGGTAAGGCTTATGAGATTTAATTATGTTGTTTGATGTTTAAAAAGCTTTTTATGTTGTTTTTTTCCTTTTGAAGTTAAAATAAATCCATGTATGCAATTTTTTCTTCTATGAATTAGTAGAGATTACTTATTGAACTATTTTCTTGTTATGTAAATAACTCTTTAAAGTACAATTTAAACACCTTTTGATAATGAGAAAGAATAAGAATGTGATACCCTAATCTACTCATTTGGATTAATTTATCGTAAGGAAGCTTCAATTCTTTTTTAGCTTCAGATTAGCTATCATAAATCTTTTTATTTAAAAAATTATAGAATGCAAATAAGTGTTTTCTATAAATTCCATAGATATGAGGTTCTATTAAATCTCTTCCCTTCTCTAAGGTGCTTCTTTTCAAAAATTGCATAATTAATTGGTCCAGCTTTTTAATATTTTTGTCTGAAGTTATTTTTTCCTTCATTTCTTATTTTATTGATTAGGTTAACTAAAAGTAATCTTAGCTTTTTTAATCTGTTTATTATTTATTTGAATCATCACAGTTCTTTTTTGCTTATTCAGTTAACTACCTAAAGATAAGGTTGTACAAACGAACTCTGAATAAGCTAAGAACTACAAGGACGCAGTTTAAGCATTCTTCGTTGTTAAAATGTTTGAATATTTCTTCTGTTTTTTATAAAACTATTTAAAAATAGCTTTATATTTTGAATTCAAAAGGATCAAGGAAGGAGGAGAACACAAAGAGTTCCTCATTTTAGTTAAATGGTTTATATTAATCTTTGAGGATAGTATCTTTCAGTAGTTGAATAGGGGGATTTGCTACGCTTACTGTTTAAGAGCGCACAAGCGAACTCTTTCTCTCTTTTTAAACAAGCATTTGGTTTTTCTGATCATAGTAAACGGATTTTTCATATCCAACTGCAGAAGTAAATGATTGATTGCCTGATATTTCTTGGTAAGCCTCTCCATATGCTTGATATTAAGGTTAATCTGAGAAAGCTCTTTAGAGATGACTTAAATTTAATCCCATGCGATTTCTCATTTTTGTATTAAGCATATAAGAGCAAGCTATTTCATCTTAACTAACTAATTCATCAAAAATTTTTTCTTTCTATTAAGGAGTTTTGAGTCCGTTTTCTGATTGACTATCGTCAAATCCTTCTATTGGTTCTTGATCAAATAAAAATTATCCGTTTTCATCACAATTATTTTGTTGCATATGCTATAGTTTAATTTTTAAATCGCTAGCATTAATAAATCTACTATACACTTCCTACATACCTCCTCCTTCTTCACGTTGTTTGTTTGCAGATGCATTTTTAAATTATTACTACTCCTCATTCTAAACTGATAAAAATTGCTTATTAGTGCCAGCTGCAGTGATCTGTATATTTATTTAGGATTAAGATGGTGTAGGCACTACAGAGTAAACTATTTGAGGATTTTTGTTATTTTCGCTCTTACAAATCGATTAATCATTCTTAGACTCTGAAACTACTTTACTTTTTGTACCATTAGGATTTTTCATTTAAAGAGTTTTTGAAGAGATATCAAGACTACCACTCTTATGAAGATTATTTTGGCTCATTTTTACAGTATTTTTATTATAAGGAGAATGGGAGAGATCATGTATTGAAAGTGCTTGTTAATTATTTTATTATATTTTTTATGTTTCTATATTACTGTTTAAATCGTTTGCATTTTTTACTTCATTTCTTGGGTTTGCTAAAGGAATTTATTTTAAATTGCTTGGATTAGAAGATACATCAGAGCGATTAGAATTTAAATCGATGTCAGGATTGAAGGCATCACGTTATGCCATTAATTTATCTAAAAAGTCAAAACCAGTAAAATCTCCCGAGCTTTCAACTGCATTCGAATCACTCTTATGAGAGGAATCGTACTAGTCTAAAAGTGGACAAAATTTTTTTTACTAATTTAACTTGTGCTATTCAATATGCTTAAATAAAGATTTATTATCAGAGATATTGCTATTATTTTCTAAGTGTTAGGATTTGTTCACTTGTTGATCTTATGTTTTATTTTTTTAGACTTCTTCTTATTACAATTCGCTGTATTTTGGCATCTAAAGTTAATATTTATATATACCACTTTTATTGCTTGCACTACTTTTTTGAAGTAAAGATTCGTTATTTTTATTAACTTTACTGTTACCATCTTTGCTAATCTATTAGTTATTTGTATTACAACTAAAATTGTAGCTAATTGTTTTATTGCTATTTGTATAACTTAAATTACTCTTATTTAAATCAGATTTGCCCAAAAAGTTGCTTTATTTAATCACAGATTTAGTAATAGATTTGTCTGCAGCTACATTTAGGTTTTCATCATCTTCATAAAAGACATCTTCAGTAAAAGAATTATTGTGATTGAGTTAACTAAATTAAGCTAAGTTATTACAATTAGCCTAGACTCCATTGTGAGAAAATGAGGATATGATATTTAACACTTGATTATCATTTATTTAAGATTTGACTGTTTCATCCTTTTAATCCTTTTTCATATACTCAATATACGAATTTTCATTTCTGGGATTCGCTTTGATCAGTGATTTTTTCATGACACCATTCATAAAAGACTACTTTAAAAAATCTTCTTCATTTTTAATTGTCCTTATATTCTAGCTTGCATTAAATTAAGAGTTGGTGTTGCTGATAGCACTTTGTTTCAATTAAGATTTGTTTTAGCTTTTTTAGTATATTGAATTACTCATTTATTCGTAATGTTAATCTAAAATAACTGAATTATCAGTAAAGCTCATATAAACATTACTAGTGTTAAATGCCTATCTTTTTTAATAATTTTCATTAGCTAATTTGCGATTTGCCCAAGTATTATTATTTGACACATAAGAATGATTGGTGCCCTTTGTATCATATTCGTCTATTGATTTTGTTAAATCTAAAGAAAATATATTCTTTTTGACTTACTCCCAGTTGTAGCGGTCTTTTTCGTGGAAGGCCAATAATCCTAGAAGACAAGTAATACTAAAATTTGAAATAGTTGTACTTTTACAAATAAGTGTTGATCTTAATGTCTCACTAGAGTATTTAACTTATTAGTAATATTCACTCAACCCTTCTTTTGTACTAGCTTTTTCTGCATTTATTTCCATGAACTTTTCGTTAAAAAGCATTTCATAAAATATACATCCAACACTCCATAAATTAGATTGCTGAGTTATCTTCTTGTGCTTAAGAGTTTCAGGAGCAATATATTCATTTATCTTTATAAGTTATTCTATCTCTTTAGTATTCTTTTTCTTTAAATCTTCTTCTTAAAATAGATCTCCAGCATTTGAAAAAAGGATAATATCTTTTTTAGCATCACTGAGCAATCCATTTTACTGTTTAAAAAGCAAGAACTTAGGATGAATAGCAATATTTAAATAGCATTCTTCAGCATTGAAAACATTTTTTATATTATGCATTTCATTTAAACTCATTAAAATGCATTTCATCAAATATATTGCATCATTTTCTGAGTAGATTTACTTTTGCTCTATCATTTCATTAATATTATCCTAAACATACTCTGTTATGATTTCAATATTATCATCGTCTTCTTAGTGATTTAACAACTGAGGAATCCAATTCGCTGACTGTCTACTAAAATTCTATAATATGTCTATTGAATGGCGTGCACGCTAAATTACTAATTTTCCATTTGAGTACAACTCTAATTTATTTTTATTATAAACTTTAACAAATCCTATTCTTTCATTATTTTCATTCATCTAGCATTTATAAGTTTTCTAAGCACTATCACCAGCGATTTGACTTTCAAGAATAATGTATTTCTCATCTTCTGACTCTTTACAAGGTGTTTCTCTTTATATATTTCTATTAAACTTATCATCTTCCTCTGTGATGTCCTATTATCTTTTTGGATTTGCTGGTACCCTATCGTAGTTATTATAACTCATAAATCACCTTCAAATATAAGATTTAATTTTTTTTTTTCTTATTTAATTAATTTTTTTTGAGTTATATATAAATTTTTAAATATTATTAATCTAATTGATAAAAAAATACTCCACAATTTTCAAATAATTTTTTGTCTAAAATTTGATTAAAACTTCTGAAAATTAAATGTTTAGATTTTAAATAAGTAAAGGCAATTTTATTATAAATAAATATCAATTAATACTTTCTTTGTTCTACCTCGCTAAATCACAAATCTTAAATTAAATCCTAATTATATATGAAAAACTTTTAAATTTTAAGATATTGTTTGTTTTTCTTTCAACGTCTGTTTATTTTTAACTAATTATCAAACATAAATTAATACTATTTATATATCACAAAATAAGTCAATAGTATTTATTATGATAGATAAATTTAAATTTATAAACTAAATAACGTATTATTTATATTGTACAAGTGTTGATTGTGTTTATTACTCTCTAAATATTTACAAATAATAAATAGATTACTTGGCATTTAAATAAATGATTGATTTTATATATTTGATCTGGTTATTAACTTTATGAGTTAAAATATAACTATTACTAAATAATAATTTATAATTAAGTTTTTCATTCTAAATATATTTAAAAAAGCTAGAAGAAACAAAATTATTTTATTTAAGTTTGTTTGTTTATAAATATCTGAGTCTATCTTAAAATTGATTTCTACATTTAGATGGTTCTTTTTATAAAATATAATTCAAAAATATTTATTTTTTCATTTAGAATTTTGTTAATTTTATTTAATTTAATTTTTCATTCTAAAAATATTTAAGGATACTAAATGAAACAAAATTATTTTATTAAAGTTTGCTTATTTGCTTATAAATAAATATCTGTGTCTATCTTTAAATTGATTTCTACATTTTGATGATTCTTTCTTTTTATTAAATATAGTTAAAAAATATTTATTTTTTTCATTTAGAATTTTGTAAAAATAAACTAGTAAATTAATAAATTGGAGTATGGGAGATAGATTTAATAATAGTAGAAATAACAGTTTTCAAAAACCATTTCCCAGCAATGATAGGCAAAAAGATGGATTTAAATATCAACAAGATAAAAGATCTTAAAGTAGCGATGGGAAAGCATTTGATAACAATAATAATAGGTTCTAAAGGAATAATGAATAACCTAATCGCCCTTTTCAAAGCAATTAGTAATTTAGACCTTTTAACAAAGATTTTTAAAATTAAACGAGGAATTAGAATCAAGATACCTCAGGTAGGTATTCTTAGCCTTATAACAGAGACAATTCAGGTCAATCCAGGCCTTATAATAAAGATTACTAAAATTAACCAAGATAATAGAATTAAGATAGTAATGGATAATAATCATAGCCCTAAAACAGAGATAATCAAGGTCAATATAAGCCTTATAACAACAATTAATTCAATTAAGCAAGGTATTAGAATTAAGACTAATAATTCTAGTCCTAAAAAAGAGATAATGAAGGATAATTTAGGCCTTATAACAAAGATTTTTCAAATTAAGCCAGACAATAAAATTAAGACACCTAAGGTCAATAATCCTAACCCTAAAACAGAGACAATCAAAGTGGTCAATATAGACCTTATAATAACAATTATCAAAGCTAATTCAGGTAATAAAATTAAGACTAATAATTCTAATCCTAAAACAGAGAAAATCAAGGATAATATAGACCCTATAACAGTAATTATCAAGGGAGATACTAAAATGATAACAGAGAAAATTATGGATAAAATTCTTATAGAGATGGCTAAAGAAATATGAATTATAATAGTACTTATAAAACTCAAAATTAAGGATTTACTTCTATATTTACAGACCCTTTTATAGGCTAAAGCTAAAGTGGTAGCAGTAATTAACAGTATCAATCTTCAGACAATAAAATAAAAAAAGCAGCTATGAAAGATCTTTCTGAAAATGAGATGGCAGGAATTATAGACAATTTATGTGTAAATATTCTTGTTGACAAAATTATACATTAAAATTTGATGAACGATGGTTAAGAATACAACCTAATTCAATCTTATGCAAACAAAGAAATTAAATTAATAAATAATCTTAAGCAACTTTTTCAATAATGAATGAATAAAAATTGTAATTAAATAAATAAATTAATTTTTAATTTTTATGATGTACATTTTATATTATGTAAATACCTTTTTATAAATAAATGTTTATTTTATTTCATTTATAGTTTAAGTAGTTATATTCTAAATAAGAGTAAATGTATCTAATTAAATCATACAATAACTAAATTGTTAAATAACTAAATTTAAAATTAATTTTTAATTTTTATGATATTCATTTTATATAATGTAAATATCTTATAAAAGATATATGTTTATTTTATTTCATTTATAGCTTAAATAGTTATATTCTAAATAAGATTAAATGTATCTAATTTAGTCATACAACATTAACTAAATATTCAAATAACTAAATTTATCTAAGGGATACATCATAATATATACATTAAAAACTTTCTAAAGTGGCACCATCAAAATCAAAATGTTTAATAAAAATAGAAATAATTCATATTACATTTAAAAATTAACACTCTCTTAGTTTTCCTATAATTTTAAAATAAACACTGTTTTTTTATTTTACTTTTTTTTTGTTTAATTTTAGTGGACATAATTAATAGGTAAATAAATTATAAACTAACTAAGTTTTTTAATATAGGAAATAATATCAATCAATCCATAAGTTCCATATTATTTAAATAAAATTTTATACTTTCGATAAGATTTAAAAACATTATTATTTTTTAAAAGAAAGAATAATGTATTGATTTAAAACCTCACTTGTTTGAATGAAAACAAATATCCAAACCAATTTATTTTGTAAAATTTTATTAAAATCAATTTTTTTTAATTTTTTTCTAAGTGGATTCTTTTAGTTAATCTTATTGTTAAAGATTATTGTTATCATCATTTTTATCTTACTTTTATTCTTTTGTAGTATCTTTTTTAGGGATCACAGAAAAAAACCTTTTGATTCCTTTCGAATCCTATTTCTTTTAAAATTCTTCAAATTTAAAAAGACAATTTTTTGATCTGTCTTTTTAATCATTGACATTTTCTCCAACTCTAAAGATTTCCAATTCACTCTTTATAAACTCTTCATTGTATTAAGAAATCTTTTATTTCATTTCAGAGAAATTGTCATCTGACAAATATGTTTAAATGTCATCTTGTTTAATAAAAAGTGGCATTCTAGCATGTATTTTGCCTATTTCACACTTTCCTTCTTAAGTGAAAACAACAAAATTTCCTTCTTCATTCATTTTAAGAGCACCTAAAAACATTCTTTAATTAACTTATTTTGGCTTGATTGCATATATTTTCTTTTTATCTTCAGTCCACTCATAATAACCATCTACAGCTAAAACACATCTATTTAGTTTATTTGCTACAACTTATTTAAATTTCATTTCTACATCTTCTATTCTACTATTCAAAAGTAAGTTATTGTGCTTTTCATTTTTTAAACTAAACTACTAAACCTTTTATTTATTTATTTAACAATATAACTTAGAATAACTCTTCATTATTTAACTCCAAATCATTAAGATAAAATAATTACCTCAATTTTTAATCTGTTAGAATTACTATCATCTTTTAAAACTATTGGCATATATTCTAAAGTCCTTATATTATAATTTTAGCTAAATTTTTCTTCATTTGCGATATTTTAATCCTCATCAATTCCTAATAATTTTTTAAGATCTTAAAGAGAAAACTCAATAAAAAACCTGTGAACCATTTTAAATATAAATATATTTAATTCTAAAAATGTTGATTTCGATGGAGGCTATTAAGGTATTTATTAATTTTGTTAAGTTTTAAATAAAATAAATATATTTTTATCTTAAGATTCTCAATATCGATACTAATAGCTAATATTAAGATTATTAATAATATCAATCAATTTTGTGTTATATTTCGAATGAAGAAAAAAAATCTTATTTAAAATTATCAGGATTATATTAGATATTGGTTTAGAGTTTCTGATAAATTTTGTGTGTACCACACAAAATAAGTATTAGACTTAAAATTTTTTTCAAATTTTAACAGCCAACATTTACATTAGAATTTAAAGTTTGTTTCATCATTCATTTTATTTTAATAATAATTATATTTCAAATATCTTTTATTTTCATTAAATTTAATTAAAACACTTTTAATTATTTTATATTGCATTACTTTGAAAAATTATTTGGAGTGATTAAATTATTCTTTCTTTCTTTTCAGTTGATTATAATCGTTTAAAATCTAAGATATTATATAATATTTGCATACTTTAATTAAGCGTTTAATAATTAAAATAAATATTTTTAATAAAAATAAAATAAATAAATAAAATGAGTATATTAATTTAAAGAAAATGCCATTTATAAATCACCCACTACTTTTCTTTAAACCTGTTTCTTAATTAAAATATTTAATTAATTAAAAATCTCTTAATAAATTGCCAAAACTAAACAGTGATTATTTTGAAAATGAATTTTAGTAAGTTAGTAAATTAAGAACATTATTTAATAAGTTTATAACAACTATAATATAAACTTCATATTACAAATTATTAATTAGAAATATTATTAAAATATTTAAAACATTTTAATAATAAATAAATAACTAAATCAAACAATCAATCAATCAATCATCTAAGCAATAAATAGCTAACTCTAATTATTCTTCTCCAGAAATTACTTTTTCAAATTTAATTGAAGTGTGAATGGGAAATCCTTCTATTTCATTCATTAAATAGGCTATCTTTTCTCTGGTTACTTGCTCCAAATTTTTTCCAAATCTTATAACAGATCCCAAAACTTCTTCACTTTCATTTTTTATAATTTGTTAAGCATAATTACTTTTACTATTTTAAATTTAATATCCCTTTAACACTCCTTTTTACACAATTATATCTTTCTAAAACTAACTTAAAATTAGTACTTAATAAACCTTTTATTCTTTAATATCTCCTGCTACAAAAAATCCATTACCGTTGATGGCTTTTTAACTAATTTCTTCATGATTCTTATCACTTTATGATACTAAATTCTGCTTTTAAGAAAAATCTCCCTATTTTTGATTTAATTTTGATGTTCATGTTTAAAAACATATGATTTTATAGAAATTGTTATTTAAAAAATGAATACTTAATAATGTAAATAAAATATTTAATGTAATAAACAGCTAAAATTAATTTTAATAATAAAACATTTAATTTACTTACTTCATTAAATTTAGCCTTTTAAAATAATTTTCTCAACTTGGAAAGGTCTTAATTTGTTATATAAGAATCACATTCGTAACACCAAAAGCTTAAATCAGAAAAACTAACAGCAACTTAATGATCTTAATTCTATTAATTATGCATAGCCATATGACCTTTAACATACCTACTGCAATAGACGTTATTACAAATTAAGCAAAACCAATTTTCACCAACATTTTCACAATTGCTACATTAACTCCAAAATAACTATTATCTTTTCTGATAAATAGTCTCTTCTGTTTTTTTCAAATCTAGCTTTAGAGCGTGTGGACAATTAGTAATAGGTTCTACTGCAAATGCTTCTTCGCCTGTAAATGGATCTATAAAAGCCTATCCTGCCTATAAATTTATCATATTTATATGTTGTTTTTCTTATTGTTTACAAAATATAATAATAATAAAATATATGAATTAATAATTTGATAAGATAAATACCTTTTAGACAAATAAATGTTAACAGATCTGATTAATTATAATCAGAAACGAAATTACTATGTAAATTATAAATCAAACAATTAATTAAAATTATTAAAGAAAGTATTTCTACACAATTGATTGTTTAAAACCTAAGAAAATTCTTTATGTAAAAATGTTTATAAAATAAAAAAATCAAATTGCTTGCTCATTCATTCATTCATTTTTTATTAGATAAAAATTCATTTTAAAATTTTTATTTAATTGTTTAAAATGCTAATTTGAAACAAATTAGCATGAAAGGATTTTTATTATCTTAAATTAAAATTTATTGTCAAAGAAATAAATAATGAATAGATCTTTATTATTAATCAAATTAAAATTGATTTTTAATAGAAATTGTTACTGAAGAATATTTTAGCTAGCTCAAAAATAATATTTTTTTTTTAACACTAAAAATTTAGTCTAAAAAAAAATAAACTCCATTCAAAATAAAATTAATTATTTCATTTGAAGATTTTTATAATTTAAATTAATAAATTTAATATTAAAATAAGAAAAAAAACAAAGTTAAATAGCAAATAATTGTTATTTTAACTGATAAATTTTTTTTTAGTAATATTTTATTTCTTTAAAATTTTCAAGCTTCAAAAAAAAGAGAAATATTATTTGAAATAGCAGTTCTAAGTTACTATAAAATAAATGAAGATCCTAATTTACTCTTATTTTAGTAAATGAGTGTAGAAAGTATTTGTTTTTACTTATAAAAGACTATAAAATAAATGAAGATCCTAATTTACTCTTATTTTAGTAAATGAGTGTAGAAAGTATTTGTTTTTACTTATAAAAGAATTATTGATGAATAATATATATTTTGTCAAGCAAATATTTCTAAAATTAGGATATTATTCATAAAGATACAATTTATTTAATTATTATAATCGTTATAATTACGTAATTGAATGCTGACATCAACAACTAATTATATAACTAAAAACAATTTTTGATATTTTGGTAATATAAAAAATTATAAAATTTGTTGAATTAAACTTTTTTGAATGATTTAAATATTATATACAGAAAATTTACACAGATTTTTGTATTAGTAATGTATTAGATGAGTATATTATTTTTCATCACTAATAGATTTTGCAACTATAATAGATAATTTATAAAGAACTTGTTTTTTAAATTTTGAAGAATAAATAATGTTTTTACTTATTAAATATTTTATATGATTTGTTTGTTACACAGCAATAATTAAATGAAAATTTAAGCTTTAAAAAATTAAAACTAATTTTTATTGAAAATTGAATTAATTATTTATAAAATAAAATATTTATTTAAAATTTTACTTTAACTAATTTTTTTCCAAAAAATAGATATCTAATTATTGAAAATAATAGGAAAGCTTAAGTTTGCTTAACATTCCTAATCAATTACCTAAATTTTAAGTTAATTTTGACTCTAGTTTATTAAATTAATTAAAGTATTATTTGATCTTGGAATACTTTTCTTAATTTTTATTTTAAGTAAAACTTGATAAAGAGACTCTCTCTAAATTTAGTAAAATGTCAAGAAAATAGAGACATAATAAATTAAATTAGATATTATACAATTTTGTATCAGTTATTTTACAATAATCACGTAAAAAATTTATCTGGTAAAATTAATTATTGCATCATAATAGAATTTAGAAATGATATTGGCTCATACAAAAGTGTTATGAATTTCTAATATCGTAATAAAAATTTAAAAATTACTAGAGATATACATATTAATCTTAAAAAAAAAATTAATGACGATATTTGGTTTTTAATTAAAAATCCAATGAAATATCACCTAAAAGAATTAAGAATTCAAAAAAATATATTAACTTATTTTTACAAATTAATTCAGTTAATAGGAAGTATCTTGTCTTATAAAGCTCATCAAAAGGTTTAGATTAAAAGCTATAAATCCATTATTGATTACATATTGCCATAATAAAGAAAATATAAAAAAAACTAATAAAAATCAAAATAAAAAAGTTAATCTATAAATCAATCAATACAAAATCTAAATTTCTAATTGGCAAGACTCAAATAAACATTTTGTTTATTCAGAAACTAAATCCAAAGTTAAAAAACATTTTAAAACAAGAATAAACCAATATTCAAGAATTGAGGAATAAAAAAAGCACAATTTCTTAAAATTTGAATTCAAAACAAAAAAACATTTGCGTTTTGCTTAATACATTATTTATCAAAGAGCCTGCCAAAAAAAATGTTGTTTAAAAGTAAGCTTACAAAGAGGGAAGCCATGATGGCTAAAGACTATGAGTAGCAGTAAAAATTAATGACAAAAAGATTAGAGAGTGAAACAGTACATTACATAAAAGAGTTCTACAAATTGCTGAATACATCCTATGAAAGGATTTAAGAGTGGCAATAAATTTAATTGCAAGAATCTAATTGCTTAGAAATGAGCGAGTAAATTAATGAGATGAAAAAGAATATTAAGCAATTTAACAAACAGAGAAAAAACAATAGAGATATAAATTATCACTTATCAAATAAAATAATAAATGCCGAAATACACTTTGAATTAACTCATACGCTGAACCTCTTAACCTCAATAGTAGAACTTTATTAATTTAAATAATTAATTCTAACACTTTTTTTACTTGAACAATTAAACAAAAATCTTATATTATTTTATTTAAAAATATTTTTAAAAATCAATTTAAAATAATAATAAATAATTTTAAATTAAAAAATGAATATTTAATTTGAGTTTAATATTTTAAATTAATGTTAACATGAACAATTAAAATTTAATTGATTGCTCGTCTTCAATTGTTTGATATAGATTGAATTAATTTATTATTATTAATTCATATTATTTAAGACATGAATAAAATCTATTTAATAACTTTTTTAAAAAAAATAGACATACAAATGCAAAACATTGACTTAAGTTTTAATGGAAAAAATACAAAATAATAATAAAGAACAAAATTATTTGGATGTTTCTACTAATTAAAATTAATAACAATCTTTGGAAGAGAAATCTATACAATCTTAATTTTTCTAACCCTTATGTGCCACAGGATTACTTACTTATCAAGTTTTAAAGGCTATAAAAATAATAATCAAAAATAATTAAATTATTTCTCTAAGCATGAACTAACAAGAAGAATTCATAGATAATCTGCTTCTAATTATGCTAGTAAATTAATTTATAATATTTTATAAAACAATTTCATTCATTTTAAGCAAGAAAAATTAATTTTAAATTAAAACTTTTTCATTAGTTCAAAATAATTTATCAAACTTTATTTAAGTATTTGAGGAAATAATTAATTCAAGAAAGACCTTTTAAAAACAATTTCAACCACATTTTTATTTAATCGGTTTTGATAAGAAAATTAATACATTTGGTAAATATTTTTAGAATTTATCATGTACCACAAATCAGCTTTAATTTTACTATTTATTGATAAAAAAATTTTAGATATTTTTTTAATATAAATCCACAATTAATTTGATTAACACAAGAAGAGAAAGCTATTTATAGATTTTAATTACTTTTCACAATTACTTTCCCTTCAAACAAGAATATTGATTGACTCATTCAAATTACAAATTTATTACAAAAATGTTATTAAATGTAATAAAAAATATTAACAAATGATAAAATAAAAAAAAGCAAATTAAAATATGTTTTAAATGATATTTTATCATCAAGTTAATTTCAATATTTTGATTTTAAAGTTGAAAGCTTTCCAGAAAAGAAATTGATATAATCCAATTAAATCAATTGTAACAATTTATTAGATATTTATTTATTGAAATATTACATCATTAATTATATCCTTAAAATCAATAATGACACAATAAATAGTAAATAATTGAACTAATATTGATTGATAAAAAAATTTTCAAACATAAGTCTTATTTTTTTATTTAAAATTAAAATTTTTAAGTTGATGAACTTAATAAAATTGAGACTAAAAATTATATAAAATTTTAATTATTTTAAAGATTGAATTTAAAGAAGGATTCATTTTAATTTTTAAATAGCTTTTTTTTATGTTTTACTTTTAAGATTTTGAGAGATTAAATAATTTATTTTAATAAAATTATTTAGTTATGGAATGGATGGAAAGGCAAAATAGAAAAAAAGATATTTAAAAACAGTGTGATTGTTATCGAGTCATGTCTTGTTTCTAAAAGATTTGCATTCAATGCCAGTATTTTGAAGAACATTAACTTATTTATTGAGAAGATTTAACTAAAAGAAATGAGCTTGTTTTTAAGAGTTTTGGCTCTACTTGTTCTTGAAGTTAATGATAAACAAAGTTATAAAAATATTAGTAAAGGTGGTGGTATGAATTACACTAATAACTACCTTCTGATGAATCATTCTTTACTTGTAAAATAACCTATATTTTTAAGTAAAGTATTTGAGATAGCTGAGAGTATGATTAAAGTACTTTAGTGTCTCATGTAATGTGAATCAGAAATTTAGTTGCATAGAACAGTTTAGATGCTCAATAAATCTAAATATCTGGAATAAAGTGGGATATGTATTAGCAAATTAGTAGAAAAACTAAATAGAAAGTGTTAATAACAATCAAACGTGTTATTGAATAAGAAATCAATCATACAATATTGTTTACAGAATTCTTCTTTGATGGAGTTGCTTTTTATTTTATAAAATCTGCTTTCTGGCAGTAAAAAAATTATAGTTTAATAATAGCTTAACGAGTTGGATTTTATTGAAAAAATACTAACTCCGTTTTATGACATTTTTTTCCATCAAGAGTTCAACTTGGATCAGATCGTATGTGAAGACGATGAGGATACAGAAGATGTATGTTTCACTGCTCGTATTTAGCTATTAAGGATAATTATTCAATTTATTTAAAGAGATGAAGATAACACAAACATAATTAGTAAATTTATTTCTACAACAGAGCACTTTTATTTGTAAAATGTAGAGATTCCTCTATTACTTCACCTTCATCATAATTCTCAATCAGCTATCAATGGTCAGGAAAATAAAAATAAAAGCTAAGAGGTAGATGGTATCCTGAAGTATCGCAATCTTTTCTTGGAAACAAATGGTAAAGATATCTTAGAAAATGAAGACTACCTTCAACAAATAAAATCTGAAGAAATGAAAAAGAAAATTTAGGATCTTTAATACCCTAGCTAGATTTCAGAGAAGACAATTGTCTAATGCAGAAAAGATAGGCTTTCTTACATTGAAGACAAAGGGTTGATGCATAAAATTATCGAGTCTTTCAAATCTGTAAATTAAAATTGTTAGTTGAGATTCTGGTTAGGAAGCTGCCTTGAAATTTTCCTAAAAGGATCAAATTGGTATCATTAAGTCTTTGTATTTGAGACAAGTCTTTTGTATACTTTGATCAGGTAGTATATTTTAAACTAACTATCGACAACAAATAATATTCAAATAACTTTGGATGTTCTTGGAGAATTAGTGAAATTCAATCACTTAAATGTGATTTATTTAAATCTTATCTTGAATCAGGAAGGCTGGATAACTAAAATAGAATAAAAAATGTTCTCAAATATTGTAGACACAAATGTTTTTTTGAGAAATCTTTACCTAACGTATGAATATGCAGAATTCTAGAAGATAAGCATTTTCAAAAAAGGGATCATTCAAATGAATAAAAATGAAAACCTATTTAGGATTTTATGCGAAAGCAACAACTTCCGTACTTTAGTAGAATTGATAAAGAGCGTAAATGAAGACAATCTAAATTAAGAAAATCTTTGTTGCATTAATTCGGCTCTTGTGATTTTAATATTTTCATATTAAAAAGGTCATTTCAAATAAATCTTAGAACAAATTTTCAAATATTTTAAAGGACAATAGACTTTATCTCTCTTTTTCTAAGTTATAAATGTATGGCAAAATTATCACTAAGTAAAAACTAAGGAGCTATACAACTTAGAACACTCAACAAACATCCCAATTCATTATTTCAAAATAATTATTCAATAATTTAATAATTTTTATTAACAAAATTTAATAAATTGAAAATTTTATGTAAAAAATTAATGTCTTATTCTTTTTAATTATCTAATCCAATATTTAGAAAATAAATAAGCAATTATTAATTTTTAATTAGTTCTATAATCCATCTATTATTGGACAATTAATTCAAATACAAAATATTAAGTTATCATTATTGTTTAAAATTTTGTTTAACTTGATTTTTAAATATTATTAAAAAAAAAATTTAAATAATTGAAATTATTTTAAAATTTTGTAATTTTATAGGTTAAAATATCATTTATTGTTTTAAATTAATAAGAAAATAATTCTAATTACTATGAAAATTAAGTAGAAGTAATGTGAATTATAACTTTTAATTTATTGAATTTAAATAAGTATATTTATTTATATTAATATTATTTACCTTCTACAATTTAATAATTATCATTGCAATATTAAGAAGAAGTATTATTTATTTAAACGTGAAAGACTTTATATTATCAAAAAATTAAATTTTAGAAGCCATAAATTGATAAAGCTAATAAATTAATGGCTGACCAATCAAATAAAAAATTACCACAAAGAGAAAATTCTTTAAAATTTACATATACACCTAAGGCGCATAATGAGAATTATTGTATCCAAGGAAACAGCGAATGCAGTGATTTTTAAAATATTATTTAATGCATAAAAGATTAAAATATTCTAAAAGATAAAAAAATAAATGAAAGGGAACAAAATCAAGCTGGAAAATGCAACATATTAACTAATATTAGATATAGTTAAGGAAAATAAATTCAAGATTTGAATTAAGATTCTTAATAAAATGATGGAGAATCAGCTGAATGTGTTGATTGTTTTGAAAGCTAAGAAAATTAAAAATAGAATACCACTTAAGAGATTCAGTAAGAAAATAAATGTATATATAACCATTTGTAATTTGATTTAGGCAAAAATCCATAAAGAACAGAAGAATAAATAATAAACACTAAGGGATTTAAAGCCAAAAAGCAACCCGCTCTCATAAAAAATATGAAGAAGTGGCGTATTAAGTAGAATTTAAAAAATAAATCTATTAATTAAGAAGAATAACAATAAAACTAATAAAGTTTCAAATAATTATGTGATACTACAAAGCAAATAGTCAATATTTAAGATAATAAATCAAATAGCTAAAAGTATTAAGCAGTGACTGTTGATAACAGCCTCTCAAAATTTATAAATAAAATAGAGAAGTACTAAAAAAATAATACTAATAATCATATCAACTAAGTATTTAAATAGCAGTATGCTGAGAAGAGTATATCTCCAATTGACTCATCAAAAGAAGACTCTATCCAAAACGATAAAAATAATATACTAAGCGAAATAGAAAATGAGTTATAAAAACCTGAAATTATTAATTTAGCACTTAAATGTACTGAGCAGTAAAAACATTCAACTTAAAACCAGAATGTAAAGATCTTACAAAGTTAACAAATAAATGGAACTCCATTCTAATTGATTAAACAAAAATTCTTGTAAGAGAAAAGTTTAGTCAGAAATCCATCGTTATAAAAAAACTAATTTAATTAAATTTCTTCTAACTCTACTCTAAGAAATGTTGAACAAATTTTACTTTCCTCTTCTTAATCTAATGCTGATACATAAGCCAAAAATAATAGATCTCAAAACCTGAACAATAATAAATTTAGTAAAAAGAGAAACATTAGTGTTTAAATGGTTAACAGTAGCAATAATGCCTTGAAAGCAAATTAAAGTCAAAATTAGGCTTAAGAATATCTATAAAATTATATCAATACAGCAGAAACTAACCATTTATTATTAAGTAACTTAAATAAAGGAATAATCTAACCACCACCATAGGCTCAATAACAGGAAACTCTGTTTATACCAAAAGTTATGACAAGAAATGCCTCTTTTTTAAAAAAAGGAAATAATCTTATATAAAATATAACAAATTTTCAGAATTCCTCTCATCAATTTATTAAGCAAATTGATAATAAATATAATTAAAATAAAGTTAATTGTAAGGAAAATACTTCAGTACCTTTATCACCCAGCTTAAATAAATAAAATCATGAAGTATTCTAATTTAATCCATTCAATATTTCTAATTCTTAAAGGAGCTTGTAAACCTCATAAAATTTCAATTTTTAAAAGAGTTTAAAATCATATTTATTTTATTAAAATAAATTTATGGGTTAAAAATAGCATGAGTTCTTAATGAATAACTTCAAATGTTTACCGAAACTAAACTCATTATTAAACTAACCACAACCTAATATTAATAATGAAGCTAATAATTAAATATTTAATAATTTTAGTAAAGGACTTATTTCAAAATTAAATTAATCCTAATCTGAAAAATTTATATCTAATAAATAAAACGAGTAATTTTAGCATTAATTATAATAGGATGTGTCACCTAAGAGAGTTTTAGTATGTAGTTTTACTAACCAATATTCCTGCCAATAGCTTCAAAAGCAAAAATTAAACGAAATAAAATAGAAAGAGGTAATTAAAGAAGATGATAACATTAACTAGGAGGAAGCAGGCATAAAGTAAATAACTTAAGAAAGCTAGCAAGCTAACTTTAATGAACTTTCAAATTACTACAAATAAAAGTATGAGTAAGATTTAAATAATAAGAATTCAATACCTGTCTAATTCAACAATTAGAAAGGTTAAAAACTAGATAATATCCCCTAAAATAGGATACTAAGAAAAAAGAATTAGTCATAAGATTTAAGATATTAATATAATGAAAATGAAGATGCCAAATTTAGTGAGTTATTTAAATAGTCAAAATAACTTAATGAAGAAGAAATCGATTTACTAAAACCATGGAATATTAATTGAAAATTAATATAAAAGAATATAATTATTAAATGTAAAACTACTTTTTGTAAATATATTTTTCATAAAAATAAACATTAAATTTGCTCAAACTTTATTATCAATTTTTAAAATATCAAAAATGTTTGGCCACTTTAAACCCTTTTTATTAAATCCAGCTCAAAAAATATTTTTCTTATGAATTTATTTTGGTGTTATTTTTTTAGCTATTTTTACTTTCGAAAAACTCAATTAAAGCAAGATAAATAAATTAATTAATATATAATATTTTCTCTCAATACTTGTGTTAATTTTTTTTTTTATTTTGGATTTTTTGAAATCATACAAATTAAATAACAAAAGCATTTGGATTTATTTTCAATAAAATATGTTAAGTATAAATTTTGTATTTTAGCTTGATATTTTATTTCTAAATTAGTAGAAATAATTATTACAAAACTTTTAAAGAATTGGATTAGGATTTATTTATTTATTTATTTTAAGCTTAATATTTTAAGTAAGATTAGCTTAATCTAAAATTTATTTGCAAATGAGAGGAAAAGCATTTTTAATAAATTAGGAAATAGTTGAGAAAAATAAAATTGATTTTTGATAAATTAGAAAATAATAATTCTTTTATTTTTCTAGTTTTCTGAGAAGTTTATTTTGTTTCTCATAAAATTTATTTTCATAAATACAAATTTAAAAATAAAGCACTAAGATTTTTAAAATTAATTTTGTATCTTTTAAAATGTAAAATAATTTATTAAGGTAAACAAACAAATATACTTTTATTTTGGTTTTAACTCAAATTTAACTGAAAGATAATTAATTATATTAAATCTTAAAATACCCACTTTTTGGTTTATTTCAGGTTAAAAATGCTAATTGTAAAAATTATATTTGAGATATGATTTTTACTCTTGAATATATTTTTATTTTCAAAAAATTCAAGATAAGCTAGATTAAATATTTTAATCCTTAAATTTATCTTTGTTGAAAAGAGATAATTTATGATTTTGAATACTATCTTTAATCAAACATTTGCTCAGCTTTTATAGTGTTTAAAATCAGCAATATTAATTAACCCGATGTACAATTTTTATATGTTTTTGATGATTTGTTTATTAAGCTGATCTTATATATTAAAAAGTAAAGAAAAAAATATCAATATATCTTTAAAAATTATCATTAAATCAATTACTAATATAGACTTAAGTAAAGATAGGCAAGCTAAAATTTAACAAATAAAATGATAATTCCCGATTATTCTAACAATAATCGAAACAATCAGTAACAGAGAGAAGATGATCAAGGAAATTTGAATTAGGAAAATATTATTAGGTAGAGTCGCAGGATAGGTACTTATGCTAGATAGTAGAGTAATAGGAATCAGATAATTGATGGTGAAAACCAATAAAATTAAAGCTTCCTTACTGAAGAGCAATTATAAAAAAGAAAGGAGCTAAAGTAGTCTATTTTACGTGGAATTATTTGCTTCTTAATTCCGCTTTGCATGTTTGGATTGTATGCCATTTTCTTAAAGTCATATTTCACAGCTTTTTACATTCTTTTCGCTGGACTATTGATTATTTTTACTCTTGAAAGTTTTTATGTTAGTCCACAAATGCCATAAACTGATAATAAAAATGATAACGAAATATCCTTATTGAATGAAGAAAAAGTGTAGCTATTGGATTTTAGAATCTATCTTTGGATAATTGGAACATTCGCTACAGCTTCTGTTTTAATTTTCAAGTTATTTATGATAACATATTACAATGTGCATAATGAAATGCCTTTTAAAGCTTCTTATAATATAATGTATGATTTAGAAATTTATATAGTAGATAAAGGAGGCTAAAACTGGAGTAACATTCTCAAAATGTTTTTACCTACTTCGTTAGTCTTAATTAATTGCATAATTGTTTTTATTTTTCGTGTTCCTAGAAAATCTTTAAAATTCTAAGATATTAAACTTCACAAAAAGAGAAACAATTTAATTAACTTCTGTAAGACTCTTGTATGGACTTGCTTAGTAGCTGTGCAATCTTTTAATGTCACTTTACAAGCATATATCTTCTATTTCATATTTTTCTTGAGCTTATCTTCACTCTTTTTCTCATCGAAAATTAAGAATTTTTTAGATGAGTATATAAAGCACTTAATAAAGTTAATATGCTTAGGCGTATTAATGTTATAGTTTCTTTGCAGCACTAAATCCTTTAGAGATAGCATCTAAGGTCAAGAATGGTCATTTGAACTCTTTGGTTTAAATTACATTTCCGATTTTAAGGATGAGCTTACAGTAAATTGGTTTATATTTATTTGCTGATTTACATTTGAAATCAATTTTATAAATTAATATTCTTTTATTAGAGCTTACTCCTAATTCTAAAAAAAAGTGAAATAGCAAACTAAAATTAATTATAATTTTATAAAATAGTATACACCTCTCTACTTTATTTCCATGTGGTGTCTTTTGATTATTACTGTGCTTTGTGCCAACTTGATTAAATTTGAAAGGCTAGTATTAAAAGTTAGGGAAATTAGTGAAGAATACTAGAAAAAGTATGGTGGTAATCTCCCTGAGTTATCATATGAGCATTCTTCAAGCAATGAAATCGTTATACTCTCATCAGACAACGAAGTCAATAGCAACTAGCTAAAATCAAATGATGTAGATCCTGCTCAATCAAGTAGTAGTGATAGCGATAGCAGCAGTGATGAAGAAGATGATACAGCATAACAACTGTAATAATAATAAGATATTAGGAATTAAAGCAAAAGAGTTGAATCTATCTAAATTAGATAAGAGAGAGGAATCAGCTTATAACCGTAAAATAAGTTTTTTTTTTTTTAAATCATATATATAACTAAATAAATAAATAAAATAAATTAAATTTTAGGATTAAAAATTTCTCTAATAGTCAATAATAATAGGTTGCTTTTGATGGATAGGAAATTCAAGTATAACCAGAAAATTAACTTGAATAATAACTGTTGCAGCAAGAATAAAATATTCAATAAGAGCCTACAATTGAACAGCATCAAAAAGATTCTTAGTTAAAAGAGGTAAAATAAAAAATAAAATATAAATATTAAAATTAATTTTTTTTAAAGGAGAATTCTTCAAAAACCGAAAAAGCAGTTAAGAAAATGAAAACTTTAGGAAATAAAATCATGCTAAAACTATTGAAATTCAAACGTAATTTTAAAAGTGATACATTTATGTTGAGAATACTTTAAATTGTTTGTATATTTTTGGTTTAAAGATATTTCACTTATTACTCTCTCGGGCTGATGACTTGGGTCCTCCTTACTGGCTTTACCATAAATCATAGATTTACTATAGTTACTAGCTTTGTTTTTGCTATTCCATCATTAGTTCTTATCTATGTCTTCACAGTTTTCTCTAATATATCTAACAATCCATTTATTCCATCTTGGGCTAATTCATAATTAGGATTTTAAACTTGTTACACTCCATGGCTTGAAGTTATTATATTGAATTCAGGTTTGTTCTTATACTTCTTCTATTGCTAATAGGCTTTGTAGTCTTTCAAGCAAAAAAAGAAAGAAAAAGAAAAGAAAAAAACAGGAGTTAAATTTGGCACTAAATACATAAAACGTACTAAGTCTTAAATTAAAAAGAAAAAGCAAAAAAATAAAGAAATAAGCTATTTTGTTATATTATAAGCATTTATTTTGAAGTATTCTTATTTACTTGCCTTATTTATGATATACTGGATTAGCTTTTAGGCTATTAATTTAGCTCATGTGATTTTGGTTGGATTATTTTTAATATTCTTTTCAAATATGAATACTACCATTCAAATCCCTAGATAAAAGAAGAGCGATTCTAAAAAAGGTACTTCCGATAGAAGGTCTCAAAGTGGTGAATAAGTAATGCCAACTCCCAGAGGAATAAGAACTTTTGATGTAACTCCTCAAAATGTCAATTAAGCTGAAACCTTATAAAATCCTTTCAACATACTAGATTCAGATAGAACAAATAAACTTAAATCAGATAATGTTGATGCTTCTGATTTTAATTTAACAAAAGCTGGTCGAGGAAGTTAAACTGTTATTCCAAGATCCAAAAAATTTAAATAAGTTACTTTTGGAAGACGCTACTGGATTCTAATGGTAATATATGTAGAAATATATTTGATAGCGAGATATATCTATTTCTTGATATTCTAGGATTAATTTGCTGAAGACAGTTTTTGCTATAGTCTCTTCAATTTCATCGGAATAAGCCAGCCATATAATTTCCCCATTCATCTTGGTTTATCACACTAAGACCCTGCAGATGAATCTATAGTTTGGATTTTATTCTATTTCATTATCTTATAGTATGACTCTTACAAATCAAAGATTTATATGAAATACTCACATAAAATTACAGAAATTTTTGCTAAAAAGGCCTTAATTAAAAAGGTTTTCCCTAATTTCATCTCATACGTTTCATCGTAAATTTATTTTCTTTATTTAAAAACAAAAATTTTTAAGCGGTTTTGACAATATTTTTAAAATAAAAATATATAGATTTTATATAGTTTTTTACTCTATTTTAATCTGGGTGTCTTTCATCGTAATATCTGGAGTTTTAATTCTTGTTGATTTTTCTTTTATAAACACTTATCTACTTGTTTACATTTTATTGCTAGTCATCTATTTTGTTAAGAAAAATGCTAACAAAAAGCTAAACTATGTTGTTTTCTAAAGAACATGGTATTTCTTCACTTTGGTAAGATTTTATTTATATAAAAATAATTCACTTAATATTTGATAATATAATTATTTAAAGAATCTCATCATTGTCTCATTTACCAGATATTTCCTCTAATTAACTTCTGTCTAGTTTGTCAGTGATGAAATAATTAATGAAAACAATAGCTGGTTTAAAACATTTTAACGTAATAGAAGTGTTTATGGTTTTTACTCAGACAATCCTGATGATAACCTTAGAATGAAATTTTTACCTGGAATAATTAATATATTTTTTGCAGTACTTTGTCTTGATTATTTTAGGTAATTATTTAATTTAAATTGGAAAGTACATAATCACTCAACATAATACATTATAGGTTAATTTCAGAAGGATACAAATTTAGTAGAGAATTAGAACGAAAAAGAATAGCAAATTAAGGTGCCTAAGATAGAATCAGAGAAAATAGCGTTTCATCATATGGAGGAGCTGCCAGCAGTAGAAAAAACAGTGATATTTCAATTGCAAGTTCAATGTTTGATGATGGAGAAATAATCGAGAGTAGAATAGAAAAGCAAAAAGCTCTTGAAACACTTAAAATGTACTAAGACTATGTTCAAGTTGATATTCTTTTAAAATAGTAAAATTTTAACATTGACACAAATTAAAAAATTTACAATTAATGGTTGTTTTATTAAATTTAATGAATAAAATTAATTTATTTTTTGTTTTATAAATTTTTAAAATAATTTATTTAAAAATGAATTAAAATAAAAAATAGTAAGTGGATGACAATACCAGCTAAATGGATTTCATTGCTATTTACAGATGTTTTGTGCTTTTTGGTTATCATCTTTTGCATATACTTCAAGATTTCTCTTAGCATGCTCTACTTTTTAGCAATATATTTATTCTTTTACTTTAAAACTCATTCTCACATTTTGAATTACATTGAAGCCAATAGATTTTTTGAGATAATATCTGAAAAGATGCTTTTGTTTTAAGAAAAATACTTGAGGATTAACAAAGCTCCAGATAACATTTTAAATGACAAATAATAAGCAGAAGGAACACCAATTCAGTAATAAAAAGAAGATTTGAAAGAAAGCAATGAATATATTTAAAAATAAAATAGAAGTTTTACCTAAAAATAAAGCGAAGAAGACCAGCTTGATGAAGAATTTGTCAAAAAGATAAATCGTATCAGTTTAATTAGCTTAGAAATAAAAATTAGAGAGAAAGAAAAAGTTTGGAATTATTCATTTTATGGAAGCATGATATTTTTAATGATAACCTATTTCTCTTAATTCCTTCTAACTTCCTTTGCTTTAACAAACGTTGGTACATAAATATGCTATTGGATCCAATGGGGTATGTTTATTTTTGGAACTTAAATTACAGTGATTGATGATATAGAAAATACTTGGAGAAATATTTATTTTTATGTACTTCTTTTCTGGTTAAATGTGCTTGATCTTAAATGTTTACGCTACCTACAGTCCATAATTTTTGAAAAGGAAAATGAAATTTAAAGAGAAACAAATGACTAAGATAATTAATAAAATGCAGTATAGGTTGAAACTGATAAACTTTTAGAGTAAAATGCAGATAATTAGCAGGAATAGGAAGAGGTAAAAGATTAGTCAGAATACACTCCTTCAAGTAAAGGTAACTCTTATATTTTTATCTATCATAAGCTAAATATTTAATAAATTTAACTAGATGATATCAGTTTGAAGAAAGTTGTTTCATAATATTTGGGTAACAAGAAAGAGCTTGAAGAGATTTCAGAAGAAATCGAAGAAGAATAGGCAAATTTTATAGATAAAAAGTTGGTAAGAAGTAATAAAGTTGCTAGAATGTAATTAATTAATTGATTTATATTTATTTAAAATCTAATATTCTTTGAATTGTTTATAGGAGCTTAGAAATATTTGCATAAGATTTTGAAATTGATTTGAATGAAAGCGAATTTAAAGAAAGAATGGCTGAAATAAATAAAATACACTTTTACACTCAAGGAGCTGAGTCTGAAAATTTATTTAAATATGCTATCACTTAACAAAATAAAGAATAGAAAGATCCTTTTAAAGAAACTTACAGCATCAACAATAAATCTTTTTCAGTAAATTGAATTTAAAAATGACTTTTTAATTTTTAATTATAATTCAATAAAGTTTAGTTTTTTATTTAATTTAATTTATGAAAAGAAATTTAATTGCATGAATTAGTTAATTTTTTAAAAAATTGAACCTCCATTTTAAATAAAGAAAAAAAATTATTTTTAAAAACTTATTAAATTATAAAAACAGGAAGAAACAATAATAGAATATGCAGAATATATCAATATAGCTTATTATTTTAAATCTAAGAAAAACTTCATTGAAATGAGAATATTTTACTCAACTCTTTTTATCATCCAAAGAATTTATGTTTTAATTCTTTTGTTTGACTCTAACTCGAAGTAAAATGCATTTAGCTGGATTTATCTTATTCTTGCTGCTTACTTTTGGGTCAGAACTCCAAAATCTTCAACTGTAATTTAATTGTTTTTTTATTTTTCTAAACTTTTAATTTGTTTTGTTATGATTGAATAAAGTAATTATTTCATTTAAATAAAATATTAAAGATTAGAGCACTTAATAGATGGACAATTTTTGTCTTATTGCTGCAATACATATTTTTACTTTTAAACATAAATCTAAAGACATCTCTTATTCCAATTCCTTCCTATCTTTGGAATTTAAAAAATATGTCTGTGATTGATAATATTTTATCTGATACATAAATTTAATCTTATCTTGCTTTTGATAACTCAGATAACGTAGCACTACTCTTAAATGCATTAATCATATTCTTGATAGAGATCTATTTTATGTACTTCGTTTTCATATGCAAATTTATCATGCAAAGGATAAGAGATAGAAGATCTCTTTCTTCTCTCATATCTTAAAAAGTATGGATTAATTTTAGAGCATGGAAATCATCTTACATTTCTTTTATCACTACAGTTTACGAAGGTTATATTCATTTTTATAATTAAAAAATTTTTTAATTATTATTTTTTAAAATTTAGGACTGCTTATCAATTTTCATTTGATTGTAATAATAATTTGTATTATATTATCTTGCTTCAGCTACGAAATTTTCAATTTGTTGATAACTACTGTTTGCTTGTCTTATTTCTTTTATTATGAGTTCAAATCTAACAAAGATATAATGTCAGAAAAAATACCTTCAATTCTTCTATTTTTCAAAATACTAAGAATCTTTGTGTTCCTTTTATTAGTAGTGTATACTGTGTTAAAAGTACCTTAAATTGATAATTTTATAAATACAGATGATACTAACTTGAGTTATTTTAGATAGCTCCTTAAGCAAGAAGTTATATCCTTCCATATTTCTGAAAAAGTGTTTATCTTATTCTTTATTTAGCTTGTGTTTGACATTATGCTATCGAAAGACTTCAAAGAATTCCTAAAAACTTACTAGCTAACTAATTAAGTTAAACAAAGGCTAAGACGTAAGTGCATAGCTTATTAATTTAATAACGAAAAGCTTAAGAAAATAGAAAAGAGACTTTAAGAGGTAAACAAATTTTATTTAGATTTTTTTAATAAATTTCTATTTTTGAACTTTTAAAATTTTTATAACAGAATAAAGAATTGATTAGAAATGTCTAGGAAGTTTAAAATCAACTTGATAATTGGCATGCTACTATTGATATGAAATCAAATAAGCCAAATGGGAAAATCAACTCTACTATGTATGAACCTGACGAAAAGAGATCAACAAGCTCTTTAAATCTAAATGAATAAGTTGTTAAAGCCAAATAAATTGAAGCTGCAAAGAAAAAAGAAGAAAGCCAATCAAATTTAGATACATTTTTTACACCAGAAGAGTTGGAAAGAGAAAAAGAAAAAAAATCTATTCCATAATTCAAAAGATATTTAAGAAAATTTGCCACTCTCTTTAAAGGGATGAGAAATGAATTTATTTTTTAAGATGAGCTTGGAATGTTAGATTTTGTTATTAAGAATAATCCTTACTTGCTTGAATGCATTAAAATTAATTTAATAGAGTATTTGACTGGAGATCTGGTTGCAATTTAAGCTATTTTAGATTTCCTTGATAATCTCTATGCCAATATTTTCCTTAAAATTAGAACTCAAAGCATAGATGAATTTAATCCTGATAAGCTCAAAAGAAACCTTCAAAGGGCTGCATCAGCTAATCCAGATATTCTAAGTGATTTCTAATTCTTAAAGCGAAATAATTCGATGAAACCTAATGAGATAGAGCTGTTCAGAAAAGAATCTGAAATCTACTCTAACTATGATAGAGTTTTGCTGTTTGATTCAAATTAAAGATTCAAATTTTTTAATTTGGATGAGTAAATTCTTTGATTTAATTTTATTTAAATAACTTCATTCATTTATTTATTTATTTAGAGAAAGATGGTTTAAAGAAAAAAATAAAGGCAGAGATACCTACATTACTTGTATCCTTAAATATTTAGGGTAAATTCTGATATCTGGATGGAGCTACATATGTTACATTTTCTTCATTTTTTACTATTTCAAAAATAATGGCCTTACAAGCATGTTTTTCCCTTTGTTTGTTTTTCTTTACTTTATGGTGGAGGAAAAAATTGGAGAAATGCTTATTTGGGAGATATCCTTCTTTTATATATCTATATTGATAATCTTTAAATTTGTGAACAGTCTTTCTGGACTCATTTAATAAAGCGATTAAAGTTCTCCATCAGACTATAATATAACAGTATTCTTCGATAGCAACGATTCACTTTTCTTTGAAGGATTTCTTTACTTCTTAATATACATCCAGCTAAATTTAATCAGAAGAATGGGCTTAGATAAAAAAATGATTAATTAAGAAGAAAATACTCATATGAGCTACGTTAGACTGAAAGTTAATAAATTTATTAAAACTGAAATTTAACCTAAGATCTAGCGTAAAGATTTAAATGATGATTTTTTTGAAATTAATGAGGAAGATAGCAATTTAGAGTATGACACTGACCTACAGGATGCTGAGGCAGAAAGCAGAAAAAGCTCTAATTTTGTACTCCTATAGAAATCTTTACCAGAATCTTTATTATAAGTTTAGTAACTAATTAAAATATTTATTTTATTTTTTTAATTAAATTTATAATAAAATAAACTGACTAATTGATGATGATTATTTTTAGATATTATTTAAAAATAATTAAATTATTTTTATATTTATTAAGGGTTGATAATTTTGAGTAAGGAGAGAAGGATGAAAGTAGATTGATTGAGTAAGAAGATCTAAAAAAAATATAAGAAGAAAACATTAAGTCATAGTAAAGTAAAGAAACTCCGTAATAAAAGGATTATATAAAAGAATCTATGATTAGGACGGATTAAAGTAATACAAGCGAATCAGATTTTAGTATTAATAGTATTGAATCAGAATTTACTTAAGAAGGATTTTACAAACAATTAGAAGAGGAAATTAGTGAAAAGCCTGATTTAATAGACCCTGAAGTTAAAACTAACTTTTTCTTCAGATTATTTTCTAAGTACACTAAAAAATCTGGAGTTGATTTGTATCCTTCTATAGCACTAATATAAGTTATTCTTCTTATTTATATTTTCTTATTCTACAACGAAATGCAAAATGGTCAATAAGATTTGTCAAGTTCTCTTAAGTACAACTAGTTTTCAGGTTCAATGGTTATCTTTATGATTATCTAAATTGTATTCATGGTTTGGGAAAGGTAAGTTTATATTATTAAATATAAATTAATTTTTTTGACAAAAAATATTTAATTTTAAATTGAATAGGTATATCACTCTTTACACTTCTGAAGAAGTCAAAGACAAGGAGGTAGAAAGAATCAAATTAATAGTAAAAGCAAGGAGTCAAGGTCTTGCATATAGCAAGAACTTAAAAAATCTAAAGGCACTTCAAAAAGAAATAACTGAATTAGAAAGACTCAAAAAAGAAGAAGAATAGTTCTAAAAAGATCTTTAAAGTAGCAATATAAGAGATTAGAAATAATTATAAGATCTAAAAAAAGGTTAAAAAGGCAATTAAGACTAGTCCGAAGAAGATAAGAAAAAAGAAAAGGGCAAATAGTTCAAATTTTCTTAAATTTTAATGAAATACATCTAGCTCTTTATGATAGTGGTCCTGTTTACTTATTTCATATTCTTCTTCATACCTTAGCCATTTTTCAAGACAATAGTATATTTTTATTCAATATAAATTTTTAATTTAATTCAATATATTGTAAAGTCTGGTTCAATTGATTGGACACACTATCAAACTAATGGATATTTAGGAGGACTTTATTTCTTCTTTGGAATATATTTAGTCTTGTCATGCTTTTAGATTAAAATCGGATACAACTAATTTAAGATCAGGAATACAATTTTGACTAAAAAGGTATGATTTATTTACTACTATTTTACATTTATTTGAAAAGATTTTAGTTAATTTGTTATTTACATACAGCTTTAGCTACATTATTTATTTTTAGCATAGTAAATTAATTATTATTATGCTAAATGCTCTAACGAGTTTACTAATTTATTTAAAATATTAGAATATATTGACAGGAATATGTGCAAAATCTTTTAGAGCTATTCCTTTCATTTAAGAACTCAAAGTAGTTATGGATTGGACATTCACAGCAACAACACTAGATTTGTTCTAATGGTTTAAGATTGAAGATATCCACTTTTATCTTTTTTGTGCTAAGGTTGATGCAAACGACAATAAGAAGAAACCTGTTGGGATGCCTTAAAATTGGATTATGAAATTCTTTATGGGTTGGGTTTTCCTTCTTGCTATCCTATTGCTCTTATTTGGACCAATGATTTTATTTTCTAGTTTGAATCCTTCAACCTAATTGAATAACATTACAAACGCGAGCTTTGAGATGGGTTTGCAGATTAATGGCTAATCAGGAAATTATTACTAATTCTATTAAAATGGGAATATTGGAAATTTGAAAAGCGTTGCAAGTAGTAGTACGAATATGGATATTTATTAAAATATAACAGCTATTTCATAAGCGTCACCTAGTCAATTCTAAGTAAAATTTTGGAAAATAATTAAATTTTATTAAATTTCTATAAAATTTTAACAGTAATTTAGTTTGTATAGTTCTAGTGATGTAAATTGGTAGTTATCAGTACCTTCTATTACTGAAATATAATAAACACTAGAGAATCAAATATAAGGCAGAACTAATATTTAAATTCAGTTTTCAGTTAGATATAATATACAAAGAAATGTAAATTGCTTCATGAAATATTATCATTTTCTTTTACATTTAATTGCTCATTTTTTATTTTTCCTCCAAACTTCTCACATTTATTATAATTTCCTCTTTGTATAAAAAGGTTACTAGTTTATCTTCTTAGGATAATACTTTCTTATATCCAATCAATACTTAAAACATATATGATAAATCGACTTCACTGACTTAGGAATAAGTAGCTCAACTCCTAGTTGTAATGGACGACTGTAATTCTCAAGCCATGGAATTACCTAATTTTTACATTTCAGTAAAGCAACTTATTTCTTTTAAAATATTAAGTTGATTTTTTATTTAAAAATTTATAAATAGCTACTTAGGCTAGATACAAATGGGGATTCGTTTGAAGCAAGAACTTTTTCAAATCTTTCTCCCTCTTAATAAATAGCTTACTTTAAAAGTGCTTACTTAAATTTAAAGTGTAAGTTGAATCCAGACTAAACATATGATGAAAATATTAGATACTGGGTGTTGAGTCTCGATTAGAATGGATAAAATGGATTAATATTTTATGTTTTATGCGATAAATACTCATCGGTTTTGCAAGGTTTATCAATTATAACTATCTATACTTCTGTTATTCTCGTGATTGGTAAATTAATAAAGTCTGTATTTAGTGGAGATATCCAACTGTTGATGTTCACAGATCAGCCGCACTCAGATAAATTAATTAAAATCTGTGATGCTATAGCATACTCTAGAACAGAAAGAGATTTGATTAAGTATTTAATAATCTAATTTACATCTTATTTAATTTTTTAAAGAAATCATATGAATTTTTGAATACAAATAGGAATTAGAAACTATCTCATTCATTCTTCATTTTAATTTCAATGATAACCACAAATTTTATTTCTAATTTCTATAAATTGAAAATTTTATTTTTAATAATAGGGAAAATCTACTTTATTGGGAGCTGATTGACTTGATGAGATCGCCTGAGGTTGTAAAAATGCTAACAGGGTCGTATTCAAAAGCTATCATAAATAAGAGAAAAAAAGAGCTAGAGGAGGCTGAAAGAGAAGAAGAAAGAAAACTAAAAAAGGAATAATGATTTTAATTATAATAGTATATAAGATAATATAAATTATCATACTCTAAAATAATAAAATGTATATTTATTTGTAATCTCAATCTATTTTTTATGTTCAACATATTATTTATAATTCTATCATTCAAGGAGAATACTTAATATTTACCAACAAATAATTTCTTTTATTAATTCAGATTAATTATATGTATATAATTTCTTTAGACAGATTAATTAATTCGTAAAAATTATCCAAAAATTTATATAATATCAATCTTCCTTAACTTTGCTTCAATTATCCCTAAGTAAGTTAACAATTAGCATAGTTAATATCCAATTTCACTCATAGAAACTTTCAGAATAATTATAATATTTATATCAAAACAAATACTTGCTAATTATTTATCAATAGTTAACCAAAATACTTTAACAAAACTAATAAAAGCCTATTAAAAACAGATAAAAGTATTAAGGTAAAATTCAAGGCTCAATTGATTTATCTTATTTAGATTATTCTTAGTAGTTTAGTGGCATTTAGATATATATACCCTTTTATATAAAATATTCTTTATCTACCTAAGTCAAATCGAAGAGTCTTTTGGATATCTAGCTTAATAGACTAAAAATTTTTGTAGCACTATCAAAGCAAATATATGCTGAATGGGAACAATATGCTTTAAAAGTGAATAAGAATTGCCAAATGACAAATCGAAAAAAAGAAAATATTCATTAGTAAAATCTTTTTATTTACCAATTTTAGAAAATTTCAATATTTGCTCACATTATTTAATCCTATTTAAATTATATCAAAGACATCATTAAATGACAATATCAATACTTAATTAGTGGCAAGCTTTACAGAATTAAGTGATGTTTCAGAAGATTTTGATTTTTTTTCTATGAAAGAACCAATTTTATTCAACGAAAGATGCGTTAGGGAATAACTGGGAAGATATATTAGCAGGCATTTAGTAAGATTTTAGTTAAATCATTTTATTTCAATGTTACCTCCTACTTCACCTCAAAAATACAAAAGGCTTTATATTAACATAAATTTAAATAAAAATAGGCTGCTTATAAAAAGCTGAATAGTAAAATGGCGTAATTCAACACGAAAAGCTAAAATTAATATTAACAAGCCACAAATAAAAAAATATTGAAGAAACTTTAATCAAGCATAATCAGAGAACATCCTTTCTTTAAAGAATTCAAATATGAATTAAGAATGTAATTCAAATATTAATTTGTTATTTATAGAAAAAAGGAGATAAAGACTCTATGAATAGCTTAAAAATTTCTATATAATAAACTGATAAATAGCTTTATAATTTTTATTAAAAAAAAGATCTACTCCACTTCGCTCATACAAAGATATTTTAAAAAAAGTTTATGATTTTAATTGGGAGAACTTAGAATTTAAATACAATATAATTAAGGATGTAATCTTTGAAAATACTGATCCCAATCAAATTATGATAACTCCCTTATTCTCTAACGAAGATCAATATTCTAAGCTAGAAGAAAATATGAGTATAGTGTATCTAAATGATTAAGGAATACTATCATTAAAAAGAATTTTATGGTCAATTAAAGAAAACAATCATTTAATAAAATTCAATCCTTTATTAAAATATGTTATCCAATTCTTATTATGCAATTTTTCTGAATCAGAAGTCTACTTTATGATATAAGCTATGCTAGAAGATTCATAATCAATATTAGAATCTGATTACATAAAAGATGATATAGCTAAAAAGCTAAAATTTCACTTCACTCTAGATTATTCCTCATTTGAAAAGTAAAAATATTTACATTAAATTTAATTCAAAATAAACTTAACACAATCAAATTAGAAATTATGATAAAAGATAAGGTTTTCAGTTTAAATATTTTTAAAATGAATTCTTAAAATTTAGTTTCTAAAAAAATTTTAAGATAAATTTTAAAAATAAAATGAATTTAAGCAAAATTAAAACCAAAATAATTTTGAAATTAAGAAACAAACTTTTAAATAAAAAGCAGCTTTTAAAAAACAAACTAAAAAAATGATATAAAAATTATTATTTAAATTAATATTAAATTAGTTGAATTAATTATTATTAAAATACAGTTTTTGCGCACTCTTTCAAACTAGAGTTATTACAGCTTGTAGTAGAATGAAATAAATAAGTGATCATTTTAGTTAGGTATTAGGCACAAGTTTATCAAAAGTATTTAGCAATTTAATATTTAAGGGTTTCTATCCTGCAATACCTCTAATAGTAAATTTTATTATTTTATCAAACACTTTGAATAAATTTTAAATAAAATATAGGCTCATTTTTAAATTATGTTATCATTTATTAAGGATGGCTTAAGAGTATTACATAATGTTGGATTTTCATTATTAGAAACTCATTATGTAAAATTAAATTAGCATAAAATAATATATAATAAATAAATTTATTATTTTGCAAGAAATCACTATTGTAATGCTAAACAATAGAGTAACTCAATTAAACTTTAGCTTCAACGCCTACAAATTTAATCACAAGCACTACAAAACTAAGAGAATTTTTCAAAGTAATTAATAAATTATTTATTTTAAAAATTTAAATATTTATTTATTTAATTTTTAAAATTTAAATTACTTATTTACAATAATAAAAAGGTAGGATTTAAAAATAAGCTAAAAAAAACAGCAGTAGTAAAGCTTAGACCTTCGTAAAAATAAAATCTATAAATAAAATCTTAAATATATTACAGACCTAAAGTAAGAGAGCATTCATATATCTTACAATATAATCATGTAATAATCACTTTTATGCGTTTTTTATAATTTTTTGATCTAAATTAATTTACAATTTAATTAAATAAAAGTTTGAATTAATTTGGAAATGGCTTCCAAATCATCTAAAGCTTTTAAATCCAACATAAATATACTCAACTTAAATAGATGGATATTCTTTACTATAAATGTACTTAAAGGCAAAAGAATTTAAAAATTTAACAATGCTTCTTATTATAAAAACTGCAAATAACGTAATTCATTTTTAATTTAATAATTATAAAAATAATTTTAAAATGCTAGATATTTGGAGCTTATTGCGATAAAATGCTCAATATCAAAGAAGAAAAATTGTATTATGGATCTAATGAAAGTTTTGTATTTTAGGTTGAACCTAATCCTAAACCATATTACAGCTCAGGACTAAATAACAACCATCTATTTGTTGATCATTCATATTTTTAAATTGGCAGTGATAGCCCAGCAATATATTTAAATACAGATTTAAAAGGAAAAACATTTTCAAGTGAAACATACAACTCTCTGCCTTTAAACGAAGCAGATCCAGAAGATTTTAATGCTTGTTCTTTTGATGCATTAGAAGTTGAAATTTATACTCTTTCATATATTTGAAAAACTTTCAAAAATAATTAATAATTTACTCAAAACAAAATATATTAAATAATAAAAATAAAATCTTTAAAATAATTTATTTATAATCCTACCCTATCCTATCTACTTTATATAATATATTAACTAAAAAAATATAAGTAGCTGCTTTCCTTTTTATTTATATTTATTAACCAATCAATATTTTTATATTAAATATAAAATGATCTTCCTTTAATTCTTATTTGAAAATATCTTAGTGTAATTTAGTTTTACTTAGAAATATTAAAATAATTTTGTTAAAATTAATTGTAAATAATCGTAAAAATCTTCATCAAATCAAATAAAAAAAATTTTTTTACTTTAAATTCTAATTGTTTTAACTAAAAAATCATGATAAAAGTTTAAAATATAATCTCTCCCAATTTTATTCCTATTCAAAAAATACTTAATTTAAATTTGATTAGAAATATCATAAATAAATCTTGCTTCAATTCTTTTTGATTCATAAATAAAATCTAATCTACATCTTTCATTCTAAAATATTAACTGTAAATTTATTTTATGTTACTTTTAATATTATTTTAGCAAAAAAGATAAATTAAAATAGTTTAAATTATATTAATGATCTTCATCTAATTTTTATTTTAAAATAAATGCCTAAATAGAATTTATAGATTATCAAAAAGAAATTTTATTCAAATTCTTTTTAATTTATTAAATTTCTTATTTAAAAATATATTTTGTTTTACATAAATAGTAAAAATTATCCAAAGTGACCACTGTCTGATTTAAATTTAGTCAAGTTATAAGTTATAGAGGCGCAAACGCTATTAAGCTTTATATTTTTTATGAATACTTTTTAAAGATAATCTGCTAATAAAAAGCAGGTGCTCTTATAACTAATTAACTAAATTTTGAATGTATTAAATATAATAAGCTAAAAAGGTACAAAAAGAAGTTTTATTTGCAAATAAAATGATTGTAACTTCTATCTATTTTTTATGTTAATTAAAATTTTTGAGAAATGGTAATAGTAGATTTTATTGTTAGAATAGAAACTTTTAAATATTGTTATCACATTTTGATGATTATTTCTTTAACTTTTAAACAAACGATTTAAAATGTTAAGTAAAATGAGTTATCATTGAACTAATGCTTTTGTTAATATTTAAAAATCTTATTCTCTTATTTATGTTCTCTAACTAACCTTTTTTTGCAATATATAAAAATAGAATAATTTATTATTTGTAAATTTAATTAAATAAAAATAGTAAATTATATATCCAACTTTAAAAAATAAATATCTATTTTTGAAAATAAGTTAATTTATGAAAATAAATATGAAATAAGTTTTGAATTTAAATAAAAATCATCTCAGATATAAGGTCATTTCAATTAAATTAAGCATAAAATATATAACAATAATATTGATTACGTAATTAATTAATTAAATTATGCGTAATCACGTTTTATGTAATACTGAAGAATGACATACATTACAGTAGAATTAAAATACTGATAAACTACTTATGCAAAATTGTTATTCATTTATTTTATTATAATTTATTATTAAACAATTCAATTAATCAACTAATTAATTTCAAAACTTCCCTTTAATTAATTAAAAATCATAGTCACTTTCAACGCCTAGTTAAGCCAAATAGCAAATAATCAAATATATAAAATCAATTCCTACTTATTTGAAATAGAAATGGATAAAAAACTTGATACTCTACTTAGCTTTCTATACGATTTAAATGATTCTCTGTAGTTGAACAAATTTAGTGTCAATATCAATTTTATTTAATTGTTGTACTGGCCCTTTAAGCAAACATTTCCAGAGTCAGGATTTAAATACTCTTCTGAATTATTAGAACACCTTTTCTTCAGATATGAAAAGAGACTAACTGCTCAAGTAGAACACCTTATTATAGATTCCAGGTAATTTTAGCATAGTCTAACAATTAATCTTTTAAAATAAACAAGTTACCTAAAAGGTCTAAATGAGTTATTCCTCAACCAAATTTCAATTAACTTTATTTAATCTTAATAAATATGTTAAGTACAAGGACTAATGGTGCAAAATTTTATCAAAAAGGTATTGCATAATAAAGAAGGAGTTAGCAAAAGACATAGCTAATTTCTGCTAGGACATCTATAATCTTTAATCAATTTCTTTGGATCTCAAGTAAATAAAATTAAGCTTATTTAAATTGAATTTTTGCAACTAAGTTAAGGAGTAATTAAGATGTTACCCTATTAGTTTTAAAAATGAGTGAAAGGTATCAAATAAGTATTTAAATTGTTATCTTAATGTAAATTAGGTATAACTAATTAACTAGCTTATCAGGAGAGAGCATAGCCAGTATTTTCTTGAGCAAAAAATGTCTCTAAAACATACATCTAGACTTAGAGTAATATTAAATTTATTCATATTAAATACATTGAAAAACAAACACATTAACTACTTCACTTTTTAAATTTTTAAAACTTTTGTTAATACGCATCAAAAAATTCTAAAAATCTGATCAATATTTAAAATGATAAAAGAAAATTTATAAAAAGCTTATTAATGAATAGTTAAAAAAATTTTTTTTTCTCTTTTAGAAATTAATAATGCATAAATAATAAAATAATTTATATTTATCTATTTATTTAAAGAAATAATTTAATTGGAGACAAAGGATTAAAGCAAATACTGCTAAACATAGCTAGTCTTCCTTTGCTAGTTAACTTGAATCTTAATTTGAGGTATTTATTCTTATAAATTTATTGACTTGAAATTTCTTTAAGCAAATGCAGGTCTAGTTTTTAACAATTTTAATAAAAAATGTTTAGATAGAACGAATTAACAAAGAAATCAGCTCACAGGATATCATAAATATTGTAAAAATAGGAGAATTTAGAAAGTCTTCTAGTAAACGTAGAGTAATTGCTACCTTTAATTAATTTTGATAAAAAACAATTGTTAATTAAAAAATAGATAGAACGATATTACTGATGAAGGAGCTTTCTAAATAATTTAATCAATTCAATACCTATCCTAATTGAAAGTGCTTTCCTTAAATCTAGGGTATTTAAATATCAAATCTTAATTGAATTTTTAAAAATTATTCTACTTTAAACTAGGTACAATCGATTTATCCATTTAGAGAAGCTACGCACTCTTAGATAATTCTAGCTACATAATCTGTAGACATTCGAGTTTTCATTTGTGTAATTTACAATTTCTTTCAATTATAATTTATTTTTCTTTTTGATTCTTTCGAGATATCAAAAAAGTGGGGGGATTTTTTTCAAAACAAACAAACAATTGTTTTTATTTTTACTTCTAGTAATTAATAGTTTTAAAACATTCCAGTTCATCTCATACATTAAATGACTAAAAATAGTCTTTAATTAGAAAATTTATTCATCGATCTAAGATCAAATGACTTATCTGATTATTCAGTATTATGCTTAGCAGCCTCTTTATAAAAGTTTGAATTCTTAACAAGTTTAAACGTTAATTTAATGTAACGAATCACTTAATATTCACATTTATTCATCATTAAAGTGTTTTATTTTATATTTTAAATAGGTCTAATCCTATAGAATTAACAAGCTTTAAAAAACTAATAGAAATTTGCTATGGATTTAATTTACTTCAGTCAGCAATTATATCTCATAGGTAAGTATTATATTAAATTAAGCAGTAAAATAATCATTTATTTTTAACATTAAAATAGAAATTTTTAATAAAATGCTAACAACAATAATAACCAAAGACATTCTAAAGACTGCCTGTGCTATAAACTGCAAAAGAAAACAATAGAAAACAAAAGAGCTATTCTCATACTTAATGCCTATGAGAAATATATTAAACCAAACTTGATTTCTTACAAACACACAAATATGAATTTAAAGTTAAATTTTTGGGATTTGCATTATTGATAAACATTCACAATTTTTAATTTTTTATTAATAAACAATCAAATTAACTAACTAACTAACAAACAATCAATAAAAAATTAGCATATATTTAAATTGTAAATTATTGAAATATTAATACTATAATTACTACTATATATAATAATATAATAAAAATTTAAATATAAAAATTGTCTTTTCTATATAAAAATTTTCTATTCTTGTCCAATCCTTTTCACATATTGAACTTTGTTCTATTTATTAATATTTATTTATACACTTTTAAAAATAAATTTATAAATAATGAAAAATAAAATTAATTATTTGATGTTTAAATAATTGTAATAAATATTTAAAAAATGATGTATCTATTATTAAAGTTTCTACTTATTCATGATATTTTGGAAAATATTTAAATATGGAGCATAAACTCATAAATTAAAGAGCCTTAATTTAACAAAAAGCAAAACACATATTATGTTTGAATTATTAATCATTTAAATGTAAATAATTTAAAATAATTCAAAATTTTTTAAATATTTTTTTCACTATGAAATATTTTAAAAAATAACTAATTATTAAAAATAGCAATATATATAATATATATTAAATAAGAATTAAAAGTTCAATTAAATACAGAGAGTACCCATTTATTCAATAAATAAATAAAATAATAAATAAATAAATAAATAAGTAAATAAGTATTGGTATTTTAATACAATATTATTTTAAAGTAATTTATCATAATAATTATGATGAGGTTTTTATAAAGAAAAAGACAAAACATTTTGCAAATTTTTATAATATGAAGAAAATATAAAATTGATAAATTTAAAATTAAAATATTACTAAAAATGCAGATATTACTTGTGCAATAAATAAGTATTCATTTTATATAAAAGAATTTTTTCAGGTAATAATTATTATAATAAATTTGAAGAGGTTTTAATCAAGAAGTATAAATCAATTTTTTTAACTGAAGGCATTATAAATCTTATAAAATATATAATAAGGAAGATTTAATTTATTTATAATATGTTTACTATTTATATATTTCATATGTTAATTAAATGTCTTTAGATAAATGCTAAACAAAATTTAGTGTAAAATCTACGTTATTGATCAAAATTTTTTTACAGTATAACTTTTGTTAAAAAACAGATCAAATAAATTACATAAAGTGTTAATAAACTAATACTAAACAAAAATAAAGAAGAAAAAATGGCTACTAGATTTTATAAAAGTATTTATAAATGCTTTTTATCATTAGAAGATTATGACATTTTTGGTATCCCTATTTCAGTTAAGTTAGAAGGCAAAGAGAAACACTAGTCATTTATGGGCTTTGCAGCTACACTTTCAATACTTATTGCAATATTTTTTCAACTATTTTCAGATTTATCCTTTTTATTTTAGTACGATATCTCTTTTTAGGAAAATATAGTTTAAGCACCAGGCTCATACGTCATTGACCCTTAGAATTTTGTTTTAGCTTTAGGAATATAAAATAATTAAAATGAGTTTATCTTTGATGAAGGCTTATTTTAAATTTCAGCTGAATATAATACTTAATAGTAAATATTAAACAGCACAACAAGCTATTATGAAGATGTGAAATAAAGCAATTAAATTGATTTAGTTTAGTGTACAAATTTACACTTTTAGCATTACAATATGACTAGCTATATTGGTTTGTAGGGAATGCAAAAGTTGTTTTGTTTACCTTTAAATGAGTAAATTTAATTAGAAGGCTAACAAGGAGCAAATATATTTAAGTGGCTAACATTTAAAGTTAAAATTTGTGATAGTTCTACTTCTTAAAATTGCTAAGAAATAGAAGAAATAAATAAATAACTAAATGGAGGACGTTTATTAATTTACTTTATGAACTACTATTTAGATTTAAATAACAGTAAATCAGCTTTTAAACCAAATCCATAATATTTAGCTTATAAAACTTCCAGTTAAGCTTAAAAAGACATTAATATATAATTTAGGAAAACCCTTATACAAACTGATAATGGGATATTTATCCCTAATTAAATGATGGAGGAATAACTTATCTACAGCTAAGATAATTATTAAATATAACACTATATTTAAAATAATAACAATTATAATTCCAATACAGAAAATATCTTTTAAATTGATATAACACTAGAAAAAAATAAAGAATCTTTATACTCTAGAAGTTACACAAGATTGATAACTCATTTTTCTAAATTAGGTGGGTTATTTAACTTTCTTTACTCAATTGGTATCCTTTTATGTTACCCATTTTCTAATATGTTATTCAGATAAAAACTCTTAAATTCTATTTTTTCCTTTTAGAATAAAGAGTAACTAGAGATAAATGGTCTTTTCAATAATTAATAATTAATTGAATAACCCACGCCAACACAAAAAATATTAGCAAATACTCCACATGCAAGCAGCATTGATTTTAAGATATCGAGAAAAAATACTTTTAATGATTCTCAAGGTAATTCCATAAAATAGGCAAACACATTTTCATAACATTGCTCGGGTAGTACTGTGAACCACTATGCTAATAATATGTAAGAAGATGTTAGCACTTAAGCACAACATTTAAAACTTAAAATCCCCTCTATAGATTAAGTGAGCTTTTAATAATCAACATTAAAAAAAAGAAACTCTTAAAAAAAAGTTACTATTATCAATATAAATGATTTTAAAAAAAATATTCTTTCTAAAAGAAAAACTTTATTTAAGTCGAGCGATTATATAAATCAAAAAATTATATCTTCCTTCTTCAATACTACATACAATTAATTTAGAGTACGTTTTACAGATATTTTTATGAGCTACTTTTGTAAAAGGAGAGCAAAATCACAAATGATCAGTTATGGGATGCAAAAGCTCGATTATCATCTAGATATTAACACTATTATTACTAAATTGCTTGAATTAGAGAAACTTAAAAGATTACTTCTAGATAGAGATTAAATTAAGTTGTTTGAATTTATACCTAAACCAATCATTCATGAAGAGTAGTTTGATAGAGATACAATGACTGGAATAACAGAACATTAAAGCTTTGCTATTTCAAATACAGGTATACTTTACGAAGATAAAAGAAATGTCGCTTAAAAGGCTAAAGACGCTGAAGAAGCTTATCATAGAATAACAAATTAAAACAAACTATCAGATCTACCAATAAATAGAAAATTATTATAATTGATTGATCCAAGAATTTCAAGCTAATTTTAGTAAAATATATTTACTAAAAACTATGAAAGCTTCACTACATCAAATTTTGAGATCAATAAAGAGCTAAGTAAAGATAGTAGTAAAGATTAGAACTCATCACCAAATTAAAAATTAAGAAGTAACTTCTTCTCAATCAATTTTAATGACTCAATAAAAGATTGAATTTTCTCAAAAAAATATATTTAATATCTCAATTATACTTAAAATATTTAATTATATTTTATATACTGTTTTTTCTAATAAATTACTCTAAATTATCAATAAATTTTGCTTCTAATAAGATTTTAGATGTCCTAAATATTTCATAAAAAATTAAAAATTAATACTGCAATTAGCAATATGATTAATCATGGTATTGATTTTTTTTATTCAATTGCAAATAAAGAAAGACATTTCTATTATTAAACTTTTATCCAAATAAAAACTAATAAATTAATTATTTTTTGCTTTATACTATTTGCCTTTCCTGAAACTCTCTAGAATTATTTCTACCATTCCTCTTTTACTGTGTACTTTTGCATTAGTTTCATAATTAAATATATTTAATCTTCTTTCTTAAATGATTCATTATTTATTTATTAGCAAAAATATGATTGATTATTTGAAGTTGCAAGCCAAAAGAAATAAACTTAAAAAAATAATTAAATTATATTTATAAAAATATTTCGTTATGATTCTTTCATAATTATGTATCTATCTTAGTATTTAGAATAAGTATAATTTATCAAAGTAAGCTAAATAATTAAATTAGTTAAGAAAAAAATTAGAATAAGCGGGTTTTGGTTTACAAATTTTTACTAGTTAAGCTGGATAATCAATAAAGTTTTAATTTATTAATTTTTTATAAGTGAAACTAAATAATTAATTTGAAATTTGTGTGATTATGAATTTCTTAAATTTAAGTGCTAAATTTATGATTAATTTTTTTAAAGTATAAATTAATTTTTAAGATTAGATATAATTTAGCATGAAAATAAGTATTTAGGAAAAATAAATTAATTTACTAATAATTATTTATTTATTCTTTCTTTTTCTATTTAATCTTCTTTGATTAAAATTATATTTGGTATAGCAATTATATATAGACTTTTAATTTTTTCAAAATACATTAAATTCGATGATGACAAATGAAATTTAAAAGTACTGTAAAATTTTTTATATATTTTAGTTATGATGAATTACCACTAAAATATGTTGTTCACTCAATCTTAAAAAATAAAAGCAGAATGCGCTGAGCTAAATAAAATATATAATTATACTTCTTATTTTTTTCAGCTATTTGGGATTTTTGCTAAAATTAAAGATAGTAAGTAATATTTTAACTCAATTAATTAATGATTACCACACAATATTAATGTAAGATCCCAAAATTATAGTGAAAATAAAACAGAGATAGTTTGTTGCGCTATAATATATGTAATAATTATGTTAAAAAAATTAATTAGAACAATCTTACAATCATAAAATAATAGTAATACAAGACAATATGCCATAAAATTGAGTGATAGAAACTTAATAAATAAAAGCATGATCAATAATACAAATTTAAAACTTTTAATTAAGTTTTTTTTAAAAATAATCACATTGAATTTAACAAAGTAAGGATATTAAATACATTTCTCTGTCAAAAAAATTAATCTGTAACTCGCTTCACTCCCAAATCAGAAATCTCGATTTATTTTTTCCAAAATATTTATAATTAATAACACAAAATAAAAACTTAATAATCAATCAATCAAGATAATGATTTCTCATAACTTTGTGCGTGGTAATCCTTTTGAAAATGCCAAGTTACAAAAAAATCTCCGCTTGAAAGATGAGACTCATAACTTGGTTGAATAAAGACTATCCAGCTCACCTTTTAGTAGAAATTAAAATTCTTCATCTACTTATTAACCTTCTTAATCAACTATTGAAAGCAAATCGTATATCATCTTAGATAATAATCAAAATAAACATCTTTCTGATGATAGAAAATTACAATAAAAGCATGCGCTACAAGCAAATAATACTAGTAATTTAAGCTTCTTTGCATCGGAGGAACAATAGAACTTAACTGAGAAGAGCATGTTTTAAAATATTGAGATTTAAAAGTAGGTAGAAAACACAAAATCTGTTGAATAACTTTCATATAGAAGATGTTATACACCAAATTTACTGAGAAGTACAAAATAATATGAGGATTGTTAATAAAATTCTCAATTTTAATTTAATGATGCTGGAAATTTATCAAGCAATTAAAACGTTAACTATATCAGCAACAACCAACATCCAGAGTTTATGTATTAGATTAAAAATAGAAGAATATCTAAAAGGCATTAAGATAACTAAATTCAATAAAAAATAGACATTAAAAAATAAGATATTTAATGGATTTTATAAGAGGACAAGAAAACAATTAATCATTTAATAGAGAATTCTGGCCTTAAAAATGGAAATGTAATTGCATCTAATCAAATAAATGGATAAGATTTATAGTACCTTTTGTAAAATAATTACAAAAACGTTCAAAAAAGTAAGTTCTAAGAAACAGGTGAGTAGTAATAGTAAGGTAATTCATCTTCTGATACCAAAAGAAAATCCTTGAATAATAAATTTGACTGGAAAAAAAGACTTGTTTCTGATATAAATGAATAAATTAGTTAAACAGAGTGCATTTAAAATGAAAATTTAAATAAAATTCAATTAAATAAATTGATACCATTAAAGATTAAATGTAAAACTGAAGGCCCTTCTAAGAGAAATTCTAAAGAAGAAGAATACAGCAAAGAATTAATCTAGTAGTAGAGCAATCATAAAGTTTTTAACTTGTTAGATAGCATAGAGCCTACATCAGTGCAAAAATAAGATGATAAGCCCTCTTTACCAGAAGTAATTAAAAATTGTGGTAAAGAAATAGCACCACATCCTAGGAATTTCCCCACTCATATATTTTCAGATAAAATTAATTATTTTGATTTACTAAAGAAGTTATCCTAAAATTGCAAAAAATCTGAAATTAGATCAATCTCTACAAATCCCAAATCTAAATAAGACCACAATATTTTTGCTCATGAAAGTCCTTAGAAGCAGAAATCTTGTACAAGAAAGTAGATTCAAATGGCAAATCAAAGCCCTATTTAACTTCCAAAAGATACCTAAGATATTTCAGATAATTAATTCAACAATTAAGATTCTTCAGACTAGGATATAGTTTAAGATTTGTTAAATGTAACTTTGAAGCCTAAGCAAATTCAAATAAATAAGGGAATGTTTAATTCAATTAAATTTTATGGAAGGTTAAGCTCAGTAAGAAGAAATAAATCAAAGGTATTTATTCATTTATTTGTTAAAATTGATTTTTCTCTTTTTAATCATTTATTCCTCTCTTTTTTCTGTTAAAATGATTGATTATAATTGATTTATTGATAATTTTAAATTTTTCATAGAACCATTTTAAAATTTACATTTAATAAAATAGGAAAATGCAAGAAAAATTTAAGAGATCAACCTGTTGCAGAAGTAAAACTAAAAATATATCTAAGATACCTTCTATCATCATTAATAATAATAATAATAATTAAATAGATCTGTCAATTATTTTGATAATAGATAAATTTTCAATTAAGATATTTTACATTAGAACCTTAATCATCATGACTAACTTAATTAGATATAAAATCACTTGAAATTAGATTCAAACTAAAAAAAAGTAAGTGTCTTATCATCTGTTAATTCTTTAGAGCTTGAGCCCGTGTAGCAGTTCTCAGAAGATTTTCTGTAGAGCTTTATAGAGAAGTAGAATAAAATAAATACATTCTATACTCGCTTTAATTAGAAAAAGTAAAAAGATTCTCCTCTAAAAAGTGTAAGAGGAAATCAAAGTATATATAAAGCAGAGTCCCCAATAAAAATTAATTCAATTAGTCCTCAAAAAAATGCATCTAGTCCTAATAAAAATAAATCTTTTGTAAATAATAACCACAATTCTAAAAAAGATTAAAATACTAAACTACTTACTCCTCTTATCTAACCATGTTACAAACCAGTGGAAGCAAATAAATACAATCAAATATATTCTAAAATGCTTTAAAGCAAAAAAGAATAAGATATCATGCCATGGGATTACTCTTAAAGAGATAGTCATTTGCATGACATTGATTAATATTTAAATTTAATAGAAAAAACAGGAATCATTCAAGGATGACCATGAATAAGCATATAAATCAATAATAATTTAAATATATAAAAAAAATTCAGGCAAAAAAACATAATTTAATTTAATATCTTTTGATTATTAAATAAAGATAATTGCTTTCGAATGATGGATTAATAATTATGGTCTTTAATTTTAACAAATAATTAATACTATTTATATTTAATTACTCTTACTACTTAATACGCTTGTTAAAATCTATATAATAAATTATAACATTTGTATATTATATTACTTTATATGACTAACTAAACTTTTATTTATCTTGTTATTACTCTAAATTTCATTTATCTTTAAATATTCAATTTTAGTAAAAATACAATAAATAATTACAAACTTAATTTGATTAAGTTGTTACAGTTTAGTAAAAAAATCTTGATATTTCAGCTAAATACAAAAAATAAATAGAAAACTTGATTTTATAAGCTCAATCAATACTTTTAATTGAAAAATACAAATGTTAATCTTGTTATTTATTATTTGAAAAATCATAAAAATATATTGAATTTCGATACAAAAGCAGATACATTTTTATTAATAAATTTCGAATATATTTAATATGCAAAAAACTCTCTAATTTTACCTAATTTCGAACAATAAAATAGAAAGTTAAATTTTAAATTTGAAACTTTTGGTCTTATTAATTTTATAAGAAATGAAAACTTTATTAAATTAAATTAAAAAATGTAAACAAAATATTACTTTTAAGTATTTTTCATAAAAATTTTGAAAAAATTATTTATTTTTTTTATTTTTTAATTTTTATTTTTAGATTTTTATAATATTTTTTAATTTACTTTTTATGGAAGTTAATTAGAAAGATAAAATTACAAAAAAAATTTAATAAAATAAATATTTTTTTAATAGTTTTATGAATGATAATAAAATATTTTAAACATATAAAGCAATTATTTAAGATTTAATTCAAAATTAATAAATAATAACTAACCAATTTAATGATTAGTAATTAAATAATCGAAAGAAGTTATTATTTTTTAAATATATTTTATAGTAATTAGTATAATTTGATTAATTTAATTATTATTTATATTTAAGGATTTTTTTATTTTATGATTTACATTTTTTTATTTTATCTGAATGTTTAAAAGATTGACTTTATTACATTAGTTTTATTCTCAAGAGTAATTCGATAGATCGTGCAATGAATATTTTTTGTAAGGATGGAATATATTTGGGTTATAATTATGATTATTAGGATTGGTTAAGCTACCGTTGTATAATGCTGGATTTTAGAAAACGTTATTTCCGTCATCACTTCCATTAAGATTTAGCTAAAGTTAGTTATTCTAGTTTAGTAATCTTTTTCTGTTATTCATATCAACAAAGAAACTGTCTTATCGACTACGATCTCTGCTTCTAAAACTTTCCAGAGTAAAACTGTTATTCATTTGGGTGTTTGAAATTGCAATTTAGTTGCTACGAGTAACTTTCATGCTTAGTGCATTTTCAAGACTTTCTGGACGATGTCTAGATTAATTTGGCTCAACTTGAATCAGACTGCTCGGTGTTCTTATTGGCATTGATTAATTGAAATTATCATTTGGTATTGTACTAAAATTAGATGGTATTATTATTGGAGTGTTCAAGTTGATCATACTTTAAATAGCACTAGGTATATTATTTGAGTTACTATTTAGGTAAATCTGGTTTTGCTAGTTACTTCCTTGATTCTAGTTTATCATATTTTACTGCTTTTCGTTTAAGTTTTGCAAATACAAAGCACTATCAGGAGATAATAACAAATTTGAGCTTTTAGAATTTTTAGAGAAGTGATAAATTTCATTTCTTGTATATTTATAGCACGATAAACCTATAAATTCTTCTTCTTCTGGTACATCTTCCTCTCTAAAATCTCTATGAATGGATGCACGAAATCTTTATTTTAAATTACGAATTGCCAAAATATCTGTATACATTTCATAAATTATTCTTGTTCCCGTCTCTTGCTCACTATAAATTTTAGGAAAATATGGACCTAATTTAGCTATAATTTTTTAGTTAACCTTCATTCCTATACCTAAGCCTTTTTACTTGCTTTAAGGGTTGGCTGTTGTTATATTTTAAAAATAATTAGAAAAGCTGCTAAGTTTTCTTAACTATTTTTAATGGTTTTAAGACTTTTTCCTAAGAGAAACAACTTAGATGTGACCATTATGACTTGAATTATTCAAATTATTATTATTGTTATATTATTCGTCAGCAATTATATTATCATTTACTCCAGGCCCACTATCCATAATTTCGAATCTGAATGTCTTGAAACCTAAGTTCATGTAAGGCTTTACAGTTAAAGAAATATATCCCTTCTAAACACAATCGAGAGCATTTTGAAGGTAGTTAAATAAGACTTGCTTAATTCTACGCTAATCTTGAATCATTTAATAATCTTCCCCAAGCAAATCTGAGAAAAAAAACATCACTTTTTTCTGTTTACATTTCTCAAACATAACATCGCTCACTTCATTAAGCAATTTTCTTAAGGAAAAGTTTCTAATTTTCGTATTACCCATTGTGGAGTTATTTAATAGATTTTGTGGCGTATTTTGACCAACACCCATTTTAGGATTGCTATTATTTTTATTATTTAAGTTACTGTTTGGTTAGTTATTGTTTGTTTAGCTACTGCTTGGATTCCCATGAAAACTATATTATCCATTCTCAATGATTTGGAGTTCGTTTTCAATACTATTTTAAGGAGACAACTGCTGATAAAATGAATCTTTTTTTTTAGGTTTGCCTGAATTTAGCTCTTTTTTATTGGTATTATTTTCTTTAACTTGCTCTTTTTCTTTACTAGAAATGCCTTTTTCAAAAACAAAATCAAGGATATTATGGATTCCTGTAAATATACTCATCAAGGAATATTTTAGGTCATAATATAAGTTGCTTTAACTTAAAGGGATAGCTACTTGTCCTATCTCAGTAGAAAGTCTGACTATTCTATCCTAAAAAAAGTACAAAGTATCTTTAAAGAGTTCACGATATTACTTTCTTGTAACTTTAAGCATCTTGATAACTTCTTATTCTTGGTTGTTCTCAACATTTATGAGCAAAAGTGGTTCATTTACTGAAAATTGAAAAACTTATATTTTATATTAACATTTTGTGAAGGGTTTATTTTCCCAATCTTCGCAGTAATATCCTTTAAGTATTTCAACAAATCTAAATAATTTTTATAAAATAAATAAAACTAAACAAATGATAACAAAAGAAAATATATACTTTTATCCTTAATCATATTTTACAGAGGGTCTCTTCTTCACGATACTTCTTGATGTTACCATTTTTTTAATAGAGGGATTTTTATCAACCTTTGAAGGAGAATTAGAGTCTAAATCATCAAAAGGACTTTCGTGCTCTTGCAAAGATTTTAAGTCGTTATTAAAATTATTATTGTTATTTATTTTCTTAGTTTATTAAATTAATGGTTTAATATTCATGTCTTATCTTACTTTAATTTCTTTAGCTATTGCATGATGTTTTTCTAATATAAAATCTCTGAGAGTTTTTTTGGAGTTTGGGATATCCAACCTTATTTTTTACATGAATTGATTAAACGACTCATCATTTTAAATCTTGAAATTCTACTAGGCTTCTTAATTAGAAGCATTTAAACTAATTTCGCCTGTTATGGAATTATATTTAGAAATAATAATGTTAATTGGTAGAACTTCGTCAACGATAACATTCCATTAATCCTTCTACTTTAAATTCAAAAAAGTTTCTCTCCTAAGTTTTTCATTCTTAAACAAGTTGAATATCGATAAGACACCTGTAAAATAAAAAAATATCTTTTAAGATAGTAAAGATGAGCTCAAGTCAAAATAAAATATTAGTTATCTTTGAATTTTCTAGTAACCAAAATTAATTAAATTGATTAAAATCACCACAACCACTTTTTATTACTAATTAAATACTTTTCATAAATAGTCTGTCTAATTAATTATTTTTCTTCGATTATATTATTCTATTTAGATATTAATGAATTATTACTTTTTTTATTACAAAATTTACAATCTATTTTTTTGATTTTTTAAGTAATATGTCTTGTCTTACAATACATTTTTAATTATTACAAAGCCAAATTATAAAATAGTAAGCTAAATTATGTTATGAATCTTCATATAAAAGATCTTTTTTTCAGTCTTTAAAACTATGCGGTCAAGATAAAAAGTTAAAAATTAATATTACTCATAACATGATTGCATTCGAATAAAGAATTATTTTAGATATTTATAATTTTGGGTTTATCTATGTTATAAGAAAGTTTTCCCTTTATTTAATGATTTTTCTTAAATATTTGCTAGTTTTAACAGTAAATTTTCTAAAATTTATAAGCCTAACTAATGATTTTATCTTTTAAACTAAGAAATAAATTTCAAAAAGAAAAAATAAAACTTTAAACTTAAATTTACCTGATAATATACATAGAATGACTGCAATAGTAACTTCCTACCATTACTATTGACTATTATCTATTGAAACTATTGAAAATACTAGTATAATGATTCTGCTTGACAAAATAAACATTAAGTCCCATATGAAGGTATTGGTTCTCATAAATAAGAGTAGAGAATAAACATATATATCTTCAATAAATATAAGCTATCCTATAGTCAGCTTTTTAACTATTGAACTTAGGAATATGGAATAGCAAACTGTGCTGTATAAGTTGAGTAAAAATAAAAAATTCTTGAGATATTTGAGGTTTTGCTTAATTTAAAATAATGCAAAGCAATGAAGAATAGCATTGAAAGCTAAAACAACAAGACTAGTTATTTTTTACTCATATCCAACCTAAATGCACCCTGCTATACTTGTAATAATAATTATAACAACTGCTAAGAAATTTATTGCCTTGCCATCTATTAATCTATCTTCCTAATATTATTTTTCTAATTCTGAGTTTCTAAATCTTAGACTATATGGTCTTAACTAATACTTACTAAAATTATTCTGAAAGTACGTAACTTTCATACCCTTTTTAGAAGTCTTCATTGTTCTAATTGAGTTTAAAAAACAAGCCTTACACTTCTGCTACTATCTAAAATGATTTTCTCACTATTATATCTATTATTACTATATATAATAATAATAAATTTCTAGTAATCGCTTTTATGAACTGCTTGCTTTATATTCAAAGTAGTCTAAAAATTAAATAGGAGCGTATCTTGTTATTTTAACCACCTAATTTCTCTACTTAAAAATCTAAAAATTAATTAGTGATTATAATTTATTTATTTGATTATTTCAAATACTACTACTACCATAACAATAATAATATCAATAAAAAAAACCAAATTATTTAATCAAATACTATTCATATTAAACCTTCTTAAAAATATTCTTTATTTTTAAGCTTTATATTATTAATAGAAATGATTTTTTAATTTTCTATTAACTTTACAATAACATTTGATGCACCAAAACTTTTTAATTTAAGTAGGAATCTTCTTCAAATAATTTAATATTAAAATAAATATTAATTCATATTAAATATTTACATGAAATTAAAATATTTTTTGTAAAATTTTATTTATTATTTAACAATATCAATTAAAATTATATTTTTTAATTAATTTAATTTTAATTTATTTTATTAAAATTCATTTTATTTAATTTAATTTTTTTAAATTAAAAAGAATAAATATATTTTATTATTTTATTCATTTTTTTTGAATTATAAAATTACTTTAATTTTACATAATTTTATATTATATTATTTCAGTATGTGATCAGCTAGTTATTTTTACAATCAATAATTATCTTCCTCCTGAAATCGAAATTTAATTTGTGGATAGAAATTATTTATTTGTAAAAAAAGCAAGTATTTTAGTAATATATAATACAAATTTATTTTATATAAATTTTTAGTAATATAAATAACACAGAAATTAATTTGCAAATTCATAACTCATTTTTACTTTATTTTTGATACTTTTATTTATTTATTTACTTTACTGAATGAAATAATGAGCTCAAAATTATAATTTAATTCATACATTTCTTATTTAATTAGTTAAATGAAGAATTTTTTATTGAAATTTGATGGACCAGTAATTTTATAAATTTTTTCATCAATAAAGATTTTATTCAGTAGTTTATATTGGTTTTTAATTGATTGAAAAACTATTGAACTATTTTTTCTGCTCAAGGTGTGTTAAAATTATTTTAGAGCTCTCAATATAGAATTAAGCATCTTGTAAGGTTGCTAAAGTTTTATATTTACATAATTTTATTTTCTGCAGAGCATGAAAGCTCAGTATCTAAGCAAAATAATAATTGTAGCTGAACATATATCTAACTCGAATATAAAAATACTACAAATAATAAATATAGATAACTTTTCAAAATTTTATCTTTATTATTTCAAAATTAATTTCCTTGAAAAATAGATTCAGCAATTATTTATTTTTTAATTAGTTTATTTGTTTTTGCTTGCTTAATTGTTTGTGATTATGCCTTTTATAATAATTTCATGTACACTTTATAAATCTACAAAAGAATTATAATTCAATAAAAACTTATTTTTTGTTAAGATATATATTATTAAATTTTTGCAATAACTTTTAAAAAGTAGGAGATTATAAAAATTACAAATCTTTCTTTAGAAGATATACAAGAAAACTTATTTTAAGACAGACGAAAAAGACACAAATTTATTTATAAAAGATATGGGTTGTTGTTGTGGAAAAAAGCCAATTTAGCGTAAGCAAGTTGATCCTCCAGTCGAGTAGAAATAGCCTTAAAGATATGAAGTTTAAGAAGAAGTTAGGTAGGCACCAAAATAACCTGTCGAATCAAAAAAAGAAGAAGTAATTGTAATAGAAGAACAAGAAGAAATTAAAATTGTTTAAGAAAAGCGCAGAGAAGAGCCTGTTGCTGTAAAAGCCGCTCCACCTATACCTAAGGATACCTATACTTTAAGCGATGTAGATCAAATTCCAGGAGCTCACAAACTTAATGAAAAAGAAAAATATAATGTGTTTAGAGCAATGCTCATACTCGATTCTAAAGGATACAAAATTCTCTAAATTACTACAGTTATCAGTTTTGGAGTTGTTATCAATGCTGAGTCTAAAGAAGGGCGAGTTGTTTGTATGAAGATACTCTTCCATGATGAATAGTTGTTACCTACAAACGGAAATGAAGAAGAGTAAAAAAGAATCTTATAAAAAGAGCTTGAGGTTATTTAAAGAGCTCACGATTCTGCTGTTAAGGACACTAAAGGATATGGAAAGAGAGTCTTAAAGTACAAGAGTCACTTCATAGAAAATGGAAAATCTATTGAAAACACAAATCTTAAAAATAAAAGCAATGATTTAATCTTGTTTGTTGAACAAGAAGATAGTGTTAATAGCACTCTTTAAGAATTCATCAATCAAAACCGTGGTAAGCTCAACCCTCGTTCATTCCTTCTTGTTGCATAAGATTTAATTTGGGGAATGTAGCACTTACATAATCAGAAATTGGTCAATCGTACTCTTAATCCAGATAAAATTTTAGTATCAAGTGATGGCAAAACATTCAAATATTGCGATTTCCGTGATATCAATTTAGCGGATAACAATTAATAAATTAAAAATCTCACAAAAACAAAATTGGAGAAAGATATTCAGCTTTAATCACCCTAAATTTAGCACATTCTCAAAAATAACCCATCTAACTTATACACAAATGCTCCAACTGATATTTGGATTATGGGTGCTTCCTTGGCTTAGCTTTCTGATATGGACTAAAAGTAGTTTAACCAATTCTCTGCTCCTGAAAATAACAAATTATTTGTTGGCGATGATGAGTAGACAAAAGCAAAACTCTAAAAAGAAGCTCTATTTTAAGCTATAGCTGCTCTTTAAGCTAGTTTTTCTAACAAAAGCTAAGTTAAGTCCTCTTACAACCCTTCTGATTCTAAATTGAAAAACTAATTCCCTGGATCTAGCAAGCTTAATGAGGACTGTAATGAATTATTATCTGAGATTTTAGAGATAGATGAACAAGAGCGTCTCATGCACAAAATTTCAAGTAGAATGGATTATTTGGCTCTTAAATATCACTTAAATGCAATTTAACCTCGCCATCTTCCTGATTACATTAAAGGTAAGCAAATAAAGACATCAAATGATAGGTAAGATATTTAGAAATTGGAATAATAAGTTGCTGCCAACCCCTCTAATGCTCAAGACCATGCTAAGTTAGCTTCTTGCATATTCTAATATGACAAGGATAACATAAAGAAAGGTATCGACCATATTAACAAAGCTATCTAATTAGAACCAAACAACTCTGACTACTATAATATCCAAGGTTGTCTCTATGAAAAAGCTTTAATGATTGAAGAAGCAGAAAAATCCTTTAAAATAGCCGTTGAAAAAGATCCATCATCTTCTCTTGCATATCACAATCTAGGTTATATGAATTAAAAAATATATTAAAATAACGAAGAAGCTGTTAAATACTATTAAAAGGCTGTTGAGAAAAATTCAAGAGCAGAATCTTCTCTTTTTAATATAGCTGTTGCCTATAAAGACTAGAAGAAATTCGCTGAGGCTAAGCAATAATATGAAAAGCTTTTAAAAATAAATCCTAATGACAGCTAAATATATAATAATTTAGGTTTTTTGTATGTAGAAAATCCATAATTAAGAGGAAGCGAACAAGAAAGAGAAACTGAACCTGAAGCTTTATTCAAAAAGGCCCTTGAAATTAATCCTAAAGATATATGTGCATTAGTTAATCTGTCATAAGCTCAACTTTAAAAAGATGCAGGTTTTGAAATGCATTAAGATGAAATCATTAAAAACTTAGCATATGCTGAAAAAATAAGCCCTAAGCATGCCTACATTTATTACGTAAAAGGCTTGATGGAAATGATTAAATCTGAACCTAATTGGTAAAACGCTCTTGATAACTTCAATAAAGCTTTACAATTCAACCCTGCATTTTCTCTTGCTGCATATTAAATAGGTTTAATTTAATATGAAGTTTAAACTTTAAATAAACCATTATCAGAATCAATACAACATTATGAAAAAGCAATTATATTAGATAGAAATAATTACTATGCATATTATAGTCTTGCAATAGCAATTGAAGACCAGCTTAAATCCACTCACAGCCAAGCAGAAGTCAGTAAACTAAGAGCTAAGTGCTTAGTTAATTATCAAAAAGCCATTTAAGTCAAGCCTGACTATATTGAAGCTCTTAATAATATAGCTGTGTTTATCAAAACTGTTTCCCTTCAAGAAAATAAATTGAAGAAAAATTCAAAAGAATATGAAATAGCAGAGTACTTCTTGAAGTAAGCAGAAGGTTTAGCTCCAAACCACAAAATAATTATTGACAATTTAGAAAAACTTTACAATGAAGTCTAGCAAGAAGATTTAGCCTAATAGAAAGCAATTAAAAGCATTCTTGCTGGAGAAGAGTGAGTGATCAATCTTGTTATTATTATAATATAATTTATTTATTAATATTTATTAATTTTACATGTATCGGAATTTTTTACTTATATATAAAAAATTATTAACATATGTTTTATTCCTAAATCAAAATTTAAAATTATTTTCATTATTTATTAAATTTTTTTTATTCAACATCAAAAAAATAGTAATTTTTACGTTTTTAAAAAACTTGACTATGGGCAATCAAACTTATTATTCTCCAAAATATAACAAATTTTTGTATTAAACACCCTTATACAACTTAGCTCATAGTGAATTTACTAAAAAAATTGCTATTATTTATAAATAATAAAAGTTAATTTATTAATTTTTGAGCTAATTTTCTTAATAATGATCCTAAAAAATGTTTAATTTTGAAAGAAAAATCTGAGATCTTTCCAAGTTTACAAACCTAATTCAACATCTTATTTTAAACACCTAAAAATATTTTTTTCTTAAAAAATATATTAAAATTTTTATAACTAAAGACTTTTTGAAATTGAAAGTTTGTTAATATTGATTGATTAATCAACAAAAATTAATATTTAAGATTAGTTTTTTTATGAATTTAAAATATAAATCATTTTAAAATAATTTTTTTTAAATATAATTTAAAAAAAAAAAAAAGATTATTTCAAATGTGTCTATATTAAAATATTAAGTACATACATACATATTATAAAATTTAACAAATTTTAAATATAATTTCTTTCATTTTAAATTGATTTTATACCAAATATAATGTTATCATTAAACCTTTTATTTAAGTAAAGATAGCAACACAAATGCTACTATCGTATAGGCAAAAGATAATACAATTAGACATCCAACAGACTCCCACATGCTTAAATCAAAGTTCAATTGATGTATTGGGTTTTAAGGATACCCTTAACCTTCATAAGAATATTCATTTTAGGCTACTGCACTAAAAGAGTACTTAAAAGGAGATAAGTATTAAATCCAACCAATCCAAGAAGCATAATCACCTTGATTTTTATAGTAACCACCAAAGAGCATGAATGGAATTAAAAGCATTGGAGTAACTGCAATAGAAACTTATGCATTTTAAAAGATGCATCCACATAAGTAACCCAAGCCTAAACCAGTTATACCTTAAATTGCACAAACAAATATTAAAAACAATACTTTACCAGGATTGTCAGTATTTAATCCAATCATCCAATAAACAATTATACTTGACAAGGCAGGGAAAAAAGCTGAAGGTAATATGTCTACTATATATTTTCCTATGAAGTAAGGTCCTACTGAATAAAGCTTGGAATTCTCTTCTCTTAAATAAGTTTACTTTTCTTGAGGAAAAGTTAGAACACATGGTAATAAAGCCATCATGAAATTACCATAGACCCAGAAAAACATGAAACCATTTTTATCATTAATATTTCGCTGTGTTGGATTATCTAAAGGCCCAGGAATTTACCAATAGATTGCACCCATTAAAAGTGATATTAAAATGCTTTGTATAAGACGAGCTATAAAAAGAATAGGATTTCTTTTAAGTATTTTAGTCTACCTTAGTGTAATTTATGCAATTTAGTAAAAATAACTAGTTCCTAGTTATTTTGCAGGAAGGTTTCCTTATTATGATTGTTATATTTCCCTCATGATTACCGGTTTTAAGTTGTTAGAGTACTCTTAATAATAGAGCGAATAATTCTTTTAATTTATCTCATTTCCATTGCTCATGATCGACATTAAATAGTCTTTTGAATTGAATTAAAAATAAATAAATAGAAAATTAATTAAATTAAAATCATTTCTATTAAAAAAATGTTTTCAAATAAATTTTCTAAAAACTTCAAGCAAAAAAAATTTATGAAATTGATAAATTCCTTTCAAATAACAATTAACAATGTGAGAAAATTATTTTTTATTTACCTGCAGGGTTAGAATGAATAGGACATTTGAATCCGATGCTAGAAAAATAATTTACTACATTCATTCCACCAGGACCTTAATAGATAAATTATCCTTCTACCATAAGCATTACATGGTCAAGCATATTCCAAATATCTGAAGAGGGTTAGTGAATGGTGAACACAACTGTTTTATTTTAATTATGAGCATATCTCCTCAAAAGGTCAATTATACAGTAAGCAGTAAAACTATCTAAACCAGATGTGGGCTCATCCAGAAATATACACTAAGGATTACTAATAAGTTCATATCCAATTGATGTACGCTTCTTTTCACCCCCTGAAATACCTTTTATATTTGTTAAGATGTAATTAAAAGGTTGTTAAAATTGGAAAATGTAATGAAGATTTTGTTTTATTTAAATTATTTTACCTTTAACAAAGTTACCACCAATAAAAGTGTTTTGGCATTTTTCTAGTTTCAACATTTTAGTTATTTCTTCTACTTTTTTGCTTTTTTATTCTGCAGTACCTGTAGTCTTGAGGTTTGCTGCGAATTAAAAGCATTCTTTAACTGTTAATGCTTCAAGTAAAATATCATCTTGCATAACATACGAAGCAAATTAAGTAAATTAGTCTGCACTGTATGCAATATTGTTTGCAAGAATATCGCCTTTTAAAACTTGAGTCGATGAATTTTAAACTCTTTAACAGAGAATATTAAGCAAGGTTGTCTTACCAGCTCCTGAAGAACCTTTTAATAAAATAAAATAAACTCTCTCATTGTAATAAATTTTATTAATTTAATTTACCTAGAATAGCATTCACTTGGCTATTCTTGCATATACCAGAAACTCCTCTGAGAATATGTTATTAGTTTTTTTTCTTTATTACAGTATAATCAATATCCTTAAAAACAATATCAATCTTTTCACATTCTCCTGTTTATTTAGGGGAAATTTTAATAGAATTAGGACTACCTTAATCAGACATTTTAGTATTTTATTTAATTCTTAATTTTTGTATAATATTGATTTATAAAAATATTGTTTTTTTGATTTGTCTTATTAAGAAATGAGTTTTTGTTATTTTTGTAATTTATGAAATAGAAAAAAGTAAATTCTGATTAATTTTGGTTCGATTTCTCAATAATTTATATGATTTTTAACTAATTTATATAAATATTAATAAAAATAAGTTACTCTAAAATATATGGCTTTTTATGTGCTGATAAATTTTGATATTTGAATAATTCCAGAAAATTTGCTTTTCTTTCTTTATTTTTTCCTTTTTCAAGAGCAATAATTTATTTATCATTTTATAGTTTATTAAATACATATTAGATAAAAGTAATTTAATCTTATTCATTTATTTGCTATATGTTAAAATGTAAGATTATACAAATAAGAACTTAAATATTTTTAATATCATTAAAATGTTATAAATACAAATATTTTATATATTAACAAAAAAATGAAAATTAACATTATTACGATTTGAATACATTTAAATATTATTAAAAATAATAACAATATAAATAAATAGATTATTACATATGATTTAAATATTTATCAAAAAAACTTGCTTGAGATTTGAAAATTATCATAATAAAGAAGATACGATATAGTTACATATATCATCATCAATGTCAAGTAAAAAAAAACTTCTTATAAAATTCTAAAACTTATTTTAATTATTAAATATAAATTAAATTTAATGCTTTGTAAAAATAATAGTAAATTATTTATTTTTATTGCTAATTGTTGTGTTTTTTTTTTTTTGCAACCAGTTTACAAGTTTTATTATTAACAAATATTTAATTTTAAAAAAATTTGCTAGGTTTTAGCTTTAAATTATTTAAGAAATACAGAAAATAATTGTAAAAACTTAATTTTTTAATTTTATTTTTTAGCCAACATTAAAAAGTGGGATTTTTATTTTTGATAGGCTTAAATAAAAATAATAACGAAGGATCTCAAGAAATGATTATCTTTTGAAAAGTATCATTAAAAAAATATTATTTAGGTAAATTAAAAACAATCTCAATAATGTCTTTAAACTTTTATTATTCAATATTATCTTAAGTTTTGAAATGTGATTAACTTTTATTTAAATTAATTGATGATTACAATACAATAGATTTCTAATTCTATAAAAATGTATTGGATGCAATAAATTTAATTTGATAATCATTTATTTTAGAATTATTATTAAAAGTAATATAATTTTTATAATAAATACTTAATATTTAGACAAAAATAGTATAATTTAAAATACATTTAATGGTAGTAATATTATATATATTATAACTTATTTTATTTCATTAAACTCTCTTTTTAAGAGTAGCAAGGAAAATAAAGGAAATTATTGTGAAACCTGCGAATAAACCAGCTAAGGATCCAAGTGAAGACCACATACCTTGGTCAAAATTTAATTATTTTATTGGGTCCTATGGGTATCCAGGACCATCATATGAGTATTCATTTATGGTGACAGCCTAAAATGCATATTTAAATGGTGAAATATATTAAATCCATCCAATCCAAGCTGCGTAATCAGAAGCATTTTTATAAAAACCTGCAAATAACATGAAAGGCATCAACAACATAGGAGTAACAGCAATAGCCATTTATGCATCACTGAAAGCTGAACCTCCTAAATATCCAAGACCTAACCCTGTTAAACCTAAAATAGCACAAACTAGAATAAAGAAAAATACTTTTCCAGCATTTTCATCATTTAGGCCAACCATCCAATAAACTATTAAACAAGAAATTAAAGGGAAAATAGCTGCAGGGAATGCATCTACAATAAACTTGCCAAAAAAGTATGGACTAACAGTATACAGCTATGCGTTCTCTTCTCTTAAAAATACAGCTCTTTCAGATGGGAATGTTAAAATGCAAGGATTAAGTGTCATCATAAACATACCAATACACCAGAAGAATAAGAATCCATTTTTATCATTTACATTTCTTTGAGAAGGGTTATCGTTCGGACCTGGAATTTACCAATAAATGGCTCCTATGAAGAGAGAAATGATGATACTTTAGATAAGACGAGCTTTAAAAATCAAAGGGTTTCTTTATAAAATTCTGACCTATCTCATTGCAATTTAGCCAGTTTGATAAAGCATACTAGTTTAAACTTATTTATTAGGTAGTTCTCCATCATGTGCATTTTAGATATCACTAGATACAATAGATTTGAGTTTGGTATCATACCCTTAGAAGTAAATGGGATAGCTTTTTACGTTAGCATCGCTTTCTGCATGCATGATTGACATAAAGTAATCTTTTTTTATGGAATTAAAATTAGATAAGAAAATTTTAAATAATTCAATTGATTGAAGAGCTGTATGCTTATTAATTCAATTTTATGTCAAAATAAATAAATTTTTTTACCTGCAGGATTAGAGTATTATGGACATTAGAAACCAATGCTAGAAAAATGATTTACAACATTGATTCCTCCAGGACCTTAATAAATAAATCTTCCTTCAACCATAAGCATTACGCGGTCGAATAAATCCCATATATCAGAAGAAGGTTAGTGAATAGTAAATGTCACTGTTTTATTTTTATTGTGAGCATATCTTCTTAGCAATTCAATGATGCTATAAGCGGTGAAACTATCTAAACCGGAAGTGGGTTCATCCAAAAATATAGCAGCAGGATCACTTATCAATTCATATCCAATAGAAGTTCTTTTTCTTTCACCTCCTGAAATACCTAATTTGTTAAATTGAAGACTTAATTTATTTTGTCTTGTTAGAGATAAATTTTGATTGAACTAAATGTAAATTTCTTATTTAAAATTTGATGGTATTATTTTTAATAAAGTTAATAGTGAAATTTTAAATAAATTTACCTTTAACAAATAAGCCACCAACAAATGTGTTTTAGCATCTTTCTAATTTTAATTACTTAACCATTTCTTAAACTCTATCATTCTTTTCTTTGGCAGTTCCATTAGTTTTTAAATTTGCAGCAAATTAAAAGCATTCTTTAACTGTCATAGTCTCAAGCAAAATATCATCTTGCATAACGTATGTTGCAAATTTATTGAATTATTATGCGTTGAAAGGAGTTTTATTTGCAAGTACTTCTCCACTTAATTAAGATTTTTTAGTACTTTGAATTCTCTAGCATAGTATATTTAATAAAGTTGTTTTACCAGCTCCTGAAGAACCTATTTATTTATAAGCAAATTGAAAATTGTTTAGCATGTTAAAACAAAATTTTATTTAATTACCTAAAATAGCATTAAGTTATCCACTTTTGCAGACTCCTTCAACACCTTTTAATATTTCTTTAGGTCCCTATTTAGTTGATACTGAGTATCTAATATCTTTGAATATAATATCAACAGAAGGAGTTTTATCCATTCTATATGGAGTTACTTTTCCAGTATTGCTTCCTGTATCAGACATTTATTTTATATTTTTTAAATTGTATGTTTTTATACTAAGTTTAATTTTTTATTTTTATTTTAAGAAAAATAATTATAGTTTTGTATTGATAATCAATTTAAATAAAATCATAAAAACTGCGTTCCATATAAGGTTAGTAAATTTCATCTTATTTTTTTGTAAAATCTGTTAAAATTTGATTAATTAAATAAAAAGCTTTCTTCTCGAAAGTTCAACTTTCAAATCAATCATAATTACGCAATTATGATAAATAGACTATATGAAGAAGGCTATAATTAGTTTAGCTGATTTTTAATAAATAAAATAATTCTATTAAAATTAAAAAAAAAATACCTATTCCGATAGTAAATTTATTTTACTCTAGTTATGTCAAAAAAAATTCAATTTATGAAATCATTTTATATAGGTTTTTTACAAAACAAGTTTTGCTTGATGTAAAACAATCACTAAAATTTTGTAGTGTATTGTTAATTTCTGACAAAAATTCAGAAATAAACAGTATTTTAATGAAAAAAACAACATCAATTACTTATTTTCATTCATTTTTTATTTATTCTTTAATTCTTCTAACAAGTTTCTATTTTTCTTTTTATTAAATTTTGAATTATAACGCAAATTAAAAATGAAATAGTTTGTGACGGATTGTCTATTGTATTATTTTAAATAAATTTGAAAAAGTGCATGAATCCAAAAGCTGTTAGTATCTAAATACAAAAAAATATATTATTAAATAAAAAAGCCTATTAAAATTTTAATGAATTTTATTTATTTTATTTTTTATTGTTTTATTTAATTTTATTTTGACTTGAAGATGTTTTTTAAGAAATTTTTGTTTGACTCTTAATGATCTAATTTTATATTTCTTTCTATTTTATGGAAGTAAGAAAGCGCAAAAAAAGCTTATTTTCCTTTTTAAAAACAAGAAAAAAATAATTCAAATAAAAAAAGACCACTTTAATATTGATAATTATATTAAAAGAAGTGCGTATTAGTTAGTGTATGATGGATTCTAGGTTTTTCCTTTTTATAAATATTTTTTAATTAATTTAGTGGGAAATTTACTTATTTTAAAAGGAAATTTCAAAATAGTAAAGGAAAATAAGAGAGGTTATTCATTTAATTTCAGACTAATTTTCTAAAGAAAAATAGAAGAAGATTAATTCATTTTTATAAAAGGAATTATTTTATAAAAAAATAAAAGCTGTTAAAATGTAAGTAAGTTAGTTAGTTAAATAAATTTGAAATTTTTAGATTTTAAAAACGATATGTATGATATTTTAATACAGTATAAACAAAATTTATTACTAATCATTATACTTTTTTCTTTACTAAAGATAAGAACATGAAAGAAAATATAATTGCTATTCCAAATATTCCTGCTAGACAGGCGATAGCTTCCCATTTACTCAAATCTAAATCTAACAATGCTATAGGATCAGGGTTGTAAGTTGGACCATCGTATGTATACTCATTATGAGCAAGTGCATTAAATGCATATTTAAAGGGAGAAAGATATTATATCCAACCAATCCAGCTTGCATAATCTTTGGCATTCTTATAAAAACCTGCGAATAACATAAAAGGCATAATCATTAATGGTGTTACAGCTATAGCTAACTTAGCATCACTAAAAGCAGAACCACCTAAATATCCTATTCCTAACCCACAAAGACTTTAAATAATTACAGTAAATGCAAAGAAGAAGAATTTTCCAGCATTGTCATTATTTAATCCAATCATCCAATAAGCTATACATGAGCTTATAAATGGGAAGATAACAGTTGGAATCAAATCAACTATTAATCTACCGATGAAATAAGGAAACACAGAATAAAGTTTAGAATTCTCTTCTCTTAAGAAAACCTACTTTTAAGATGGAAAAGTAAGCATGCATGGATTGAGTGTCATCATAAACATAGAAATAGTAAAGAAGAAAAGAACACCATTTTTATCAGTTATGTCTCTTATTGTGTAGTGCTCAGTAGGTTTAGGGATATCTAAATAAATAAGACCTATGAACAAAGCTATAATTACACTTTGACCGAGACGAGCTCTCAAGAGAATAGGATTTCTTTTTAGAATTCTGAGCTATCTCAGAGCTATTTATGAAATCTGATAAATCAAAGAAGTGTGTATTATTCTATGAGGAAAATCTCCTTTTTAAGAATGATTGATTTCAGAAGAGACTATTTATCGTAATTGAAGATCATATTGTTCAAAATATTTAGGATAATTGTTAATGTTAACCTCACTTTCTCCATGCATAATTGACATTAAGTAATCTTTTATATTAAAAACATAATTTGAGTTAAATTATTTAAATTAAATTGTTGTTTGTTAATATCAATATTTAGCTTGAAAGATAATTTAAATAGGTTAGGATTTCAGATAATTAAAGCTAAATTTTGGTTATTAAATAGTATTAAAAATAAATAACCATGTATATTTAATTGATTGATATATAAAATTAATTAGTTACCTGCTGGATTAGAGTGAATAGGACAAGTAAAGCCAAAACTTGAAAAATGTTTTACTACATTCATACCACCTTATCCTTGATAGATAAATTTACCATTAACAAGCATCATAACATTATCAAACATATTCCAAATATCGCCAGAGGGTTGATGAATGGTAAATACAACTGTATTATTATTCTCTACTGCGTAAGCCTTAAGCAAGTTTATGATACTATAAGCTGTAAAGCTATCTAAACCAGATGTTGGCTCATCTAAAAATATACAAGAAGGATTACTTATCAGCTCATAGCCGATAGAAGTTCTTTTTCTTTCACCACCAGAAATACCTTTTGATAACAAAATATATTTATTTAAATGGTCTATGTTGATTAAAAATGTCTACCTTTGATGAATAATCCTCCTACGAAAGTGTTTTAGCATCTTTCAAGTCTAAGTTTTTTCAACATTTGAGCTACTTTTACTTCCTTTTCTACTTGAGTACCCTTACTTTTAAGATTAACTGCAAATTCAAAGCATTCTTTTACAGTCATACTTTCTAATAATATATCATCTTACATAACATAAGTGGCAAACTAAGCGAATTCATTTAAGTTATAGGGATTATGATTGGCCAAGACCTATCCCTCTAAAATTGAGTTTTTGTTTGATGATATTCTTTTCGATAATATATTTAACAAGGTGGTCTTTCCTGCGCCAGAAGATCCTAAATTTTACATTAAAACAAATAAATAAATGCCCATATAAAAGAAAAATGAATACCTAAGATAGCAGTAACTTAACCACTTTTGCAAATACCTGAGACACCTTTCAAAAGCTCTTTATTTCCTTACTTTGTTTTTATAGTGTACTTTATGTCTTGAAAGACAATATCCACAGAGCTTTTGGCTTAAGTCATTGGACTCTATGTATAGGTTCGTTCTTCAACGTCAACTTTCATTTACATTTTTTTAAAGAACTTTTTTATGACTTTTTAATTAGTATTAACTAATTTTTTAATTGGATTTATGATTTAATTGAAAATTATTAATTATTAAATTGTCTTTTATTGTATTTATAAATACAAACAATTATTTCTATTAACAACAAATTCTTCCTCTAAAATCCAAGAGATAATTAAAGTAATTAAATAAAAAAGTCAACTAAATTATAAACTGATTCTTAAATGTAAAAGAAGTGATTACTTAAATCAAGCAAAATCTAAAATAACTGCTTTTTAAACGTTAAACAAAGCCATTTTAAACCCTTAAAGTATTTAAAATAAAAAAACCTGGAAAGTTATGGAACAAACTAAGACTTTCTAAGCATGAGTAAGTATACATTTTTAGAGCTGTAGAGTATTTATAAAATCTGGTCTGTGTCAACAAAAGTTAAAAAAATAATTAGAAATGAATGTCTATAAATAAATTTTTAGTTATTAAAATCTTTCTTTTTTTTTCTTTTTTTCTTCTATTTACTTAATTACACAATTTCTAATAATTAATAATAAATTCAGATTAATAATTAATTTATTTAGATATTAATTTAAATTAAATCATAAATGAATTACACTTTTTTTCATATAGAAGAAAAAAATTACAACTCGTTCATTAATATTTAATTGCTTGATACATTTTTTAAAAATTCTGATTATTTTCTAGTTTGATTAACTTATTAATTATGATTATATTTTTCAGACACTTTAATAATATTTTAAAAATAAAAGAAAATAAGATGTTTTCTTTAAATGTTGCAAAAAATATTACTTTTATATGAACTTCGCACTAAAAAAAAGACTGTTGCACATAAAATATTTATTCTGTCTCTACTATACTAGATAAAAAACAAGCATTCAATTCAATATTACAAAATACTCAATTAAAAATATATGAAATTATAAAATCTTAATGTATTTCTGTATAAAAAATGTATGACTTTATATTTGATCTATTTACTATTAATTTCATAATTCTTCATACTTTCAAACAATAAAAACAAACTATTACATTTTGATTGATTTATAAAGGATTAATAAAATAAAATAAATTATTTGTATTTAAAACATTAAAAAAATAATAGATTGATAAACATATTCAAGGTTAGCACTGTTAGATGTAAAAAATGTAAAAATAGCCTTCCTATATGTATCTTAAATATTTAATATTATATTAGGGTAGAGCTATTAAAATAGAACAAAATAAGCCCATTATATATTATAATGCATTTAATTTTTGAGTAAATAAATGTGAAATATTAAAAAATTACTAACTAATAACACAACTAAAACATTACATATTAATACATTTAAAAGATATACTCGCTTTATTTTATCTAAATTATTTCCATATATTATTTCGCTACTGTATTAAAAACTCATAAAATCTAAGATTCTTTGAGGAGATTCCAAATTTTTAAAATAATATCTTCTAATACTTGAACTTATATTTTAATAAATCCTTCTTGAAGTCAGTTTTCTTAATCTTCCAAATCATTTTAATTCTAATTAAATCAATACTCAAAAGAGGAAGCTAACTTTTTTCTTTGCTTAAGATTAAAAATTTTTTAAAGTAAGAAAAAGGCCCTAGTATTATTATAAATTTCAAGATAAATACGAAAATACCAGCTGAATTCATAAAAAAGGAAAAAAACAGAAAACCTCATATTTTAAATATGATATCTCACATCTTATAAATTAAAAATTATCTTTGTCTCCTATTTTCTAAGGTTTTTGATATGGTCCTTAATAATAGTAATAGGGGAAAAAAAAATTTATAGTTTGTTACAAAAAAATTATTTTATTTTTCAAATTTCTTTTTCAAAAAAAATTTTTAAAGAAGTACGTACATTCAAAAAAATTAAAATTAAAATAAATTGAAACTATTTTAATAAAATATTAAAATTAAAGAAAATATTTAATTAGAACTAATAAGAAAAAATAAAAGAAAATATATATTTAAGATATATTTTTTATGATATTATTAATGAAATATCAAAAATATATTTATAATAGATTTATAAACAATTAAAAAAGGCTTCTGCTTAATTTTATAGCAGAGGTACATCTCTCTAATAAATTCAGATTAAAAAAACAAAATATTATTTACAATTTCCACACTGATTAGAAAAAATATCCAATCAGCAAATGGATATTCAAACAAAGGAACGGCTATATTATTTAAATATTTTATTTCTATTTTTTGAAGATTGATGTTAAAAATTATAATTAAAAAATTTCCTTTTTTTGTTGAATACATTTTTTACTTTTTCTAAAAAAATTATTAACTCCACAACACTCACTAATGTACACTTGCAAAAATAATAATAAATTTTGATCATAATTCACCCATATAATTTGCTATTATTGCTTTTATTTCAAACTTTTTTTTAATTTAACTTAAAATATCATTTGATTCCTTAAGAAAAAATAATTTATGAAAATTTTTATTTGCCATAAGTTAAATCTCAACATTTATAAATTGGTTAACTTAGATTTTTAAATTTAGTTTTAACTAATTTAAAATTTTATTTACTTTAAAATTATGAAACTTATAATTTAATAAATTGGTAAAAATAATATTTGATTTAATAATAAAAATAATTTTTATAATAGTTATTTGGTTATTTTGCTTGTTTATTTATTTTTGTTTCATTACAATTTTTTTTTCTAAAGTAGAAGGAATAAAAATGAAACAAAGGTGCAAATTGAAAAGCAGCCTATCAATCCTCCTACTGATTACCATTTTGACATATCAAAATTTAGTTAATGGATAGGGTCTTAGGGATAAGATGGGCCATCATAATCATATTCATTTAAACATAATGCTGCAAAACTATATTTGAAAGGGGAGAGATATTAAAACCAAGATATCCAACTAGCATAATCACTTCCATTTTTAACCAGTCCAGCAAATAGCATAAAAGGCTTTATTAAAACTGGAGCCAATGAAACAGCTACATTTGGATTATTAATTAATGAACCAGTTAAATATCCAAAAGCCTATCCAGATAAACTAGCCAATATTGCTACTAAAATAAAGAAAAACACTTTACCAGCATTATCGTCGTTCAAACCAATCATCCAATATGCTACTAGAGAAGTAATTATAGGAAAGATGATTGCAGGAACCATATCAACTAAATACTAACCAATAAAATAAGGAGCAGTAGTATACAATTTGGCATTTTCTTCTCTTAAAAATACAGGTCTCTAAATTGGGAATGTCAAAATGCAAAATTATAATTGCATCATGTAAATTGTAATTGAGAAGAAGAGTAGAATACCATTTTTATCATTTATATCTCTAATGGTAGGGTTTTCAGTAGGTCCTGGAATTTGCCAAAATACAGCGCCTAAGAATAGGCCTAGGACAATACTTTATATAACACGAGCTTTTGATAATATTCTGATTCTAGCTATAATCTTTGCTTATCTTTGTGCTATCAAAAAAGCTTAATAAAAAAATGAGGTTTTGGTTTGTTTTAATGGTAATAAGCCTTAATTTGCATTGTCTATTCTTTCATAAATAATTGGTTTTAACTTTTAATTGTATCCTTCAAAATACACTTGATAGTTTTCAACGTTTTATTATCTGCTAGAGTGCATGATTGAAATAAAATAGTCTATTTTTTAAAAATAAAATCCTTAATTTAAAATTTATAAAATAATTATCAATACCTGCAGGATTAGAGAATTTTGGGCAATTGAATCCTATTGAAGAAAAATGCTAAATAATATCAAGATTTCCTTTGCCTTAATAAATAAACCTTCCATCTACCAAAAGCATAATATTATCAAACATACTCCAAATATCTGAAGAAGGAGAGTGAATAGTAAATACTACAGTTTTATTTTTATTTTAAGCATATTATTTAAGAAGATGTATGATTCTATAAGCAGTGAAGCTATCTAATCCAGAAGTGGGCTCATCTAAAAATATACAAGCTGGATCACTGATTAATTCATACCCAATAGAAGTTCTTTTCTTTTCTCCTCCAGAAATACCTGTTTCATTAAAAATTTAAAAATTAAAAAAAAAAATATTAAAAAATTGAAAAGCTAACCTTTAACAAACTGTCCTCCAATCATAGTGTTTTAGCATCTCTCTAAATTTAGATTCTTGATAACTTCATTAACTTTTAATTCTTTTTATTCTGGGGTTCCTCCTATTCTAAGATTTGCAGCAAAAGTGATGCATTCTTTGACTGTCATAGTTTCTAGTAAAATATCATCTTACATAACATAAGAAGCAAACTAACTAAACTTATCTGAATCATAATCATGATTGTTAGCTTTAATTTCACCTGTTATTTATGAAGTTTTTGTGTTACTAACTCTTTAGCTTAGCACATTCAACAAAGTAGTTTTTCCTGCGCCAGAAGACCCTTTTCAAATTACATAATAAAATTATAAAACTGAGAATGTATAAAAAATATATTACCTAAAATAGCAGCGACTTCTCCGCTTTTACAAATTCCACTGACACCTTTTAATAATTATTTTTATTCTCCTTTTTTGGACACTACAGTATAAGTGAGGTCTTTAAAAGTTATATCAACATGGTAGTTTTTAACAATATCAATACTTTATATTTATTTCATTTTATTGTAGTTTAGATTTAATTTTATCTTTTAGAAATTAATAATTTTAATAATTTTAAATTTTTTATATTAAACAATGTCTGCATAATGTATTTTTTAAATACAAGTTAAACCTATTTTCTTCAAAGCAAAGTTGATTTAATAAAAATAGATTTCTATTGAATTTTGTAATTAAACTTTAATCATGACCAAATAAAAAAAATTTTTATTTTTTTAAGTTTTGTAAATTACTTTGCTAAATTTTCAAAAAGTGCTTAAATAAAGCTTTTCAATAAAATTATTATGATAACCTTGAATAAACTGGTATTTATAAATGATTTTATCAAAAATTTTTTTTTATTAAAACAATTTTATTTGTTAATTATTTAATTACTTATGTAAATCATCATTTTACAATCTGTATAATGCTGATAAATTCTGGCTTAAAAATCAATAATTTATTCCACTTATTTTCTGAGAAGTCTTAAATTTCCACTTATTCATTTCTAATTAATTTATAAAATAGAATGAAGGAATATATATAGATATTCATCATCATTATATTAAATATAGGACAAATACTCCTTCATCCTTCATTGAATTTATTTAGAAATGTTTTATATTTTTTTAATTTCCTATAAAAATTTATTTTTTAATCAAGCAATTTACATTTTTTGATATAATTATGTTATTATTTTGATAAAAATGAGTCAGTAATCTCTGATTAATATAAAAAATAAATATATAAATTTATTTTGCTTCTTCAGTTTACAAAAGTCAATTATGAGATTATAAATTTTTCAAAATAAATAAAAAAATAATTTTTTTAATTTGGATAAAAATATTTTTACATTTAGAATAAAATAAATGATTAATTTTTGAAAACTATTTTTTAGCTTAGTTTGAATAAAATTACTGATTATTTAATTACAAAAATTTTGCTATTTGAAGTAGAAATAATACTTAGAATAGATAATTACTTGATCAATATGTAACAAATAACATACCTTCTTGCGTAAATTTAATTAATAGAATTCATTGTACTCTTTTTTTCATTATTAGTAAAAATAGAAAAGAGACAAAAGTACAAATTGAAAAGCAGCCGATTAAACCTCCAACTGCTTGCCATTTAGACATATTAAAATCTAATTAATGAACTGGATCTTAAGGGTAGCCTGGACCATCATAATTATATTCATTTAGGCAAAGTGCAGTAAAACTATACTTGAAAGGGGATAGATATTAGAACCATGAAATCCAACTTGCATAATCACCTGTGTTCTTAAGTAACCCAGCAAAAAGTATAAATGGTTTAATCAAAACTGGAGCTAAAGAAACAGCTACATTTACATCACTGAATGCAGTACCAGCTAAATACCCATATGCTTAACCTGATATACTAGTCAATATAGCTATAAAAATAAAAAAGAAAACCTTTCCAGCATTATCATCATTCAATCCAATCATCCAATAAGAGACTAGAGAAGTAATTGTTGGGAAAACTATTGCAGGAATCATATCAACAATAAATTAGCCAACAAAGTATGGTCCTGCTGTATAAAATTTAGCATTTTCTTCTCGCAAAAATACTGCTCTCTAGATAGGGAAGGTTAGTATACAAAATTGTAACTACATCATATAAATAGCAACTGAGAAAAAAAGTAAAATTCCATTCTTATCATTAACATCTCTAATTGTTGGATTATCAGTTGGACCTGGTATTCTCAAAAAAACTAATCCTAAGAAGACTCCAAGTATAATACTTTAAGCCATTCTCGCTTTGGATAGAATACGGATCCTTTAGATAATTTTTATTTACCTTTTAGCAATGAGCATTACTTAGTAAAAAAATGATGTTTTTGCAGATTTTAGAGGTAATAAACCTTAATTTGTTTCAGAAATTCTGTAGTTAACAATAGGCTATAATTTCTTATCGTAACCTTCAAAATATAAAGGATAGTTTTAAACATTCTCTTACTTACTGGAATGCATTATTTGCATCATATAATCTATTTTATTATTAAATTTTATTAAATTTATTTCTTACTTTAAAGAAAAAAACCTGCTGGGTTGGAGTATTTAGGGCAATTAAATCCGATGGATGAGAAGTATTGCAAAATATTTTGCTTTCCCTTTCCTTAGTAAATAAATCTTCCTTCTACCAATAACATGATGTTATCAAACAAATTCCAAATATCAGAAGAAGGTGAGTGAATGGTAAAAACTACTGTTTTCTTTTTATTGTGTGAGAAATCTGATAAGAGATGGATAATCCTATATGCAGTAAAACTATCTAATCCCGAAGTAGGTTCATCCAAAAATATGCATGATGGATCACTAATCAATTCATAACCAATAGAAGTCCTTTTTCTTTCACCACCAGAAATACCTTAAATTAAAACTCTTAAAATATTTTGCTAATTTCCAATTAGATTTACCTTTAATAAACTATCCTCCAACAAATGTATTTTAACATTTTTCTAGATGAAGACTTCTGATTATTTCTAATACTTTCTCTTCTTTTTGCAAAGGAGTTCCACTAGTCCTTAAGTTAGCAGCAAATGTCAAGCATTCCTTTACTGTCATTGTTTCAAGTAAGACATCGTCTTACATAACATAAGAGGCAAATTGACTGAATTAATCTGCATCATATTGATTGTTATTAGCATGAATCTCACCACTAAGATGATTTTTCCTTGTGTTAGATATTCTCTAACTAAGAACATTTAAAAGGGTTGTTTTTCCTGCACCAGAAGATCCTATATTAATAAGTTTAATTCAATATATAAATTTAAACAATTGATACAATTACCTAAAATAGCTGTAACCTCTCCACTTTTGCAAATACCACTGACTCCTCTAAGTAGATCTTTTTTAGATCCATCTTTAAGTGTTACTGTGTAAGTGATATTTTTAAAAGTAATATCAACATGACGATTTTCTTAGATTATGTCAATATTCTTAGTTTAGATCATCTGATTGTGTTTTTTAAGATTAGTACTATTTAGTATTTTATTTTTTATATGAATTTTATATTTATTATTTTAATTATTTTTCATTTTACAAAAAAATATGCACTATTTAAAGGGCTCTGATTAGAATTAAAGGGAATTTTATTAAATTAATATGTTTTTAATCATAGATTAATGCTCTTCATTGATACTACAACTTTAAAATATAATAAAGTTAAAGTTTATAATAAACTGGAGTCAATTATGAATTATTACCTACGCAAAGTAGAATGTAGTAATTGATAACTACAGATTGTTAAAATATTTTAAATTCTGTACCAGTAAATAGCTTAAAAAAATTATAACTTAAAATCAAAAAAATGTAAGTTCTTAGCAACTAAATAGTTAGATATTTTGTAAACCTTTTTGATAGAGTGTATCAAATCAATAAATTCTGAAAACTAAAATAAATAAACATATTTTTATTATGAAAATATAATTTATGGAGTAATAAATGCATGTAAAAATATTTTTTGAATTTAACAATATAATAGAAATTTTAGCTTGTATTGCCCATGTATTCATTCCTAAGTTGTCTTTTTTTATCCATTATAAATAGTATAATGTACTTTAATTTATAAAAAAATAACTATTAGTATTTGCTATTAAAATATTTCATAAATAATTTTAAAATTACTGCTTTTAATTTAAATATGTAAATAAAGAACAATATACAAATAATTTTATGTAAGAAAATGTTTTATTTGTTTAAAAAGTCTTAAATACTTTTAAACTGCTTGGACTCTTTATTAGTTTCCTTTTTTCTTTTCTAATTAAAAATTAATACTTAGTAAAGTTATTTATCAGGTCTTACAATTTCAACTAATATTTTTTTAGTTTTTTATAATAAAATATTTTACAATTTTCAACTTTAATATTTTTTTATATCAAAAAATAAAATAATAAACAAAATCAGCTCATTTTTATATAATTATTGAGCATTTTATGAACCTCTTAGAGTAATTTTTTTGTTTATCATTTATACCACACCAATAAATTCTGAATATTATTTTCATATTTATATTAATTTACTACTTTCACAAAAGAATGAGTGATTTTCAAAATTTAATAGACTGAAAAATAATAACTTTGATATTATTTAGATTAGTATTTATTTAAGAGAGCTATGAGAAAAGGTATATAATTCAGTCTGCTTAACTAGATATTTTATAAAATACTTAAATAATATTTTAAATTAATATGAAATAAAGCACAATTAAAATTTATTTTACTAAAGATTCATAAATTTATTTGAAAGTATTTACATTACCACTCTTATTATTGTAAATATAGGGATTAAATATTTTGTTCAAATTTACTATCAATTCAGTAAATTAAGTAATGCTTGAATTTTTCTTCTATTTCAATATTCAAATTAAGGATAAAGAAAGTACTTTGAATTCTAATTTTAAAATACACTACAGAAGTTTTATAAAAATTGTATAATAAAACATTTTTAATTTTTATAGATTCATCAATTTTGCGAAGAGCTGACCAATTTAATTTATATTTTTACTTTTTATTATCATTACTTTAAATTTTTTATAAAGTAAAGATGTAAGAATAACTTTTAGTTTTTATAAATACCCAATAAATTCTGAGTTATAATTAAATTTTTAATTATTTCAAATAATCTTTAAGTATAGGATCAAATTACATTCTATAAAATAAATACCAAAACAATAGGGATATATTTATTTCACATATCAGATTCATTTGAAGAGCAACATTTTTTAATTCTCGTTATGTAAAAATTATTTTGAGCTTACTAACATTAAATCAGTTGTTTTAATTTGATAAAACTAATATATAAGTATTTATTACAATGAAATACAAAATGAAATAAATTAATACTGCTTATTTATTTATATGTAATAAATAAAATATGTTAAATTTTCTACTTAATTACAGAAATTTATTATTTGTTACTACTTCAAAATTTAAAAAGCAACTAATGTTTGTTTATTAATATTCTTCTATTTTCATAAATATTATGTTTATTTACAATTATTATATCTAATAAAATAAATCTAAATTAATTACAAAAGTCTTTTAAAATTTCTCAATAATTATTATTTTTAAATATGATTCACATTTTAATTGAATTTATTAATATTCAAGTAATTAAAAATTAGCAACTTAACTCTTTGTATTGTCAAGAGGGTATACATAAATATCAATGTTAAGATTGTATGACTAATATTTTCAAAAGAGACGCTTTTCCAACTCCTTACAATCTTCTATGGTATAAATAATTCGATCAATATAAACTAAATAAAAAAACCCAAAAAAAAAGTAACTACTTCTCTTTTACAGGTATCTCTCCCTTTAAAATTTCTTCATTTTTTTTGCATTCATATTAAATTTTTTGAGTTAATATCAATTTATTTTCCTTATTTTGAAAATAAAATTGAAAGAAATTATTAAATTTTAAAAAATATAATTTACATAATTAGTAAAACTTTAAATTAAATAAAATATATTTTATGAAATTTAAGATAAAAATTGACATTCAAAAAATATAATTAATTCATCAAAAAAAAAAATTACCAAAAATCTAAAAATAAATTAAAATTCCATAAAAATTATTTCATTCAAAAAATATTTAGTCAGATTTTATTTAATTTGTTTAAAACATTTGAAGGAAATAATTAGATGGAAATTTATATTTAGTTAAAATCATACTTAGTAAATTAATATTAGAAAAAAATTTATAAAGTGTAAACAAGAAATATTTATAATTAATATATAATATTTAATATTTTTATTATTCATAAGGCAGAATTTTTTTTAGGTTAATGAGAATATGATTTATTTGTAAAGCAAAAACATGATTTTTTAATAATAGTAATCATTTTTTACTATTGATTATTTTTTGTGAAAGTGAAAAAGTATAAATATGGTAAATATTTTGGCTAATGTTTTATAAAGAAACGAATACAGACAGTATTAACCTTCATTAAAGCCTTTTTTTAAGAATTAATAAAAATATGAAAGACAATATGAGAGCTACAACTACTATTCCAACTAAGCAATAGATAGCGTCTTATGTTGACATGGTAAAATTTAACTGTTTAACTGGATCTTAAATGTAGCCTTAGCCTTCATAATTATACTCATTCCTAACAACTGCTATAAATCCATATTTTATAGGAGAAATATATTAAATCCAACCTATCCATGAGGCATAATCTGAAGCATTTTTATATAATCCTGCAAATAGCATAAAAGGCATTAAAACAAGAGGAGCTAAAGAAGTTGCTACTTTAGCATCACTAAATGCTGAGCCACCAAGATAACCAAATGCAAGACCTGCTAAACTCATAAGTACCATTACAAAAATAAATGTCAATACTCTGAGAGCTTCTTCGTCATTGAAGCCAACCATCCAATATAAAATCAAAGAACTTATTATTGGAAATATTATTGCAGGAATGATATCTACGATAATTCTACCCAAAAAATAAGTAAAAACTGTATAAAGCTTTTAATTTTCTTCTCTTAAAAATACATTTCTTTAAGAAGGAAATGTCAATATACTTGGATTAAGCTACAGCATAAAACTTAAAATTATGCATAAAAACAAAACACCATTTCTATCTTAAACATCTCTTTGAGATAGATTATCGTTAGGACCTGGCATTCTTAAAAAAACTAATCCAATAAACAAAGCAGTAATTATAGCTTATGCCAATCTTGCTCTCGATAGAATGGGATTTCTTTTTATAATCTTAAATTATCTTTCCGCTAACACCTTTATCTAATAAAGAATACTATTTTAGACACTATTATGTGGTAGAATTTCAACAGAAGTATTTTTTATTTCTTTTATTGCTTACTGCTCTAATTTATTCTTATAGCCTTAGAAATACTTTTCATAGTTTTTAACATTAACTTCACTTCCACCATGCATTATTGACATCAAATAATCTTTTTAATAAAAAATTAATTTAATTTTCAATTAATTAAACAGCTTACAATAAATTATATACCTGAAGGGTTGGATTTAATAGGGCAACTAAAACCAATACTGGAGAAATGGTTTATAATATTTTATTTTCCATCACCTTAATAAATAAATTATCCATCTACCATGAGTATTATATGGTCAAACAAATTCCAAATATCAGTAGAGGGTTAATGAATAGTGAATGTTACAGTTTTATCATTGTTATGAGCATAATTAGAAAGTAAATGAATTATGCTGTAAGCAGTAAAACTGTCTAATCCTGAAGTGGGCTCATCTAAGAAGATACATGAGGGATTGCTTATCAATTCATAACCTATAGAAGTTCTTTTTTTTTCTCCTCCGGAAATACCTTTCACAAACAAACCTCCAATAAACGTATTTTGACATTTTTCCAGTCTCAACTCCCTAATCATTTCATCAACTTTTTAGTTTTTCTCTTCAGCAGTACCTTTTGTCTTTAGATTAGCTGCAAATTGAAAGCACTCTTTTACTGTCATGGTTTCGAGGAGTATATCATCTTACATTACATATGCTGCGAATGTAGAAAATTTATCACTATCATAGGGCTAAGAGTTAGCCAATATTTCTCCTTCAAGTGTTTGATTTTTAGCATTAACTGCTCTTTAGCATAAGACATTTAGCAAAGTGGTTTTTCCAGCTCCAGAAGAACCTAATAGTTTAATTAATAATTTAAAATATTTTTTCATTTATTATTATCTAATTACCTAATATTGCATTTATTTTTCCACTCTTGCATATTCCCGAGACTCCTTTAAGGAGCTATTTAGGACCTTTTGATGTTTTTACTGTGTATTTAATATCTTTGAAAGTGATATTAACTTTGGTAGCAATAGGTAGCTAATTTTGAGGAGCTATGATAGGACTTAATTTTTTATTGATTTAGGACATCTTTTTTGGTATTTTATATTAAAATTTTATAAATTTAATTTTTTATAATTCATATAAATAAAATATACACACTTTTTAAACAAGAGACTTTAATTTACATTACTATATTCCTCCCCTAGAATAGATGAAAAATTATGTTATCTATCTTTAAAAATAAAAAGTAAAATAAATAGGCTCTTATGATTAAATAAAATATTTCATACCATTAGTTAAAACGTACATAATTTTAGGATTCAGATCAGCTATTTTATTCTATAATACGCTAAATACTTCTGCTCATAAATTGATTTTATTTTTTTATTGTGTAATGTCTTGTAAATTATTGCAATATACTGATAAAATCTAATTAAAAGCAGAAATTATAATTAATTAAAAGAAAAATATGAAAGAAAAATTTTAATTTTATAATTGTCAATCTATTACTTATTTTAGATTTAAAATGAAATTCAATATAAAAATAAAAGGTTTTTTTCTAAAAATTTTTAAATATTAAAGTAAATAAATATATTTTATAATTTCTTACAATCATCTAAAATTTCTAATTACTATTTAAAACATTTTTTAAGATAAAAAACTCTTCAAAATATATTGTTTATATTGATTGATGATTTCATTATCTTTGCGATCAGAATTAGTTAGAAATTTACTTTGCAAAAGGACTTGTTATATTATTTTGAAGATATTAAAAGTAATCTTAAAAAAGCTGTGAATAAGAATTAAATTATTCATTAACAAATATTAAAACATTTATAATAATAAAGATAAATTATATAATTCAAAACCTCTAAAAGCAAATTAATTATAAGCTATGAATCTTATATTCCATTTTTATTAGTTTTAATGCTAAATTATTTATGCTATTTATTATCAAAAATTTGCTATTCACAAGGATTTATAGCATTACAAAAAATTTAGAAAGTTTTTCTGTTCATATAAATGAAAAATAAACATTTTATATAAATTAATTTTATAAATTTAAATGAAAAAAAAATTTTTTATTATAAAAACATTAAATACTCATCTGATTTTAAAAAGATTTGATAAATTCTTATTTAAAAAAACAATAAATATATATTGATGCCTTATAAACATTTTTTATCTATAATATTAATAAAAATTAACATGTTTAGGTATAAGAAATCAGCAATATTCAAAACTAAAAATAACTCTACTTAAAAATTTTCAAAATAATTTTTTATTAATTATAATTTTTTATTTTTTGATTTTTAAAAAATTGTGAGATTTTTATATTTTCAAGTAAATTCAATATTATATTTAAAGATAAATGGAATTGCAAAAAATTAAATTTAAATCATCATTATTTATTCAAAAAAAAAAGGAAATATGGTTAACAATAAGAAAAAAAAAAATTATGAAAAATTAAGTGTTTCTTCATAATAACTAAACATAAAAAAATTGAAAGAGTTAAATTCAATTTTATATTTCGTTTGTTTATTCTAACTCTATTAATTTATTTTCTTATTTATCTTCTTTTATTTTAGAGAAGGAAGATAATTTGTGTTGTGGAATAATTTGGTCTATTACAAGATTAGTAGGAAAGCTAATTTTTCTTGCCTATTTAAGATTAATTAATTAATTTTGGTTTGCTTTGTTAATTAATATTCCAGTTTTACGAGGAGATTATTTTTAAGTGGAATTGATATTTAGTTAATTAGTATCATTACTTCCTTTAGACTAAACTGATGTTTTTGAATTTTATGATAATTTAATAATTTAATTAGAATTAGTAAATATATCTGATCTTTTACTTCTGCTTGATGTATTTGTGATAATATTAGACTAATAATTTTAATTGACTAGTTTAGATTTTGTTTGCTATTTACTTAATAGTGTTGGACTTTCTAAATTTTTAACTGAAAAAAATGATATGAAGTAAATTAATAAGTAAAATAAATTAAATTACAGCTAAAGATTTAAACTGTATTGCAGATTTCTTTTTTGTCATAATCTTTGGATGTAGATTAGCTATGTTCTATATTTGCTAGAGATTTAATATTATTTTAAGTTGCTGCTTCAATGATGTGGCTATCCTTAAGTTTCTTTTGATCTTTAAAGTTAACAAATTTATATATGCACATCTTTAATTTTTTCCAGTTTCTAAACACTCTATATGGGTCAGAAGGCTTGAATTTAACAGAAGAAAAAAGATTAGGAAAGTAAAATTTAAGTTTATAGATGAATTTTTAGAAGTAATTCATCTTGCTATAAGAATAAGGGAGTGGTTAAAGGAAGATTAGTTTGAGCATAAATAGCAAGAAACTTAAATTGCTAATTAATATAAAAAAGCTGATAATTAAAATATAAAAATCTTCAGTGTTAGTATAGTCATTAATAGGAAGGATAAGGAAACCAGTAAATATAAGTGTTATAGTTGAGTATTTTTCAGCTTGATTTAATACTTTAGAAACAAATGGTTAGATGATATAGATGAGTTAATTGTAGGCTAAAACAAGAGTTGCAACTAGAATAATTTTTATTGTTTATTATTCATAGAAAATCATTAAGGTGGAAATAATAGTGAATTTTAAAAAGATTTTAACAAATTCCCAATAATAACAACTTCTTTTATATTCTTGGTATATAAAACCAAATTGAAATTTCATTCTTATTTAATCTAAATACTCTCTATTTGATTTTAGTTTAAAGAAAAAGTAAATTGGTATAAATAAAGCCCATAGTAAGCAAACTGGAAAAAGAAAAGTGAACAGATAGAGCTTGTGTTCGCTATTAAAACAAGTTAAATTGCTCATTCCAACTATATATTAAATCTCATCAATTTGGGCACATGCCATATAAGAAAGGATTCTATTTAATATAGAAGGAGCAAAAAAAAAGTATAGGAAAATAAGACATGTAACCATTTTTATTTTGAAAGCTCTAACCATTTTTTAGATTTTTGATTTAGGTTTAATATTCTAAGAAATCATGTTAATTTCCTCATTTTCCTTTATAAAATAAAAAATCAATCCCTTAGTATATCTTAGGAGAATATAAATAGTTCTAATTAAAGTTATTAAAGCAAAGAGAATAAAAGGGTTTAATATCGAAAGAAGGCTTATATTAACATAAGTAGGAAGGTTTGTAAAATCAGAAGACAGACAATCAATATTAGCTGATACTATGCTGTTGGGATCACCACCAAATAACTCAGCTGACTATGAAAAGAATCTTGGAATGGGAATATTCAATTAGCTGAAGAGAGCTAAAATCTGTAAATGGTTAATAAGCAGTTTAGTATAAACTGCATTTAGATTTGTAAATTCGCTTATACCCATAGGAATAATTTTTGCTTTTCTTAAGTAATATGCGATACAACTTTTTTTAGCATATTTTCTCTGTAAAGAAAGCTAATATAATATGTAGATAATCAATATTATAATTAAGATTACCAAAATAACTATATTAAAAGAATTAAATGAATCTCTACAACTTCTGCAATTAGATGTGTTAAATCTACCAAACTTTTATCCCCAAACAGACCCTTTATAATCACATTCTTTACAAAAAACACCGATATAACCTTCTGCACATATTTTTTCAGGATCTGAGTAGAGCTATGCTTAACAATTCTTTGAATTATAATTACAATAAAAAATTTAATCTGAGCCTATATTTTTCCAATACTCATTTTTTAATTTAATAACATCTCTTTCACAAAACTCTGCAGACTCTGGGCATAGCTTACAAGTAAAATTTTTTTTCTTTTAAATATCTTTAATAGTTATATTTTCCAAGCTATATTTACCTATATATGATAAATTATTTAAATTATATTTAGAAAAATTATATTAATTTTTTAACATTTTTATTTTTAAATTTAAAAAAGTATAAAAAATTAAGTAATGTTGTTTAAATTAATTTATATTAGCAGTAAATATGAATATATTTAAAATGAAATTAATTTTCTTATTAAAACTAATAAATTATTACCACTTGGGCATGGACTACACAGAGTTAAGTTTTATTCTTCTTGATAAATAGGAACTTCTCCTCTCTAACAGATTGTAAAATTTATTTTTATAGAAACTTATAAAGGACTGTAGGGTACCTGTGAGTTGTTTTACATCACATAAGGATATAAATTTAATGTCTCTATACTTAAAATTTCCTCATTCTAAATTACTCCAATTAAAGTTATATTTAGTAAAAAAATTGGTTTTTCTATTTCAAAATTGTAAGTGCTTTTTCCAACTATCTTTACTTTGTTTTTATTCTTTTACATATTAAAGAATAATTAATAGCTTTTAAATTCTTGATAAATATAATCACTGAAAGCAAAATTATTTTGAGTCACGTTCACATTAGATGGGTTTTTTACAATTTAACCAGCTTCATCTAACAAAGCTATTTAAATAGGTTATTTGAGATTATATCCACTAGTGTGCTATATTGTAGGTATTTATATTATTTTTAAATTTTTATCCACGAATACCATCTTTTATGGAAAAGAAGTAACAGTAGAACCGTATAAAGTAGAAGTATTATTTAAAAATTTATTTTGTTAAATCATTAAAGGAATTTTAAAAGTATCATATTAATCTACTATTCTTATAGATGCGCCAACTGCAGCTTTATTTTTAGTAAAATTATTATTTCTAATGCTTTTTATTAAATTAGATTGTGAAATAAAAATAGCCCCACCAGATTCGGCAGCTGCGTTATTGTTAGTGAACTCACAATTAATAATAACATCTATTACTGACTGAGTAATGTATATTGCTCCACCAGATCCTTATAAGGATTTGTTTGAAAGAAAAACACTATTTATAATTTAAATTAGTTGAACCTGATAAAATAATACTCCTCCTGCATTATGTGTAGCAGTATTACCCTCAAATTTACTATTTTAAATAATAGAAAGTATTCCATTTTAAAGACAAATACCAGCAATACTCCTTGATTTGCACTAAAAAAAGGTTAAACTATCTCCAAAAAAATTATTAAAATTAAACACATTTATAATTCCTACTGGAAGAGCTGCAAAATCATTAAATAATATATTTTATGAGTAATCAATGTATTGGTTTCCATTTTATTAATTAATAAGATTATAAAAAATGGAATTGGTTATTTTTATAATAAAAGAATGAACAATTATGTAAGATTTTTAGTTAAAACTACTTTTTAATTTGATTTTATCTATGTTTACGACATTATTTTAAAGTGATATAGTTCGACTAACTCTTAACTCTTGTGAATCTAGAAATATAATGTTATTGTTGTTTTAAAATAATGAATCAAATATCCATAAATTTTCAATATTTTGAGCCTTTATTATAACTGCTAATCTCTATTCAGCTTAGAAAATCTGATTGAAGTTTGTGTTATTAAATAAAACTTACTTAGTTTAAAGCACACTTACAAAAATCAAAAAATTTTGTTGTATTTGCATATTCTATATTTAAAAGTCTTCTATGAGTATATTATTAATTTTATGGAAACAAATTAATGAACGAGCTATGAAAGGTTGTAAATTATATAACTCAAAGTTGTCACTAGAATATTCTTCATATACATTTTCACTTTCATCAAAGGAGCTTAGATTTGTAAATTATTCGAACACATTATTATCATCAAACGGTTCTCTTCTTAGTTATTCATCTAATCTAGTATAAAATTCAGCTTAGTTTAGTTAAATTGAGCTAATTTAAAAATTTTAACAGTTTTAAACTAATAAAATCCTTGCAATATTAAAAAAATTATTTTATTATATATTAATATTTTATATTGTGATTGTTTATGAATTATAAAACGAAAATATATAACTAGCTATTCCTTCATCCACAATCTAGAGATGGTAAACTGTTGGCTAAGAAATCTTTCTTTAGGGAGGAGTAGATGTTTTATTTTGAATCGAATAATCAATAACATTGAATTAATCATGATTAAATATTAAATCCTAATTTATTGAGAAAAAAGAAATAAATTTGTAAACTGGGATATCTGGTGTTAAGGAAGTTAAGTTTTGAGAATTTCTTATAAAGTAATAATCATTTTAGCTTTATGATTAGTTATTTAATACTTCGAATAATTCATTGAAAGGTGTAGAAAGAAAACAATTGTTCATAGTAAAATTGATTATCTTTATTTCAGTTGAGTTTTGAAAGCTAAATAGTGTTGAATAATCTATTGATGAAATATTGCTTACTGTGATATTAGATAAAATAACTTTACTGATATTTTGAAATAAAAATATAGGAACTTGCATTTAATTATTTATCAATTTAATATCTTTAATTACTAAATCTTTAATTGAAACAAAATTCAAATTAGCAAAGATAAAAGAATTATCAATTAATTCATCTTAGCCACTAATAGTTATTTTTTCTAAGAAGGCTGTTTTCAAGTATTTGCTTTTTAATCCATCCAATATTAATTTTCCATTTCCACTAAACGAAACATTCAAATTATATATTTAAAATATAGATATTGGCCCAAAATCAATATCTTAAGAAAGGAAAACACGATCATTATCTTTAAATTTGGTACCTTAAGTAAATGAAACATAAATTCCACTAGGACTGATATATTTTGTATCTAGCTCAGGAATATTAAGAAAAGTATTAGGATTAACTCTAATAACTAGATCTTCTACACTTATTTAAGATTATTTATAAATTTTTTCAATTTAATTATTCCAATACGCTGAATCAGACATTTCTAAAGATTCCTTAAACTCAAAAACACAAGTTTATTCATCATCGGAAATTTGCTATATCATAGATCTTAAGCTAAAAAAATCAAAGCTGTTATTAATAGAAATTCTCTCTCCATACCTAATCATATCAAGATAGAAATATTATATATCAGCTAAATTAAATGTTTCCATCGATGTTACTTCAAAATTTTTTACCAATAATGTCTGTACAGTAATCAAGGGAGCTATTATATTCTTAGGATCTAGAGAAAGTATTTTGATAGAATTTGTTAAAGTTATTATGAAAAAATTATCTTGATATAAATAGTCCTATTGAATCAAAGTTATATCCTTGATTGTTGAGTCTCTTAAAAATTCATTATAGTTAGATACAATTTTTAAATACGTTTAGTTATAAAATTTTTGGTAAACATTAATTGAGCTATATGAATATATAAGTAAATAATTAAAACAGTCTAATACATTAGCTTTCCCATAAGAAGGTTTATGCAAATTTGAATAAATCATTTAATTACTATCAATTGAATATTATTAAATGATAACATCATTAGTTGTTGATATCAATATTAAATTTTATTTAATATCTATGAACAACTCCTCAATATCATCATTAGTTTGAAACTTTTGGATTTATTATGTAAAAAATTTAGAACTATCAATATCAAAAATATGGTCCATACTTAGCAAAAAAAAATAATTTTAACATTAGATAATTATTTTATTATTTTTTTCCAGTATTTCAGCATCTTAAATATTAATATATTAAGTGATTTTACTAAGTGTATTAATTTCACTTAGCTATTATAATTCAAATATAATATATTTTGACTATGAGATGTCAGCTATGATGCATTTGTTATTTTTATCTACAGCAATTAAATATGACTGAGAAGGATATGATAAGTAGAATTATATTAAAAAATTATTAGCTGTTAACAAAGCTCGAGAAGTGTTTTAATCAGCATCAAAAATCTTAATTTTGAAGTTATTATGGCAAAATATAATTAATTACTTTGGATTTTTATCATTTTTAATTACCCATTCCGATTAAAATAGATCGTTATCAGGATCTTTATAAAAATTAACTAACTATATTTATGAGATGTTTTTATCATATTAAACTCTTGCTATCAGGTTATTCATAATTAATAAAAAATCAATAATATCTGATTAAGAATTTATTAGAGAAAAATCAACGTTTTGGAGGAAAGGATAGTTTGAAATTTTAGTAAAATCAATAATTGACTTGCTAATAGGAAGTTATCTTTCATCATAAGCTATCAATAAATTTTACTGAATATCCATTTAAAAGTATATGAATCCAAGCAATAAAGAATAGCTTTTAACATAGTCAGGAAAAGGAAGTATTATATTTTATTGATATACTAAATCTAAATTTATCTGTTCATAAAAGTATTCTTCAAAGCATTTAATCAAATTTGTACTTCTTTCATATTTAATTTTAGTTATTCTATTTTGCAAGACTATTGTGTATATCTTTTTACTACGTAGTGTGTCAACTATAAATATTTATTTTGACAAACCAATAATTAAAATGCTTCTTTTTTTATCAAATATAAATATATAGTTTGGATATTGATCATTTGCATTTACCGAAAGAGAAATAGTATAGTCTATCGTCTAATTTAATTAAATAAACTAAAACAAATAAAATGAATTAAATTAAGATATACTTTTAATATCGTTGCACTTGAAGAGTATTTTATCATTTTAAATCCTTATATGTTGTATTGATCATCAACATAAATTAAAGTTTCTTATTTATCATCAATATCAATCATTTTGATTAATGTCTATTTTAGCTTAAACTATCTTTTGAGTTAAAACTACCCATATTATATGCAATACACAAACAACATATTAGAATTCAAAGCTGGAATATGAATACATCCATGTATTTCATCAAAAACAGCCTAATTATTTATTAAAATTAATACATATTAAAAATTGATTAAATAATTAATTAATATACATCTAGTTGTTTCTTAATGTAAGTATTTTTAATTTTAGTTAATTCTATATCATTTATATTAATATACCTAATAAATATCAACTAGCTATTAGTATCTAGAATTACACAAGTTAGAGTTTTTTCAAAGCACTTTATGCTCTCAAAAATTGAATCATATGTTTTCTTAAATAAGACTTTACCTTAATATTAGATACTATATACATCAATTTAGTTATAATAAATATTAATAACGCTATTGAAGGTCTTCATTATGAGAAGCAAATTAACTTTACTATTTAATGCATCATAAGATTAAGTAGGTTTAATACACCATTTATTTGTAAGTGTCTAATAAATAATATTTATTTGATTATTACAAATATCTAAAAAATGTTTACCTTTATATCAAAAAGACATATTAATGATTTCAAATCTTCATAAATCAAAACATTCTAGAAATCTCCATCAGATCTTATGTCATATTTATTTGAATATAGCAGCTATTTAATAATCTATATTATAAATGTTTTATTTAAAAAAAATATATTTATTGAATAAATATAAAAACTTTGTATTAATTAATTTGGTCAAGTATGAGAATTTATCCATATACAGCTACAATTATCTTTTTGCATTCTTTGTTATAAAATATTTTTTACATCTCACTTAATTCACCATAATTTCTAATATTTATTTGCTAAAGAATTTATGAACTTTTATTCTCAATGACTACTAATTTATTTTAGTTAACATATACAAATATATTTAGTTCATTAATGTATTAGATTAAAGTAGTATTTGAAACATAGTAATCCAGTTCGTATGTTCCTGGGTATGCTTATGAAATTTAAATGCTACTGTTTGGATTGAATAGAAAAGAAATTTCTCCTAAATAGTTCTAAAATGCAAAATATCTCTAAGAAGGCTAAGAGAAAGAGCTGACTATTTCTTCAGAGGTATAGTTTTCTAACATCTTAAATAATATTTAAAATTTAAGTGAATCAAATAAATTTTTTACATTTGTTATTATATCCCAATTAATTATTAATGTTGATGTTTAAAGAGAAAATAAATCGATTCCCTAATTTTCATATATCAAAAGTGCTTGTTCTTAATTAACTAAAAAAAAGTCTAAAACAGTTTTTGAAACAGTTATTTCGCTTTAACTAAAGTTTTGACAATCAAACACTTTAATATTAATATAATCTTCAATATATCCTAAAATACGTCCGTTTATCCAACTAAAATTAGATAAATTTAATGTCCTTTATTTACTTATATTCTATTTTTATAAAAATATATCAAGTAATAAAAATAAATGGAAATATTGGTTATTTAAAATGATTAATTATTGATTTTTATCAAACATCTATTTGAAATTTAAAAATTTAATTACGTAAAGCTTCTAATATTTACCAATATCATATATTATAGCTTCTTTTTATCCCAATACAAATATACAGGTAGGAAATATATCAGCACTTATTTACTTTATAAGGAATTAAGTTTAAATTTTAAGTTATGCTTCACAGTTTTCTGTGTTCAATTCATACAAATAGCTATCTTCAAAAAAAATAATCTTACTATTTTGATTTTTAAAGAAATAATTATTGCTGTATGGAACATTAGAAGTGTGAATATAGCTGCAAACCTATATTTATTATAATTATAAAAATTTATCTTTTTTCTTAAAAATTTTACTTATTATAATTAATAGGTTTTAAGTATTAAATTCTATTGCTATCTTAAAAATATAATTTCTGAACTCATATAAACTTTAAGGTAATCGTATTGTTAAGTTAGCTAATTCAAATCTGTTTCTGAATAAATTTATATTTGATCTGTTTCTAATAAAAGAATTATTAATATCTAATAATTTATACTTAAAATATACCATTTGCATTTATTACATAGCTTTATAGGCGAATAGCAGAAAAAGACCTTTAAAATATTAATATTCTTAATTCCATGGTATCGAAGCATATTTCAATTAAATCACTATCCTAAATACTAGCTATTTACTGTTCTTTTTTGGGTAAGAGTGTTTAAGAGTCAATAGCAATAAGTTAAATAGATTTTGAATCAACAAGAACAATAAAGATATCTCCGATTTAATCAAATAGAGTATGTTTGAATTATTTCACATTTTATGGTTTATATTAAAGCGAAATGCTATTTAAAAAGTAGTTAGTCTCTAATTCAAAAACTATGAAATAGCCTTGTTAGCAAAACTATGTAAGTAAACTCCTGTCTTAATTGTAAATAAAAGCATTCTATATAAATTGATTTCCTTTATTTAAACTTAACTCTTCATTTTTTTGTAATTGAAATTAAGAATCAATTTATTAAATATCTTCTTAAGTAAAATTTTTTTGTTTTAACTTGAGAATGCACTATTAGAAAAATCTGTTTTTATTTGGAGTAATAACAGATATTTTAAATTGTTGATAAGGTATTAAAATGAATTAAAATTAACCAGAATCCTATTAAAATGGACCAACTAAGATATTCTGCACATTAATTTCATCATAATCTACTAATTATTAGCTAATTATTATCTAATAATAGTTTTATTTCATGTCATATATTTCAAGTTTTCTTAAGTCTGTTATTACCATTAAATATCTATTATAAATTATTTTTAGGTCATAACATACAATTTAAAAACTTGATATAATTTAACCTGATTAATCAAGTAAAAAAAAATAAAGATTATTTTGATCTCTAACATAAATCTGTTGTATAAATAAATTTACTAAGTCAACAAATTAATTTTTTATAAAAAATTACCCAATCTGAAATTTGTATGGAAACATATCTATTATACTTCTAGAGATCAGTAGTTATGTTTTGTAAAAGGTTTATAGAAATTCCAGAAATAATATTATCTTCATCTAATTCAAAAATCAATTAGTAGATAACAACCACTCCTTATTAATCAGTAGCAACAAGCAGGTTCTCTGTTAATTAAATGCTGTTGAATGTAAAGCTTTAATTTGAGGAAACTTAAATAATTTAATCGACCTTAACAAATAATAGTAAGTTTTGATTCAATAAAACAAATATCCCTGGATATTTGCAGTGCCACATATCAATTATTTATGTGTATTACTAATCTAAATAAAAATTTTATCATAAATAATTAAAAAATAACAATAAAATACTCAAAGACTAGATTGTCATTTTTTTACTAACAAAATCATATATCTATATATAACCATCTCTTATTATTTGGTATAAATAAAGATTTTACCAAATATTCTATACTTTAACTCCTTAATTCTTTTCTAAAACCTAATTGAGGATAATTTCTAAGTTTTCAAGTGCATAGAATATAATTTAAGAAGAAGTGAGACAACCAATTACAAATTTTTATTTATCCAAGATAAACCATTTGATAACCTAAATAAATTTTTTAGCTAAAAATACTAAAATATTTAAAATAGAATTACTTTGGAATTAACTTATATCTAAGCTTCAAATTTAAACAGCAATGAAGGGAATTCGTAAATTGCAATATACCCGTCTTCATAAAAGGAATATATTTGTTAATTTTATTCTTAGTTAAAATCAAAAGATTGTTATTATTTTGAAAGCAAAAAAAAAATTCAGTTTAATTAATACCTACTAGAAGTGCAAACTAGATTTTTTTACTGGAGCAAAAATCAGTTAGACTATCGTAACTAGGGCAATATGACTTTAGCTAGCAAGTATTCTATTAAAAATTTTTAAAAACTGTAGATGAGCAACTACTATTACATTTACCGTCATCAAAATAATATCCATAACTGCAAGTATTTACACACTTTTTATTTAAAAATCAATTACATAATATGTTAAATATCTTTATGCAAACTTACTTCGCCAGAATTGTTAAAACTAAACCCTTCTATGCATTCATCGCAGCTCCATATATCCCTACATTTCTTACAGTAAGATTTAGAACATTAAAAACATATTTTAGCTCCATTACCATTATCTTACACTGCGTAATCACATGTATCACTACAACTTTTATTGTGAATGTTATAATATTAATTTTCCTTACATTAATAGCAATCTTAATTAGTAGGTCCATAGCACTCAAAACAACTTGAGTCACATTACTAGCAAGACTGTGAATTCAAATCAAAATATTAATTATTTTAGCAATTCTGCTGACCATTTGCATAATTTTTTGTTAGAAAATATATTGCAAATATGCATAAAATAGCTAGCATTTAGTTTTTTTAGATATTTTTTACTAAGATTAAAAAGTAAAGTAAAAAAATAATCAAAATAATTGATGTTTACTTTAATTATACTTTATTAAGATTTAAAAGGTAATTATTGATTATTGATGCCTATGTATTTTACTTAATTATTTTATATAAATAAAATTTATTTTTTAATAATACTACTTTATTTTTATTTAATTTTCTCAATAGATAAATAAATAAATTTTACTTGAAAATATATATTATTTAAAACTAAAAATCATAATATTAAAAGTTGCTAAAAATATTTAAAAATGTTTTTTTATTTCTTTTAAAAAATTTTATTTTTTAAAATTCATAAGTTAGTAAAAGAAAGAAAAAGAGAAAATAAGAAAATTAGAGGAAAAAAAATATTTTTTTTTATTATTTCATTATTTATTTTAAGATGAGGAGTTATTTTAAATTAAAAAAAAATATTACTATTTTGTTTTCTTTTATTGATTAAGTAAATTATTTCTTCAAAGTTATATGATAAAATTATATAATATAAATAAAAATTTAATTTAATTAAGAAAATTACTACTTTAAAATTGAATTAAGCTAAGAGCAATAAAAATAATTATTTACTGTATTTTATTAAACTTATAATTAAATTTTATGATTGTATTGCTAAATCAATTGATATAAAATGTGTCTTTATTTTAAAAATTAGTAAACAATAATATATTTTCTAATTTATGAAGTTAAATATATAAACTTTTGATACTTCTTAAATACACAGAAAGCTTAATTCTAATATATTTTTTTTATCTTTTTTCAGAAGCTATTTTTACTTTTAAGAGTACTTTTTTTTTTTAATGAAAATTCTTCTTCAAATCAAATTGAATTATTTATTAGAAATTTCAAAAATAATAGAAATAAGATTTTTAATTTAATCCTTTTTAAAAAATAAATTTTTAAAACAACATAAATGGATTATTAAAAACGAGAAGGCTATTTTTAGATCAAAATCAATTTTAATTTTAAAAAAGTGATTTCCTTCTTTCTTTTTAAGCTTTATATTCTTTATTTGTTTTTAGCTTGAAAAAAATCAAATCAGAGTTGTTATTTTAAATTTATGAACTTATTGACTATAGCTTGACTTATGTTAGAGTTTATGAAGAAAATATTTTCTGGTTTACGCTACTTGGTTCCTAGTATGATTAAATATCAAATCTTTCAATCGAATCTTCCATTAGTTTAATAGAGGCTTTTTTTGAATTGCAATTTCTCATAAATTGTTATTAATTATATTTATTTATTGAGAATGTTGAGTTCATAGGTTTAATTTAAATATTTTGTTTTAATTATTTTGGTTAAGATTATTTTATATAAGGAGTTATTTCTAATGAATTATGTGAACTGATATTGACCTAAGTCTTATAAAGCTTGTACATTTATTCATTCAAAAAATTTTTTTATTTTTTCAGATTATAAAACTGTAAAAGAAGTTATCTAAGCTTTTTCCAATTCCTAAATACTCTATAAGGGTCTTATGGTTAAAATACTATGTAACGATAAAGTTTAGGAAATCTGCTACAAAGTTTAAATATTATTTTTTAAAAAATATTCATTTTAAAATAACTATAAGGGAATTTTTTAAGAAATATATGTTTTGCTATGAAGATAATTATACTTATATTAACTATAAAAAGCAAGGTCTGAATAATATATTTTATTAATATTTGGCTGTTTATCTATTCTGATACACAAAATATTAAAATATTAAAAATTAGAACTATAGTTAAGTTCTAATCACACTAGTTCATGTCAGTGGAAGAATAAGGCTTAACTTTTTTTGTGACAAGCAAATAAAGAAATAGTGATGAGAGAATATACATTTACTAGAGTCGAATATCTTTATTTAAAACTATTTAAGAACTAATAATTAATATTTTAAGATATATTTTAATAAATTCCCAATAATATATAGAAGGCCTATATTCTTGATAAATATATCCGTATGCTCTCTTCATATACATCCAACTTAAAAAATTTCTATTTAAGAATAAAATGAGCAAAAGTCCTGCAGGTATCAAAAATATCCAAACTATAAATACTGGTACAATATAAGTTACTAAGTAAAATTATTGACTATTTATATTACAGAATTATGATTAATCACCTATTAGCACAAATTTATCATCTACATTCTGGCATATCATATATGATAATATGGTTTTTATTACAGTTGGAGCATAAAAAAAATATAAAAATATAAAGTTAGATTTTAAATCAGCTAGATTATTCACTACAAATTATTTCATTTTATATAAAATCTACTTTTATTTTTATTTTTCTAACACTGATGGTCTATACTTGATAGTTGTAAGATAATTTGGAGATTTTAGACTAATAATCAAACCTTATGGAGTTTTGAAAAGTATTCTGAGAATTGCATTTGCTACAAAAAAAATCAAAGGATATGTCAAAGTATATATAAATTTATTCATATAAACAGGTAAGCTTAATATTAAAGATGAAATGAAACAATCAGTGTTCAAGAAAGATAATGAAAACTAATCTCCTCCGAATATAGAAAAAATGGAGAATAAAAAATTAGGTAAAATATTAAATTAAAAACTTCTAAACACTACCATGATTTAAGCATAGTTCACATACATTTTCAAATAGATTGATCCTTAATCAATAAGCTCACTTTTTCCCATAATCAAAAAGTAGGTTATCCTTAGGCATTTATAGGCACATTACTTTAGGGCGAATATTCTTTACTTGTTTATTTAGTAAGCCTGATAAAGTAGTATAATAAATATTTCAACAATTAAGATTAATATATTAGACCAACTGCTAGCCAATTTACAATCTTAGCACTCGTCTGTATTTAATCTACCATACTTTTCCCCCCAAATCACTCCTCTTAAGTCGCACTCACTACACTAAACGCCTATTGTTCCTTTTTAACAACCGAATTTATTATGAGGATCTTCTGGTACACAATTTTATGGATATTTTGAGCAATAGTAAATATTATCCGTATAATTTCCCCATCTCCAATATCCATTCTTTAGTTATATTATATCTCCTTCACAAAACTTGGCTTATTGTGGACAAATCTTACAAGAATATTATGAAAATTATTATTCACTTTAGCCTGTTGTGCTATATATAATCTCTTCAATACTATATTTACCTAAAAAATATTTTTTTTATCAAATAATTATATATATTTTATTTAAATATTGTAAATTACCGCTAGGACATTTATCACAAGTTATAAACTATTAATTTTGAATTGTTGGTATTTCTCCTCTAATACAACTTCTAAAATCAACAGTTATTGTTAAAGATAAAGTTTTTTATAAAATCTTTTTAACATTGAAATCAATTACATCAAATGGGATAGTTGTTTATATTGTTAATTAACTTTAGGTTAAAGGTTTAGCTATTGCAATAATATCGAAAATATATGCATTCTCTTCATAATCAAAATTTGATATTTTTGTTCCATCAAGTTATAAAGCTGTATTATTATTTGACATAATACTAAGTTAATAGAGAGAATATTAATTTAATACATTTATATCTTCTATTACTTATTTTTAAGCAGTAGTACTATTGGCTTTTTGGTTAAAATAGCCAGGAAATTTTATTGGTTGACGATCTTCATCAATTATGACTACTTTTAAAGTTGGATTTATTAAAGATCCGCTCTATTAGCTGTAAAGAGTATAGTTATGATAAATTAAATTATTTGGATTTTTAGGATCTATAATAGCTAATCCTTGAGGATTATAACTTAAATCCTTTCCATAAAGAGTAGCAATATTATCAGTAAAGGTATTTAATATACTATAGTCTCTTTTTTTATTTATAAAATATGGAAGACACTGAATTAGTCTAATAGCTCCTCCAATTGCTGCTTAGTTTTAAAAAAACTAATTATCTTTAAGTACTTTAACTTCACTGCTAATGATTATGATTGCGCCTCCTGAATCAGAAAGAGCTTTATTTTTCTAAAAAGTACAATTTGCAATTTAATTAATTGTAGATTTATATATAATCATAGCACCTCCATAACTAGTTTGGCTAATATTAGAAATAAATTCTGAGTCTAAAATATCAGAAGATAAGAGATTATTTATGATTAAAGCTCCAGCTCTTTCGTAAGACTGATTTGCTATAAATTTTGAATTAGATATACTTAAATACTATCCTTAATTAAAATATAAAGTAGGACTAAAATATGCCTTGCAAGACATAAAAACCAAATTATCTATCACAGCATTATTAAAATTAAAAATACTAATTACTCCTGTGGGTACTCTTTAGTATAATATTGTGTCAGCTTCTGAATAAAGTTTGTTGATATCTTATTATGTTTATGTATTTTCCAGGTTCGTAAATGATCCTTAAGTGATTTCAATATTGAAAAGTATCATTTACAAGAAACTTTAGTTACAATTTGAGTTTGATAAATGAATATTTTATAATTAAACAAAAAGATTAATTGCAGATTAAGCATTATTAATATTTATTTATTGTAAATGGGCTACTTTTAAATTTTAATTATTTTAGAAATCAAAAGTGTCTAATTGGAAATGTCTTATTCCTTATATTTTTAATAGTATTGCAGAAAATGTTGTTATCTGTTAGACATTTATAACTTCTAGTTAATTAATAGTAGTAAAATCACATTAGGTTATTTGAATAAAAGAAAACTCATTAGTTTTTAAAGAATTTTAACTAATTGTTAAATTATTAATCAATGCTTAATTAGTTAGTGAAATACTTATAAATCCTTTTAAGTATTCAAGAGATAAATCTATATTTTTATATTAATCTTTAGTATACATATCATTCAATTACAATTACTTCTGTTTTTCATCAACGTCAGTGCTATCATTGAATGTTTAAGGAATAAAAATCTACTCCTCTGCTGTTTCAAAATTTGGAAAATAATTATTAAAAATATTGTTTGTAATATTAACGTTATTCAAAATAATTAAATCAATTGATTAAAAGTTGAAAAGATTAGTTCCATTTTTCCAAATATTTTAAACTACATTTACACTTGATATGTTTACAATATAGCAGTTATAAAAGGAAAATAGATGATTATTCGTTGAATTTGGCTGAATATTAGATATGTTATTTCGCTAAAATAACAAACTATCTTAATAAATTTCTCCATCTGGTTGATTGTATAAAATATTTTTATAATCTTAGTCCTCTTAGGAAATAATAGTTTGATTGATTATTAGATTTGTAATTTAAATGTATGAACACTGATTAAACTTTATAATAGGTGTTAAGGAGAGCATAGAGATATTGCTAATGATTAAGGTATCAATATAAACATTTTAAATGTTATCTAATATTAATAAACCATTTGGAGAAGCTATATTTTAAATGCTTGAAATTTCAAAATATTGTAAAGAAAAAGATTAGATATTCGAAATATTAAAAGATGTATTAATAATATCATATTTCTCTAATTTTATATTTTAAAAATTTACTTTCTTAAGTAATGTTAATAAGAAAGATGAAAGTTAAAATTAGTAATGTCTAATAAATACCATGGAAATTGTAACATCTTTTATCTCTAAAATAGATGTAAAATTTAAATTTAATTAGGTTAATGGTATTGTTAAAACAATATCTTTACTATTATTATTATATCTTTTAGTTATTCTAGTTTAGAAGTCTTATGTTCTAATTTTATCTGAAACAAATGGAATGTGCAAAAAAGAATCACTATCATATGTAATTAGAAGGCTTTATATTTTTTATATATAAATCTATGCTCCAATTTCCATCATATACTACTATTATAAATTTGAAAAGAAATCACTTTCTTTGGTGAATAAATAAGAGCAAAATCCATTATAGGAATCAACTTGTTTTTATACATAATTATAATTAATGCTAATATAAAACTCTAATTATTAAACTTAACCATACTTCATCAATATAATTTAAATTTCCAAGGTCTAATATATGCCAACTAAAGCTAACTAAACTATATCATGATAGTCAGTGTTAAGTTACCAAAGCAATCTAACTTATTATAATTAATTCATGTAATCTATATTTATGAGCTAAATTTCTCCATTTAAAGTAATAAAAAAATAATGATCTAGTTGATCAATAATTGATTTAATTCTCATAGATTCCATAAAAAAAGAATACGAACTGATATACTAGTGATTCTACCTTAGATAAAAGTTAATATTCACACTACACCAAACAACTATATAGTATGTTGTGAATACTATCTAAGAATTGCATAAACATGGTTTTATTAAAGTCGCTATTTAAACCTATTCAGTTAATTTTTCAAATAATTATCCTTAAGATAAATCAAATACTCCTATATTATAATCATTCTTAAAAAGAACATATGTATAGTTTGAGAAGTTCCCATAGCTTTACCAATACAAATTTTCGATTATCTTATTCTAAAATACCATATGAACAGATTCTGATGAACTGGTATCATTGATCCTTATTATAGATAGCCAGCTTATTGTTGTATTTTATTAAGCCCAAGTCCAAATCATTAATTAGTCAGGAAACTGATAGTTAATAATAAATTAAGTATATTAAGTTAATTCTTATTGTAAAAATATTGATTTAGAATAGTCTGTTGTATTTATTAAGCAGTCTATTCTATATTTATAGGGAATTTCTTTTTGTTGAGTAACATCCCACATTCTAATTTAGTTATTAATATCAGCAAAATACACTTAAGTATAATACTCATTCACTTATAGAAATCTAACAAAATTATTTTAGTCTATTTAAATTAATTTAGTAAGTTGGTTTTTTTGAGTGTCTAACATAAATATGGCGTATTATTTAAAATCAAAAAAAATTACTCTACTACTTGTCAAGCTGTATACAACTTTTTCAGAATAAAAAGAATATTATTGATACACTTTTTAGAACTATAATGTAGAATTTGTATAACTAACCTAAATAATGAGACTACTCATTAGCATATAAAATTATAAACTTTAGTCATCACTTTAGTATTAAACACCAGCAAAAATAGCATTTGATAAATATTAATTTTCAGTGTTAAATAAATATGAAAATTCTATAGTTTTCTTTACTTTAATATCACTTTGATCGTATAGGAATAAAACTTTTTGTTAAATATCTAGTAGAATATTATAGTTATTTTAATTAAAACCATAATTTTTAATTGCATCTGGAAGAGCTGAAGTCTCTCTCTACAAAGACATATCTTATATGTTAAAAATTTCTAGTGTATCATCTTCTACAACTATTAAAATTTATCTAATTTTGTCAATTTCCCATGATATGAACTAACTTTTTATAGGAAACCTAAATTTCACATCAGGTTAAGACCCTATTGATACCACATGAATAATTTGTTATACCAAAATAAATAAAATCTATTTCTCTTTATAAAGGATTAGCTATTTAAATTATATTTCTCGAGATTCAAAAACATCAATCTACAATTATTTTAAAAATATAATTTTTAAGTATTGTATGGTTTTAAATTTATTATAATAAATTTAAATAAACATCTTATTCATTAAAATATATTTTTTTAAGCTTTTATAAAAATAAAAATAAAAAATATTACCCTGATTAAAGTTTTTGATGAATCATCTAAATCATATACACATAATTATTGCAAAGAGTTAAAATAAATTATTTTTTAATTCAAATCATTAAGTAGCATTTCAAATGCAATTTAATCTTTTACTAAAATAAAATTATATTCATTTCCAACTATTTTTACTCTTGCAATAAAATTAAGATTTCCACCCAAATAAATATATTTTTTTACTGTGTCAAAACAAATCTATTTTCATATTTAATTTGTATTGAATATTCATTACTATTTTATATTTTAAATTACTTACTTTGTTTAAATTTGTCTATGCAATTTAAAATAATAAGAAATTAGATACAACTATTTTCTATTAGTCAGAGTAGTTAAGGATGTAAACAATTTATTTGTCATCATTGTAAACGCAGGTATTTAAAAAATCATTACATTATATCTGAGATATAGCAAAGTCATATTATTGCTCAAAAATTATAGACTTAGAATTTATGCTAACAATTTAAATATACAATTGATATTTTATTATTATTATTTCTTAACTTTATATTAAAATTTAATCAACTGTATATTTTGTATTTGATTAATACTCTATACACCATATAACTAATTTATACTTTAAAATTATTTTAAAAATTGTATTATTTATTAAGTAATTTACTTAAACGTCATAAAGGCAAAGTTAAATCTTATAGGTATCATCCTTTAATTACTCTAAGAAAGCTACCCAGTTTTTAATTATATAAAGATTTGATACTATTATCTTATTGGAAATTGAGCTATTTATCTTTTTTTAAAGGAATAAAATAAATAAATATTTCAAAGAGATGTATTTATTACTTTATAATTATTCAATGAATCAACAATATACATGGAATAAATATTTTAAAGGATAATCTTATCAGCTTTTTGAACATAGATAGCTTAATTTAGTTAGCTATGCAAGTCATACAGCTAAGTATTAGATAAAATTAAATTTTAATCTAAGTCGATTATGATTAAATTAAAATTAATTTAAGCTATTAAAATATTTAATTCAATTATATAAAAATAAGAAAATATGCTATTGTCCAAATCAGCATCAAGCTATATAGGGTAAGATTGAACTAGAAATTTGGCAGGATTAGTAAATTATCTAAGCTAACCAGATCTTCCATAAAATATAAGATTCCTTTAATCTTAAAATACATTACCACTTATGAATGCTTCAACACCAAAATCAGAAATATACTATATTATTTCATTTTGTAGATATTTAATATATTTAAAATTAAAAATAAAATAATTACTTAACTAAATATCTAATTCTAAAATAAAATTATATTTTAAGAAAAATCATACAAAGCAAAGCCTTTCTCAAAAAAACTTATTGCTAGATAGGAGTCAAAAATGTTTTTGACCTGTGCTATTTTCTAATTGAAAGCTCTATTAGTAATTTTTAAACTATTACAATCAATCACCATTATTTTTTTACTATTGAAAATTAGAAGAGCTATACTCTCATTTATAAATGTTTATGAGGTTAAATCTTAACCATTTTTTAAATCTATTGTCTTTAAAAAAATTATTAAATATAATATTTGTTTTAATACATTTTTATTACATTAATAAGCCTGGCTAAATCTGTATTATATAATTAAAGCTAATTTTAAACTTAAATAATTAAAAATACAGAATTATAATATGAGAAAGCTGTCGTCGTATTAGTAGGGAAATTAATTTAGTTGATGATTTTTTGATTTTATATTCTATATTCACTGTAGCAATTTGGTTCAATTATTTTAATTGATTTATTATTAGAACTAATGTAATAATATATTACATTTTATTAATAATCACTATTAAATGTAGCAATCTTTTTTTATTTAAAATAATATTAATTCATATTATTTTTAAAAAAATGTAATAAAGAAAATAATAATTATAAAAAATAAATTTACATTATTTAAATTAAAATCGTAAATAAAAATCTTTAAGAAAGGATCAGATACTATTATGAATTGTTCTTATTCATATACATCCTATAAGAAGAAAATGGTACCTTGCTAGCATTTATTATTAACTTTCTTTTAAGCTAATTAATTAGTGAGTGAAAAAATATTTTTTAGAAGTTTTATTTGATATAAATATTACTTGTTAAAAGAATTGAGTAAAGGCAAAATGATAAGTCATTATAATTAATAAAAATAATATAAGTATCTAAGGCTTCAATCAAGTTATGTGATAAATTAGCATAATCTACTGAGGAGCTTACTTGTAGTTACTATTTAATGAAATAGTCAGTATCATCAAATACTATAAAAAGAATATTTTAGTTTGTGATCAAAATTGAATATATTTCTTTTATCTTTTTAAATTAAGCATTATACACTTATTTAATTATTAATCCATTTATTGATAAATCTATAGAATTTATAAAGATATTAGTATCAGAGTCAAATATTTGTAAAATACCTAAGCAATTCATATTTCCAAAGTTTCTACTTCTAGTAGATTAAATCAAGGATCCTGAGAGGAATGAATATTTACAAATAGCTTTATCATCAATACCTAACAATTATTGTAAATTATTGCCCCATTATATCTATTAAATAGGTTAAAAGCATTTATAATGATATATTTAGTTTTGATTCACGTATATAATCATTGAATTTGATTAATAAATTATATAATCAAAAGAATTAGAGAAGTCTGAGTATAAGCCATAAAAAACTAAACCAAAAGTCGGTAGATACTTAGTCTAAATTACGGATATTAAAATATCTTTTACTTCTCTTAATAGGTCATAAACATATATAGAATTATCTTTTACAAACAACAAATAATTTTTGTATTAGAAACATTCTAAGAAGTAGTTAGCCTCAACAGTAAAGATACTAGTTAAATTAGAATTCTGGATTGTATAAAACTAGTATGAGTTATAATTTGATTAATTTAACTATGTATAAACCTGTTTTAATTTATATAATTTTTAAAAAAATTATTTTTAGAAGTTAATCATATTTGTATAATAGTTTTCTAATTTACCCAATTTTGGTTGTAAAGTTTTGAAATATTATTGCAAATTATATCAGAAACAAAACAATTAAGTTATTTTAAGTTAGCAGCCTATGTCATTTAATCGTAGCTGAATTTGTTAATACATATATTGCATGACTAAAAAACTATTATCAAATAATTTTAGATTGAGAAAACTTAATAAATTAAATCATTTGAGATGCTATCGTAAGTTGAATTGTATACTTGTAGAAAACCAAATTCATCAACTTTAATAAAAACTAAGGTAGAATTATTTTGAAAATCAAAAAAACCTTAAAAATATTCGCTCCATACTGTAAAAACCTAATCTACTTCCTCTTTTATTTGATTAATTATTTTTAAAATAAAATATATTCAAATAAATAAAATACTAAGTTCAATAGAGTCGAATTAGACTAATTGTGTAGAATATAATTTAAAATTCCCATTTATAGGAGTTCTCCAAACAATGTAATCACTTCCTACCAGTTGAAAATCTTGATTTACAATTGGTGATGGAAGAGCTTAAAAAAACTGGATGTCATAATTCACCAAATCTAAATAGTAAACTGTCTAAGCTGTGATTATAACAATAATATTATCTTCAAAGACTTCATAATATGCTAAAACCTTTAAAGGAATTTAAACATACAATTTCTAATAAAAAAGTAATAAATTACTTCACTTTAAATGTCTAAAGAAATTTAAGTATAAAAAATTATATCAGGGAGATAATAAATTAGTATTTGTCCTTAACTATCAAAAACAAATAAGTGACCTTTTTTTAAATGGTAAGAATTAATTTTTCATTGAAAAATGTGTTATTTAAATTACTGCTAATAACTAGAGTGTAAAGAATTACACTCTGTAGACATTACTCTGATATTTAGTAAAATGAAGGGCAATTTTATATAAATTCACAAGTTCCAGTATTAATGTCTTCAAAATCTTGAGTAGTCTAGCATGAAAATTCACAACCCTCTAGCGTTTCTACCAAATCCCCTAAACATTGACTTCCACACTTAATTTTGATAAATAAAATTCAAATTAAATTATGAAACCTATGTTTTCTATGATTACTTTCCCTTTTTCATTTAAGAAGTACCCTTCATCGCATTACAAACAAATATCTAAATCATAGCATTTTTAACAGTGAATTACATTACATGCTAAACTTATATTATTTATTCTCACCTCTGACTAGATATCATCTTTCTAGCAAGTAAATGCTTCAGTAAAATAAATTTAATCTTAAGGGCATTAAGTGCATTCTCTAGGCGAACTACCAAAACACTTACCACACATATCAGAGCACATATTACATTCATTTTAGGAGATATCATAATACTAATTCTCTTTACACTATTAAGAATTTACTAATCTAAAATTTAAGAGTAAATTTATCTTAACTGATAAGATTATTAAAGCTTTAAAATTTCTAACCATTATTTCTACTTAGTCTTTTAATTTTTTTTGATAAATGAATTGAATGTAATAAATTAAATAAAAAAGAGATTCCAAATTTGTAAACTAAAAACTATTATTTAATAAATATATCTAAAATAATTGAAATTTACAAAAAGTAAAATATTACTATTTATTTTTTTATTTAAATTATTACTTTTTATAACTCTTATCTATGATTAAGAATTTAACCAGTAAAAAAATAGTATTTTTCATTCTACATATATTTAATAGTACTAAAGCCTTTTATCATATCTTATTTAATACTTTGCAATAACATACATTATTTTATTAAATTTTCAAGAGTAAATGTGCATAATTCATATAATTTGACTTCTTAATCTAAAGTCATATATTATTAAAAATGATTTTTTATAAAAATATATTTATCGTAATTTCTCATAAACATATATAGATTTTGATTGTATATAACATTTGTTAAGTATAAATTTAAGAGTTATGAAAATAAAAATGTGAATTATATATTTTTTGATCTCAAAATTGGATTATTACAATATTTATAATTAAAAAAAATACTAATATCATATTTAAAAATAACTTTCTAAGTTTTGTTTTTTTATTTTCAGCTAAAATTATTTCTAAATTAATCTCAGAAATTTTGTAATAATTTATTTTCTTTCTGGCATTTACTAAAAAAAATAATTACAGTTAATTGTTTGAGCTAGAATAATAAAAAAAATTATTTCAAATTTTAAAAGGAGTAGTGTAAATATAAAGTTTATCGAAGATTACGAGTTTTTGTTATATTTTATTGATTAATTAATTATGGAAAATATCTATTATATTTTTTTAATATTATATTAATTTCATTAAACTCTCTTTTTAAGGGTTGAAAGAAAAATATAGGCAAAAGCAGTATAGAATACAAATAAGCCTACTATACATCCAAAAGACTCCCATCTATTTAAATCAAGATCTAGCTATTTTATAGGATCTTAAGGGTATCCTCCATCTGAATAAGTATATTCATTATCAACTAAAGCCATGAACTAATATTTAAAAGGACATATGTATTAGAACCAGCTAATCCAAGATGCGTAATCAGAGGCATTTTTATAGTAACCACCAAATAGCATAAAAGGCATTAAAAGTAAAGGAGTAATAGCTGTAGCAGTTTAGGCACTGCTAAAAGCAGATCCTCCAAGATAGCCTATTGAGAGACCAGTTAAGCCAGAGAAACATGAAATCAATATAAAGAAAAATACTTTTCCAGCATTATCATCATTTAATCCAACCATCCAATAAATAATTAAACAAGAAATAAAAGGGAAGATAGCAGAGGGGAACATATCTACAATGAATTTACCAAAGAAGTAGGGAGTGACTGAATATAATTTAGCATTTTCTTCTCTCAAAAATACTGCTCTTTCAGCTGGAAAAACTAAGATGCAAGGCTTAAGACTCATCATAAACATTGAAACTACCCAAAAGAACAAAATACCATTTTTATCATTTACATCTCTCTAGGTAGGATTATCATGAGGACCAGGTATTTACCAATAGATTATTCCCAAAAACACAGCAAGAATAATACTTTGAATGAAACGAGCCTTAAATAGAATTGGACTTCTTTTCAATATTCTGATTTATCTAAGAGCAATTTATCCAATTTGATAAAATGCACTTGTGTGTACTTGTTTATATGGGATTTCTCCTGAATAGGACTGATCTATTTCACATTAAACTCCTGCCTTTAGCTGATTATCGTATCCTTAAAAATAAACTTAATTGTTTTATCTATTTGTTTCACTTTCTTAATGCATAATCGACATCAAATAATCTTTTTTATTTTAAAATAATAATTTTACATAAAAGACTAATAATTTATTCAAATTAATTTAAAAACTTAAAACCATAAAATATTTTTATATTTTAAAATTAATTACATAAAATATTTTAAATGAAAATTAATATTTTATTTTTCATTATTAAAAAAAAAAATCATTTTTATTTTTAAGATTTAAAATCAAAAAATTAAAAAATAAATACCTGCTGGATTAGAAAACTAAGGACATTTAAATCCAATACTTTCAAAGTGATTTATTATATCACTGCCACCTGGGCCTTAATAAATAAATCTTCCCTCTACCATGAGCATAATTCTATCAAACATATTCCAAATATCTGAAGAAGGTTGATGAATAGTGAAAATTACAGTTTTGTTTTTATTTTGAGCATATCTTCTCATCAAATCTATAATGCTATAAGCGGTAAAGCTATCTAAACCAGAAGTAGGTTCATCTAAGAAAATACAAGAAGGATCGCTGATTAGCTCATATCCAATTGATGTTCTCTTTTTTTCTCCTCCAGAAATACCTATTTTAATTTTTAGACAAATTTATCATCAATTTAAATAAATAATAACTAAAATAAATTGCTTTTATTATAAAATTTGTTTTATTAATTTATAAATAAATTTTCTAATTACCTTTGACAAAATGCCCTCCTATTAGTGTGTTTTAACATCTTTCTAATTTGAGACTTTTTAAGACTTCTTCTACTTTTTAAGATTTTTCTATATTAGACTTTTTTATTTTTAAGTTTGCAGCAAACTACATGCACTCCTTAACGGTCATAGTCTCCAATAATATATCATCTTACATAACATATGAAGCAAACTGAGTGAACTCTTCAGATGAGTAAGGTTTATTGTTAGCTAGAATCTCACCGTTTAAAGAAACATTTTAATTTGCTCTAACTCTCTAGCACAAAATATTTAGTAATGAAGTTTTACCTGCTCCAGATGAACCTAATATTTAAAAATTAAATTATATCAATATTTGATATAAATTTCTTATAAATTTACCTAATATTGCAGTTATTTATCCACTTTTGCATATTCCACTCAATCCTTTTAAGATTTATTTTTACCCTTTCTTCTCTCTTACTGAATATTCTATATTTTTGAAGACAATATCAATAGAATTTTGTTTAGCAGTAGTTTGAGTGTATTAAATTTTATCGTAATCAGCCATTTCAATTTTTTAGCTTTGTAAGTATTTATTTTTTTTTAATCAAATTATATTATATGTATTTAATTGAGTTCTCCTTTTGAAAAGAACAGAATAGAATTAATAGAATTGAAATTCATTCTAACATTGTAAAATTTTTGAATGATCATGTAATTTCTGATGAAATTTAATTGAATTTAACATTTTTTTTCCTTAATCTAAAATGAGAAGAAGAAAAAAATTTCACGAAGTTTCAGAATCACATTATTTACTCAATTTTTTTATTTGAACCTCTTTTTATTGATTTCCATATATTATTAGAAATCCCTTTAAAATGCTAATTAATTCATTAAAATATATGTATTCTAGTAGTAAACCCAATTCTTTTTAATTTTATCAAATTTTTTTTAAGAAATTTTAAAATATTTTCAAGGTTTTCTGCATTTTACATTTGAATTGTGTGTAAATAATTTGTTTGAGCTTGTATTATATTGTTAAATTCTGATAAATTTCAGAGATTAATTAATAATTTAATAAAAAATTTTTATTTTTTTAAATGAAAGCATTTATTTACCCATAATTTATTTAGGTTTTAGAGTAATTCGTAATATGTTATCAGAAAACTCATAATAATCATCTATTTTTCTTTTTTGTTATTCAAATTTAACTTTCTATTTAACAAAAAAAGTAATAATTAATTTTCTTTGGAAAAAAAGTTAATTGTAATAAAATAAATAATCGTGATTTAAACCATGTTAAATTGTGCATTTACATTTTTTATGAGTAAATATAATTTAAATTTATTAAGTAAAAATTAGCTAAATAATTTTTTACGATTCATAAGAAAAGTTAGCAAATTTTTTTATCTTAATATATAAATACTAAATAATTTATTTTTTAGCTTTATATAAAATACTAAATAAGTTTATTATTTATATTTTACCACACTATGCTTTTATTTTATTATAAAGTTATTCCAGAAAACTCTATTTATTTAATTTTAAATTAATTAATTGAAATTCAATAATAAAAATAATAAAGTAATGTTTCTATTTTTCTAATTTACACAGTATAATTTTATTTTAAAATAATCTTAATTTTCATTTTATAAAATACATACATTGAGGATTATCAATTACTCCAATAATCAAATAAAAAGAATTTATTAAAATATTAAAATTTATAATTGAAAAACAAAATATTTTTAAAAATATTTCTAATATTATGTAGAAAAAAATATTAATTTTTTAGCTAAAAAATACAAAATAATTTTTGAATTCATAATTAACTTTTTTTCTTACTTACACAAATACCTTTTAAACCGTCTTAAAATATTTATTATTGAACAAATAAAATCTGCTATTTATGGAATTTAAAAATAATAAATGAAAATAAATAAAAAATTCAACTTTTTAAAGATTAATTATAGATTGCTTACATAAATAGTGTATAAAATTTACAATATAATTTTAATTTAGTTTTTTTATTCAAATTAATTTTTTGATAGTATTTTAAAGTTTATAATTAACAGCTAATTTTTTTAGTTTTATTGCTGTCAAATGATTCATTGTAACCTTTTTTTAAGAGTAGATAGCAAAATAAAAGCAAGAGTTATGAATAAAACGAAGAGACTAGCCAAAACTATTATAGACTCCCATTTACTTAAATTAAATGAAAGTTATTTTATAGGATTGAATGGATACTCAATTCCATCATATGAATATTCATTTTAAGCTAAAGCACTAAAACAATATTTAAAAGGTGACAAGTATTAAATCCATCCTATCCAAGCAGCAAAGTCAGATGAATTTTTATAGAAACCTGAGAATAAACTTAAAGGCATCATTAGCAGAGGTGTTAATGCTGAAGCAGTTTTTGGGTTACTAAAAGCACTACCACCAAAAAATCCTAAAGCTAATCCAGTTAAGGCTTAAACACAGCAAGTAAGTAAGAAGAAGAAGACAGTTCCTGCATCTTAATGATTTAAATTAGCCATCCAATATATAACCAAAGAGCAAATAATTGGGAAAATAATGGCTGGAATGATATCAACTAAAGTCTTTGCTAAAAAATAGGGGCCAACTGTATAGAATTTAGAGTTTTCTTCTCTCAAAAACACAGCCCTTTAAGCTGGAAATGTTAATATAGAGGGCTTTAAATTCATCATAAACATAGCAGTAGTCCAGAAGAATAATAAGCCATTTCTATCATTGATGTCTCTTTGTGTTGGGTTATCGTATGGCCCTGGTATTTACCAGTAAATTGCACCAAATAGTAGACCTATAAAGATACTTTAAAAGAATCTTGCCTTGAAAACAAGCGGGTTTCTTTTAAATATTTTTAGTTATCTTTTTGCTATTTCTTTTGTTTAAAACCAAAAGGTTGTCTGATAATGACTATCAGGTATTTAAATACCATGATTAGAATTTTGAATCATCTCACTAATTATTGGTTTAAGCTTGTTATTGTAGTTTTCAAGGTAAAACTAACTGTTATCAATTTTGTTGTCGATTGTTTAGCTCATAATTTTCATCAAATAATCTATTTTAATAAAAATAATAAATAAAATTAGAGAATAAGATAAAAAATATTTTTTTGAATAAAGAGTTAATTAATTTTAATTACCTGCAGGGTTAGATTTTATAGGGCACTTATATCCTAAACTAGAGAAGTATTCTATAATTTTATTATTTCCAGGGCCTTAGTATATGAATGACCCTTATTGCATTAATATAACATGGTCAAACAAATTCCAAATATCAAAGGAAGGCTAGTGAATAGTGAAAATAACAGTTTTATTTTTATTTTAGGCAAATTGCTTAAGCAAATGTATTAAACTGTAAGCAGTAAAGCTATCTAAACCAGAAGTTGGTTCATCCAAGAAGATACAAGCAGGATTACTGATAAGTTCAAAACCTATAGAAGTTCTTTTTCTTTCTCCTCCAGATATACCTATTAATTTTAGATATGAGGGGTAAGATATATATATACTGAATTAATTTAGATATTACCTTTAACAAAAAGACCACCAATAAAATTATCTTGACATTTCTCAAGCTTTAAGCTTCTTATGGTTTCATGAACCAAAGCTTCCTTTTATTCTTAAGTTCCAGCAGTTTTAAGTTTAGCTGCGAACTAAAAGCACTCTTTAACAGTCATTGTTTCCATTAATATGTCATCTTACATAACGTAAGAAGCAAAATTTGAGAATTATTTAGAATTATATGAGATATTATTAGCGCAAATTTCTCCAGAAAAATCAACTTTATTAGTCTTTTTTATTCTGTGACATAATAAATTTAGCAAAGAAGTTTTTCCAGAACCTGATGGACCTTTTATATATTAAAAATTTAAATAAATTCATAAAATAAATATTTTAATTTACCTAAAATAGCACTTATTTATCCACTTTTAAAGACACCATCAACTCCATTAAGAATACATTTTTTACCAGTTTTGGTATTAGCATAGTATTACAAATTCTTAAAGGAAATATCTATTGTTTATGGGTTAATTTAGTTTTCTAAATCGATGTTTTTTACTTATTTAAGATTTGACATTTTATATAGTTTTAATTTTATTAATTTAATTGTATTCATATTATAATTTATTATAATTTAATTCAGCTTTTATATAAGTAAAATATCATAAATGTTTACATCTTTTGTAATCAATATTAGTCTGATTAAATAAATTAATGGTTTAAAATTAAATAACATTGCAAATTTTATGACAAAATTTGAATTAAATTAGACAAACAATTTTTCTTTTTAGACAATTTAAAAAAAGAATTTTCTTAAATTATCTATCTAAAATATGGAAGGCTAATTAAAATAAAAATATTAAAATATAGTTTAAAATATTCAAGTTTATCAAAATAAATCAATTAATTTCCTTTGCTAAAACATTTTATGAGTGATTTTGACATTTGAAAATTTTAAATATGTAAATAGATGATTGGAATTGTTAGATTCTCTTTAATTTATCATCAGCTTTTATTAGCTGTTCACAGGGTTATATTGAATGTAAATTAATATAGACAACTGAAAAACATAATTATAAATTAATCAAATGAAAAGTTATTAATTTTATTAATTTATTACAAGCTATTATTTCTAGATAATTCTTTTACTCTTTATATAAAATTCAATGAAATATTTTAAAAATTAAATTTTCAAGAAAATAATAAAAATAATTAGAAAGAACTAAAAAAACATCTCAATAAAATATTTAAAATATTTTATTATTTTTTATTTTTATTTAAATAAATTTATAAAAATAGAGGTCTTTACTCATTTTTACATCATGATCAGATTCTAATAGTGCTTTTATAGGTTATAGATTATGTAATTAATTGATGTTAATTAAAATAGACAACTATTTGTTTTTTGTATTTTGTATGCAACTATCTACAAAGTTTTTAAATAATCTTTCATATTTATAATACAAATAGCTAAATTATTATTACTAAGATATTACTATTTCTAATTTTAAAAGTATTTCACTCTATTAGTTAATAACAATCAGAATGAAAATTTCTAATTCATAAATCCTAATTAATTATTATATTAGTTTCAGATGATAAAAAATAATAAAGAATTTTGAACGTTTCAATGAAACAATTATGAAAATAATAATCAATTAAAACGAAGATAATACCATATAACTATACCCATAATAAATAAGCCATTTATTTTTTCATTAAAAACTTCTATTTATAGTTTAAAAAATTTAATTAAGAGCACATATAGAATATATATAAAAGTATGTTAGCAAAAAACTTTATTAATTATTTATATTATAAATGCAAGAAAGAATTTATCAATTCAGTTATTTTAGATTATAGACAACTTAAAGAAAACTTACTATATAAATTGGTTGAGTGTATTTACAAGTTTAAAAGGTATATTAATTAGTAAATTAGAATTTTATAAATTTAATAAATTATTCATTATAAAGTTTTTTTTGATCTGTATAAAAAGAACAAAGCTAATGTAATAAATCCTAAAAACATAAGGGCTAAGTATCCAACTGCTTCCCATTTATGGAATTCTATATTTTCTGAGTCTATAGGATTAGGTATAAAGTAGGTTTCTTCATATTCGTTTCTGACAAACGCTTGATAGGCATATGTATATGGGGAAAGATATTAAAACCAAGAAATCCATGAAGCTAAATCAGAGCTATTTAATTTTTTCAATATTAAAAAGTTAATAAAGATTAAATAAATAAGAAATATTAATAAACAAATATTGCAAAAAAAAAGCTTAATGATTCTAAAATATTAAAATAAATATACCTATTTTTGTAATATCCAGAGAAAGGCAAAAAAGGAACTGTGACTAATTAGGCAACAGCAAAGGCTGTATCTGGGTCTTTGAAGAGACAACCTTCAAAATATCCAGCAGCAATTCCATTAAACTGTAGCATAATTAAAACCAAAGTAAAGAATAAAAATGCTTCGAAACTTTCTCTCAACCCAACCATCCAGTAAACTATTAATTTTGTATGAATTAATTAATATTGAATTAAATATTTTAAAAATACCTATTGAAGAGAAGATAATAGGAATAATGAAATCAGAAACAAGGTCAACAAATAACTTCCCAAAAAAGTATGGAATTATTTTATACAGCTTAGAATTTTCTTCTCTCAAAAATACTTATCTTTCAAGTGGGATAGTTAAAGCGCAAGGATTCATCGCTTCCATAAAAGCGCCTGAAGCCAAAAAGAATAAAAACCCATTTTTATTTCTAACATCATTTATATTATGAGGATCATTCTTACCATCTATTAGATTGATTGGAAATAAATTAATAAACTAAAATTGAAAAAAATATTTTTACCTGGCAATTATAGATAAATAAGACCCAAAAAAACACTTAAACTGAGCACTTAACCCAACTTTGCTTTAAATAGAATAGGACTTCTTAGTTGAATTTAGACAGTTCTCTTCACAATATAGTAGAACTGCAAAAATATTGAAGTATAAGATACATTAAGTTATACTTAATGTTTGTTAGAATTTTCTATTTCATATTCAACTTTCTTCAAAATCATAGAATCATAGCTTTAAAAATAGATAGGTGCATTTCTAATATTTTATTCGTTTTCTTGATGCATGATAGACATGTAATAATCTTTATATTATTAAATTAAATTACTAAGAAAAGTTATTAAAAGAATAATATAATATAATTACCAGCAGGATTACAAAGATTTGGACATACAAATCCTAAATTATTAAAGTAATTAGATATTTCAGTGTTGCCAGGACCTTGGTAAATGAATCGACCATTTACCATCAGCATAATTCTATCAAGCATCTACCAAATATCAGAGGAAGGCTAATGAATAGTTAGGACAACTGTTCTATTTTTTTCATGAGCAAATTTTCTAAGTCTATTTATAACTATGTAAGCAGTAAAACTTTTTATATTAATTAAAATGATTATTATATTGATGAACTATGATATAATTCATTTACCTATCAAGTCCTGATGTTGGCTCATCAAGGAATATTGCATGAGGATCGCAAACTAATTCATATCCTATTGATGTTCTCTTCCTCTCTCCTCCTGAAATTCCTTTAACAAAATGGCCACCAATCAAAGTATTTTAGCATTTTTCAAGCATTAAAAGCTTTATTACTTCATTTACTACATCATCTCTTTTTTACTGGGTTCCTTTCACCTTTAAGCAAGCAGCAAACTCAAGACATTCTCTTACAGTCATAGTTTCCATTAAAATATCATTTTACATAACATAGTTTGCGAAATTAGAAAATTAATCTGCTGTATACTCTTTTCCATTAACTTAGACTCTCCCTTCTAACATTTATTTCCCAGAATTTTATATTCTTTTAGTAAGAATATTTAATAAGCTTGTTTTTCCTGCTCCTGAAGATCCTATAAGTATATTAGAAGAAATTTATAAATCTGAATTAAGCTAAATATGATAGTACCTAATATTGCAGTAACTTAAGAGTTTGGGCAAATACCATCTACTCCTTTTATGATTTCTTTAACTCCTTTGCTAGATTTTACAGAATATTTTAAGTTTGAAAAAGTAAAATCAAGCAAGCTTGAGCTATTTATACTTTGTTAAGAAATTATCTTGTTCATATTGATTTATTTTAGTTAATTAAATTTTATATAAATCAATTCAAGTAAAGAATCTATTTTTAAATGATGAACTTGATTCTAAAATTTTTGAAGCATCATGCAAATTTAATTAACATCTAATAAATTCTTATATTAAAAATATATTAGATTGGTTAATTAATATTCTATCTGATTGAATATTAATTAAGATTTGTAAACAAAAAGAAATTTATTATTTTGTGGTTAATTAAACCAAAATCCTTAGATTTCTTTATTTAGATAGATAGTTAGATAATTGATTGACTTTAAATTTTAGTAATCCTCCTCTGAATAATTGTATTTCCTTAATCATTTCTGATAAATTAAGATATTAATTACTTTAGACTAATAATTTTAACAAATAGAAAATTAAAAATAAAAATCAGAAAAATGTGATGCTTGCTTGAAGATAATTTGATCTCAAATATTTTATTATGATATTAGTATTTATTTTTATGAAAATTATATTTACTTACATTCATTTAAAATTTGTTATATTTAATTTTTAAATCCAGTGTAAGAAATTAATTATTGCGTACTTTTTCTTATTTTAATTATAAAAGTAATTAATTAATTTCTCAGTTTTTAAAATTATAATTTCTTTTTTTCTTTTTTTTTTCTTTGTAATATTGGAAATTTCTAAATAGATATTATTTTTAAAACAAGCAAGTTACTCTTAAAGAGAACTTAAGATGTGAGTGTTATTCTAAAAAATAATATTTTGATTAAATGAGATATTTGTAAATTTAAATAAAAACAGATTTAATAATATAAACTATATTTATCTAATATAAAAATCTATTTATAAATTGTTGGATTTTAATTATTTAAAGATAGTAAGAAAAAGTTTATTTTAGGTACTTAATATTTTTAAAGATTAAGTATTATATATTTAATTGTAAGATTTTAAAAACTCTATTATTAAAATTTCTATTGTTACTCGATCCAAATTTTAATTCCAAATACTATTGGTTTATTCTTTTCAAATATTAAAAACTATGCTTACTCAATAAAAAACATTATATAACAAGATCATTTATTTTAATTGTTTTTTAAATAATGAAGATAAAAAGTAGTAGGAATTTTTTAATAGCCCATTTAAGAATAAAATTAGTTGAGCTACTAACCATATTTTCAAGATATTTTTTGTCTAAGTTGAATTAAATTAGTGGATATAGAATATTCAATTAATTTTGAATAATTAGTAAAAACCAATTAAATCTATTAAACCATTTATTTCTTTATATATTAATTAGAATTTATTGCAATTTACATAAAGTTGAAAAAAATAATAAATATAATTGATTACTTAATTCATTTTTTATTAATCATAAAATATCATAAAAATTAATATTTTATTTTTTAGATATACCCTAAATCCTCTCTTAATTAAGACCATCCACTCCCAAAATTTTTTTTTTTAAATATTCTTAAAATTTTTTTTAATTAATTTTATTAAATAATATTAAATCTAAATAATAAACTATTTACAATATGATTAGAAGTAAATGCTTATTAAATATAACAAAAAAATAAAAATATATGATTATAGAAAGAGAAAAAGTGAAAATTAAATTCTATAAATCAAAACCAATTTATTTATTTTACAAAAGAAAATTCATTTAGAAAATATATTTCTGTTTGAATTTTAAATATTATTTTATCAATAATGACTTTGAAAAATATAATAAATAGGTAAAAATAAACTTCTAGTTAAGATAAAAAGAATATTTAATATTTGAGTTATTAATATGAAAGATAAGTCGAAATATATTATAAATATACATTCAAATAGCTTAAAATATTAATCAATTGATTTATATTTATTTAGTATTAATTAGATTTAATAAGTTCATTATAAATTCTTTTTAGATCTATACAAAAAGTAGAAGCCAAGGATTAAATATCCTAAGAACATTAGTGCCAAATACCCGACAGCTTCCCACTTTGTAAATTCAATATTTTCAGATTGAATTGGATTAGGTATAAAATATGTTTCTTCATATTCATTTCTTACAAAAGCTTGATATGCGTAATTAAAAGGAGATAGGTACTAAACCCAAGAAATCCAACTTGCTAAATCCCCACTTTAATTAAATTTTAATTTAGTTTTTATTAAAAATAAAATTTATAAATAATATTTTACCTATTTTTATAATAACCAGAAAAAGGAAAGAAAGGCATAGCAATCAATTAAGCAACACCAAACGCTAAATTAGGATCTTTGAATAAACATCCCTCAAAATATCCAGCTGCGATTCCTGTAAATTGTAAAACTATCATAACCAATACGAAAAATAAAAATGCACTGATATCATTTCTCAATCCAATCATCCAATATGCTAAAAATAAATATGATTTTAGAGCAATAATTTATAAATAATTTTACCTATGGCACAGAATATAATTGGTATAATAAAATCTGCTATTAGGTCAACAAACAATTTAGCAAAGTAATAAGGGAATATTTTGTAAAGTTTTGAATTTTCTTCTCTTAAAAAAACTTATCTCTCGATAGGTATAGACAAACAAGCTGCATTCATAGATTCTAGAAAAGCACCAGTAGAAAGGAAAAATAAAAATCCATTTTTGTTTCTGACATCTACAACATTATATGGATCATCTTAACCATCTAAATAAGAAAAATAAAACATTTATTTATTTATTTTACAATATATAAAAAATTACTTGGTAATTGATAATAAATTAATCCTAAAAAAATTGCTAAGCTGATTACTTAACCTAATTTTGCTTTAAATAAGATTGGACTTCTTGTTTAGATTAAAATAGTTCTCTTGACTATATAGTAGAATTGCATGTAAGTAGGGACTTAGGATGTAGAAGGATTAAATTCTACTTAACTGGAAAATTTGATTTCACTTAAAACATTCTCTTTTATTAGTTTGTCATAATTTTTATAATAAATTGGGCAATTTATCTAATTGATTTTCTTTTCTTGATCCATAATCGACATGTAATAATCTAAATTATAACAAAAATATTAATAGAAAATATTAAATGTCACTTTTAAATATTTTTAATTAATTAATTAATTACCTGCAGGATTAGTTAAAACAGGACATTTAAAACCTTACTTTGAGAAATAATTTTAAATAGAGTTACCACCTTCACCTTAGTATATAAACTTACCATCAACCATCAATATTATCCTATCTAGCATACTCCATATATCTGCTGAGGGTTGATGAATAGTAAGGACAACTGTTCTATTCTTTTTGTGAGCAAAATTCCTTAATCTATCCATTAAGATATATGCAGTAAAACTAATTAGATTAAAATAATTTTTTCAATTAATACAATTTTTTACAATGTTTTTTAGTATTTATTACCTATCTAAACCAGATGTTGGCTCATCTAGAAATAAAGATTAAGGATCACAAATTAATTCAAATCCTATTGATGTTCTTTTTCTTTCCCCTCCAGAAATACCTTTTACAAATTAACCCCCAATTTGAGTATTCTAGCATTTCTCAAGCTTTAATTATGTTATTACATCATTAACTATTTCATTTTTATTAGTTTTTGCTCCTTTATTCTTCAAGTTTACTGCGAACTAAAGACATTCCCTTACGGTCATGGTCTCTGTAAGCAAATCATCTTACATAACATAATTAGCAAATGTTGAGAATGTATCTGCTGTGTAAGGCTTTCCATTCACTAAAACTTCTCCTTCTAATTGTGATTTTTTTGAATTAGCTATCCTTTTAGAAAGAATATTTAAAAGTGTAGTCTTGCCTGCGCCAGATGAGCCTGTTAAAAATAATTTAAAATCAAGCTAACAAAAATAAATAATGATACCTAATATAGCAGTGACTTATGAGTTAGGGAATATACCATCTACACCTTTGATAATTTCTTAAGTTCCTTTGCTTGTTTAAATCGAATATTTGAGGTTTTTGAAAGTAAAATCTAATAAATTAGAGTTATTGATATATTCTTCTGAGTGAGTTTTATTCATTTTTAATTGAGTAGTAAAGTATTTTATTTCTAATTATTAATAATAACTAAACTTTATTCTAACTAAACAAGATTTAAAGCAGTAAAAATATCTTTTTATAAATTAAAAAAGACAGATTAAACTGATTAATTCTTGTATTGATAAATTTTTAGTGTTTAACCTTTAATTATTTAGAAAGAAGAAAGAAATAAATTTCTTAATTTATGTAAGAATTTTAAAATCAAATAACTAAATTGAAGTCTGTTTTCTATTTTTCTATTAGTCTTTTGACAAATTTTAAATTTAACTTTAATTGATTAAAGCTTCAAGATACAAACAAGTTTTGAATATATTCATTAAAATAATTTTTATCTTATAAGTATTTTATTTCACTTATGAATGTTTAATAACTAACAGATTTTATAAATATGTTATTTTCTTTTTGATTTTACAAAAATATAAAAAAGTTATTTTTGCTTCTATAAATCTTAAATTTGATAATATATTATTAATAAAAATATGGTTTTTTATGTTTATCATAAAAACAAATAGAAAATTCGTTTAAAAATATTGAAAAAATTTGGTCAATTTTTTTAATAAAATTTTCTTCTTATCTTTTCTCAAAGCAATTAATTTAGTCATTACTTTAAAACATCAAGCTTTTATTCCCTAATATCGGATTTAAACAGAAAATTTATAATTATGATTATTTTTCTATTTCAAACCTTTTTTCTTTATAAAAAAGACAGGAGTTAACAAAATTGCTTAGGGGTTGTAAATTTGTAAAAATTCTTTGTAAAATAATTATTTTTTTAATTTTGTATAATTTATTCTCATTTTAAAAAGTTAAATATAAATATTTATTTTTAACAAACATTTATCAAAATATATTTGCAAATTAATTCAATTAATATTTTTAATTCTAAATAATATATTAATTCTATAATCACTATAATCTCTTTCTATTACAAACTAGGCAAAAGCAACTAATTATTAAAAGGCCTATTATAAATCCCAGTAAAATATAAACACATTCCCATTTTGAGAATTCTAGATTCAATAATTCGGTAGGGCTTGGAATAAAATGAGTGTTTTCATACTCGTTAGCGGCTATAGCATTAAAACTATACTTTATAGGAAATAAATATTCTATCCAAGAAATCCAGCTTGCTAAATTTTTTCTAATAAAATAAAATGAATTTAGTTAAATTTAAAATATTTATTTATTTATTTATTAACTACCTATTTTTGAAAAATCCTCCAAACAAAGCATTAGGAACAAATATTAATGGGCTCATAAAAACAGCTGTTTTTACATCAGAAAAGATAGAACCACCTATATAGCCAAGACTAAGACCAAGTAGACTGTTTAAAATCAAGCAAAAAAAGTAAAAAAATACATTTCCTACTGTGCGATCATTCAATCCAACCATAAAAAATTCTATTTAGATAAAATTATAGCTTTTTATTATTTGAAAAAATGTGTTTATAATTACAAATTAGTCCATATAAAATCGGTGAAATTATTTAAGGTATTATCTCTATAGCTAGTCTTCCAAAAAAGTATGCATAAGGTGAATAAAGATTAGAACTATCTTCTCTTAAGAATACCTTCCTCATAGAAGGAAAAGAAACTGAGCAAGGCTTAAGCGACATCATTAATTAATTTATACAAACAAAAAAGAGAAGACCGTTCCTATCATTCATGTGTCTGATGCTGGTCGGATGATTACTTCCATCTATTGATGAATAAATAAATAAACTGTTTAAAATGTTAAAATTTAAAAATTTAACTTCAACCTTCTGATTAGAAATATATTAATCCTACAATTAATCCCATAATAATAGCCTGGATTATACGAGCTCTAAAAAGTATAGGATTTCTTTTAACATTCTTTAATGATCTTTTAGCTATTTGCTAAAGTTAGTATAGAAATGGAGTTTAAAACTTATAAGCTAAAATTTCAGATTTTTCTCTTTGCTCTATTTCTTTTTCAACTTGCAGTTTTAACAAAGAACCATATTTTTAGAAATAAATAGGATAATTCTAAGCATTTTTTTAATTTAGATGCATAAGACTCATGAAATAATCTGATTTTTTATTAAAAAAATAATTTTTCAAATTAAATAATTAAATTCTTAATAAATAATTTAAAAATAATTAAATTTTTTATTACCAGCTGGATTTTACATTCTCGGACAATTAAATCCTTAGTTTGAGAAGTAATTTAAAATGGCCTCATTACTTTTTCCTTAGTAAATGAATTATCCTTCTACAAGAAGCATTATTCTATCAAACATCTACCATATATCTGAAGAAGGGCTGTGAATAGTAAATACAATAGTCTTTTGTCTATTAATGGCATATCTTTTTAGTTCAGCTATCAACAAATATGCTGTGAAGCTTTAGAATATAAGCAATAAAATTAAAATTCACTTTAAAAATAAATAATTTTACCTATCTAACCCTGATGTTGGCTCATCCAAAATTATTACAGAAGGATTTGTCACAAGCTCAAAACCAATAGATGTCCTTTTCCTTTCTCCTCCAGAAATTCCTATAAATTATAATATCATTAATTTTTAAAGAGAAATCATAAAAAATAAATTTTTATATAAATCTAAAACAAAATTAAGTTAAAGAATTATTTTTGAATATTCCAATAAAAGATTTTTACCTTTTTTAACAAATTAACCTCCTATTAATGTATTTTAACATCTTTCTAATTTTAAAATCTTTATGGTTTCTTATACTACTTTGTCTTTTTCAAGTTAATTGCCTGGTGTCTTAAGATTAGCTGCAAATTATAAGCATTCTTTTACAGTCATAGTCTCTAAAAGAATATCGTCTTACATAACATAAGTACCAAAATCTGAAAATTTTCTGTATGTAATTTCAGTTTAGTTAGCTTATATTTTCCCACGAACAGAAATTGCCTTAGAGTTTTCTATCCTATCTGTTAACACATTTAGCAGTGTAGTTTTTCCAGCTCCAGAAGAACCTTTGAAAAGATAATAAAATTAAAAATAGTCATATTTGTAAAAATATTTACCTAAAATAGCAGTGATTTATGAAGACTTACAAATACCTGAAACATCTGAAAGCAATTATTTTTTTCCTTGCTTTGTTTTAACAGTTACTGTGACATTTTAGAAAGTTAAGTCTATAGGATTTTTATTTATCTCCATTTAGTGAAATAGTTTTTAAAGATATTAAAATATGTTTATAATTTTTTAAATAATTTTTATACAATTTTCACTCCGAAAAAATAAGGTATTTATACCTATCTGCAATATTTCTAGATAAATTCTATTTAAAATAAGAAAAAATAATATAAAATTTATTACAATAAAATAAAGATAGATTCATATAACTTTATCACCTTAATGTAATTTTAAAAAATCTAATTAAATCTTACAAAAACTTGATTGATTTAATAAAATTTGATATAGCAATAAATTTAAAAAGTATTATTTCAATTTTATTAAATTCTTTATTTTTTCTAGAATTTTTCTAAGAAAAAAATTTAATTAATCATTTATATAATGACGATATTAACAAATAATATTAAAACCTTATTATAAAATTTAATCTATTGATTTTAAAAAGTTAACTTAAAATATTTTTAAAATGAATTTATTGATTAATTGTTTAGCTAGTTAGTTAATAAAATTTCTTTTAAATCATTTATTTTTATTTTTTTTAAAACATAGAAATCAATATTTAAAAAAATATTTTATTTTAATTATATGATCATCTTTAATATTTATAAATTACTTTAGCAACATTAACTTTCATTTAAACAATTTTGAAAAGTTTTATTTAATAATAGAATAAATTTTATTCTAGCAAGAATGGTAAATACTTAATATAAAAAACAAATAAACAATTTTAATAACATTTTTTTTGTATTTAATTATTTCATTGTAATCTTTACTTTTTAATAGCTAAAAATATATAGCTTATGATTAGGTATCCAATTAATAAACATAACAATATATATACTGATTACCATTTATTGCTAATTGCAGATTTTTTTTTTGTAATAGAGAGATAAATAGTGAGAGGTTACACCTATAACTATTTATCTCTCTAATAAAAATTAAAATAATATTAAATAAATTTATATAATAGTATTTAATATATATTTATGTATTTTGTATGAAGTTTATAATAATTTAAATAAATTTAAAAATTTAACTTTTATTGAATAAATTTAAATCTAAATAATAAACTATTTTCAATCTTATTTGAAGTAAATACTTATTAAATATAACAAAAAAATAAAAAATAAAATTATAGAAAGAGTAAAAGTGAAAATTAAATCTATAAATCAAAACCAATTTATTTATTTTACAAAAGAAAATTCTTTAGAAAGTAAGTATATTTCTGTTTGAAATTTAAATATTATTTTATTAAAAATGATTTTGCAAAATATAATAAACTGGAAAAAATAAATTTCTAGCTGTGATAAAAAGAATATTTAATTTTTGAGTTGTTAATATGAAAAGGTAAGTCGAAATATATAATAAATATACATTCAAATAATTTAAAAATTAATAAATTTATATATATTGAGTATTCATTAGATTTAAGTTCATTATAAATGTTTCTTAGATCTATACAAAAAGTAGAACCCAAGGATTAGATATCCTAAAAACATAAGCGCCAAATACCCAACAGCTTCCCACTTTGTAAATTCAATATTTTCAGATTGAATAGGATTAGGTATAAAATAAGTTTCTTCGTATTCATTTCTAATAAATGCTTAATATGCATAATTAAAAAGAGATAGGTACTGAATCCAAGAAATCCAACTTGCTAAATCCCCACTTTAATTAAATTTAATTGAGTTTTATTAAAATTAAAATGTAATAACAATATTTTACTTATTTTTATAATAACCAGAAAAAGGGAAGAAAGGCATAGTAATCAATTAAGCAGCACTAAATGCTAAATTAGGATCTTCAAATAGACATCCCTCAAAATATCCGGCTGCGGTTCCTGTAAATTGTAAAACTATCATAACCAATGTGAAAAATAAAAATGCACTGATATCATTTCTCAATCCAATCATCCAATAGGCTAAAAATTAATATGATTTTAGAGCAATAATTTATAAATAATTTTACCTATGACACTGAAAATAATTGGTATAATAAAATCTGCTATCAGATCAACAAACAACTTAGCAAAGTAATAAGGAAATATTTTATACAGATTTGAGTTTTCTTCTCTTAAAAAAACTTATCTCTCGATAGGTATAGATATACAACCTGAATTCATAGATTCTAGAAAAGCACTAGTAGAAAGGTAAAGTAAAAATCCATTTTTGTTTCTGACATCCACAACATTATATGGATCATTTTAACCATCTAAATAAAAAAATAAAATATTTATTTATTTGACAATAAATTAAAAATTACTTGGCAATTGATAATAAATTATTCCTAAAAAAATAGCCAAGCTGATTACTTAAGCTAATTTTGCTTTAAATAAGATTGGACTTCTTGTTTAGATTAGAATAGTTCTCTTGACTATATAGTAGAATTGCATGTAAGTTGGGACTAAGGATGTAGAAAGATTAAACTCTACTTAACTTGAAAATTTGATTTCACTTAAAATATTATCTTTTATTAGTTTGTCATAATTTTTATAATAAATTGGACAATTTATCTTATTAATATTCTTTTCTTGATTCATAATGGACATGTAATAATCTAAATCATAGCAAAAATATTTATAAAAAATATTAAATTGTCATTTTTAAATATTTTTAATTAATTACCTGCAGGATTACTTAAAAGAGGACATTTAAAACCTTACTTTGAGAAATAATTTTAAATAGAGTTTCCACCTTCACCTTAGTATATAAACTTACCATCAACCATCAATATTATCCTATCTAGCGTATTCCATATATCTGCTGAGGGCTGATGAATAGTAAGGACAACTGTTCTATTCTTTTGGTGAGCAAAATTCTTTAATATATCCATTAAGATATAAGCAGTAAAACTAATTAGATTAAAATAATTTTTTGAATTAGTACAATTTTTTACAATATTTTTTAGTATTTATTACCTATCTAAACCAGATGTTGGCTCTTCTAGAAATAAAGATTAAGGATCACAAATTAATTCTAATCCAATTGATGTTCTTTTTCTTTCCCCTCTAGAAATACCTTCTACGTGTTAACCTCCAATTTGAGTGTTCTAGCATTTCTCAAGCTTTAATTGAGTTATTACATCATTAACTATTTCATTTTTATTAGTTTTTGCTCCTTTATTCTTCAAGTTTGCTGCAAATTAAAGACATTCCCTTACTGTCATAGTCTCTGTAAGCAAATCATCTTACAAAACATAATTAGCAAAGGTCTAGAATGTCTCTGAGGTGTAAGGTTTTCCATTCATAAAGACTTCTCCTTATAATTGTGATTTTTTTGAATTAGCTATCCTTTTAGAAATAATATTTAAAAGTGTAGCCTTGCCTGTGCCAGAAGAACCTGTTAAAAATAATTTAAAATCAAGCAAATAGCAAAAAATATATGATGATACCTAATATTGCAGTAACTTATGAGTTAGGGAATATACCATCTATACCTTTGATAATTTCTTAAGTTCCTATGGATGTTTAAATCGAATACTTGATGTTTTTAAAAGTAAAATCTAATAAATTAGAGTTATTATTATATTCTTCTGAATGAGTTTTATTCATTTTTAATTGAGTAGTGAAGTAATTTACTTATAATTATTTATAATAACTAAACTTTATTCTAACTAAAAAAGATTTAAAGCATTAAAAATATATTTTTGTAAATTAAAATAAATACATTATACTGATTAATTCTTTGATAAATTTTTAATATTTAATTTTTAACTATTTAGAAAGAAGAAAGAAAAAATTTCTTAATTTATGTAATAATGTAAAATCAATTAACTAAATTGAAATTGGTTTTCAATTTTTCTATTAGTCTTTAGGCATATTTTAAATTTAACTTTTAAAGCATTAAGATACAAACAGGTTTTGAATATGATATCAAAATTTCATTAAGTTAATTTTTACCTTCTAAGTATTTTATTTCACTAATAAATGTTTAATAATTTACAGGCTTTCTATATAGGCTATTTATTTTCATCTTGATTTTGCAAAAATGTAAAAAAGCTATTTGTGCTTATATTAATCTTAAATTTGATAATATATAATTATAAATATAAGATTTTTTATGCTTATCTGAGAAAGAAATAGAAAATTTGTAAAAAAAATATTGAAAAAATTTAATCTTTTTTTTTATAAAATTTTCTTCTTCTGTTTCTCAAAGCAATAAATTTCGTCATAACTTTAAAGCATCATGCTTTTATTCCCTAATATCAGACTTAAACAGAAAATTATAATTATGATTATTTGCTTTTTCAAGCTTTTTTTCTTTATTAGAAAAGACAGGAGTTAACTAAATTGCTTTGAGATTGTAAATTTGTAAAAAGCTCTTTAGTAAAATAATTTTTTTTTTTAATTTTGTAACAATTATTCTAAATTTAAAAAATTAACTTAATATAAAAATATATTTTTAACAACATTTATAAAAATATATTTGCTAACAAATTCAATTAATATCTTTAATTCTAAATAATATATTTATTAAATTATCACTATAATCTCTTTCTATTACTAACTAGGCAAAAGCAACTAATTATTAAAAGGCCTATTATAAATCCCAGTAAAATATAAACACATTCCCATTTTGAGAATTCTAGATTCAATAATTCTGTAGGGCTTGGAATAAAATGAGTGTTTTCATACTCGTTAGCGGCTATAGCATTAAAACTATACTTTATAGGAAATAAATATTCTATCCAAGAAATCCAGCTTGCTAAATTTTTTCTAATAAAATAAAATGAATTTAGTTAAATTTAAAATATTTATTTATTTATTTATTAACTACCTATTTTTGAAAAATCCTCCAAACAAAGCATTAGGAACAAATATTAATGGGCTCATAAAAACAGCTGTTTTTACATCAGAAAAGATAGAACCACCTATATAACCAAGACTAAGACCAAGTAGACTATTTAAAATCAAGCAAAAAAAGTAAAAAAATACATTTCCTACTGTGCGATCATTCAATCCAACCATAAAAAATTCTATTTAGATAAAATTATAGCTTTTTATTATTTGAAAAAATGTGTTTATAATTACAAATTAGTCCATATAAAATCGGTGAAATTATTTAAGGTATTATCTCTATAGCTAGTCTTCCAAAAAAGTATGCATAAGGTGAATAAAGATTAGAACTATCTTCTCTTAAGAATACCTTCCTCATAGAAGGAAAAGAAACTGAGCAAGGCTTAAGCGACATCATTAATTAATTTATACAAACAAAAAAGAGAAGACCGTTCCTATCATTCATGTGTCTGATGCTGGTCGGATGATTACTTCCATCTATTGATGAATAAATAAATAAACTGTTTAAAATGTTAAAACTTAAAAATTAAACTTCAACCTTCTGATTAGAAATATATTAATCCTACAATTAATCCCATGATAATAGGGATTATACGAGCTCTAAAAAGTATAGGATTTCTTTTAACATTCTTTAATGATCTTTTAGCTAGTTGTTAAAGTTAGTATAGAAATGGAGTTTAAAACTTACAAGCTAAAATTTCAGATTTTTCTCTCTGCTCTATTTCTTTTTCAACTAGCGGTTTTAACAAAGACTCATATTTTTAGAAATAAATAGGATAATTCTAAGCATTTTTTTAATTTAGATGCATAAAACTCATGAAATAATCTGATTTTTTTAAAAATTAAATTCTTAATTCATAATTTAAAAATAATTAAATGTTTTAGAAAAAATAAAAAAATTATTTTAATTTAAATTTTTATAAAATTTTTTATTACCAGCTGGATTTTACATTCTCGAACAATTAAATCCTTAGTTTGAGAAGTAATTTAAAATGGCCTCATTACTTTTTCCTTAATAAATGAATTATCCTTCTACAAGAAGCATTATTCTATCAAACATCTACCATATATCTGAAGAAGGGCTGTGAATAGTAAATACAATAGTCTTTTGTCTATTGATGGTATATCTTTTTAGTTCAGCTATCAATAAATATATGCTGTGAAGCTTTAGAATATAAACAATAAAATTAAAATTCACTTTAAAAATAAATAATTTTACCTATCTAACCCTGATGTTGGCTCATCCAAAATTATTACAGAAGGATTTGTCACAAGTTCAAAACCAATAGATGTCCTTTTCCTTTCTCCTCCAGAAATTCCTATAAATTATAATATCATTAATTTTTAAAGAGAAATCATAAAAAATAAATTTTTATATAAATCTAAAACAAAATTAAGAGAAAGAATTATTTTTTCAATATTCCAATAAAAGATTTTTACCTTTTTTAACAAATTAACCTCCTATTAATGTATTTTAACATCTTTCTAATTTTAAAATCTTTATGGTTTCTTATACTACTCTGTCTTTTTCAAGTTAATCGCCTGATGTCTTTAGATTAGCTGCAAATTATAAGCATTCTTTTACAGTAAGTCTCTAAAAGAATATCGTCTTACATAACATAAGTACCAAAATCTGAAAATTTTCTGTATGTAATTTCAGTGTATTAGCTTATATTTTCCCACTAACAGAAATTGCCTTAGAGTTTTCTATCCTATCTGTTAACACATTTAGCAGCGTAGTTTTTCCAGCTCCAGTAGAACCTTTGAAAAGATAATAAATTAAAAATATTTACCTAAAATAGCAGTGATTTATGAAGACTTACAAATACCTGAAACATCTGAAAGCAATTATTTTTTTTCCTTGCTTTGTTTTAATAGTTACTGTGACATTTTAGAAAGTTAAGTCTATAAGATTTTTATTTATCTCCATTTCGTGAAATAGTTTTTAAAGATATTAAAATATGTTTATAATTTTTTAAATAATTTTTATAAAATTTTCACACCTAAAAATAAGGTATTTATACCTATCTGTAATATTTCTAGATTAATTCTATTTCAAATATAGATACATATAACTTTATCACCTTTATGTAATTTTAAAAAATCTAATTAAATCTTACAAAAATTTGATTGATTTAATAAAAATTTGATACACTAATAAATTTTATAAATATTGCATCAATTTTATTAAATTCTTTACTTATTCTAGAATTTTTCTAAGAAAAAAACTTAATTTATTATTTAAATAATGATAATATCAATAAATAATATTTAAACCTTCATATAAAATAAACTTAATTGATATAAAAAATTTAATTTAAAATATTTTTAAAAAGAATTGATTGATTAATTGATTAGCTAGTTAGGTAATAAAATTTCTTTTATATCATTTATTTTTATTTTTTTAAAACATAGAAAGCAATATTTTAAAAAATATTTTATTTTAATTATATGATATTCTTTAATATTTATTAATTACTTTAACAACATTAATTTTCATTTAAACAATTTTAAAAAGCTTTATTTAATTATAGAATAAATTTCATTCAATTTAAATATTATTATAGCAAGAATGGTAATACTTAATATAAAAAACAAATAAACAATTTTAATAACATTTTTTTTGTATTTTGAATAATTTCATTGTAATCTTTACTTTTTAATAGCTAAAAATATATAGCTTATGATTAGGTATCCAATGAATAAACCTAACAATATATATACTGATTACCATTTAGTAAATTCGAGACCGAGAAACTAAGTTGGATTTGGAGTAAAGTAAGTGAATTCATATTCATTCATAGCCATAGCGTTAAAAGTGTATTTTGTAGGAAATAAGTATGAAATCCACGATATCCATGGAGATAAATCATTTCTATATATCAATAAAAATTAATAAAATTAGTATAAAGTATAGATTTTTGAATATAAATTAAATTAGTGTTAAAATTCTATTTTTTCTTCGAATAAATGAATTAGTAAAAAAAAATACGAATATTTGAGGAAACCTCCAAAAAGCATATTAGGGTATAAAATTAGAGGATTAATAGCAATAGCAGTTTTGCTTTAATTAAATAAGGTACCACCTATTTATCCTAGTCCAAATCCTAGCAAGCTACATAAAACCAAGCTAAATAAGTAGAAAATTACGTTTTCTGATGTGTGATCGTTCAAACCAATCATATAAAATTCTTTTTATTTTTATTTTAAATGAATTTTAACTAAATTTAAAAAATTTAATTTTTACATATAATTCCAAAAATTATTGGTGCAATAATTTATGGAATAATTTCTATTAGCAATCTTCCAATAAAATAAGATAACACTGAGTAGAGTTTAGAATTTTATTCTCTTAAAAATATGGTGCTCATAGAAGGGAAGGTTAGGAGGCATGGATTTAGTGCCATCATTAACTAATTTACACAAGTAAAATAAAGAAGACCACTTCTATTATTCATATCTCTTATACTTGAAGGTTAATTGCTCCCATCTAATATATATAATAAAAGTTTAAAAATTAATAGATAACATCTTTATCATTTATTTACCTTCTATCTTAACATAAACTAAACCTAAAAAAATAGCCATAAATATTGCCTAGATGATACGAATTTTAAATAAAATTGGATTCCTTTTTACATTTTTCCAAGATCTTTTGGCTATTTGAATGATTTAATAATATATTGGAGTTTAATATTTGCTTGAAAGTATCATTTAAATCTATTTTTATTCTATTTCATTTTAAACAATATCGTTTAATTTTTCATAGCCTTCAAAGTATTTTGGAAAGTTCTTTAAATTATTTTCAGAAGCATTCATAATACTCAAAAAATAATCTTTTTTAATTTTTAAAAAATAATTATTAAAACCAATATGATTTAAAAGCACTTAAAATGAATTAATTAATTTGTTTTAACCTGCTGGATTCTAAAGCTTTGGGCAAACAAAACCAAAACTATTGAAATGACTAATAATTTTTTCATTGCTTGCTCCTTGATAGATAAATCTTCCATCTACAAGAAGCATTATTCTGTCAAATATTGACCATATATCTGAAGAAGGAGTATGGATAGTAAATATGACGGTTTTCCTTTTATTTTAAGCATATCTTTTCAGTAGTGAAATTAACAAGTAAGCAGTAAAACTAATTAAATAAAATATTTTATTGCTGTTTATTACAAATTTAATTACCTATCTAAGCCAGAAGTAGGTTCATCTAATATAAGGACTGTAGGATTAGTGACTAGTTCAAAACCGATAGAAGTTCTCTTCCTTTCACCTCCAGAAATACCTTTTGAATAGAATAATTACTAAATTAAAAATCAAACCGTTTGAAAATAAATATTTACCTTTAACAAATTATCCACCAATTAAAGTATTTTAACACCTCTCTAGCTTTAAATATTTTAAAGTTTCTTATACAATTTAACTCTTTTCTTATTGGCTTCCTTATAATTTTAAATTTGCAGCAAAATTTAAACACTCTTTAACAGTCATAGTTTCGAGTAGAATATCATCTTGCATTATGTAAGAGCCATAGTTGGAAAAAGCCTCAAAAGTGATATGCTCTTAATTAGCTTATATACTGCCTGATACTTAAGTTGTTTATGTATTTTGTATTCTTTTACATAGTGCATTTAATAGAGTAGTTTTACCTGCTCCAGAAGAACCTTTAGTTAAATAATATTGCTAAATATATTTAAAATTTTATAAAGGTTTTACCTAAAATTGCAGTTATTTCAGAATTCTTGCAAATACCAGATATATTTTTTAGCAATTGTTTTTAACCATTTTTTGTTTAAACATTAACAGTTAGGTTCTAAAATGTAATATCTATCAATTATATATTTTGGTTTTAGTCTAACATTTTTTAAAATATTTATTGACTTGAATTGTATGAATTAAATTTTATTTTAAAAGATAGATGAATGAATACATTTTTAAAAAGCGAATTTTACTTTTTCTATAGAAGTTCTGTCAAAGTAAATAATTTTAATTTAGAATAATGAATATAATTTTGTTAATTTCTGTTTATAAACTCTAGCTAAATAAATTACTTCACTCTACTTATTGATAAATTGTTACTTTTTTAATTTTTGTCTAATAATTTCTAATCAATTTTTATGTAATTAAAATTTCAGTATCATTATTATATTTACTATTATCTTTCTATAGAATAAAATTTATTTTCTAGAAATTATCTATCAAACTCTAACTCACCTAAATTAAATTTTTTTATACATTCGCAATTAATGTTAAAATTCCCCATATAGTGGCAGAAAGGTTGGCTGAGAGTATGAAATAGTTAGGAAGAGTACCCTCATAGTTCTATTTCTATTCTTTAAATTTCGATTTGCTTATTGTAAAGTAAATTACTTAATTCATCACTTATTATTTTTAAAAACTAGATTCAAAGATTAAAGTGGATTTTATGAAATAAAGTATTAATTTATGAAATCAATTGTAAAAGTAACAAATATATAGTTTATGTATGTATACAGAAAAATTTAACTACATTACTTTTTTAGCTAATACTTATATTATTTTTTTAAATATAATAATTTTTATATTATATATTTAATCACTATAATCTCTTTTTATTAAGAGCTAAGCAGATATAACTAATTAATAAGTATCCTGCTATAAATCCTAATTATATATAGACGCATTCCCATTTAGAAAACTCTAAATTAAGTAGTGTAGTTGGATTTGGAGTAAACTTACTATATTCATGTTCATTAGCAGCGATAGCATTGAAGCTATATTTAATAGGGAAGACATATTCAATCCAAGAAATCCAATCTGCAAAGTCTTTTCTATAATTATTTTTGCAGTAAGTTAATTAAAAAATATTTTATTAGATGAAATTAATTATTACCTGTTCTTGAAGTAACCTCCAAAAAGGGCATTAGGAAGAAAAATAAAAGGACTCATAATAATTGCAGTCTTGCTTTGAGAAAATATAGAACCTCCAATGTAACCCATACCTAATCCTATTAAACTGTTAAGTACTAAGTTGAATAAATAGAAAACGACATTTCCTGCTGTGTGATCGTTTAGTCCAATCATGTAAAACTCTTTTCGAATTTAAAAAGATATTAAAAAAAATTTTATTAAAAAGTAATTATTACAAATTATGCCTTATATTATAGGGACAACAATACATGGAATTATTTCAACAACTAATCTTCCAAAGAAATAAGCAAAAATAGTGTAAAATTTAGAATTCTATTCTCTCAAAAACACATTTCTAAATGTTGGGAAAGATAAAAGACACGGGTTAAGAGATGTCATCAATTGATTGATGCAAATAAAAAATAAGAGTCCATTTCTATCATTCATATCTCTAATGCTAGTGGGATTATTTGATCCATCTAATATTTAGAAATTAATTGATAAGTTTAAATTTAAATTATCATAAAATAAATATTTTACCTTCCATTTAGAGATAAGTTAGACCTAAAATTAATCCCATAATTATTGCTTAGAAAATACGAGCTTTGAAAAGAATGGGATTCCTTTTAACTGCATTAAAAGCTCTTTTAGCTATTTGTGAAATTTGATATAATTAAGATGTTGAATATTTATTCACAAGAATCTACGAATTTTATTTTTATTCAATTTCTGACTCAACTATATCCTTTATTTAAGAATCGTAACCTTCAAAGTATATTGGATAATTTTAAGTGTTTGAATCTTTAGAATGCGCTATGCTCATAAAATAATCTAATTAATTTAAATAAAATTTTCAATTTTGATAAAAATTAAGTGGAAAGATAATTAATTCAATCTAAATAACACTTTAAATAAATAAATAAAATAATACCGGCTGGATTTTAAAATTTTAATCATTCAAAGCCTATATTAATAAAATGTTTGATTATTTGATAGTTACTTCCTCCTTAGTATATAAATCTACCATCAGCAAGAAGCAAAATTCTGTCAAACATAGACCAAATATCAGATGAAGGACAGTGAATAGTAAAGATTACTGTCTTGCCCTTTTATTAAGCATATCTTTTGAGCTCAGTAATTAGTAGATAAGCTGTAAAACTATTTTAAAAATTAATTTTTAATTAATTTAAAATTAAATAAACTAAATTAATTTAATTAACCTGTCTAATCCAGAAGTAGGTTCATCTAAAATAAGTACAGAAGGATTTGCAACGAGTTCGAATCCAATTGATGCTCGCTTTCTTTCTCCTCCAGAAATACCTTTTGTATTTAAAAAAAATATTTAAATTATCCCAAAAAATTTAATAGTAATAAAATACCTTTTACAAATTATCCTCCGATTAATGTATTTTAGCATCTTTCTAATTTTAAATTTTTCAATATTTCATCTACAACAATATCTTTTTATTATTAATCACCTTACACCTTTAAATTGGCAGCAAATTAGAGACATTCTCTAACAGTCATAGTCTCTAATAACACATCATCTTACATTACGTAAGAGCCAAATTCTGAGAAATTTTCAAAAGTGATTTCATTTGAATTAGCTTAAACAGTTCCCCTGACCTAAGTTGTTTTATTATTCTATATTCTGCCACAAATAGTATTTAACAATGTGGTTTTACCAGCACCAGATGAACCTAAATTTTAATTTTAATTTGTTACAATTATTAAAGTGAAAATACTGAAAAAGCAAATTTACCTAATATAGCTGTAATTTCTGAGTGTTTGCAGATACCTGAGACATTCTTGAGTAATGATTTTTACCCTGTTTTTGTTTGAACAGTTACAGAAATATTTTTAAAAGTGATATCAATAGAGTTAGCTTTTTCAGAGTATAATTACATTTTATAATAATTATTTTATATTTTAATTTGATTAGAACTTTTTTAAAATCTTATTATTTATTTATTTCAAATTAATTAATTATATTTCATCATAGGATTTCATTTTTAAATTGATTTTAAAACATGTGTAAAGTGATAGTAATTAATTAATTCTTGATAATAATTAGTTTTTTTTAATAAAAAGTGTGAGATCAAATTTTATTTTTTTAGAAATTTTCTGGAAAACAAAATCTTAGATTCAAATATATCCCAAAACAAAATTATTTTTTTAAAAGCATTATTTTAATGAATGAATAAGTATTTAATTTATTGAAAAACTAAATGCTCAATAAAATACATAGGAAATTACATAAAATGTTTATAATTTCCAAATTATTAAAGAAATGATAAAATATTTAATACAAAAGTTTGATATTGATAATAAATATTTATGAAAAAAACAATATTTTGAATAAAATAAATAATTTATTATATAATTCTATAAGCTTATAAAAATAAAATCTATATTTAACTGGATATTTTCACTCAATAGCAAATAGCAGATACACATATTATCTATTTATTCATTAAATTACTTTTTGATCAGAATTTTTAAAGTTACAATTCAATTTTTCTTTCTATTACAAAGTATAATTACCTAATTAAAATAAGCATAAAAATAATGAATGAATAAGAAATTAACCATTTTTTAAATATATACCAGCTTACATAAAATTTAAAGAAATTTCAAATTTTTGTTTATAAGATAAAATATTTTAATTTTAAAATATTGATAACTTTATAAAAAAGCAAAATTTTTGATAAAAGAAATAATGTTTTCTATAATTCTTTCAGTTTAAAAAAATTATATCTATATGTATTAATATTTACCTTCTATTACATAGATAATTATTATTTAATTATTTGTAAATAACTTTTTGATCAGAATTTTTTAAAGTTACAATTAAATTTTTCATTTGATTAAAAAAATTTCTTATCAAACGTTTCTATTTTAATTTTTTTCAAGAAATAATATGTAAGCTCACAATAATTGAAGTATTAAGATATTTTTTAGCTATTTGATAGATAATTCTATATTAAAAAACAGCGAATTAACTAAATTTAATCTATTTATCAGATCTTTTTAGTGAAATAAAAACTAATTATTAAATAAATTATATTTAAATTGAAATATTATATTTGGCTTTTAGATTGAATCTTATATTTTCTTAGTTGAGAAATATTATCTAATAATTTTTAAATTTATCCTTTATTTCAATAAATTGCTAAATATTAATATACTACATTTTTACGTTACTATATTTATTTAATTGAAATTTAACTCATTTTTCTAAATATTTTTCAATATGTTATTAAGATAAATTATATAAATTAACTAATATTAAATTAAAGTAATAAAAAACTAAATGCCTTTATGTTATAATAATTATTTTATCGCATAAAAATATTTATAATATTATTACCGTAAAACCTCATTCCCTCATCCCTAATTTCACGTGAACGAACGAACGAGAGATGGTGAGGAATTTAGTAAAAAAAAAAGGTTAAAAATTATTTTTTTTAAGTGGTTGGTTTTTTAAAAAGCATAGCTTTTTTCAAAGAAAAATTTCTCTCTTTAACTAATTTTAATAGAAATAAACTAAAATTTTTAACTTTAAAATGATAAAATAATTTGAATATTTAATTTTTAGAATGGTAGTAATATTAATCAATGAGTTGAAGATATAAACATAAAATAATTACACTTATTTACATTCGTTAATTTTATTTATTTTTATACACTTGTAGTAATATTAATCCTTTTTCATTGCAGTGTCTTTAATGACCTTTTTAAAAAGAAAAAAGCTAGAATAAGATAACCCAAAAACATTAGGCATAAATAACCAACTGCTTCCCATTTTGTAAATTAAATATTTTCTGCTTCAATAGGATTAGGTATAAAATAAGTTTGCTCATATTCATTTCTAACAAATGCTTGATATGCGTAATTAAAAGGGGAAATATACTATACCCATGAAATCCAGCTTGCCAAATCTCCACTAATTAATTAAATTAATAAAATTATAAAGGTACTTTAGTTTAAAAAATCATTTACCTATTCTTATAAAATCCTGAGAAAGGGAACAATGGTAAAGTTATCAATTAAGCTACACCATATGCTAAATTTGGATCTTTAAATAAACAACCTTCAAAATATCCAGCAGCAATGCCAGTAAATTATAATATTATCATAATTAAGTTGAAGAATAAGAAAGCTTCAAGATTGTTCCTCAAGCCAACCATCCAATAAACTAATTATTTTAAATAGTTTTAATTTATTATAGTTAGTTAATTAATGAGATTTACCTATACAGCAGAATATAATTGGTATTATAAAATCTGATACAAGATCAACCAAAAGCTTACCAAAAAAGTAAGGGAATATTTTATATAATTTTGAATTTTCTTCTCTTAAAAAAACCTATCTTTCTGTAGGAAAAGATAAAGTAGCTGCATTCATAGATTCCATAAATGCTCCTGTGGCAAGAAAGAATAAAAATCCATTTTTATTCCTTGCATCTACTATATTGTAAGGGTCATTCTCACCATCTTATTTGTTAAACAAAAACTCAGTAATTTTATAAAAAGGTTAAATAAATAAATTACTTGGTAATTAATAGTAAATCAATCCTAGAAAAACAGCCAAGATTGTAACTTATCCTAATTTAGCCTTAAAAAGGATAGGACTTCTTATTTATATTTGAATAGTTCTCACAACTATGTAATAAAACTACATATAGATAGGTATAAATTTTTAATTTGGGATAATTTCTTATTTATTTGAAAAGTTAATTTGATATTGAACACTGTCTTTAATTATTTCATCATAGTTCTTGAAATATAATGGAGTGTTTATGACATTTATCTGTTTATCTTGACTCATTAGTGACATATAATAGTCTGTTATTAAATGTTATTAAAAATTATCACTAATTAAAAAAAAATTAATTACCAGCTGGATTTGAAAAAATTGGGCACTCAAAACCTTATCCTGAGAAATATTTCTAAATTTAGTTTCCACCAGACCCTTAATAAATAAATTTCCCATTAACCAATAGCATAATTCTGTCAAACATATTCCATATTTCAGAAGACGGCTAATGTATAGTAAAGACAACTGTTCTCTTTTTTTCATGAGCAAATTTTCTTAACATGTCTATCAAAATGTATGCATTGAAACTGATTTTATAAATTAAATTATTTTATTTTAAAAAATTATTTTTAACTGAAATAAATTACCTATCTAAACCTGAAGTTGGTTCATCTAAAAATATGGATTATGGATCACAGACAAGCTCGAAACCTATAGATGTCCTTTTTCTTTCTCCGCCTGAAATACCCTTAACAAACTATCCACCTATCTAAGTGTTTTAGCATTTTTCTAGTTTTAATTATTTAATCATGTCATTCACTAAATCATTTCTTTTCTTTTAACCCCCTCTAACTTTCATATTTGCAGCAAAAGTAATACATTCTCTTACAGTCATGGTTTCAGTTAGTATATCATCTTGCATAACATAGTTAGCAAATGAAGAGAAGGATTCACTTGTGTAAGGTTATCCATTTACCAATACTTAACCCTCTAGCTCATTACTACTTAATTTAGTTATCCTCTTAGTTATAATGTTTAAAAGAGTTGTCTTACCAGCTCCTGAAGAACCTATTTAAGAATTTTAATTAATAAACACAATAAAAGAATGATCTAATTATACCTAAAATAGCTGTAACTTATGAGTTTGGAAAGATGCCATCAATACCCTTAATAATCTCTTTTGTTCCTTCCCTGGTTTTTATAGAATACTTAAGATTTTAGAATGTAAAATCAAGCTGGTTTTGATTATTATTAATATATTCTTCAGAGTGAGTTTTATTCATTTTAAATTTATTTTTAATTTCATTTATTTAAAAACTCTCAACTATTTTTGGATGTATTTAAAATTTTATTTTTTTTTAATTTCTTTAACTAATTGTAAAATTTTATTAACTCCTGATGAAATCTTTTGAATTTACAAAATTTGAAAAAGTAATTAATCTTAATTACATTTAAATTTCTTCTTTTTTTCTATTTTTCTTATTTCTAAAAGAAAAAACAATCATTATTTATCAAAAAGTTTTTCAGGATCACAGTTTTTAAATTTTCTATTTTGAAAATAAATTTAAAAATTTATATGGATTTTTGTTTCAAGCTAAAAAGTTATCTAATAAATAAATAAATTATTTTTGTTGCGAAAAATAACCTATAGAAATATAACTTCAAAGCATTCATCCAAGTTTTTGTTCTATTTAATTATTAAAAATCTAATTTACTTGAATAAATTTAATGGCTTTTAATGAACAAGCTTAAACCAACAAATATAGATAATTATATGAAAAAATAATAATTTTTATATCAATTAGATTAAAAATACCGTAAATTATTGAAAACTATATATTAGTAGTATGTACTTGAAGATTTCAGATAATTAAGTAAGTTTTCTATTTATAAAAATAAGATTTTTTTATTTATATATAAAAGTTAAATATACAAAATAATTGTAGAAAAAATATAAATTTTAGGAATTGCAGTATTATTAAGAAGATAATTTGAAAAAGTGAGAAATATATATATAATTTATATATGTATTACAAAGTAATTTAATTATATTATTATATAAAGTAATAATTTAAAATATTTTTTGATATTTGAATATATTTTTCTTGTATTAAATGTTTATTCACTATAATCTCTTTTTATTAAGCACTAAGCAGATATAACTGATTAATAAGTATCCTACCAAAAATCCTAATTATATATATACACATTCCCATTTGGAAAATTGCATATCAAGTAATGTAGTTGGATTTGGAGTAAATTTAGTATATTCATATTCATTGGCAGCGATAGCATTGAAACTATATTTAATAGGGAAGATATATTCAATCCACGAAATCCAATCTGCAAAGTCTTTTCTATATTAATTATTGCAATAAATTAATAAAAATTATTTTATTAGATGAAATTATTACCTGTTCTTGAAGAATCCTCCGAAAAGTGCATTAGGAAGGAAAATTAATGGACCCATAACAATTGCTGTTTTACTATGAGAAAATATAGCACCTCCAATATAACCCATACCTAATCCAAGTAAGCTGTTAAGTACTAAACTGAATAAATAGAAAATGACATTTCCTGCTGTATGATCGTTAAGTCCAATCATATAAAATTCTTTTTGATTTATAAAAGATATAAATAAAAATTATATTAAAGTATAATGAATTATTACAAATTATGCCATATACTATAGGGGCTATAATAGAAGGAATTATTTCAACAACCAATCTTCCAAAGAAATAAGCAAAAACAGTGTAAAGTTTAGAATTATCTTCTCTCAAAAATACTCCTCTCATAGATGGGAAAGATACAAGACATGGGTTAAGAGACATCATCAATTAATTAATGCAAACAAAAAATAAAAGTCCATTTCTATCATTCATATCTCTAATGCTAGTGGGATTGTTTGATCCATCTAAAAATTAGAAAATTAATTTAAGATTATAAATATAAATTGTAAGAAAATATATTACCTTCCATCTAGAGATAAATTAGACCTATAATTAATCCCATAACTACTGCTTAAAAGATACGAGCTTTGAAAAGAATGGGATTCCTTTTAATTGTATTAAAAGCTCTTTTAGCTATCTGAGTAATTTGATATAATTAAGATGTTGAATATTTATTCACAAGAATCTATGAATCTTTTTTTTATTCCATTTCTGACTCAACTATCTGCTTCATTTAAGAATCGTATCCTTCAAAGTAAATTGGATAATTTTTAGTGTTTGAGTCGTTAGAATGCATAATGCTCATAAAGTAATCTAATTAATTTCAATAAAAAATTTAATTTAGAAATGAAATTTTTATAAAATAATACCTGCTGGATTTTAAAGTTTTGGGCATTCAAAGCCTATCTTACTAAAATGTTTGATAATTTGATCGTTACTTCCTCCTTAGTATATAAATCTACCATCAACAAGAAGCAAAATTCTGTCAAACATAGACCATATATCAGATGAAGGGCTGTGAATAGTAAATACTATTGTTTTCCCCTTTTCTTTAGCATATCTTTTGAGCTCAGTGATTAACAGATAAGCTGTAAAACTATTTTTTAAAATAAATTTTTTAATTAATTTAAATTAGAAAAAACAATTTATTTTTAACCTGTCTAACCCAGAAGTTGGTTCATCTAAAATAAGCACTGAAGGGTTTGTAACAAGTTCAAATCCAATCGATGCACGCTTTCTTTCTCCTCCAGAAATACCTTTTTATTTTAAAAAAAATTTAATCTACTTCAAAAAAATTTTGTTTTTAATAAAATACCTTTTACAAATTATCCTCCGATTAATGTATTTTAGCATCTTTCTAATTTTAAATTTTTCAAAGTTTCATTTACAACTTTATCTTTTTCTTACTAACCTCCTTAGACCTTTAAATTAGCAGCAAATTAAAGACATTCTCTAACAGTCATAGTTTCTAATAATACATCATCTTACATTACGTAAGAGCCAAATTCTGAGAAATTTTCAAAAGTGACATCTTTTGAATTGGCTTGAATAGTTCCGCTAACTTAAGTAGTCTTATTATTCTATATTCTGCCACAAATAGTATTTAACAATGTGGTTTTACCAGCACCAGATGAACCTAAATTTTGATATATTACAATTATTTAAGTGATAATACTTAAAAGAAATTTACCTAATATAGCTGTAACTTCTGAGTGTTTGCAGATACCTGAGACATTTTTGAGTAATTATTTTTATCCAGTTTTTGTTTGAACTGTGATAGAAACATTTTTAAATGTTATATCAATAGAGTTAGTTTTTTCTGAGTATAATTACATTTTAAAATAATTTTTTTATATTTTAATTTGATTAGAACTTTTTTTTAATCTTTGAATTTAGTTAATTTGATATTCATTATATTTCAAGAAAGCATTTCATTTTTAAATTAATTATAAAACATGCATAAATTACTTTTGTAGTAAATTATTTCTTCCAAATTTCTTTTTAATTTGACTATTTCTAAATTCTGATGATTTGCTAACAATTTTAGTATAACTCAATTTAAAAGATGTATATCATAATACTTTTTGATTAAATATATAAGCTCTAATTAATCTGATATTTTCTTTTTGGTTATAAAGCGATTTATTCTGGAAATTTTTATTTAATAAGAAATTAATAAAAAATGGATTATTTATTAAAAAGTGTAAGATCAAATTGAATTTTTCTGGAAGTGTTCTGAAAAAAGAAATCATAAATTTTTTCTCAAAACTTTTTCATATCATAAATAATTAAAAAAATATTCATAAAAATAATGAATTAGAATTTAACTATTAAGAAATAAATTATTTATTAAATACATGAGAAGTTGGCAATAGTTTCTTCAATGTAAAAAACTATCCAAATTTTTAAAGAGAAGATAAAAATTTGACATATAAATTGTATATTTATTAAAAATATTTAAAAATAAACAAGATATTGAGCTTTAAAAATAATGTTTAATTTATTTCTATCAATTTATAGAAACTTAATCTACATATATGATTTGCCTAATTTTTTAACATTAATTACAGAGGCACTTATTATTTAATTTACCCAGTTGACTTTATTATCAAAATTTTTTTAAATCTTACAATTAAATTTTTCATTTAATTAAAAATAATTTGATACCCAGCTATTTCATTTTAATTTATTTCCTGAAATGAATATCAATTTAACAATATAAAATATGTAACCTAACAATATTTGAAGCAATTGCTTTTAGTAAGGTAATTGCTTGTTGTCTGATAATTGATTTTATATTAGATGATAGAAAATAAACTAAATTTTAGCCATTTATAAGATGTATCATGTAAATTATTTAATAATTGTTACTTTAATCATTTTTAAATTTCAGGATTTAAATTATCTTTTTTTACATTAAATTCTGTAATGTATGATTGAAAAATATTATCTTATCTATTTTAATTAAAAAGAAAGAAAATTTAGTTTTTAGCTTAAAATTAATTATTTATGAATTCGTCTATTTTATTTTGTTAAGCTAGGCATTCGCATGAATTTTTTGTTTTATTATTAAATTGATTTCGTTTATATATTTTTTAATAATTTATCAGAATTATTTATATTTTAAGAAAATCTAAAGAAAAAATAAATATGATTAAATTAAAAACCATTTTTTAAAGTGAATATTAAAATAAAAAAGCTAATCATTCTAAAGGTTAGTTAGAACATCGAAATGATAAATTTAAATATTACTTTATAGTTAGAAATTAAAAATATTTCATTCATAATGTTTACAATTTAAAAAAAAGATTTTTAAAATTATCTTATTCAAAAAATATATCACCTTATTTCCTCATTACCTTGAAACCTGATATTTCTTACTTAATAAATAAATGAGTTTGAATTTTTCAAGTTTTTAAGCTTGTATTTATTTAATTTTAAAACATATTTTAGTTTTTGTTTTTTGTATTATATATCATAATTATGTAGCTTGTAATTTAAGTAAATTATTTAGTGTAAATATAAATGTCTTTAACATTATTATAAAGTAGATTTGATTTAAAAACTTATTAACGTATTATCTACTCTTGTTATATTTTTAATGAATTAATTAATTAATAGGTTTTAATGTGAATTTATTGATTAACCACTTTTTTATTTTTAAAGCAATAAATATTAAGGCTTATTAAAACTTTTCTCAAAAAAATAAATTATTCTACAAAATAAAAGTAGTAAAAATAAATTTTAATAATATAACATATTCTAAGGATTTATTTATTTAAATATCCAGTTTAATTTTAAAGATAAATACTATTAGTTAAAAAGATAATATTACACCTTTCTTTTAATTAAACTAAAAACTATTTAATCATAATACCTTTTTTAAATATAAGGGTTTGTTTCCTTAAGATAATTATACTAAAGGTCTCCAAATAAAATAGGCTTAATACTTTGATAATAACATATTTTCTAAATATCATCCTGCACTAGCAGTTAACTTAAAAATATCAGTAAAAGGAGATAATCAATTAGTTGATGATTTAATCAATAAAACTCCTTTAATTTTGAAGATTGTATTGTAAATTTCTTAAAAATTAAATTAAGTAAAAGTGAAAATTAATTTTTTTTCTTTAAATAGTATTTACTATATTAAATTATATTGTTTTTAGGCTTTATAAATTAAAAATTAATATTACAATCTTTATCAGATTAAAAATCACATAATCTAACATAAATTTCATATGTTTTGATTTAATAATCATATTATTTATAAAATTTTGATTTTAAATTTAATTATCTTTTAAAAATTTTAATATTTATTTATACTGTAGCTATTTCTCTGTATTTTATTTTTAAGCGTATATTATTTTATTTAAATTTTAAATTAATTTAAAATTATCTTTAATAATATAGTTAGCAAATGAAGTGAAAGAAAGACTCAATTGTGTGAGGTTATCCATTTACAAAACTTAACCCTCTAGTTCATTACTACTTAATTTAGTTATCCTTTTAGTAATAATGTTTAAAAGAGTTGTCTTTTCAGCTCCTGAAGAGCCTATTTAAGCAAATTTTAATTAATAAACACAAGAAAAGAATAATCTAATTATACCTATAATTGCTGTAACTTATGAGTTTGGAAAGATGCCATCAATACCCCTAATTATCACTTTTGTTCCTTCCCTGGTTTTTATAGAGTACTTAAGATTTTAGAATGTAAAATCAAGTCGGTTTTGATTATTATTAATATATTCTTCAGAATTCGTTTTAACTATTTTTTGATTTTTTAAAATTTTATTATTTTTAAATTTCTTTAACTAAATGCAAAATTTTTTTAACTGCTGATAAAATCTTTTTGAATTAACAAAATTTAATTAATTTTAATTACATTTAAATTTCTTCTTTTTTTCTATTTTTCTTATTTCTAAAAGAAAAAAATCAATCTTTAATATCCAAAAACTTTCTAACTGATTAGCAGTTTTTAATTTTTCTATTTTGAAAATAAATCTAAATGATTTTTATTACAAGCTAAAAAGTTGGCTGATAAATAAATAATTTTACCAAAAATTTATTTTTGAAATATAACTTTAAAATATTCATTCAGTTCTTTGCTCTATTTAATTTATAAGAATCTAATTCATTTGAATAAATTTAAAGGCTTTTAATCAGCAACATATCAATAATGATGATAAAAAATAACAATTTTTTTTTGAAAATTCGATTAAAACTTATATCTTAAATTCTTAAAAATTTATTGTAAATATGTACTTTACAGAGAAATAAAAGCATTAAAACAAAACATGTATCTAGTTTTATATAATATATTTAATTGATTCATTTATTTTATTTTAAGAAGGTCCATGATCTTCACTATCTTGTTTATCATCTTCTTTTATTATTTGAATTACCTTTTTTTTAATAATTATTATTGATTGATAAAATAGTATTTATGAAATATAAATTAAATATTTATTTATTAATAGATAGGATAATATTAAATCAATTATTTTTAACATGGCCTTGATTATAAATACTAAAATTTTGTTTTTATTTCTATTTCTGCTAATTTATTTTATAATTTTATTAAAATTAGCTATATGTATTATGATAGAGTATATCAGTGCAATCGCAGTATATTCCAAATTTATTGAAAGTTGGTATTTAATTCTTGAAATAATAAAATTATTTTAAATTGTAGAACCAAAGTAAATTTTAGGAAATACAGTATTAATTTATAAGATAATTTGAAAAAGTAACAAATAAATATATAATTTATGTATGTATTACAAAGTAATTTATTTATATTGTTATATAAAGTAGTATAATTTAAAATATTTTTTTAATTTATGAATATATTTTTCTTGTATTAAATATTTAGTCACTATAATCTCTTTTTATTAAGCGCTAAGCAGATATAACTGATTAATAAGTATCCTCCCAAAAATCCTAATTATATGTAAGTACATTCCCATTTAGAAAATTGCATATCAAGTAATGTAGTTGGATTTGGAGTAAATTTAGTATATTCATATTCATTTGCAGCAATAGCGTTGAAGCTATATTTAATAGGAAAGAGGTATTCAATCCACGAAATCCAATCTGCAAAGTCTTTTCTATATTATTTTTCAATAAGTTTATTAAAAATATTTATTAGTTGAAATTATTACCTGTTCTTGAAGTATCCTCCGAAAAGTGCATTAGGAAGGAAAATTAATGGTCCCATAATAATCGCAGTTTTGCTTTGAGAAAATATAGCACCTCCAATATAACCCATACCTAATCCCAGTAAACTGTTAAGTACTAAGCTGAATAAATAGAAAATAACATTTGCTGATGTGTGATCGTTAAGTCCAATCATGTAAAATTCTTTTTGAGTTATAAAAGATATAAATAAAAATAATATTAAAATATAATTAATTATTACATATTATGCCATATACTATAGGGGCTATAATAGAAGGGATTATTTCAACAATCAATCTCCCAAAGTAATAAGCAAAAACTGTGTAAAGTTTAGAATTATCTTCTCTCAAAAATACTCCTCTCATAGATGGGAAAGATACAAGACATGGGTTAAGAGACATCATCAATTAATTAATGCAAACAAAAAATAAAAGTCCATTTCTATCATTCATATCTCTAATGCTTGTGGGATTATTTGATCCATCTTATTTTTAAAAAATTAATTGATGATTCTAAACATAAATTGTTAAAAAATATATTACCTTCCATCTAGAGATAAATTAAACCTATAATTAATCCCATTGCTACTGCTTAAAAAATACGAACTCTGAATAGAATTGGATTCCTTTTAACTGTATAAAAAGCTCTTTTAGCTATCTGAGAAATTTGATATAATTAAGATGTTGAATATTTATTCACAATAATTTATGAATCTAGTTTTTATTCAATTTCTGACTCAACTATCTGCTTCATTTAAGAAGTGTACCCTTCAAAGTATATTGAATACTTTTTAGTGTTTGAATCATTTAGAATGCATAATGCTCATAAAGTAATCTAATTAATTTCAATAAATATTTAATTTAGAAATAAAGTTTTTAATTTTTATAAAATAATACCTGCCGGATTTTAAAGTTTTGGGCATTCAAAGCCTATCTTACTAAAATGTTTGATAATTTGATCGTTACTTCCTCCTTAGTATATAAATCTACCATCAACAAGAAGCATAATTCTGTCAAACATAGACCATATATCAGATGAAGGACTGTGAATAGTAAATATTACTGTCTTCCCTTTTTATTAAGCATATCTTTTGAGCTCAGTGATTAATAGATAAGCTGTAAAGCTATTTTTTAAAATAAATTTTTAATTAATTTAAAATATAAAAAATAATTTATTTTTAACCTGTCTAACCCAGAAGTTGGTTCATCTAAAATAAGCACTGAAGGGTTTGTAACAAGTTCAAATCCAATCGATGTGCGTTTTCTTTCTCCTCCTGAAATACCTATTTTATTTTTTAAAATATTTAATCTACTTCAAAAAATTTGGTTGTAATAAAATACCTTTAACAAATTATCCTCCAATAAATGTATTTTAGCATCTCATTAATTTTAAATTTTTCAAAGTTTCATCTACAACTTTATCTTTTTCTTATTAACCTCCTTAGACCTTTAAGTTGGCTGCAAATTAAAGACATTCTCTAACAGTCATAGTCTCTAGTAACACATCATCTTGCATTACATAAGAACCAAATTCTGAGAAATTTTCAAAAGTGACATCATTAGAATTAGCCTAAATAGTTCCGCTAACTTAAGTAGTCTTATTATTCTATATTCTGCCACAAATAGTATTTAACAAAGTGGTTTTACCAGCGCCAGATGAACCTAGATGTTTATATGTTACAATTATTTAAGTGGTAATACTTAAAACAAATTACCTAATATAGCTGTAATTTCTGAGTGCTTGCAGATACCTGAGACATTCTTGAGTAATTATTTTTCTCCAGTTTTGGTTTGAATTGTGATAGAAACATCTTTAAATGTTATATCAATAGAGTTAGTTTTTTCTGAGTATAATTACATTTTAAATTAATTGTTTTATATTTTAATTTGATGAGAACTTTTTTAAATCTTACAATTTACTTAATTTGAAATTGATTATATTTAAAGAAAGGGATTCATTTTTAAATTAATTGTAAAACATGCATAAATTACTTAGTTTTTTAATTTCTTTCAAATTTCTATTAAATTTGACTATTTCTAAATTCTGATGATTTGATAACAATTTAAGTATAGCTCGCTTTAAAAGATGTAATTCATAATTATTTTTGATTAAAAATATAAGCCAAAATTTTTCTGATATATTCTTTTTTGATTATTATTTCTTTAATAAGAAATTAATAATAAATTGCCTATTTCTTAAAAAATACAAAAAAAATTGAAATATTCTGAAAGTGTTTAAAAAAGAAATCTTAGATTTTTTCTCAAAACTATTTCATATTATAAATAATTTTTAAAAATATTCATAAAAATAATAAATTAGAATTTAACTATTAAGAAATAATTTATTTATTAAAAAAATGAGAAGCTGCCTAATTTCTTCAATTTATATTAATTTCCAAACTTTTGTAGAAAAGATAAATATTTTAATATATTAATGGTATTTTATTATAAATAAAATAAACAAGATATTGAGCTTTAAAATAATATTTTATATATTTCTATCAATTTATATAAACATAATCTACATAAGTGAATTGGCTAATTTTTTAAATTCATTACAGATGCACTTATTATTAAATTTTCACAACTGATTCTATTTAATCAAAATTTTTTGAATGCTAGAATTTCATTTATCATTTAATTAAAAATAATGTGATACCCAGCTATCTCATTTTAATTTATTTCCTGAAATGAATATCACTTTAACAATATAAAATATGTAACCTAACAATAATTAAAGCAATTATTCTGGTAAGATATTTATCTAATAAATAATTACATATTGTATGGTAAAGAATTAGCTAAATTTTAGCTACTTAAAAGATGTATCAGATAAACTACTTGATAATTATTAAATTAACCATGCTTAAATTTCAGGATTTAAATTATCATTTTTAAAATTAAATTCTGTAATTGTATTGTCGAGAGATATATCTTATCTATTTTTATTAATTGTTTTTAAGTTCGTCTATTTTATTTTATTAAGCTAGACATTTGTATGAAATTTTTTGTTATTATTTAATTAATTTCGTTTATATATTTTGTAATAATTTATCAGAATTAATATTTTAAGAAATCAAAAGATTAAATAAGATTAAATTAAAAAACATTTTTTAAAGTGAATATAAGAATAATATAGTGAATCAATTTAAAGGTTAGTTAGAAGATCGAAATGATAAATTAAAAATTTATTTTAAGTTTACATTTATCTAATTTTTAGAAATCCAATTACAAAACATAAACTCTTCTTATTTAATATTCTAAAAGTTCTATTATAAATTTTTACAACAAAAATAAATTAAATGTTTTTTAGTTAATATGTTTATTTAGAAATAAATCAAAACTTAATTTTATATAATTAAAGTAATTTAAAAATAATAGCATGGAATATAAATTTGGAACTAATAAAACAATAAATTAATTTCTAAAGCTCAAATATTTGACATTAAAGATAAGTTTTAGTTTTTTTTTGTATTATATATTTTAATTATGTAGTTCATAATTTAAATAGGAAATTTAGAGTAATCATAAATATCTTTACGTTGTTACAAATTAGGTTTTATTTAAAAACTTATTTAAGTATTATCTACTCTTATTATATTTTTAATGCATTAATTAATAAATTTTTATGCGAATTTATTGATAAATGACTTTTTTATTTTTAAAATAATAAATGTTTATGAGTCATCATATTAAAACTTATCTTCAAAAATAAATTCTATTTAGCAATTTAGTTATTTAGGAAATAAAGAATAGTAATATATAATTTTAATAATATTGAACATATTCTATGGATTTATTTATTTGAATATCCAGTTTAATTTTTTTAAGATAAATATTACTCATTAAAAAGATAATATTATATCTTTCTTTTAATTAAACTAAAAATTAAATTAATCAAAATACACATTTTCTATATTTTTTGGATAATATACTAAGAAAAGAATGAAAAAACCTATTTTATATGGTTGCATAGTATGCCCTTATACAAACAAAGTAAGATTTGCTTTAGAAATGCTTAAAATTGACTATAAATATCAAGAAATTGACATTCTTACTGGAAAAAATAAAAATAATTCTTATCTATAAATTAATCCTTAAGGTAGAGTTCCTTCATTAACTACGATTAATAACAAAAATTTATATGACAGCTAAGTGCTCTTATAGTACATAGAGGATGAATATAAAGGTTTGTTTCCTTAAGATAACTATGCTAAAGGTCTCCAAAGAATATGGGTTTAGTACTTTGATAATAACATATTTTCAAAATATCATCCTGCACTAGCTGCATATTAAGAAAATAAATAAGACTTATTAAATAAGCTATAATAAGAAACATTTGAAAATATGAAATTCTTTTCATAGAATTCTGGAATCACATAAAAAATAAAATTAAAATAAAACTGTTTTTATGAAGGAGGAAGCATTCCTACATATGCAGATGTAGCAATAATTCCTCATTTAAGAATTATGAATATATTTTGGAAGCACTTTTTAAACAAAGATTTATTCTAATCAAATAAAAATGATGAAGATGTATTATCCTTAAAGCAATTATATGAAAATATACATACATTGGAAAGTTGTTAAAATGTTTCTTTTTAATTTAAATAAATACCAACAAAAGGAGATAACCAATTAGTTGATGATTTAATCAATAAAAACTCTTTCAATTTTGAAAATTATATTGTAAATTTTTTAAAAATTAAATTAAGTTAAAAGTGAATGATATTATTTATTTTATTTCTTTAAATAGTAAATATTATATTAAATTATATAGTTTATAAGGTTTTTAAAAATTAAATATTTTTTTTTCAAATAATTTTATAAAAACTAAAATAAACAAAATTACTTTTAAAATAAAAAGAATATACAATTTAATATATATTATGTATTTAACCATACTATATATGAATATAAAAGATTATTTATTTTTAAATTTACATTTTTAATTATTTTACATTTTTATTAATAATTTTTATATAAAATATTTATTTATTTATTACTTCTAAAAATTTTCTTACTATATTCAATATTTACAATGCTCTTGCTCAGTAAATGAAAAATCATTCACCTTTTCAGCATTTATTTTATCAATATGCTGTTCATCAAAACTTTTTAAATTGTTTGCATTTTAATTAGTTAGTTGATTAGTTTAATGATCATCGTCTTCTTCAATTATAGGAATTCCGGAAGGAATAAATTACAAATTGTTATTTAAATAATTATTATTATTATCAATTTCGTTTTCTTAAGGGCTGAAAACTTTAGAAGGATTGATAAATTGATTGTATAGTTGCTTTTTTTAACTTTATAATTAAATATGATAACTATCCATAATATAATCTCCACTATCATATTTTTTTTCGTTCTAATTTTACCCACTGCTTTCAGGGTAAAATGAAGTAACATTTAAACTTGAGCTTTAAGTTTTAATGGATCTGCTTCTATCATTTTCTTTATAGGCTGAGTTTAACTTAAAGTTTGAATTTACTAAATTTGTTTCTTTCTTGGAACTTGACAAACCTTTAAAAGTGTTTTTCTTATCACTCTCAAGCAATGGCATTTTAAATCTATTTAAAAATGAAATAAAATTTTTTAAAATTTGTATTAATGTTGAAATAAATTACGCTGTGTTTTAAATTTTTTTGAGTTCACTGTCAATAGCAATTTCAAAGCTCTTTCTTTGGTTTAAAAATGACATAACTTCAAAATAAAGATCATTATTTACTGATTCTTACTCAAGAGATTTCTTCATATTATACTCCTTAGTCATTTTTCTCCATAAACTTTTTTAAGAATAAAAAAAGATTAATTTAAATAAAAAAATAATTAAAAATGTTTACAAGAATGATTAGAAAAGATGTTTTTGTCTTTGCTTAGTTAGAATCTTTCCTAAAGCATTCCTTTTAATTTCTTTGTAATTTCTTTTTTCCAAAACGCTTGCGCTGTATTCAGAAATAGAGAAAAGACCTTCATATTTCTGTTACAGGATTTTTTTAGAAGAAATCAGTTACAGTTTTAGACAGAATATAGTTAAAGCCTTCGATTTATAGTAAATATTTCCCACTTATCTTATTTAGTTAAGAGCACAAGATAAATTATATATTTGATTCTATTGTTAGAATTTGTTTAATACACTTGCAAATTTATCTAGCTTAGTTGAATAATTAATTAATTTCAGCTATTTAAAGGCTTACTTTTTAGCTTCGAGAGCAGCATTTTCAACTAAATAAACTACACGAGTATATAATTACTTTTATTTGTTGTTAAGATCATTCATAGATTGTAAAACTTCGTTCATTACCTAAATTTCTCCTTGCTTTTAAGAAGCTTAAATTGCTCTTTTTTTTGCTTAGCTGATTTCTAAATTTTGATATGTCTCAACATATATTTTGCTCATTTAATTTTCTTTCAAAATGTTGATAAAATGGAGATAATTTGGAAGTAGTATTCCATTTTTCAATATTTTAGCTAATTTTGATACAAATTATTAAGCTTTTCTCTTCTAAGAGCTCAATTCTTTCATTTGATTGAATGCATAGCTTAAATATTCCTATTACTATCTGATGGAAATATTAGAAACAATTTACATAAGAGAGCTACGTTGCTAGCTGACCAAGTTAATTTATTCGAAAGCATTTTAAATTAATCTTTTTAAGCCTAGTTTAGACTTACGATTTAATATATTTGCTAAATATGAATACCTCTATCTTAGTCTTTAAGCCATTTCTTCCTAAGAAATCAAAATAGGTTGCTGGATTTTTATTGTACTCAATCTAAAAGGAGTAGAAGTATTAAGCTTTATCGTACGATCGGTGGAAGGAGAAGGTATGATTTACTGCATTCCTTATTATTAGTAGTTTTAAATTTAGCTAAATGAAGATCTATTGGCTTATTAAAGAGTTGGGTCTACTTAATTTAATTCATTCTACTGTTGCATTATCTCTCTCTTGCTCAAAGGAGATACGTATCTGTTATCTTACTCTATGAAGGTTTGTATTTGTTATGCCACAAACTGATTTGATTATTTGATATCTTGATAAGTATCTAAATCGTAGTCACGAATTGTTTCAAAAGACTACTTAATTAAATTATAATAAGGAACCCTTAAAATGGAGACTAATCTCCTAATCGTTTTAGTTTTAGCTTCACTGTATTGCTTTATTTTAATAAATGAATCAACTAGTAACCTTCTTTCAAGCATAAATAATTTAAATCCTAATTTACGAGAGGCTTTTTATCTTATTTCTGCATTCTTGCTTTGCTTCTAAATTGAAAAAAGAGCATTTCTTTTTTATTTATTGAAGATATTTTACAATACCATGAAAATTACAAGCATCTTATTAGCATTTTATTTATCAATCTATTTTATTCTAAGAAGTTTATTCCAAAAGAAATTAAAATTCTCCTTTTCTGTAAAATCTTTCATTTTTTACATATTTTTAACAGCTTTTTATATTGTTTGTATTTTTTTATCATTTTATTTTAAAATTTCAACACCATCTCTTAAAATTATTTTATTTATTAATTCTGACATATTCTGAATTAATTTTTATTTTTTTATTTCATTTTTAATATAAGTAAATCCATAGCTAATATTTTATTTTTTACGATTATCAAAGACTGCTTTAAGCTTAACACTAAGCATTAAGTAGAAACTTTTTGACTAAATTTTTCTTTGCTTGCTCTAGTAAGCATCAACTAGCCTATTGCTTTTTAAGTAGGTTATAGCAAAATTTACATTTTCCTTTAATTTCTTTTGGAAAAAGTTACTGAATAAAGAAGCTGCTAAACGCCTTTTAACAAAAGTGTTTTTACAAGCCCATTTGATCTAATTAAATGCATCACTTTAAAGTTTTTATTGGCGGTTATTAAATATTTTAACAAATATTTCACTCAATTTTCCAAGTCTTTTCTATTACAAATCGTTTCTCTTTTATTTAATTTAGAATAACTTTCTGAATGCATCTTACTTACGGTTCTAAAATAACTTTTACAAAACCCCTTAAATACGGTAAGCTATTGCCTTGTTATTAAGTGATTTTGATTATTCATACTTTTTAGCACCACTTTCACTCAATTTCTTAATTATTTCTTTGTTTTTTTAAATTTATTATTCTTAATTTAAAGATAAAAAAGCACTCTTTAAGTAGTGCTTTTATTTATTTCTCAGCAATGAGTTGATAGTTAAAATAGCAGCCCTCTTCCTAGCATTAGCCAAATAAATCTGCTTAGATGATATTTGAATTTAGGAAAATGCTTGTTAAATTCTAGTTTTAATCAAATTGCAAAATACTTTTTTTAAAAGAAAATTCTTTTTGTTGTTACAATTTTCTAATTACATATTTAGTTTGTAGAGAGAATTTAAACACTCCCTCTTCTTTCTCTCAGCAATTTTCCTAAATACATCTTATAACTTCATAGCTAAAAAGTGATATTAGCTAAATTTACCCTTCACAAAATTTCTTGAAACTGTGTAAAGAGACCTTAAGTTATTGAAGGCAGTTTTTTTGTTCTAATATTCTTTATTCTATATGAAAATTAACAAAGATCTGACTTAAGTCTAAAGTGCTTTATTATCTATAGCTGCTCTCTAAATTTAAAAGAATGCCGACCTCTTTTTCTGATGCAACTAGCAATCAAGATGGTAAAACATTCTGTCAATCTTTTCCTTTTTATTAAATTTGCTATTTCCATAGCTACTGATTTTCATGAATGCTCCAACTAGATTACGAATTCTAACAGAATTTACTACACGGCTTGCCATGTAGCAGACTAACTCGTATTTAACATAGATGTCAATATATTTAATCATTTTCATTTCCTTCTTTTTAAGTAAAGTTTCTATTAGTCTATCCATTCCTTTTGATATTCTCCTATTTCTCAGCTCTTCTTAAACTTCGTTTCTTATTTAGTTCTTTTCTTCGTATATTAAAGGCTTTTTATCCTTTTTTTATTCAATTTACTTGACTTTATGAGACTCTTCCTGCTCTTCAACTTTTTAAACCTAAAAGAATTAGTTCCTCATTTGGTTTAAATTATTTGTTATTGGAGACTAAACTGACACCAATTACTGCTCTACAATGCTATCCTATTCCTTTTCATTATAAAAAAAATAATAAAATTATTATCCTTAAATTTTTATTTTAAATTACTTGCTAAAATGGTCTCCATACTACAGTATTTTAGCTAAATTACTTATTTAAGTCTATAGACTCAAAAAGTTAGTTTCTAGTATTATTATTTTCTAGATAGCTAACAGTTTATCTGATGCCAGCTTCTTCTGCTTATCTCAAAAATTAAACAGGATTTAGACTAATTCTATGGAAATTTGCAGTATCTAAATTATTTTAATGACTATTGTTATAACTGCTATTACAATTTTTAAAAGAGGGACTGTTGAATTGAAAACTTTTCCTTTATTCAAAACTTCTTTCTAATAATTTAGAATTTGGACTTAAATTAGAATTGTTTGTTGTAAATTTATTTGAAGGAACATAGCTTGATTTTATTGGTGAGGTACATACTCTTTAGTAATTTTTGATTGCTATAAAATATTAACTCATCTTTTTGTAATAAAATTCACTTAGTATTCTAGAGAACTATTTATCATTTCTGTTGCTGCTTTTCCTAAATGTTTCTTATAAAATCTGTTAAGGTGAAGCTTTTTTGAGCTAAAATTTCAATTTTTTATTTTCTGAATTTTAATAAGAATCTTGTTGACTGTCTTAATTGGACTGTAAAACAAATCTAGTACTTGACATGCTACTTAGTGGAGTTGATGATTGATCATTTTATTCAGATTAAGATGATTGTTCGGATATTTGAATATTATTCTACTCTTTTTACTTTTTCAACGGATCTATAAATATTGATCCTTTTTTATCTAATAAAATGCTAGAACCTAACAAGCTTTTATTAATACGAGCTAAAACTTATGTTGAAGGTCTCCACTTTTACTGATTAACTATGCTAGGAATTAAATTATTACTGCTATTAATCTAAGTGTTTGTTTTTTCTACAGCCCTTGAGGTAGTTATTGGAGATTTAGATTGAGTTTTTCTAGCTGAATATCCATTTTATTCTATTAGAGGTATTCTTGTACAAGAAGAATACTACGATGCCAGCTTAATAAAAAATATGGCCTTTTATTTAAATTATTTATCTTCTATTAATTATTATATGCTAGCTATTTTCATGCATCCAAAGGCTTTGATAAACTATTTGCTTGGTATTTTTTGCTAAGGTGTTTCATATAAATTTAAGTATTGTTGAAGGTCTTCATTGCAGCGATTTGCAAGTCTTCCCTTTTCTTCATCATACTAAGTAACAGTTATTTATATTTTTTCACTAATAGGTTTCTTTTTTGAATACTTCAGCAAGGTTTAATGAGTATCTGGTTCGTAAAACTATATTTTCTTGAGGGCGAAAGACATCATTTCGAATGGATGTATTCTAATTACTCTATGCAATTTGTTGAAAGCTATAGTATAGATCTGATATTTGTTATAATTTTTTTTAATCTATCTAAATGCTTGCTTCAAAGTAGCCATTCTAACTAATTCATAGTTTTTAGTAACAACTAAATCAAGTAAGCGATTTCTACGTATTTAAGAAATACTAATTGGCTTTTTTTTTGTGGATTGCTTATCATCAATATCAGATATACTTCTTAGCCCTCTTTTGGCTGTCTTTAATTAATCTGGAGTTTTTTATAATCGAGATTTATCCAGTTGGCTTTGCAGATTTTATGATTTAAAAAGGATGCTTTACGATTGCAGCATAGAATTATTCTAGCTGTTATTATTAGATATCTAATTAATCTAGCTTAAATTGATAGATTAAGGAATAATGAAGTCTTAATTGAAATTCTAAACACTGTGTATGCTACTTGACAATATTTCGCTTGCATTTGAATTCTATATAAGGTGTGAATTGCTTTCATAAATATGATTATTTTCTTTACTTGTCCTTATTGGGCTTACCTAATAAGTTATTAAATATCATGCTTTTTAATGCTTTTGCTAAATTACTATGAAAAAATTTACTGATTAATTTCCAAAGACTGTTGAAGGCCTTGCCCTTTCATACCATTTACTTTTCCTTGGCTAAGGAGTTAGATTCATTTATAAATGCTATACCTTCTATGAACCTTGTTACTTTTGAATAATCCTTTTCGATTGGCTATAAACTTAAAGTTAAAAGCTATTTCGTTTGCTTTTTTTAAGGTCTTTTTACTCTTTACTTTCTAAACGTTTAATTTATTTGTTGTTAAATTTTGTCAGCAAGAGCTGATTTCACTTATTTGTTAAATTATTCTTAATCTTAATTTCTTTTTAAAATGTTATATATTGTCTGGTAACGTTAACATTTTTCATTATACTTACATAATAACTTTTAGCTTGTAATTTTATGGCCAATTAGAAATTTTCATTGCTAAACAAATTCTATTAATTTATTATCCTTAAATTTTATTTTCACCATTTATTTTATTTTATTTTTAAAGAAGATCCAAAATAGAATAACAAAAATTTAATCAATTCATATTTAATTAAAATAGTAATTTTAAAAATAAATAGATATTCTTAAATAAATTCTATTTATTATTATAATCTACAATTCTTACTATCATTTATATATCTCTATTTTATTTTTATTAAAAAAAAAGCAATATTATTTCGTATTTACTAATAAAATATATTTTAATTATATATATATTGTATTTGTTAATTGAAGTTATGTTGAATTAAAAATTTTAAATACTTTAAATTTCAAAAAAGTAATAAAAAATTCTATTTTTTAATTGATTTAAAATTAATTAAATTATTTATCAGAATCTATAATAAATATTTTCATCTAAAAGAAAAACAATATTAAAAAATAAAGACATTACTAAAAAATAGTGATGACATACCACTAAATTTTAGAAAGGCATTTAGCTTTTTTTTATTTGTTAATATTTATAATTCTTCTTAAAGGTATTTTTAAATTAAAATTAAATTTCAAATCTTAATTATAATAATATTTAATAAATTTAAACTGTTCAAGAATTAAAATTTTCTATTTTAACAATATAGATTTTTGATGAGTGAGAGAGAGAGTGAACAAGTGATATTGCTTGTAAATTAATTTAAGTAAAGAGCATTTTTTCAAATAGATATATAATTCAATTAGCTGAATTAAATTGCGTATTAATTTTGTAAGAAGATATCTAATGGAATTAAGTATTTTAAATATGTTGAATGATGATGATTATCTATGATTCAAAGGGGAATATTGGAATATATTTAGAAAGATACCTATGCCTATCTATTTATAAAGAATGCATAGAATACCTTTTGAATATTAATTAAATGGAATGAAGTTTTTTGAATTGATTTTTTTCTTATGTAATTTTATTGAATTTTTTTGCTAATGTAAATAAATGAATAAAGGAATTGGTTTTTTGACTGAATTTGAGTATGAGCATGATTCATTTATTTAAACAGAAAAGAAAACTACAATTTTGATTTATTGAAAAAAGTAGTCAAAAACAAAGCAAAAAAATAAAAAAGAAACACTTTATCAGTCAGCAAATAATCATAAAAGAATAAGAAAAAGCAAATCTTCCGTGCTAAGGCAGCAAAGATATTGATTGAATATTGTGTTATTTTTTGAAGCTTTAGAGAGATCGGTGCATAAAAGTTTAATTGATAGAGCAAGAGGAATAGCAGCAGCGACTCATTTGATAATAATAAGGCAGAAGTTATACAAAGAGAAAAACATAGAAGTCATTAAAGTTATTATTTGCTTATTAAAAGTAGACTTGTTAAGATCGTATTAATAAAGGAATAAAAGCTTATATAGTCTAGCAAGAATATAAGAAAAATAGTTTTTTTTAAAATTAAAATTCAAAGACAAATCAAGAAGTGAAGTAAAAAAGATAATTCAACATTGAATCTTTCTTTTAAAAATATTATTTCTTCTTGATATTACTTAAATTTAAAGCAGTGTAAATTTAGAAAGAAGCTTACTTGTGAAATTTACAATCTAAAAAAGCGACATAAATTTAGTATTGAACTCAATCTGAAAAACTAAATTTTTTGCAAGTAATGAGTAATAAATTTGAATATCATCTATAAAATCGATTAAATTTAGATCCTCTTAGAGCAACATGTCTGCGATATGCAAAGACTTTTTCTAAAGTGGAACATTAATTTTAAAATAAAGTCTTCTTTTAGTTCGATTCTGAGGGAGTTTTGTTAAAAGCTTTAGATAGGAATTCGCTTAATATCGCCTAAAAGTAGTTCATGCAATTGAGTAAAGTAAATTAGATAGAGATATTGACATATAATGTAGACGAAGAAGAATATAAATAAGTTATCTAAAGAGATATTAAAAATTCTAATAAGTATAGTAAATGCTTCATGTAGTTAATCACATATGAGGCATTCAAAAGTATTGCATAATAATTAAAAAATTTTGGGTATGAAGAACCGATGAAGTTATATGAAAAATATATGAAATCTCATCCAAAATTTTCATTTTTACTTTGTAATGAATAATAATTTACAAGTGTAAAGGCAGATTTGCTCAAGCTTTTCAAGGGGAGAAGCCATTCTTAATCTGCAGCAATGACATAAAATTAATTTTCATCATCAAGCCATTTATCTACTTAAAGTCTAGGGGGCAATTCTCAGTAAGCGATAAACTATGGGTCAAACAAAGATTCTTTTAATTAGTCATAAATTTAATAAAAGATTTTATAATGCGGATTTAATAGTATAGCAAGCAATGCCTAAAGCAGTGCAATATAAAAGTCAAAAAGCGATAATACATATTTAGCTGGCAGTAAAGGTAATTAAATATATAAATAAATGTTAGTTATTAAACAGAGAGAAATTAAATAAAATAAACTCTCTTTTCTTAGTTTTAACATTCTTAATTTAGATTCACAAGTAATCTAATCTAATATAATATAATTAATTTCATTCTCAATAAATCTAAAATATAACTTAAATTAAATAAATCAATACATTCCAATCATAAAATACTGTTTAAAATCATTAGCTCTTTCCAAATCATTTTATATTTGCAAAATGAATTATCTTAAATTTTAGGAAATGTCTTAGCTGTTAAATTCATGCATTCATTCATTAATTCTTTACTCTTAAAGTTTTTCAGCAAATAAATAAATTAAAAAGTTAGTAGAAATATCAAAAATAGTCTGGCTATCAAATTGAATGATTAAAATTTGGCAAAACATTTGTATTTGATTTAAAATTATCTATAGATAGAACAGTATTTTCAAATAGATTAAATAAATTAAGATGAATTTAGCTGTGTTTTTTATTCATTAGTCAATTTTTACCTTATTATTACTAATTTTTGCCTCTGATTAATAATTTAATTTTAAAGAAAAAATTTATATTTTTTTAATTTATCGAGATTTTTATTTTTTTGGCAAATCAAATCAAACAAATTATTTATTGAGAACAAAAGCAAAATGCATTTATTTCATTTACAAAATAGACTACAATTGAACACTTTCCTCTTGTTTGTTTATCAAATAGTAATAATATTATTTTAAATATTAGGTGCTCTGTTGAATTAGAATAAGAATATGAATGCGCATTAGTAATAATAGATTAATTCTAGGCAATAAGATAATAAGTAATAAAAAATCAATAAGATTAATTTTAATAGCTAATAAAACCAATAGGATTAATATACTAAGGTAGAGTATGTAAAAAAAGAAAAAAGTAACAAATCACAAACAGACTTGTGTTAAAATAATAATTATAAAATGAATAATAACAAAAATAAATTTGATAGTAATGATTCAATAAATAACGATATTTATACATCAGATGAAGAACGCAGTAATAGCTGCAATAGATAGAACAATAAAAATAATTAAAGATTTAGAAATATGTATTAAAATAATGAAAGAAATAATCGAGGATATCCTGTTTAGTCGCAGTCTCTCAATCATTAACATAATTATAATAATTAAAAATCATATTTCATAAAAAGAGATCTGCAAAGTTATAGCAAGACAGGCACTGACACTACAACAACAGGAAGTCACCATGAATTAGATGGAAATGTAAAGAAGTAATAGTAAAATTATTATGATTATGATGATTAGGATGAATATTATGAAAATAACTATGACGATTAGAATGAATTTAATAAAATAAATGATTCAACTGATGTATTAGATACAAATGCAGAAGAAAATCAAGTTGAGTACCATTTTTAGAATGAAATTTTTCATAAAGTTTATTAGAAAAGCAGGGGAAATCACCATAAAAAAAATATCTCATCAAACTCATCAGGAGTTTCTTCAAGGACTCCTTCACTTTCTAATTCAGCTTAGAATGATTCACACATCTCAGTTGAATCTGAAGATTCTAATTATTCAATCAAGGAATATATGTATCCTGAAGAGGAGCAAGACTTACAAAAGTACTAATTGATGAATCCTTAGGAGAAGACTTAAAATTTTTATAATCTTTTTTAGTAATAGAACAAAATATTGTAGGAAGAAGATGAAATTAAAATTTAAAATTAGATTAATTAGTACGAAAAAGTTAATAGTGAGAGCACGGCCTGCTCCTCTTCATCTTCATCGTCTTCATCTTCCTCTTCCCCAGCAACCTAATCTCCTTAATAACCATAATTATAATAATAGTAATCTTCCTCTCCTAATACAAATTAAATAGTAATATTGGTTTCTAAAAATTCGCCTCACTTAGATGCAAATTAATCTATGAAATTTTATAAAAATATGAACAAAAGCTCAAAATAGTAAATTATAGATTCAAATAGTTGTAATGATTTTGATGGAAGTATAGCTAAGATGCAAGAAATATAGGAAATAATTAGCAAAGGAAACTAAATTATTTTGCTTGATCCTTTAGTATATTTGTGGCTTTTCATTTCTGGAAGAATAAAACCAGAAAAAGAAATAAAATTTAAAGTTTTTGAAGAGAATAAAAAGATCATTGCCGTAGAAGGGATAGATCAAGATTTATTAAAGCAAGCATGCTGCTTATCATACGAAAATTTATAAAGGATAGCAACAAATCAAATAGATTAACTTAAATAAAATGAAAGATTTATAGAATTAAAAAATAAATTTGAAATGCCTCATTCTTCGGAAGGTAGCGATACTGTATAAAATTTATCTAAGTAATCAAGCTAAGAAGAGGAGCAAGATGAAGCTAAAAAAATTCATAATAAAATTAAGAGCAAAAGTAAAAGCTTAATTATGCCTGGAAAAATTTTAGAGCTTATTACATTTGAGTAGTTCAAGGAGTATTTTAAGAAATTTAAAGTAAAACCCATAATAAAGATGTGTACCGAATAATTTAAATAAATCAATCCAAAAGACAAACAAAAAGGATGCATTTTGTTTTTAACTCCTTTCGCTCAGCATCAGTCAAAGTAAACCAACGAAGATATTATTAAAGAAATTAGCTGCAAAATAGAATCAATATTTTGCCAGATTGTTAAGTTACAGTTATCTAAGCAGATAGTAGATTAGACAAAGCCATACTACTAGTATAGATAATTCGACATAAAGGATGTCAGAAAGGTATCTTCTTTGAATGACGCTGAAACAGCCTTCATATCAGAATACAAATATCAGACTTATTGCTTAAAGCAGTATCTTAAATTGAATGATAAAAAATTAAATAAAATTATTGCCAACTACCATGAATAGGCTGTAGCTGACAACCCATAATTTACTCAAACATATGCTATATCTGTAGTAGCAAAAGGCTCAGATCAAAAGGAAAAAGAACTCTATGTATTATCAGAGTTGATGTACATGAACTTAAAGAATGCACTTGACGACAAAGTTTTTAAAAATGAAAGTTAACAAGTTGAAGTTTGCATTTAGTTAGTAAATGCTCTCTTCAATCTACATTCAAAGAGCATAGATGAATTCAAGTTATTCCATGGTAATCTCAAACCAACAAATGTGTTGTTTGACGAAAATCTCTCTCTTTATTTGTCTGATGTTAACTTAGACCCTATCGGTTGTCCTAACGTTTAAAATTTTAAATAAAGCTAATCCTCTTCAACATCTTTAACATTCCCAATCTAAAATATCTCTCAGAATATTAATGAAAAAATGATGGGATTACCTCAAAGCTCATCAAGTAATCTAATTAGTAGCATGAACAACAGTTTTAGCAGTGTTAACAATACAACTAATTAAAATGGTGTCAACTAAAACTTTTACTGTGCTCCTGAATTATTCAAAAGTGACCAAAAATTAAATAAACCATCTACTTATTCTGATATATGGAGTTTAGGCCTTTTGCTTTATGAGATCCTTCAAGGAGCATCTCTGAAAATTGACAATAAGAAAAAAATAAAAAAGTTGTAGTATGAACACTTTTCAAAGAACTTTGTAGGAATGAAGAACATAATCCAAAAATGCCTTTCTAAAGAACCTCAGTAGCGCCCTTCTTGCGAAGAAATTCTCAGTGAGTTGTTAGATATACAAAAATCACTCAATAACTAAAAAGAAAAGTGATTTGAAATATTGAATACATTTATATAAATTCATTCATCTAATTATACTAATCCATCATCCATCCATAAACATTCATAAAAAAAATCAAAAAACATATTGATTTTTAAAAAATATTCTTGCTTATTGGATAAAATATTAATCCATAGCTTAAAATAAAAATTAGTATCTAAAAAATAATTATATACTTACTCATGAGTAAGGAAAATGATCATTTAATAATTCTAGCAATTCCATTAACTATGCTTTTAAAATTCCAAAATTTAAAGAATTCTTTTACCAAAATAAAAATTTTCTTATCCATGCATACAAAATAGGTTTGCTATTTATTTAATTTGCTCATTCCTTCTCTTATAATGATTAAAATAAAAATATTTGTTTTGTTTCTTTGTTGCATTCGTTTGCTACAAGTAATAATTTAAAAAAACATTAAAAAAGCAGAAAATAACAAAAAGTATTCTGCTTCCTAAATAGTTACAATTATTTTATTTTACTTTCTTTCTTTCTTTCAAATTAATTCTTCCTTTTTTTTATTTAAAAAATTTATTACAAACCTTTAAAACTAAATTAATTAATTTGTTCTTCATTTTAATTTAATAAAAAATATATTTAAAATATTTCATTAAAACTAAATTAAATTATTTAAAAATACTTTCTTCAACATTATAAAAAATTTTATAAGATTTATATTTAAAATCAAAATGTTTGTAAAGAAATTGGACAAGCTAATTATTTTATCTAAAATAACTTCATTTATCATTATTGATTGATTTATTATGATTGCTTCAATAAAAATTATTTTTATTGAATTAATATTTTCTTCATAATTTTGGAAGTGGTTTACCACCTCTCCCTGCTTTGTTATTTACAAAGTTAGAAGCTCCTTAAGAAGTTTCACCCTTTAAGATGGCTAAAGAACCTCTATGAAATTCTGTTTGGATTTGTTAATCGAAATTAATAAAGGTATTTTCATAAAGACTTTATCTATCAAGTTGCATGCAATATTAAGGGTTTCTTATTATTTCTTTACAGAGCTCTATTGACTTCTCTAATACACTTTCATTATCGCTACAAAGCCTATTTACTAGACCCCATTCATATGCTTCTTACCCTTTAACTTCCCTCCCTGTTAGGACCATATCCTTGGCTCTATTAAAACCAATAACCTATAAAAAATAAGATTAGCTTTTATAATAGCTAATAAATTTACTCTTTATAGTCTAACAGTGCCTCCATCTATTAATGGCACTCCAAATCTCCTACAGAATACTCCAAAAACGCATTACCTATTGGAAACTACCATGTCACACCATAAACTTAATTCAAGTCCTCCTGCAACTGCAAACCCTTCAATTGAACCAATAACAGGTTTTTTTGTAAGATATCTTGATATTCCCATAGGAGCTTTGCTCTAAAAATGCAAAGGAAACATTTCCTATATTTTGCTGGGGTGCATAATTTAAGATGCTTCCATCAAATCAAATCCAGCACAAAATATACCATCTTTTGAAGCAAAAATTGCTATAAGTGCTTAAGGATCGTTATCAAAATCTTAAAAGGCCTTCAATAATTCTTAAGCTGTTTCAGAATTAACACAATTTCTTTTTTAAGGTCTGTTAATATTGATCACAACAATTTTATTATTTTCAATCTTTTTTACTTCAATATTTTGATACATTTTTAGAATTTTTTTTAATACAACTTTATCAAATTTTTTAATTTTTACAAAAATCAGAAATATTATATCAAATATTAATCCTATGAAGTCATTTATGATGCAAATATTTGATTAAAACCAAAATGTCTGACATAAATCTTTTAGAAAAAACTGTATTTTAAATAATATATTAAAAAATCTTCATTAAAATAATTTGTTGTAAGTTGAGTTATCCTAATCTAAATAACATTATGATTTTTAAAAATATTTTAATATAATTTTAGTTTAAATTTTAATTCTTTTAAACATAATTGAAATGAGGAAGGAATTGAATTAATTTTAAAATAAGTTTGAAATTTTTTAAAAAGAAAAAGAAATTAACTGCTAAAAGTTTCAATCTCATTTTAAATAAAATTTGTTTTATTGTTTAGCTAAATATTTAGAACCAAAGAATAATTTAGGATTGCAATTTTTATTAAAATTATCATTTTTAATTATTGTTAATAAATAAACTTAGTAAATTTCTATCTTTTAAAAGACTGTTTTAAACATTTTTCAATAAAATAAATGAGAATTTCATATAAAAATACCATAAAATTTCTAAAAATATAATATGACATGTAAATATTATTAAAAAGTTTTAATTATCTTACCTTGATGTAAAACTAAAAATAAAACTGAATGCATCTTATTGTGTATTTTTAATAAAAAAATACTTTTAAAAGAATTTTAAATATTAAATTATCTATCTAATGTTTGAAAGTGAAATTTTATAACATAAATTTATTTAATTTCTTTAAAGAGATTTTTTGAATGATATTTTTATTTAAAATAAAGAACTTTATTGTTATATTTTAGTTTTAAATTGAAATTTCTAACTATTCAGTAAATTAAATTTTATTGAAGTTTTTATTTAAGATAGATAAGGCATATAACTATTTGAAATAATAAAAACTTGTTCAAAGTAGTTATTTAGTGTTAATAATTAATTTTGAAAATATTTCAATTTTGTTAATCAGACAGATATGTTTTTAATATTTTTTAGTAAAGATTTATGGAAAATCAACTCAATTTATTATTTAAAATTATAATAAAGTGTTTTAGTTTAAATAGTAAAAAACACATAAATAAATAAGAAAAAGAAAATCTAAAAGGAACATTAATTAGTCTATTGATAATAAATAGTTCATTTATTAATTACCTTCAAGAGAATTATTGAATTTTTAAGCACAAACTTTCAAAGAAATTTTTAATTAATTAATTAATTAAATCAATATTTGTTTAGCTTGCAAGCAAATAATCAAAGAGAATAGCATTCAACTAAATTACAGTATAATAAATAGTTAATTAGTAAGTGGTTACTTATTTAAGAAGTTATAGAGGATTTGCACGATAAATTGGACATAGTCAGTAATAAGAAAAGCATAGAGTAAATAAAAGAGCTTAAAGAATTGACAGGAGCTGTATAGTGGAGATTTCATTTGATACAAAAATAACAAAATATCCATAAAATTATATAATATCAGAAAAATCATCAAACAAAAGCAATATAGATACTGAAAAAAAGGACTAAGGTAGAATTATCAATCTCTTAGAGGAGAATAGTATAGTAAACTAAGAAAAAATAGGATTTTCAAATAGAAAGTAATATAAAAAGATTAGGACAGGCAAATATAAGATTATTAAAATCATCTTTAAGGTGTTTAAAATACAAATAACTACTGTATGATTACAGAAAATATTGATAAAAAATATCCACAGAAAAAGCAGTACTCAGACCTTTCAGCAGTTCGTGCAGCATGCTTATTTGTGGTAAAAGCTTTAAATAAGCTTGTAGAAGAGATGAATAATCAGGTCTACTTTGACTTTGATCAAAATGGCTTGATTTTAAGAGCCACTGATAAAGATTCATTGCAAAGAGCTAGTAATAAATTAGAGCACTGGAAAGAATAAACTTCGATAGGTATTTTGACAGATAGCATTTCTAAAGAAGATTATAAAAAATTTATAGACTCAGACTTGCAGTCACTTCTCCGTTAAGAGAGAGCATTTATAAATGTAATATCTTTTGATAAATTCTTAGCAGCATGCGAGTTTTTAGAGAAAAAAGGCTACAAAGAGCCTCGCTAGATGTATGAAGAAATATAAGCAGAAAAAAAGAATTTTGCACTCTTGATGTGTACAAAGCATAGATTTAAAGAAATAAAGGAAAGGATCGAGGCAATGCTAGAGCCATTAAGAAAAATAAAAAAGAAAAAGAAAATCACTTCATCTTTAAAGCTAGCATCTACATGGGATGATGTTGATGACAGTAAATAAATCCGTTTTAATTATAAAATAATTCTCTCCCATTTTTAAATTTGTTATTTTGTGATTGCATTTTTAAAATTTCTACTTTGCGTAGTGGGGCACCAATTAATCAAGCAAAGCACAAAAAAATATTTTATGCATAAAAGCGTAGATAGTTAGGTCATTAGAAAATTGATAGACGAATTTTATACATATCTCAAACAAGCAAATTGGATTTTAAATTGAAATTTTATTTAATAATATAAAGTATCAATAGGGACTCAGGCATTAAAGCAGGAAAAAGATAATGTAGTTTAGCCATTAGATACCATAGGATTTCAGTAAGTAAAGAAGATAGACTAATAGGAAAATGAAGAGTAAATAAAATAATTTAATTTTCTTTAAAATAATTTAAGGATAAGCTAGTTAGTAAAATAAAAACTACAATCTAAAATTTTCAATCTTTTTGTTGAGTATATTCAGAAAAAAGTATTTTTTGGTTGTTTAAATAAGTCATTATGTCATTCATTAATTCATTTTATTTTATATCCATTTGATTGTTTAGCTATAATATTATTAGTCAGTTTTTTGAAAAATAATTTTGAAGCAAATATCTTTCTTTCTTTGTTAGTAAGTAAGTAAGAAATAGCAATAAGAACAAAATATAACATAATATAAAATAAGAGTCATAAACTAAAAAAGTATGTTGATTGATAGCAGTAAGCCATAATTATTGATAATATTCATAAATCACCTTTAATAATAGTGTTAAAATAATATTATTGCTAGTTTAACATTTATTATTCAAAGATGGAATGAATTAATTATTTTATTTTATCATAATGAAAGAATTTTAAAAGAATTTATATAAACAAATTTAGCTCCATTAATTTTTGATAATTATTGAATCATTTAACATCATTAATCCTTTCATTATCCTAGTCATCTAAATGAAAATGTTAAAAAATATTTAGAAAAAAAAAATTATTGTTTATTTAAATATAAAAAATAATATAGTGTTATAATAATTTTTAAAATAAATATTAGATTAGCAAAGGAAGAATATAAGAAAGAATTATAGTATAAAATAAAAGAGTCTACTATTTATGAAATTGTGGTTTTAGAAATAGAGCAATGGCTTAACTATTTTCCTGAGATACTTCAGATTTTAGAGGAAAGCGAGAAAATTAAAAAATAGGATGATGAAAAAAATTTTAACATATAACTAATTAGCCAACATTTTTAAGCAGAAGAAACTAATTAAAATCACTATATTAATAATAATAGCAGCTTTACTTCATAAATAGAAGTAGGATTTTTGCAGTTAAAAATTTTAAAAGAAACATTGTCGAATGAGTAAATAAAGTTAATTGATAAGATAAAATTAAAATGTGGGTCATATTTAGATCATATATTATAAAATAAGCCAAAGGAATTTGTAAATTATTTATTTAGTGAAATGGAGCCAGAAGAGAGAGAGTATTTTTAAGTACACACACTTAGATAATTATTAAATGACACAACTATTCTAATTGATAATTACCAATCCAAGCCCTAGATTTCTTAAATGAGTACTCGAAAAAGAAATATTATATTCAATTTAAAAAAATATATAGAAAAATTTAAGGAAGATTAGTTAGTGGTTATAGAAAATGATGGGACCATATATAATTAATACTTCCTCATAGGAATAAAAAATATTCATAAATTATTTGCAGAAACTGTCGATAGGACTGAAATGATGTTTGCAAAAGCTTGTGCAACCAACTTCAGCAACTAAAATCACAATAATAGGCATCATAGTGAGTCTGATAGTGAGCACTTAGATCATTATGAAAGTAGAAAATACAGCTTAAATGGAAATGATTTAATTTAAATCAATGAACCTAGTAATAACGATTAAATAAATTAGCATAATGGTAATAATTAAAATCACTAAAATTAGTTTAACAGCCAAAATTACCATCACAACCATAATCATCATAATAAAAATGCAAATAATTCCTTTTAACAAGATATAGAAATGTAAATTTATAAAGCAGCTGTACTCTTTTTATAGATAAATTCAAATTAGATTAATAGCAGTAATGGTAACAACAGTAATCCTCCAGCCTAGTTATAATAAGATGAAATAGCTTTGACATAGGTTGAATCTTCATAACTAATTCCTCATAAAAGTAAAATAAACTCAGTTGAATTCTAAAATCATCCTTATTATTTAAAGAAATTCTAAGAATAAGTACTAGAATATGTAATTGAGATAGCTTAAAAAAATAAAATGTTTTCAAGTAACAGTTGTATTAAATACCATAAGATTATATAAATAAATTCTCCTTAACAGACCCAAGATATTGATTAATCCCAATAGAATTATAAAAAAGAGTTCGGTATTTTAATGGATAGAAAAGAATTTTGCTTAAAATACTTAATAGAAGAAGGTTTTTTATTTTCGGTTTATCAATAAATTGATATTTCTATGAAAATAGTTAAATGCTTACACGAATTACACAATTAAAGAGAAAAAAGAGGAGCACACTGCAATTTAAAACCTAATAACATAATGCTTGATATGACTTATAATGTATATCTAAGCGATATGGGAATTGACCCAAAAAAGAATGCAAGTTACTATTACTAATTTGAGAATAACTACTAAAATTCACTTATCATTCTTAAAAATAAACTTAAAAACTAGTTTTTAAAAACAACAGATTAAATTATTTAAACAAGTATTGAGAGTTATAAAAATCAACATCCAAATTTCGGAGTCAATAATTAAAATTAGAATGTATAAAACTTTACGCCTGATGCACAATTTAAATAAGCATTCACATAAAACTAGAATATATTTCTTAATCAACTAGCTGATTTATAAGCGCTAGGTCTTATTTTATATGAAATATTTACAGGGCAATCAATATCTGCTGAAAATTATTTTCTTAAAAATCACAGATAATTTATAAAGAGAACTTCTCAAGAAAGTCCTACTCCCACCTTAAAAATGATTTTCTCTATTATATTTAACTTGCTAGAACTTTAAATAACTTCAACCGAAGAAATTATTCCTCAACTTTAAGAAATACTTAACAAATTCTGAAATAAAGTATGAAAAACCAATCCTCATAATTTAGAAAGTAAGTCTCCTTTTTTTTGGCTAATACAATTAACTTATTTATTTAAAATAAACTAATTAATTAATTAATAAATTAGAATCTGTATAAGTTAGTTTGTAGTAGCAAGTAAATAAGAAAGTAACTTAGTAAGTAAGTAAATAAGCAAGTATACATGCATACGTTCAGCAAATAATAAATAGTATTTAAAATTGTAATGAGTATTTAAGAATAATTAATATGTATTCCTCAAATATATTCAAATTTATTCATAATTTATTCAAATTTATTCAAATTATTAATATTTAATGAATTTATTTTTTATATTGTTTAATATTTTTAATAAAAATTATGTAGCTAATATTTTAATTAGCAATCTAATCCATATTTTATTTATTTATTTCCCTAATTTACCAATCAATCATTTTTTATTTCAAAATATATCCATCCATCCATCCATCCATCAAAAATCAATTATTTATTTATTCAGTTGTTTTTTTATTTATTTTAAAATGTAAAAAAAATAAATGATTTATTTCTACGTTTGTATTTTTTCTTAATTAAATTAAAAATTGGAATTTTTTAATATGAAATTTCATTTCTATTTTGAAAAATAAAAAACACAAAAGAATAAAATACAGTTTAAATAATAAGTATCAACATTTTATTTAAAATTTATTCTAATTTTTTAATATTATGTTAAATCTAACTTTTTATATAATTTTTAATCTGATTTTTTTATCATTATTAATCTTAGCTTTTATTTTACATTAAATATCAGTTTATTTTTAATTGGTTTAGGTTTTATAAATACACGGAAAAATTATTTATATAAATTCAAAATTATTGTCAAGGTTCAGCATTCTAAGGTATGAAAGCGCTACTTCGATGTGTAGCCATACTCTTTTTGCAAATTAGCAGAATTTTATATATTTGCTTATAAATTATTTTGATTGTTTAACTACTTTCTTGAAGAGGGACTTAGAATCATTCCTACATGATTTGAAGTCGAAAGACTTGTGTTGATTAAATTAACGTTTTCAGAATTATTCATAGATACTGTAGTTGTTGCTGCTGAATTGTAATTGTTTAGTTGTGTTTGCTTTTTACCTTGGATTAGTTTGTTAACTTTGTCGTTTAAAAGTTTTTTATTTAGACTATTTAATTAACCGTATTGTTAAAATTAGTTAGCTTGAAAATTTGCATTACTGTTATTAATTGTATTATTGTTAGAATCAAATTAGCTTGAGACATTTAAAGTTTATTATTAAGATTATGTAATAAGATTTTTAGATTTGATAGAGTTATTGTTTGTTGGACTTAAATAGTTATTTTCAAAAGTAGTCTTTATTTGGTATTAAGAAATTGAAGACATAGCATTTTACATATTATGAATTTTAGACTAACTAAATTAGTATGAATTTCCATGCTATTGTTTAGAAATACTAGGATTCATTCCATTTTAAGTAATTCCTGAATTTTAATTTTCTTATTTCTTTTGAACTGAATTTATTTATGATTGCTATACTAGTTTAGGATTTGAGCTTTGCTTTTAAAAATTGTTGTATGCATTTTAATTGTAATTTTGCATACTAGAGCCTGATGTATTTTTATTTTATTGAGTATTTCTATCTGTTAAATTGTAGTTGTGAGAGAAATCACTTGAGTTATTGGTGTAGCTGTTTTTATTTTAAGATTAACCTGAGCTATTTTGTCTTTAAGAAAGTTGTTTGGCTATTGATTTTTCTGTTGATTCACTTGGTTCTGTTACCATCTTTTCTTTTTTCATGAAGTTGTTTACTATATTAGCTTCACAAGAGTTTGAGGTTCCCAAAATTCCTCCTCCATTACTACTTGTGACAACATATGAATTTTAATTTAAAGTTGAATTTGATTAATTAATCTAGCTTGGGAAGTGTTTTTTTTTTTGGATCAGCTTAGGGCTTGGATTAAATTCAACCTATGAAAAATTATTTGAAATTTTGCTTGCATTAGGTTAGATGTTTGAAGTTGAAATTGTTAATTTTTAGCTACTAAGTTTTTATGATTTTTAATTATTTGTTGAAGGTTAAGTTTATTAAACTTGTGATGAATTTGATGAAGAACTTGAATCAATATTATTATTATTTTTTCTACTGTTTTCTTAATTAATATTATTATTACTTTAATTTACTTCTCCGTTTCCAAAATTGCTTTATGGAATTTTGCTATAGCTTTTACTCAGCAACTTGTTAAAGCTATCTTGAATTTTAATACTGCCACCTATTAATTAAGTGTTAGATTGAGGAGTTAGTTGAGAATTCTTAGGTAAACCTTCTAAAGATGAGCATATAGTTGTTTGTATTTGGTGATGATATTGATTCTATTGATTTTTAGAAAAATTAGTAATTTCTAAGTCTTAATTGTCATTGTGCGAAAGGAATAATGTGTTCTAAGGTTTATTGCTTATTTGCAAAGCTTTTTTGAATAGCTAGCTTTGCTGTGCGTTCTAAGAGATTTCATATCTGGAAGAAGAGTTTTCGTCTTATGCCTCTATTTGTTAGTTTTTTTAATAACTGTCTTCTTATTTGTTTTCTTGTGTCAGTCTTCTTGTTGAAGCTTATTATCTGCTAGGAGAAATACTCTTTCTTTTGTCTTAATTTTTTACAATGCCACCTAAAGAGTTTTAAGATGACAATGAAGTTGGTTAGTTTTCAAACTAGCTGTTATTATATTGATACTATTACTAAGTTGATTAAGAAGACTTGTGCTTGGTACTAATATTACTACCTCCATCCACTCCTTTTTTTCCTTAATTCAAGTTATTTTAGGATTAAATTTATGACAATTTTGATAATGAAAAAGGCTATGTTTCAGCATTTTCTCTAAAGTCAGAACTCCAATACTATTTTTCTAAAATTTTTTCATCAGTTTTGAATATTTTATCCTAAGAGCTAGTTGAAGTTGATCCTGTAATTGTGTACTTAGCTGTTTAAGCTGTCTTGTTTCCTCTGGGAGAGAAGAAATTATCAAATAATTTTGTGTTGTTTTCTAAACTCTATCTTACAACAATATCATCATCATCACAAAATAAATTTATGTCTTCTTCTAACTATTCATAGTCTTTAGCTTGAAATTATTCTTATTATTAATACATTTATAGAAACTTTGTGCCTTTGCTTGTTGAAGTGTTACCTGCTGAGATGCTACTTTTAATGAAGGATTATCTCTATTAATATGAATCTCTCACATTCTAATCTTCTTTGAATTGGCTCACTGCTTGCACAAAGTTGCTATTTCCATTTGATGGATTTTTTTGTTTACCTGAAGGAAAATTAGCATTTAAGCTCTTATTGCTACGGTTTCCTTTAACAATACTGACTCCGTCTGAATCTATGCTCTATTTTAGATCATCCTCTTACTCAATTGGATTGCTATAAGCGTTTGATAAGTTATTTTCTCTTTAAGAATTTTGAGTAAGTTGTAATTCTTTGTTTGAACTTATTTAATTTGAATAAGCTTATTTCTCTAGCTATTAGCAGTCTTTAGATTACCTTAAATACACTTTTTCAGAAGTGATTGAACAATTAATATTTAAATTATTTAAATTAGCTTAGCTAACACCATATTCTGATATTTCCATATCGCCTTAAGAGTAGGGATAGGCAAAGATTGAAGATAATTGTTATTGATTTTGAGAAGAAGAAGTGTTTATTAAAATGGACTATTAATGTTGCCATTTAGAAACTAACTTCTCGTAATCTATTTTTAATGTATTGTAATAATTTAAAATTTTCATCAAGGATTTTTACTTTTTCTGATTCTCTTCTTAGCTAGATTTAAGTTGCTTTCTAAGCTACGAAATAGTTTCTTCCATTTCCTTTTTTTCTTTTTATGATTAAATTTCTAAATTTTCATATTGCTTTTTGATATCAGAATAAAGGCGAGCATAATATATTTCTTGTTAATTCTGAATTCCAAGCATGAACTGATTTTAAACTTATATCATCTTTTCAAGCTACTTAATTTTATCATCTTACAAAGCTCTATTGCTTTCTAGCCTCTACTAAATGTCTTATTAATCAGCTTATTGCAATTTTTAACTCTATTGCATTTACTATGTGATTTACTACTATTATATTTAATACTGTTATTATTGAGCCTTTTATTAAGTGTTTATCGCTTAATTTTATAATTAACTTAAGTGATTATCTTCGTTTCTTGAAGAATAATCTCCTCTTTATAGACTTAATCCTTCAAAATTGCTTTTAACTTGTTACTATTAAACTTCTTTGCTTTCATAGTTGTTGCTGTTATTATTTCTTTAACTAGTTTGCTTGTTTTCTATGTTACTATTAAATTATTCTTTATTTAAAATATTTTCTTTTTGAATATTTTATAATAAAATTTGATTTGATGCACTTTTTACATTAACATTCTAATGATTTTCTACTATATTGATATTTTTAAAAGGATTTCTATTTGAGTCGCTATATAAAGGGAAACTGTGCCTTTACAAACTAGGCTGTTTGTCAAGAGATAAAAAATAATTTTTTTCTTTTTCAAGGTTTTGGATTTCGCTTCTAATGCGCTAAATATCTGCTGTTTTTTAAGACTAATAATCTAAGTATTCATTGATATCATCTTTTTGAATTTCAAAAGACTTTGTACTTTCTAATTCCTCATTATATTAATCTAATTCCTATTGTATTTAATTCAAATATTATCCTTCTTCTTTCATCTCCTCACTATAAATTTCTTTAAATTACTTTTGGAATCCAAAATCTTAGCTAGCTTAATCAAAATTTTCTTTTTGATTCATTAAATTAATACGTTTATTTAATGAAACCTCCGCTTATGTCTATTTTTCACTTTGACTCCTATCGTTCATCAAATTATGAATTAATAAAAACAACAAATAATCTTGATTTTATGGTAGATATCAGATCAATAAAGACTAAATTTAGTAAATATATCTAATTTAATTGTAATACGTAAATTAATAAGTTTTATCTGCTAATAAAATAATTTATTTGTCAAAATGTTCTCACTTAAGTTTATTTTATTTGTTTGTTAGTATTATTCCACTATTAAAAATAAGGAAGAGTTATAATTAAGTATTTTGATTTTCTGTATCTTATTATTGTTTATTATTTACCAAATATTTTTTGAATTGAAATTTGGTGACAACTTTCGTTCAGTCTTTTTAAGTTAGTTAATAATTTTATTACTTTCAAGCTTTCTTAAACATCTAATCTTTTAATTTAGATTGATTATTCCCTTGTTATAATTTAATTTTTAAATTTGATTTTACCATTATCTCTCAATATCATTAATAAGCCAGGCTAGCAGACAAACATCGCTTCTATAATATTCAAAAGTAAGTAGCAATTTATTTCCACTTTCTAATAATCAAACATTTATTATAACTATTTTTTTGTTTAAAATTATTTCTAACAAATTTAAAAGTTTTCAAAAAAAAAAAAAATCTAAAAATAGATTTCAAAAAGTATTAAAATAATTATATGCTCAAAAATATAAAAAGAAAATTATAAATGAAACCACATTTTTTAAAACATATTTAAATCGGAATAAATTTTGTGCAAGCAGCCTATATATACATAAACCTAAATAACATGTTCTTGCAAAAAAACCTAATTGGATTTGAGAATAATTAGAATTATTAAAAATATTATAATACCTTAAATATCTTAAATATTTATTCAATATATTTTAATGTTTATTAATATTCACCTTATTTACATGACTAAAATAGAAAAATCTTTTATTAAAATTATTTTATCAAAATTTAAGTACTTTAATTAATAAAATTTAAAAAACATATGACTACCTTTCTTTGATTCTTGTATTTTATAACTATAAGTTTTTTATAGGATTTACTAATTAAACAAAACTAAACTTTAATTTTTGAGATATTGCTTCCTAAAAAAAAAATTTATAAATTTATATTTGATAATTATTATAATTTATTGGTTATTTGTATCCAAATTGATTTGATATAAAATTAAATTAATTTATTAATATGCTTATAATTAATTAAATTTCCATAAATTGCAATTCAATATTTTTTGAAAAATAATAAAAAAGAAGTAAATATTTATTTTTTTATTAATATAATTTAAATTTATTTTTATTAATAAAATAAGTTTTTAAGCTCTTCACTTTAATAGTTTTTAGAACTCCATATTAATCTGTAAAAAATAAATATTTGATTTATTTATTTTATTATTATTAATCTTTTATTATATTTAATTTTCATTTTATTTACAATATATATTATTTGTCAAATTAAATTGAAATTATAATTTAAAAATGAATTGAAAAAAAATTTTTTTAATTTTTTTAATTTATTTATTTATTAGATTTTTATTTGATATTTTTCTTTATATTATTTATACTGCTAACATTTTTTTTTTTCTTTATTTGTTTTTTTGTTAATTTAACTCAGTTTTTTATTTTCAGCTATTACTTTTATTAATTAATTTCTTATTATTTCTTCACTTTTTCCTTCTAACTAACTAATTAGCGTTATATTTTTTCTTCAATATTTAAAAAGGTGAAATAAAATTGATCACTAAGGTGCATCAGATTTAAGTTCTGGATTAGAAAAGTGCACTAATCTCTAAAATTTGGCACTTCGACTTTCGTAAAAATAGTTTATTTGTTTAGGATTGTGATATTTTTGAATATAAAAGTGAATCGAAAACAAAAAAACTAACTCTTTTAATTAATTTATTTTTTATCTTTTTATTTTTTATTCAGCAATATTTTTTTTATTTCTTTCTTTGTTCTTTTATTAATTTAACTCATTTTTTTATTTTCAACTATTGCTTTTATTATTAATTAATTTATTATTATTTAATATTTTTTCTTCAATATTTAATAAGTGATAATAAAATTGGTGACTCAGGTGCATCAAGCTTAGGTTCTAATTTAGAAAAGTGTACTAATGTCTCAAGTTTGACACTTCAACTTTCGTAAAAATAGTTTATTTATTTAGGATTGTGATATTTTTGAATATAAAAATGAATCGAAAACAAAAAAACTCATTTAATTTATTTATTTTTTATTCTGCCAATTTTTTTTTCATTTCTTTCTTTGTTCTTTTATTAATTAATTTTACTCATTTTTTAATTTTTAAATATTGATTTTATTAATTAATTTCTTAAATTTCATATTTTTTCTTCATTTTTTCCTTCTAACTAACTAATTCACTATTTATTTTTTCTTCAATATTAAAAAAGTAACTGTGGTATTAGAGACTAATGTGTATCATACTTATGTTCTGGTTTAGGTTAGTGCACTAATCTCTCAAATTTGAAACTTGATCTGAGGTAAAAACAGTTTATTTGTTTAGGATTGTGATATTTTTGAATATAAAAATGAATTGAAAAAAATATAATTAACTCTTTTAGCTCATTAATTAGCTTTTTAATTTGATTTATTTTTTTTATACTGCTAAAATTTTTAAAATTTTTTTATTTGCTCTTTTGTTAATTTTACTCATTTTTTATTTTCAGCTATAGCTTTTATTAATTCATTTCTTATTATTTTATATTTTTTCTTCATTTTTTCCTTCTAACTAACTAATTCGCTATTTATTTTTTCTTCATATTTAAAAAGTTTCAATAAAATTGGTGACTTAAAGTGTATCAAGCTTTGGTTCTGATTTAAGAAAGTGCACTAATCTCTCAAGTATGACTCTTTCGTAAAAACAGTTTATTTTTTTAGGATTATGATATTTTTGAATATAAAAATGAAATGAAAATAATATCACTATCTCTTTTAATTTATTTATTAACTTTTTATTTCGTTAATTTTTCTTTTTAATTTTTATAAAAAGATTTAAATCATTATATTTCATTAAAAAATTTTATTGTATTTATATTTTTTTAGTAATTTATACTAATTTATATTAAAGCAAAGATTTTAATTTGAGATAATAATTCAAAATTAAGTGTCTTAAATTAAAAAGATTAGTGGTCATAAAAATACTAAAATGATATAAAAAAAAAGTTGTGGAAAAAAGACAAATAAATATTAATATTTTGTAAATATAAATAAAGATAGATTTATTAATATTTTTATATTTATAAATATCATATTTTAGTAAGTTAATAAATAGATTTAAACTGTATTCTTTTAATATAATTCAATTAATCCAGTTGATTATTTAACTATTTTTTTTTTATGTTTTTATATTTTAATTTTTCTAATGATTTTATATTTTCAATAATTTTTATTTTTTCTTATAACTATTATGTTCTATTTTAAATCATTTTTTTTAAATTTTATTGTCAAATGCATTTTAAATTTTGGATCATTGCATTAAAAAAATATAAAGTTTAATAACAAAAAAATATCTTTAGACATAAAAGCTTAACTTAATTTTTTTTTTGATAAACAAAATATCATATTTTGTTTACAATTATGATATTTTTTTAATAGCAATAATCCAAAATTTAAAATGCATTTGACTATACCATATTTAGTTTTAAGATTATAGGTTTTTAGTTTCTTCAAATTCTTAATCTTCTATATGATATTTATTATAAACTAAAAATTAATATATTTTGTAGATATCATCCAATAATTGATAGTAAAATTTTAGCTTCTGTATTAAATAATTTAAAAAAATATTAAAAATATCAAGATATCACAAGATCACACTATGCTCACTCACAAACACTTTTCTTTATATATTCAAAATTTAGTTATTTATTTTAAATAACAGAAATAATTTCAAAAATAATTTTTTTAAGTTAATAAATAAAGTTTTTTATACTTTTTAGTGATTCGCTTTAAAAATAAAATATTTATTTTTTAGTTAAATAGCTCAACATCAAATGAATTTAGTTATTTATACTAAAAGATTGAAAAAATTTAAATTAATAGTGATCAAACTGATTCAAATAAAACAAATGATTTCTATTTAGTTCTTATCAAAATATTTTATTTGATATTTTAATAGAGTAAAATTATTTTTTTTTAAATGATTCAAATATGAAATTTTGTAAAACATTAAAGCTGTTTGCTCAAAAATAAAATTATTTATTTTAAAAAAATAGAAATTATAAAAAAAAATATTTTATTTAATTAAATAAACTAAATAAATTGTTAAAAATTAAAAACTAATTTATTTTAAAAACAAAATATTTTTTTATAATATTAGATAAATTTAGATTAAAAAAATGAATGAAAAACACTTAAATAAGTAATAATTAAAACTTCTTATTTAAATGAAAAATAAACGTAAAAAACGATTTTTAAAATATTAGGTTTAACTGATTTTATTATATGTTTTAAGTTGAAGACTTCCTTTAAATAAAATAAAGAGTGTTACTTACTTTTAAACTATAAATTTTATTTGAATGTCCTCTAATATTTATTTTTTAAAAGTAGATTAAGTTATTGTATAATTTATTTATTATCTATTTCAAAGCTTATTTATTGTGCTTATTTACCTTTAACAAAAATATACTTATCTCTCAAAAATATAGTAAAATATAGTTTAAATAGTAAGTAGAAATGAATTAAAACATGTCTGATAACAAGCGCAAACACTAAGATGGGTTTTCATTTGGTATGAGAGGAACAAAAGGGGTTTCTTGTATAGATAGCGCAATTACTTTTAACCCTGGAGTCGGGTAAGTTATTACATTTTAAATTAGTCAATAATTGATGATAGTCAATACCATCTAAAATAAGAATGTCTATGCTTTCCGAAATGAATGCTATTTGTTCATTTATTGTCAATATTCTGTCTATTAAATAATAAATTTATAATTAAATAAAAAGCTAATATGAAATTCTTAAAGGTTTTGAGGCTCAAAGTAAAAGCTCGTCCAAAACAAAATTTAAATTGTCAGAGAGGTTTAAATCTTAACAAATGCAAACTCCTGGACCAGGTAGCTACAATCCTTTATAAGCATTCCTTTCGACAAAAAAGGAACCATAAAATTGCAATAAAAGTACAGTATGTGAATCTAATAGAAGCAATAGGTCCCTTTTTTAAAACAGCAGTAAATCAAATAACCTTGGTCCTGGATATTACTACTTTTCTTAAATGAATGACACATTTTTTAACTCTACATAAAATTCTATTGAAAAAGGTAGTAATTCTTTAGATAAAACAAAAAATGCAAGTGAGAGCTTAAACCTAAGTTTTTCATATAGATTGAAAGGAGTTAAATTCGACAAATACTCAAAAAGAAAGTTAGATCTGATTGATGGTAAAAAATAATAATATCCTCCAGTAGGCTCATACAATATTCAAACAAATAAATTCTAGGATTCCTTTACATTTCCAAAGGAGTAAATTAAAAAAATCTTCATTTTTAAAAATAAAATTATTTAGAACAGCAGCAGCATTTTTTTGATTTTTAAAAACAATTATAAAATAAACATCTTTCTCAAAATAAAATGATGTTTTAATAATTTTATTCATGTTATAATGACTCTTTAATAATTTTATTCATATTAAAATGATTACAATTTGTTTAATTTATGCTGAAAAAATAGAAAAAGAAAAACTTTTGACTGTATAATTTCAGAATCCCCAGGCCCTTGCTAGTACAGTATCCAGAACAATTTTTTCTCTTAAACACCATAAAATGCTTCTAACTCAACATTACCAACCTAAAGGAGATTCATAAGGTTTGACTCTGTAGAAGATACCACTCCGGGACCTGGCTATTATGTGTAGAAAGGCTTAAGCAATTATAAGTTTTCAACAAACAGCTCATATTCATTTGGGAAATAAAAAAAGGAGATAACACATAAAAATCAGTAAATTATTTGAGAATATTTTTTTAAAGCTAACAGAGAAATAACAAAAATATCTTTTTATAACAATAAATAAATTTTAACAAAAAAATAAATTGATATTTTAAGGAATATTTTGAGTAATGTTTCTTTTTAATAATAATATTTGAATGATGATTTTGGTTAATTTCTTTTATCATAAATTAATCATAATCTAATTAAATTTTAATCTAGACTTTATTTTATGTTTTACACTCAAATCCAAAACTAAATGCATAAATAAATTTAAAAAGATACGAACTACGATCAAAATATCTTCATATAAAATTAGTAAAATTAAAAAGGTTACAGTTCAAATAATTGTTTGATATAATTAAAAGCTAGCTCTTTTAAAATACCAAAATCATTCTTGCTTACTTACATAAATTTATGTAAGAAATAGTAAACAAATACATAATTTGATTGAGCGATCAATCATATTTACAATTCTACAAAGATATTCTCATTTTACATTTTTACAAAATTAAAATAAATAAAGAGCTGGCAAACTATTCGTAAAAGTTTTTAGTTACAAGAAAATATCCAAATTAAAAAAAATTGATTACAGTAATACAAATTTATTATTTAATCTCTGAAAATTTATAGGTTAAAAATAAAATCTTTTATGTAGACTTCTAATGACAAATTTATGATGAATATGTCTTTCAAGTATGATTAATATATTAATTTAAATCAGTATTCTAGAACTGAATAAGAGAAAAGTTTATGTATAACTAAGAATACAAACAAACAAAAAAAGCTAACTAGTTCATAGTACTAAATTAAAAAATACAAAGTGCTACTAAGATTAACTTTAATTGAAAATAAAATTAAACAAACAATTAATTTTTTTGTTTGTTTGTTTTGGATTAAGTCTAAATATCTTTTATTTTAGAACCGACTCCTATTTTCTGACACTTTACTACAAAATTAGTTCCCAATAAATTCTGAGATTGATTTTTAAAATTTTCGAATCTAAATCAATAAAATAAATAAATACTATGTGTGTCAATTATTAATTAAATTTATTTCTCATAGATTTTATTGTTTTCTTAAAATTTATTTTGTTTACCAATTTCTTTTATTTTAGAAACCCTTCTCCCTCTCAATATAGAATTCTGCCTTTTAAACCTAAAAATGTAACAATAATTGGAGATTCTCAAAGACCAGGAGTTGGAAATGGAGTACCAGGAGTTGGTAGTTATAATATCACTTTGAGTCAAATGAAAAAGCTATACAAATAGAATAATTTCACAGAAGACTCTGAAGAAAATAATAAAAATTAAAGCAACCTGAGCTAATCCAAATCTACTCCCTAAATAAATTACAAAGAAAGATTGCTCTAGCAGAAAAAAATTCTTTTGGCGTAATCTCCCAATTTCGGAAGCTAATTATCCAAAAATATAGAGATAGAAAATATCTCTTTAGGAAATCTCAAAAAGCTAAATACACCATCACCTGCTTATTACTCTAATCTTTTGTAAGTAGTAAAGAAGTAACCAATCTAGTTCGCTAAAGGTAACAGAAGATATGAATTTTTAGATGTCTATAACGTAAAGCTCCCAGACGAGAGATCTCCAGGACCCCTAAAATATAAAATTAATATTAATAAATCCTAAGTAGGTGGCACACAAAGTTAACAAAAAAAAGGAGATTTATTTAAATCAAATAGCAATCCAGGAGTAGGACAGTACAACATAAATAGAAGTTTATTTCCTAATTCAAACAATATGGAATACAGCATATTTTCAAATAAAGCTAGTAAAAAAAAGTTCAACAGATTACCTAAGCTCCAAAACGATTCTAATTTAATTAAAAGTTATTTATATTGAATTTATTGACATTACTAGTAAATTAAACTTAAATATTTATGGTTAAAACAAAAAGTACATAATTTATGTGTGTTCAGGAAATAACTTATCTTCTATAGGTTTAGTCATATTTATCAATATCATTGATCAAATTGAGAAGAATTTATTTAAATTTTGGTTATTTTGTGTATGTATGAATTATCAAAAATAATAACTAAAGTAAAATAATAACTTTATCAAATATATCATAAAACCTTTTATTTTATTTAAATTTTATTTCTTTTTATCTTTATTAATTTATTTTTAAAATATCTAAATATACATTTAGGAAATAAATATTAAATGGTGAGAATATTTTTTAAATGTAGTATATGTTATTGCTAAATAATATAAAATGGATGTTTATTTTTAAAAAGTAAGTTATAATTGGTATAACACAACTAAAAATAGGCATCAGTTAGTTTTATAGAACTGATAAATGTATAAAAGGAAATCTATTAAAATTTGATAAAATGTGGGTATATTACGAAGTATATATATTTCTTTAAACAGCATTAGTCTGTTAAGCAGTAAATTAAAAATTAAGTTGGGCATGTCATTTAAATAAATTATCAAAGTATTTGCAAATTTTGAATAAATATTACGTTTCACGCGAATTAGGTTCTAATTTGATTAGAACACTTTAAGATATAATATTTATTAAGAAGAATAAAAATCATTAGCAATTAATTAATTAGTATTATTCTTCTAGTATTTTTCATAAATTTATAATTTTAAATAGTAAATAACATAGATCTAGTTTGTTTGTTTGTTTGTTTTTTACATTTTGAAATAAATAATATCTAGTATTTTAAAGCTTATTTTTCTTTATGCTAAGTTGTTCATAATTTTAAGGTACTTTATCTTTTTTAAAAATTGTTTCATTTATTAGGTTATTTATGAATTGAAATTTAGTGGAATGCTAATAGAGAAGCAATCTAATTTATCTCAAAAAATAAAAGAACTTGAAGTGAGTGTACCACAATGGAATATAACTTCCCAAATTAGTATTACATTGGAGAAAATTTTATCTGTTAAAATCAAAAAAAAGATAAACAATTAAAAATTACTAAGCAAATTATGAGAATATTTAATCCATTAAATAGTTTTTTAGAACATTTTTTAACGAAGCAAATATTACCTCATATTTTCTTATCCATTTACTTAAAAATATTTTGTTTTCTTAAAATATCAATTTCTAAAAAAAGTATTTATTCATTTTTATAGCCTGAATTGCTTTTATTTTTGATTATCCATTTTATTAAAAATGTTTTTACACTTCTTTTATATTGAAATAAAACTCATTATAGAGAATAATTAAGTAAACGCATATAATTTAGATGTAATTTTAAATACCTTCATTAACACATTTTAAGTTAAATATATTATATATGAATAGAGTTTTTTATTTACAAATAGTTTTTAGTAAAAGGCAATAGTTATATTTAATAATAATCTCTTTTGAGTATATTTATTAGAGTAATAAAAATAGTATTAAATGAGCTTTTATAAAAGAAAAGAAGATTAAGTAGAAGAAATTTTAATGCTACAAAAATAGTTTTAAAAATTTGTTTATTTACAAAAAATAAATTACTTTTGCAGTAATGAAATTATTTATAGTTAATATATGAAAGTCAATAATTAATTTTTTTTTGCAAGTATCGAATTTTTTTATAAGCGTAGTTAGTTATAATATTACTTAATAACCAAATAAATATATAATTGGCTGATTATAATTATAATTTTTACTGTAGCAATTTATTTAAATTAGTAATTACTTTATTATATATTTTAAATAAAAAAAGGTTCTTTTAGTATAATTAACAAGGTAATCTGTTAATAGTAACAGGAATGTTTCATTATATTTCTACTCAATCTTAATTTTTTTACAAATGCAATAAATAATCATAATTAATTTGAGGTATTTCTCTTTCAAAAGATATACTAACTAATAAGTGAAAGAGGACTGACTACTCCTAATATAAAATAAAAAAAAATAAATGCATAAGTTTTACTAGCTTAAATTTAAGTGATACAAGTATAATATTGTATATTTAGGTATAAAATAGTCAGATCAATTTCTTTCGAGGCCAATTTCAATCAATACTGGTACAGCGATCAAGCGCTAGGAAGAGTTACTGGTTTTAGAATGAATTCATGCATTATAAAATCGAATGGCTGATTAAAGTATTACGAAAATTAATTCATTGATAAAATATTTGATATTAAGTAAAGCTGAATTAATTAATTAATTAAATTTATTTTTAGAAATATATTTAAGATTTACTTTGCTTATTTGTAAAAAAACCTTAGAAAATAAATATTAAATATTACAGTCTGACTGATTGATTGACAATTAATAAGCAAAGTACATGTTTTTGAAAATTAATTTTTTTATATATTTATTAGAATGTGAATAATAAATAAAATTCAAATCCCCATCTTACAAAAATTGTTATCATAATTTTCAAATCAAAATTTAATGCATAGGGATTTAGTATAGATCCATCAATCAATTTTTCTACTTAAATGCTTGTTTTTTTCTATTAAATTGCTTTGGCTTTATCTTACATTACATAATTTATATTGCATAAATTAACTATTTTAAAATACATTTACCTGCTTTTGCATATTTTAGGAGTAAATATAGATAAAGACATCTTACGGATTAAATTTTTTTTCTTTCAATTTGTGAATATACATTTCTCTTACTTCCTCATTAACCTTATATTCTATCATATTAAATTTCAAATAGGCTAGATTTTAGGAAGTAATAATTTAGGTAAATGATAAGTTATACTTGATAAAAGTAATATTGAAATGCTTAAATATGTTAAATTTTATTTATTAACATTAACTTGTTTGTTTTTGATTAATTAAAGAATATTTAGACATTTTAATTTAGAATGGTATTTATTTGATAAATCGGATTAAAGATCATCAAAAGATTGGTTGATTGATCGCATATTTTTGGGGGTAAAATAAAATTTATTGAGAGTATTTGTAATATTAATTGTTTTTTAATAAATAGTGCTTAACATGTTAATATTTATGAATTTTTGTGAGGATTTCTAACTTTAATTGCAAATTTATTTAAATTTTATTGATTGAAGATTTATTAGGAAACAATTAATGTGTTTGTTTCACAGGCCAATTAAAAATTTAATTTTGGTAGAAAAGCAAGCAAGTAATGTTAATCTCCAAGAATCTAATTTATCGAGAAATTCTTTAATTCATCTCAGCTAAATTTAAGCTATTTTTAATAAAAAATTATTATTTTAGTTTAGGTAGAAATAGAAAATAAAATGGCTTAAAATAATTGATTTGTATTTCTAATATCTTGATTTAAATGATCCTTTTAGTAATTCGAAAATATTAAATTTCTGTAAAAAAAAATTTTTGACAGACCATAAAAAATAAATAAATTTATTTGTTTAATTGATTGATTGATTGTTCATACAAGCATCCTGATGAGCTTCGCTTACATATAAATAAAATTATCTTTTTCTGATAAAAAAAATAGTAAAAGAAATCAACGTTGGTAGGTTGGATAAATTAACAATAAAGGAAAGCTGGGTTTGTAAAATGCAATACTGATATATTGGGTGAAAGAAATTCGGTGATTATTTTTTTAGAAACAATTTCATAATTAATTAGTAAAATCAACCCCTATTTTTTTGTTTTATTTTAATAAAAATAATAATGCGATTGGTAGGTAGGTAGGACCATTTAAAAATAAATCAATTAGTATTATTGGATGAAAGACTAGAAATAAGATGTAACTTATCGACATTTAGATAAATATTTGAGTGGGAAATTCTCAATTTGATTTGAAAAGTTATAAACATAAAAATTTTTGTGTAACTCAATTATCAGGACTAGAAATATTGCTTTAATTCACGTTTGTATTTTTTCTATTAAATTTGGTCTTGCATAATATTTTTTTATGCATAAAAATAAATAAATTAATCTTTCTTTAAAGCATTTCCAAATAAACTTTTAACATACTTCAAATAAATTTATCATTTTGTTTATGTTTTATATTTTATTAGGGAAGCCCTAAACTAATACTCACAGTAATGCATATAAAACTTTTACTAAAAAAATGCAAAGAAGTTTATCACAGTAAACGAATATTGCTGTATAAAGATCATTATAATTTTATGATATAACCCACTTCTCATTTTAAAATCGATGGAAAGAATTCATCAGTCTAATGTAAAAAAAAGCTTATTCTAGATAGATATAGGATAGGTTGAATTGGGTTGCCAGTTTTAAATGAAATTTATTTTTAATTCTCAACCAAAACACATTAAATGCTTTTAAAGAATAAATTAGAATAAAGCACTGAATGGTGTTGAACAAATTATCTATCTTATTCTTACAAGTCTATTGAGTAAATAACAGAGATATTTACAGTATTTAGAGGTAGAGAATAAATTTACTTTGAAATAGAAAGATTCTATTTAATAGATTAAGTTTATATATTGAAAGAATTATAACAAAGAATAAATAGGAGAATCAGTTTCTCACATTAGATAATGTGTTATTTGTTACTTGACTCCCACAGGCCACATAAGCGAATAAAAATAATAGTATTTATTATATATGTTCTATAGCTTTGTTTTGGAAGCAAAAAATGAATAAATTCTTATTGATGGGGAGACTTAGAATGAAGATTATTTGTACTCTTACTAAATAAACTCTACACTTGATTATATTTATTTATTGAGAAGGGTTCTTTTGAAATCAAGATAAATAAGTAGGACGACAAGCGGGTATGCCAGTAAAATATATTTTAAGGTGGTAATCATAAAAGTAATAAAAATAAAATGATTAAGTAAAAAACTATTAGAAATAGATGCTAAGATGAATGAAAATTTACGATTTAATTGAATTTTCAAAGAATATGAGAGCCGATTGATATTTTATAAAGAAAAAAATAATCAAGCAAGATTACATATAATGAGGCAGTAGGAATTGATCTTCTATCTCATGGGGTGAGAAAATTTAAGTTATCCTTAAGATCAATATTGATTGTGTTATTAAATAATCAAAATCAAAATCAAACTATAATTAATATATTTTCAATACTTTCAAAACACTAAAAAAAATTAACCAAACCAATCTACTCTAATGGATTCATTACCCCTCGAAAATATATCAAACTACTCATGGGATAAAGAAGGTAATTTTTTTATTAATGAATAAATAAATACTCTGCGCATTTCTTTGATTATTCGTGTTTAACAACTTTTCTTTATCCAAAAGGTTTCTAAGATGAAATAAGCTTTGAAAGTGTTAATCTCGTTCCTAAAAAGCACATTTCAGCTCTAGTAAGTTCCCTTTAATTTCTTTGTTTTTTATATCTTTCTTTACCAAAATCATCTTATTCATTTGGTTCGGAGATAATGAGTGGATTGATAATTTTTTTTGCGCTCAAAAAAGTCACTCTCTGGAATCCAAAGGCTGACTTGCTTGATATGACGAACCATCATGATGTTCTTCAATCACCCCACGCTCACTCTCCCCTCCTTGTCCATCTTCTAAAATGCTTATTGTAATCTTTCTAATCCCTCCTCCTTTTAATATTATTAGAAAAGTGCAAAATTCTACTCTAACAAGATATACAATATCTTTTTGCTCTTCACACACAATCAAACACAAAAGAGCTTTCACTAAGTCAGTATAAAACTGCCACTTCAGATTACCATAAATGAAGCAATGTATCAAATTTTCGCAGCATTTGAAACACTCCTCAATAAAAATAATGCACCATTTTCGATCATCGAAGATTCTCATCTCTGGTAAATGCGCATTGCCAAAAAAACAGGCTTCCCTAAAGATTATATTCCAGGTATCTATTTGCCCCTTTTTTTTTTTTTACGCTGATAAATCATCTCTTCAAAAAAATTTTGTGTGAGGTCATTGCGAAATTAACAAGCAATTAAAGAATGAATGAATGGACATATAAAAAATTAAGGATATCTAAACAAAATACATATAAAATTTTTGGTTATCAATTAAACCTTCTCAACCGATGAAAATTAAACAAAGAAATAATCAAAAGTGATTAATTAAATGATTGATTTACGAAAGAAATAAATAAATAAATCGCATACATAAAAGCACTCATATAAATTCTTAATTATTTAATTAATTTTTAGATATTTTATTATCAAAAAAAAGTAATTGTTCGAGTTCAATTAGAAAAGCATTTATTTTTCCCCCAAGCTCTATCTATTTTGTTAATTAAATAACTTGAAAATTTTTTTTTAATTAATTATCTGAGTGTTTGATATGAACAATTTTATTATATTTAAAATACATACATACTGATAAAGGAGAGTGCTGCTAACTTTTAACATCTCAAAAATTAATACAGACAGACAAGCACAGATAAAAACATAATTAATTTTTGAATTTCTAAGTAGCATCATTAATCTCAGCTATTCGCAAAAATTTTGATGTGATATCAAATCAAGTGTAAATCAAATACTTGTTAAAAATAATAGTATTTATTTGCACCCAACCCAAAAAACTAACAAACGACTACCTACCTAACTAACTAACTAACTAAATATCTTTTCTATTAATTCATTTTTTTCGGCAATTAAAAATTTCAATTTATTTTAAAAGCTTAAAATATTATTTAATTTTAATTTAAGTGATTTAACTACCATTTTTAGCGTCGTCTATCTTGCCAACAGTTAATTAATCAATCAGTTCATTTAAATGATTTACCAGAATGATTATTTAAATATTTAAAATTTGATAAAAATACCTTTGTTATTTAATATTTTTTCTATTGCATAACTTCTCCCACTTGAAGCAAACAAATCCCAAAAGAATTATTATTATTATAATTTTTTTGTCTTTTTTGTTCTCTTGCTACTTTAAATTATTTAAATTTCTTTATTTCATCGGTAGAATTATGTATAATTCGTACTTTCTTTTTCAACTTGGTTTCCTTTCCCCAACCATCACTTTTTATTCACCAAGTACTGAACGAAAGAATGAACAAAAGAAATAAACTGCTAACTAACTAAATTCAAGCAGCTCGCACAATTTCAATCAGTAGAAATCGAATATTAAACCAAAATAAACTTATCAGATTGCTTTTTTATTTTCAAAATCTCTTAGAATATCTTAAGGGAAAGTTACGCAATCAAATCATTCATCAGGAAAATAGATAAATTGAAAGAATATCAATAAGAAAATCAAATTTTAAATATTTCAAATATTTTATTAAATCCTTTTTGTTAATTTATTGATTTGAATTGCTTGATTGCTTGCTTACCCCTTTATTTCCCTAATGAAAACAAACAATAATTTAAAATTAAAACACTCACACAAAAAAAGATGGTTTTACTTAAAATCAATTATACTTATTAAAATACATCTTCTTAATAATAATAGCTATCGATTAAAATAATTTGATGAAGTCAGTAGAATGTTATGACAATCTTGTGCTATGTCCTATCAAAGAATCTGAGTGCATCAGAATCACCAGCTCTTCCACAATTTGCAGCAAAGACACAAAACACTGTACTGAAGCTACTAACTCTCCTACAAGTGCAGCTGATTCTAATTCATATGGTTCTCTTAGCTCTGATAATAACAACTTAACTTCAAAAATTGGCATGAAGATCCCTAAAATCTAATAAGATGGCAAAGTGTAAGCAAAGAAAACCTAATTGAGTTCATTTGATAAGGATTACAATAACTCAACTACATGTAGTGACAATAAAAATTTCAAAAATGGTATTTCTTCCAACTACTCTAGTCGCGCTTTTTACTCAAAAGATGAAGAAGATGATGTTGATATCTTCACTTAATAAAAAAATCAACGCGTCTCTAAATAAAATAAAGAAGAAATAGCTTTAATGAAGAAAAATAAAAAGAAATCCTTCTTCTCTTTCCTCTGCTGTTGAAGAATTTTTGTTTGTTTTAATATGCTTATTGACATTCTATTTAATGAAGCTATGAACGAACCACCCACCCACTTATCTATTAGAGAATACTAAAGTCTCAAAATTCAATGAATTTATTTATAATAATCAAAATTATATACAAAAAAATATATTCTAGTTTTAAAATTAGAATAAAATTATTGCTAAACAAACTAACTGATTAGCTCTGCTCTATTACCCAATAAAGAGTTGTCTCAATTAAGATGAAAATGTAACTTAAGCTGCTTGTTATAAAAAACCTTATTCATCACTAAAAAGTGAGCCAAAATCATCTATGAACAAAAACCACCATTTCAAATAACTAATCAGAAGATGACCAATCAATCAAATAATCATCTTTCTTTATAATAAAAAACAATCACAATAAACCAATAAATTAGAATGATATTTAAATTCTTTTTCCATCCTCTATTTCCAAACCCAGTCTCATAGAAAGAAAAAGTGAAAGAAATCGACGTTAAATGATCTATGGCAGCTTTTTTGATAAGCTAAATAAATACTAACTCACGCACTTACAAAATTAATTAATACTTTTTATAATATTTTTAAAAATTTTAGAAATGATTATTATTGCTTTATTGGATAATAAAGTGAATGAATCATTCAATCAATTAACCATGGAAACATAGTGTAGTAATTTTTCCAAACTTCTAATCGAAATTTGATCAAATTAATTAAAAATAATGAATGAAACACGCTTAATTCTGATTTCTTAGAAATGAAAAGAATTTCAGAGCATCTTCTGTTTTTATTCATAAGATCAAATTAAATTAGGAATCTTTAAGAACTCACTCAGAAGCAGTAAAAATTGTCCTAACAAGACCTTAGACTAGAAAATTATATGTACAATTTTTGTATCACTAGAAATTTAAGTACTAAGAAGTGTATTTTTTAATTATCTTCATTCTTTCTGATAAAATTTTGTCTTATAAATACTATTTGGATCTAGTTAAGTTAATTGCTAATGTAAAATAAATAAAGTTATCAAATAAAAGAAAAACAAAAGAATCAAATCCAAAAATCTAGTCTTGATAAAATAGAATAATTTGCTCAAAAGAATATCTAAATGATTGAATTCAAAAATATTTAAATAAAAATTTCTTTTACTAAAATGCTTTGAATATAAAAGATATAATACAACTTGTCTTTTTGAAAAAGCCTTTTTATGGTACTCTGTTCGTAAAAAATATTTCTATTTAAAGCTTCTAGGCAATTGACTGCTTAAGATTAATAAGATTGCTTTTGATTTCTTTTTTTCTGATGTTTTTAAAAAGTAGAAAATTACAAAAGATACTAAGTGGCGTCATCAAAAAGCTTTTAAAATATATGTATAAATAACAAGCTTAGTTTTCAAATGCTTGTTTATCCATAAAGACTTAAAAAACCAATCATTTATTACTCACTCTATCACTCTGATTCTCTCTATATCTTCTAAAAAATCAATCTTTAAATCTAAATTTCTAACATTTTATCAAAATATTACTTCAAATCAATAATAATAAAACTAATAACATTAATTGTATCACAAACCACTTTATTTCCTTCCAATATCAAATCCTCATAGATGAACAAAGCACACACATACATACATAAATAAGAATAACTGTCTGAATTCTAAACAACTATTTAGGAATAGACGAACAAAATAGTAGAGCTCTCTTTGTTTTATAGTCATTGAAAAGATGAAAAAATTACAATCAGACTATAAATGAATAGATGAATTTATTTCTTTATAATTCAATTAATTACCACCTCATTACTTTATTATCATTTACAATAATAACAATAATAAAAACAACCAATAACTTCCTAATTATTTACAAAAATTTATACTCTAATTCTATTGTATACTATCTTATATTAAACTGTTCTTCATAACTATTTATCAAGTATCTATCCCATTTATTTAATATTTACAAAACCTTCATAAAAACTTTTTAATTATTGATTGCAACAAACAGCTGCTAGTTAATTAGCTAATTTATTCATTCATTATATATTTAAAAATGTATATAAAATGTACTAATTAGATTTATTTTACATTAAAAAAGGATGATTAATGAAGAATTGATTGTTCTTGACACCTGCTTTTGGCAGTTTTAAAGAGAAAATAAAAAATTAAGTGTAAAATGAACCTTTATTATCTCTAAAATAAATTAAAGAAAAGCTTAGAAAACAGCTTTATTATTGAATTGAAAAATAAAAACAGGTCTAAGTAAATTAAGAAAATACTGTATTTTACCCAGAGTCAAACAACTAGAGGAATAATCTATCATAATACTAATAAGAAAAGTGATAGAAATAATGATTATAATAATATATTAGTCAATAGTGCGTGTATTTCGTGATTTTATTATATTGTTTGAAAGTTGTTTTTGATTTTGTAAGCCACCTTTAAAATAAATATGAAAATTTAAAAAATCGACTTGCCTAAAAAAGAAGAATATTTTTAAATAGTATAGTTGGCAGTGCCAATTTTTAAGAAGCTTACACATTCTCTCTTAAAGTCGATCTATAAATGACCAAGAATTTAAGTATTTTATTACTATTTTTTAAAATTGTATACAATTTTATACTCATGACATCACTTTGAATTTGTGGCTAGTTTAATACTACTAACTTACTGAGTAAAATAAATCAACAAAAAATTAATTTTGTATTACTTTCTCATTTTTCGCATTTTGACTCCACCTTTTAATTTCAACCACTCATCTTCTGTAAAGAAAGCCGAAATCGCAATTGCTTTAAAATTAAAATCAGGGCTAAATCGATTTAAATTTCATTTTGAAATTGCAATCACAGATACTAAATACAATAAAACTTGCTTTTACAAGTATATACATCAAAAAGCAAACGGTACTTAGTAAAACTTATGTAAAATATCATAAATTAGTAGATTCTTTGTAATTAGCCGAAGAGGCAATTAAGAAAGAAATATATAACAACTGACTTTTCTCAATACAAACATGAATTTTGTAAGAAATGTTTACAAAATCTAGCTTAAATTTTATTTTCATTTTAAAAATCAGAATTAAAAAGAATTTTGTAATATAATTTAGCCTCCTTAACTTTTTTCATTGCAAGAAGATATAAACTAAAAAATAGATAAATAATATTCACAATTGAATAATATCTCTTTATTAATGTATTTTGAAAGATATTCTCTATAAAGTCTAAAACTAATTTATTTATATTGTAATATCTATTTCCAAAGCAAGCAAATCTTTATTCATTTGTAAACATATCTTTTACTAAATATCTTTCTCTCCTCAATATTTTATAATTCTCCCTCAAAAAAATACTTTCCAAATAATAATCTGGTACTCTTGAAGAATGATTATAATTTAAATAATTATTCTACAGCTACTTTTTACACTTGACTAACTTTGAATACAAGTAAAAAGTGAAATCGAATTTGACTCACTCATAAAGATATGTGATTGATCAAAGTGATCAATTTATTAAAAGAAGAAGCAGTCAATCTCTATTTAATTTTATATTACTAATATATATTTTTACTAAATTTAACTCAAATATACTCAAAAATAATTTTTGTTTCAAATATTAGCAATCAAATAAAAGTCTTAGTAATAGTCAAGAGTACATATACTATCTTTCCAATTCAAATAAATAAATATATTTAAAATTATAAGAAAGATAATCATTCATTTCCTATTTGGTACAACTATTATAGCTATCTGTAAAGCATAACCCATCTATGCTAATTCAATATTTTAGATAGGATAAGAGTAGATTATAGAAATAAGCTAAAAGTTATTTATTGTATTATAACAAAATTATAAAAAATTTAAATAATAATCTAATTTACACAAAACGTATAAATACATAAAAAAAAAATAAATAAATGAATCAATCAAATTATATAAGAATGTTGTGAATTAATTATATTAGATTATAAGTAAAATAAAAGAGTCTAACAAATAAATTTTGCAAATTTTGATCAAATTAATTTCAATACTCTTGTCTGTCTGATAAAATTTAAGATATCTTTTTCAATTAACTTTCTGATTTAAATCATTAATTGATGTAAATAAATCAATTCAATTCTTTGTTTGTATCAAATAAAAGAAATTTTTTGTAAATGAATGCGATTTCTTACTCAAATTCCTATTATTTAAATATCTTTTGGATGGTTGTATGGTAAATAATACTTTTTTTAAATCAAATATTTATAAGCAAGCATATCTTTTAAAAATTCTAGCTAGCGGAGTTATTTACACAGTTATAAAATATTTTCTTGACTTTTTTCTAGATTATAAAGATCAAATTAAATATATTCTATAAAAATAAATTATAATTAGGTTTTAAATTATTTTTTTTGTTCTCTATTTTACAATAAATTGACAAAACATATTTCATTTTTTCAAATTATCAGAAAGAATATTGATCTAAAAGTCACCTTCTTTATTTAAAAAACCATTTAAAAAATAAACAAAACTAGATAAAATGCTGGAAAAAAATATTATTATGAGGAGTGGTGATATTATAATATATCTAATTAACAATCCTATGATTTTTATATGAAATATTTATAAAATTTAATCAGGTAAAAAACTAATCAGTGTTATCAGTGAGCAAATTTTAGATTTTTGAAAGGGATTTTAATATAATGCGTGATTATTATGTTTTATAATTGAATAATTTATTGAGCATTGAAAGTGAATTCATCAATAGAAAAGTAAAAGCTAAGATTTGACTATAAAATTAAAAAAGAATAGATATATATTTTTTTTGTTTGTTAATAATATTTGCAAAATGAATGAATGAACTAATGAAATTAGGAGCAATTTTGATAGATATTGCATTTATTTTTTATCAAATATATAAACTTACTAAAAGTAGAAACTAATCAAATTGTGTTAAATTTAAATTATTTTCTAGAAAATTAAATTTGATGATTGAGCATTCTTAAAAGAGATCTACTTCAATCAAAAATTAATTAATTTACTATTTTAGTCACTGAAACTAAATCTCAATTTTCATAGTAAGACTAAATAAAATAACTTAAAATAAAAGGTTTTAAAGTACTTTAGATTTCATTTTAGAAGAGTAGAGAAAACAGATTAGCCAATGTTTAAGAATATTATTAGCTTTTAAAAGGGAATTTAAAACTTTTCTTATGCTTAGAGTTTTTTTAAAAATAATAATTTGTACTTTTTCGCAAGTAAAAAGAAGGAAAAAATTGTTAAGCTAAATAGGCATGTAGAGACACTAGAAGATCAACTTCTGAAAAAGAAAAAGGAAGAGTTCCAGAAAGTATAAAAAGCCATTGTAGAAAAGAATAAAAATAATATAAATAACATTCCATTTGATGAACTAACCATCAAAATGAAGCAAGAAAATATTGCACTTTAATAATTATAAGCTAAAAACAATAAAAATTAAACATAGATACCTTTAAAAGAGTAATAAAAAGATTAAACTAAAGAAGTTAATAGTGAAGGAACCATTTTTAATGAGTCTTAACTGAAAATTTTAGTTACAGATAAAGATAAATACCTTGATTTTGAAAATCTCGAATTTCCTTGGGATTTCTAAGGCATAAATTAATAATAAAAAGAATCTAATCTTAAAAGTGCTATTGAAATAACCAAAATAATTAACGAAAAAACAGCAATTAGTATTTTAAAATAATTTTTACACTGCATTGAAGAATTCGATTATGAATAGCTAGGTGAATTTGTTGAAAGAAAATTTTTACGTTAGCTTTCAAAGAGGTTGTAGGCTATGTAACAGGAAAAAATAAAAATTTAATTTGATAATATTCGCACCAAAGAAATAAATGTAGATTTGTTTAAAGTATAAAACATTTTTGGTGTTGGAGTTGAGTAGAATCGTCGTAAGAACGATGGCTCTTCCGCTTATGTCATTTTTGATGATTTCATATAGTAATAAATACCTGCTAAACATATAGTTAAAAAAAGAATAGAACCTAAAGAGTTAGCTCGCATATATGTCTAGCTACATTTAAGTTTTGAAAGTGATATATCTCTTTCTCTTATAAATACAGAAAAAGGAACTAAAAAATAAGATAAAATAGCCAAAAATGAGTCTACTAAATAATATCATACTATGATACTGGAAAAGTTGCTCGTTGAATGCGATTACAAGAGTATTCGTAATAAGGCACTCTCCTTAGAAAATGCTACAAACTAAATTGCTTCATCAAGCAATGTTAACGATTATATAAATGTTTCTAACATGAAGAACTTTGCTTCATTAAATAACTTAAAAATAATAGATTTTGATGGTTTTATGAAAGGCAATCCTCTCGTTGTTGATAACTTAGATATTGATTGAACGAACTGATAAAATATTAAAAATAAAAATGATTAATTACACCAAAATAAATTATTTAAATTATATAAATAAATTAAAATATTAATAATTCTTCTTATTTATGAAAATTTTACTAACAAAAAATTAATTTTTTAATGTTGATCTTTGTTATTGTGTTTCTCAAAACTTATCAGATGAAAAGCCATTATTTTTATTTCAAAATATCTGTTTTACAATTTTAATTTACCAAATGAAATTTATTTGCATTTTTATTATGTTTTATAAAAAATTTAACAATTTTATTTGTAAATTTCAATTTAAAGAATTGTAAAAAACTTTATTCTACATTTAAATTCAATATTTTAGGCAAAAAATAATTTTAAAACTAAATTTATTACATTTATGAAATTAATGTGCTAATAGATATAATGTTTTTCAATCAAATATTAAGTAGAAATTAGAAGAAATAGCATAGATTTTAATATAGAAGAATATGCTTTAAGTGACTTTTAATTAGAAGGTTAAGCAAAAGAGATAAATCAAAATTAATTTGTTAATATTTTAAACTAAAAATAATAAATAATTAATATTCTTTTAATTTACTATCAAATATAAAAATATCAAAATACCAACAAATAAATATTTATTTATTTATTTCTACTATAACAAGTCGAATTAAAACATAAAGTTAAATGAGCAATTAAGTTAAAGAATAAGTTAATCAGAATGAACTTCAATAAGATATTGTTGAAAACATTGAAGACATTAGCACCAAATAAAAGTTTACAGTATTTGTAGGAACATACGAAGGAGCTATTTTAGGTATGGTTGGTGATCTGAGCAAGTTAGAATTGAAATACGCATTTAAGCCATCAACAGTATAAAAAGATCAAATTTTAATCAAATAATTCTTATTTTGTTTTTATCAAATTATAGAACTCTTTGAAGTGTATGGATGTTTGTGGAAAGTATTTAGTTGTAGGTGGTTTCGATGAATATGTTAGAGTTTATGATCTTAAAAGATAAAGAGAGTGTGGAACCTTAGAAGCCCATCTTGGTACAATTACAAGCATAAAGAGTCATTAATCAATTGCTTTCAGTTGTGCAGAAGATGGTTTAATCATGGCATGGAAAATGAAAGAATTTGGTTTACTTCATAAGTTGAAAGAGCATAAATCTGCTGTTCATGATATTGCCATTCACACCTCTGGTAAGATTATGGCTTCTATTGGCAAAGATAAACGACTTATAATTTGGAATCTCATAAATGCAAAGAAAGTATTCTCAATTAATCTTAAATACAGTAATAATTTAAATTTAAATTTATCTAATTTTTAAAATGATCTATTATTAAGTATGGATGGATATCAAGTGTTTGCTTAATCACAAAACAAATATATTTTAAATTTAGCTAAAAGTAACAAAATTTAGTAATTAAAAGTGAGAAAGATATCAAATAGTAGGAAAATAAATATGAGCTTTGAAAAAAAAATATTTTTTTTTAATTAGTGATTAAAAAACTATAAAAGGATTTATTTAATTAACACAATAGAATAGTAAATTTAAAATATAAAATAATAGAATACAATACAATACCAAGCAATATATAAACTTATTTTAATGCAAAAATAGATAAGATAAAATAAAATTGAAAACTACTGATAATTAATGATAAACATTTTATATAATTTCAAATATTTTTATTTGTTAAGATAATTGAAATTATTTGAAATAATTTAAATTATACCTGGCTTGATTGTAGGCCAAACATTTGAAGTTAAAAACAGCCACAATTTTTATTGATTCTACTCACAGAATAGAAAAAATTCATAAGATACTTCTATCAAATAATAAAATATTTAGTCTATACAAATAAGAAGATACTAACTAAATTTTGTTGTAAATAGAATAATTAAAAAACGAGTTAATTTTAGCTTGTAAAAAAAAACACTTTTATTTACAATTTATTTTTAAAAGAAAATTTTAATATTACACTTGATTGATTGATTGAGTTATTTACATCATTATTATAATATAATAGACGCATATAAGATAGAACTTACTCAAAAGAATATTGTCTTAATGTCTGATTTTAGTATTCATATTATTGATTAAGAGTCTAATCAAGAAATATGTGAATTACAATAGGATAAGTAGGTTACTTTGAATGATTTCTGTGTGTATAATGAAGTTTTAGTAATAACAGGAGGTAAATAATATTGCTATTTTTTTTTTGGATGGAAATAAATAAAATTCTTTTTTAATAGATAATAATGGATACATATATATTTATGACATTGAAACTAAGTAATCTATCTCTTTTAAGGCTCATGACTAAAGAGTTAAGAAGTTGTGTGTTTAAAGAATAGACGATATTGATATCATTATTTCAATTAGTACTAATGGTGAAATACATATGTTCGATTGCTTGATTATTTTCAGTGATGTTTTTGAAATATAAGAAAGTTAAGTACTCAATGATATAAAACCTATTTATAAAGTTAACACTCTTAATAGATTAACATCTTTGACAGTTTATATGGATGCTGCCAAGGACAAACCTTAGAAGGATTAAGGTGATGATGAAGAGAAAGAAAAACTTAAAAAAATTGAAGAAGAAAAGCTTTTGAAATAAAAATAATAAGAAAAGAAGAAGAAAAACTAAAAGAAGATCAAAGTTACAATTGAAAAGGAAGATGAAGCCAAAACCTATGTTATTGATTCTTCAAAGATTGCAAAGAAAATTGAGAAAAAGAAAAAGAAACAACTAAAAAAGCAATAAAAGGCTGCTATGGTAAAAGGTTAACAACAATAATAATAACAATAAAAATTCTAATAGCAAAAGTAAAAGCAAAACTAAGAAAAGCCTTAATAATAAAACTAACCAAACAAATAATAAAACAAATAAAAAAAATCTGTTAGATTTTAGTGATAAACTAAAAATAATAACAAAATAAATAAATAAATAAATTTTTATTTTATCTGTATTTTATACAAATTGTATAACAGGTATTAATTTTGGTAAATAAATAAATAAATAACTTCAAGTAAAAAAAATACTTTTCTTTTTTCAGTATAAAATAATAGTTTTAAAAAGACTTTTAGGAATAATTAATTTAATATAAAATAGCCACTGCCACTTAATTAAGAAAAAATTAAATTGGAAAAAGTAGCTATTTTAGTTCTACTCAAAAAAATAGAAATATATCAACGTACATTTTACATAAATAAAAGAATTAAAAAAAATATATTTAAAAAACTATTTTATTTCTATTTATTTTATATTCTATTCAGGACTATTTGCTTTAAAAAGTATATAATAGTTCTTTTAAAATAAAATCCTCTTTTATTTTTTAGCTTTTAAACTTTATAATATAACAAATATTTCGCTTTGTTTAAAAGAACATCGTTTAAATAATCTTTTTTTTTTTTTACTATTTTATTATAATTATTTATTAAAAAGAAAAAACAAAAATTGAAAATAAAAGCTAAATAAAATACCTAAAAATGTCTTTCTTAAGTGAAAATAAAGAAACCAACTACAAGCTTATAGAGGCTACTGATATTCCGTATTCATAAAAAATGAAGATTATGGATAATTTATAAATAAACTCTAAATTTCTCACATAATATCCAAAATATCACTTGTAAGGTAATAAAGTGGAAAGGAAAACTAATGCTGTTATTTAGTTGGAATTTAGCAAGTTGCTAGAAAATGTTTCTCAAAATATGACGCTTAATCAATAAGAAAACATTCAAATCCTAAACAAGTATTGCATTTTAATTGATAGAAGCTAATCTATGATGTCCGAAAATAAATTGTAAAATGTAAAATAATATCTTTGTAATTTAATAGAGAAAGCAAATACTAACTCATAGTTTGCTCTGATATCTTTTGGTTCCAGTCAAAAACTCATCTTTAATTTTACTTAAGTTACTCATGAAAACCTTGAAAGTATCAAGGGGTAAATTAATAACATTATTTCAACTGGAGATACAAATATAATTCAAGCTCTTGAGGTTGCCCACAATATAATTAAGCAAGACTAGTAATTGGAAAACTAAAAGGAGGAACAAACAAAAAAAAGAATAGTCCGATACTCTGCTTTTCTTTTGACTGATGGTTAAGACAATATGAAAGAGAAGGCCATTTTCAAATTTAGAGAAAACTTTAAAAATAAGGATATGGATTACTCCATAAATTGCTTAGGATTTGGAATAGATCATGATCCTCTTTTGTTAGGCGCAATTACTAGTTATACAGGTGGAAAATTTTACTACATAAAACCTGAAGAAAGTGTTTTCTCTGTTTTTTAAGATTACATCAAGAATCAATAAGAAACATTAGTTGAAAATGTCGATATTTAAATAATGCAAAATACATAAACAATTTATGATGATTGCAAAAATCAATATAAATTTTTATTATAAATACAGCCTGACCAAAATGTCTCAGATGCAAAATTAAATAGAATATATTTTAAAAATTTAAGATAAGGAGATGAAAAAAATATATTATTGAGTCTAAAGTATAAGTATAAGTTAAGGAATTCAAAAAACAATAAAAGTTAATAAGAAGATATCTCTTTAAGTGCCATAAATGATACATCGAAAGTTTATAATTAGGATAATACTTTGTTAGACATAACTTTAATCTCTAATAATAAAACTTCCATTACAAGTTAAAGTCAAAAGATAAACATTGAAAAGCTAAATTAATTTGAATAAATGCTCCTCATAGAAAAAAAGTAAACCAAAGACGATACAATTAATTTTGATAGTATTTAAAATGATTAAAAAGTATCTTAGTCTGGCGAAAGCTAGATCTCTCTATCTGAACTGCTGACTGACTTTTCTTCTTTATCTTTTGAATCTTCAGTTTAGGAATAGACAAAAATAAAGAATTATGGTGAAAAATAACATTCAAATAATACCAAACAAGAATAAATTAACTTAGAAAATGATTAAATTCTAAAAGATTTAACCCTAATATAAAACAGATAAGACCCCGATAATAAAATTTTGGACAAATCAGAAAATAAAATTGATTAATCTCAAAATATTGAAAAAGAATTGAGCATAATAGAAAATAAAATAGAAGAAACCTCAGATAGTAATAATTAATAATTAAATTTTGGATCAATAATTATCAGATTTAGTTATTTAAATAATCATTTCAAATTTTCTATCCCATTAAACATTGAATTCACTACAGACTTAAATACAAAATATGTTGAAAATGATATTTGCGCTATCTAAAAATAAAGGATACAATTCTTGAATGGAATTAAAAAATCTTAATAATTACTAGAAGAAGGCTTAACAGATGATTCATTATTTGAGCTAAAGAAACTATAAAAATTACTTGATTAAAATCCTCTTGATTAATTCCCATTATATAAAGAACTATCATAATAAGTAAAGCAGAGTATTAGTTAGATGAATAAATTTGAATCATCCAGAAACAAAGATGAATGGCAAAATCATAGAAAGGATTACATAATTAGTTAAACTGTAAGCATTTCAACTTATAAGGATAAAAGTTCAACGAAGCGAACTGATTGAACAACTTAATAAAATTTATATTTAGAATTTTTAAAGACTAAATATTCTAAATAAGTATTTCAAATTATTACAAAAATTCTAAAATTTTAATCATAATAAAAATATCTTTTTAAATTATTTTATTTTTGGTAGTTTATGTTTATCCATATGCTTATTTTTTAATTCAATATGTTGTATGAAATTAAAATTGATTGTTATAAATTTTATGTAAACAGTTTTATTATATAAAATTGAATTGTTTTGATGTAATAGCAACAACTGTTTTAAAAGAATTTTTGTTCTTAAAATCAGATAAATAAAATTGTTTTATATTTTTATTAAAAACAAAGCTGTAATGCTAGGAAATTATAATAAATAATTAAATCAAAACAATTAAATAAGAAAGAAAAAATAAATGATCGATTATTTGAAAGATAATTAAAAAGACATCTTGGTTTATGCTGTTTAGCAGACTTTCTAAAAAAATTATGAACATTTGCAAGGAGATGTGTTTAATACTTACTTTTGTTTAACTAATTTTTCTTAGCAAAAAGAATAGTTAAATAAATAAAAATTAGACTAGGTAATTGTGCTGAACCCTTACTTTTTTGACACTTAACTATCACAATAAATTAATTTAGTGGAATGTGTTAAACTATTGGTATAAAACTATTTTACTGACTCTTAGAATAGACTAGCAATCCTCTCTCTTACTTCAAGTGATTAAGAAATACAAGACTGCTTTCAACAATAACCTGTGGATTAAATTAAAAATATATAGCTTTAGCAAGATATTGAATTTACCAGCTTCAAGCATCCTTAAAATGTTATTAGTTAGATTAAAAATATTATTTTAAAAACTCAATAATTTTAGAGGGATGATGCAATTTTATCTTTAACTTTTATATCTCCAGATAATTTTGACTATTCTAAGTAATCTAAGTAAGAACTAAAAAAAATTATAAAAGAATAACTTGGAAAGAGCGATTAAATTTCTGAAAATAATAGAAAGGTTATACTCAATTGCATGACTATAGGACAATAAGATAATTTTTTGCTATAACAAATGTGTGAAATAATGCCTTAATCTATCTACTAATTCTGTGACAATAAAGATTTTATTGAAAAATTTAAAGACACAATATTATCTGTTTAAAGTATTTTCATGACAGACATAGAGACAACACTGACATTTAAAAGTGATTCCAACTTAATTGACTATTCGGTTGTTGAATTTCCAAAAAATTGGATTAATTTAAATGAATATACCTATAAATTTAGCTATCCTTTCCTTTACAAATTTTAAGAGCTAAATCATCTTTTTAAGTTAAGAATTTAATTTAAAGGATCTCTTTCAAAGGAGAGTATATAGGAAACCATAGGATTTAACAGATCCTCATTTACATATAACAATTAAAAATACTTTTATGAAAGAGCTATAACTATTGATTTAGTTCAATAAACTTAAGAACTATCGAATGATTAAAATTAACTAAATACTAAGTGTTAAATTGCATTTTTAAAAGAAAAATATGTAATCCCTTTCTTATAAAGCTATATTGAAAAGTTCAAAGAAAATAAAGAAGAAGTAATTGAAATGTTATCAATATGCCTTGAAAAAATAAATCAATTAGATGTAAAATAAAGCTTTGTTCATTTATACAGTAAATAAGTGCTTTAAATAATTAACAAATTTATAGAAAAAAATGAATGTGAAGAAAAAGAAAAGAAAAAGGTTGATTCTTTTGTTAATGAAGCTTTATTTGTTTTATAAAATTAACTCTAACCAATAAAAATTTACTTAAAAATAAAGGAATAATTGTAGTGATTTTCATATATTTATAAATCAAAAATAGGTTTGTTTATTTAGTCATTAAAAGCTTGAAACTAATTCTTTGAAAAAAATAAAGATGAAGTAAATAAAAGCAAATAAATAGTTCATTTTTTTGTATATGAAACTCTGGTGTTTGTTTTAATAAAATTATCTTTTATCATAAATGTTTAATTAAAAATAAAATAATAATTACCACATTTTTACTTCATAATTAATTTATTTATACATCAATCATACATAATCAAGTAAATATTTTTATGGTATTTAAATGTTCTATATAATTTAATATAGTTAATTTTATACTTTCTGTGTTTATGTGGTATAATTTATTGTTTTATTCTTTTATTCCTCTCAAATTAAAAGTGTTTTTTTTATACTTTCTATTTATCGAATTCCTTTATTTTATTTATTTATTTTTTTGTGTTTCAAAATTTCTTTTTATTTTCATTTTCTGTTGATACATATCTATATTGAGTTAATATCAAATATAAAATACCCTTTCGTTTTCATAAATATAATAATATATTAAAATAAATTTTATATACAAAAAGGTATAAAAAAATAAATACTTTTACATATTTTATTGCTCTTGTTTGTTAAATGATCTTTAAAATAGTTATGCCTAAGTCAAAAAAAATTAGAATTTATATATATTTGATTGTGTAATGGTATAGGAACTCTAATACAGTAAAAAAATTATAAAATTATCTCTAATATCATAAAGCTTCTCATCAGAACTTCCAAATCATACCAATTCCATCACCAACGCTTCATCGATCATCTAAGATTCCCATCTCCATTAGCCCTATATTACTACAGCCAACATAAAAATTGAGTTTTAAACTGCTTTTACGAGATAAAATAGAAGAGGATATCCCATATAGCTTAATCATATTAGCTATATTTCATATTTTTGAATTATTTTTTAGTTAGAAATCTTAAAAAATGATGTATTTCAAATGGCCTTTTAAAATATTATCCAACTCATTATTTTTTAAAAATTAATTTAATAAATGAAGATTATAACTTTTAACAAGTCAACGAACCGAACTTAGCTCAGTTGGAAGAGCATCGGACTGTAAAGTTTGTAGTCATCCGGTGGTCCCCGGTTCGAACCCGGGAGTTCGGATTTTTTTTTTTCTTAAAATTTGAAAAAAAATAATAAATCTATATTCTTCAAAACACTAATTTAAATAGACAAATGAGTATGTGGATAAAAAAATATGTATTATTTGTATTATTTCTTTTAAAAGTTTTTTAATTTAATTAAAATAGAGTACCTAGTATAAAAGAAAATAAAAATATTTTTGATAAAAGTGTTTAATCTCAATAAAGATAGTAATTAATAGCTAATTAAATTAATAAATTTGTATTTCTTTTATCCAAAATATTCAATCTTAAAATTAGTAAATTTAGAATTTTTTATCAAAGAATTAATAATATTTAGAGTCCTTTATGTATGTTTAATAGAATTTGATTATGTTATTATTTAAAAAATATAAAAACAAACTAAAAATGGAAATATATAATAATAAAACTTAAATAATTATTTGAAAATAAATAAAGTATTAAAAATAAAAGTGTTTTAAAATTGATTATTAAATTGATACGAAAGTAATTTTGAGTTTTCTTATCTCAGGTAATTAATTAGGTTTAGAGTTTTAATTATTGTATTATAAAACACTTTTATTTTTTTCTTTTTATATTCAATCAGATTCTTTTTATTATTATAAAAAGATTAATTAAATATAAAATTAATAAATAGAATGTCTGCTGAATAATAAGAAACCTGTTGCAAAGTTTTCAGAAACTATAAAAATGTAACTTTGGAAGAATGCAAATCTATGGGATTAGACGTTAGCATAAAATCTAAGAAAAAGTACATACCTAGAAATATAGAAAATGAATATTTAGTAAATATGATGATCTCTATCAGAGGGTAATCTAAATTAGCTTCTGTATAAAGCAAAATCTAGAGTGAAGCTTCAAATAAAGGTATTTCTTACTTGATACTTTTAGACAGAAGCGAGTCTATGCAAGTAAACTAAAAAATATAGAATGCTAAAAAATCTGTAATAGAACTCATATAAAATTTAACTCCTTATGACAGATTTTGCTTAATTCCTTTCGGAGGCTCAAATGGAGTTGCTATTCCTTTTACTGATAGCAATTCGATAAATAAATAAGAAACTTTTGAGATAATATAGAATATAGTATGTAAAGGTAAAACTGATATTGTATCTGTAATATAAACAGCAATAAATACCATAAAATAAGAATAAATTCATTAAAATACTATAAAATAAGAATTCGAGAAAACAACTAAAAAATCTTTACAATAATCAATAAATTCGAGTTTAACAAGAGTATCCAGAAACATTAATGTTGATGAATTAGAATTGCTTAACATGTCAAAAAAACATTAAAATAAAAATTCTTCAAATTAAATAGTGGATAGAACTTATTGCTTTGTACTTCTTTCTGATGGCGAGGATAATATACATTAGAACTATGCACTCTAAAGAATAAGAGAATGCATAAAGAATGAAACTTTGAATTACTCAATTAACTGCTTTGGATTTGGTATTGAACATGATGGAAACCTCCTTTCTAGTATAGCTTAGCTCACTGGAGGATAATATTACTACATAAAAGAAAATGAGAGTATATATGATTATCTAAAGGAATGCAAGAATTTATAAGGTGATATTTTGTTTGAAAATGTAGAGATTTAAATAGATTCTAATTAAAGAGATTCAGTTAACTAAATTATAAATACTGAAATTGTAGATTTACCTTCTAATTTTATATAAATAGCTAAACAAAATTCCTATAAAGCTAACTTTTAACACATTCAAAGTAATAGTGAAAACAAAATATTTTTTAGTATAAAAGTAAATAAAAGTGAATAATAAAATTATTAAAATTTTAGTTCTTCTTCATCTTCATCTGACACCTTAAGTAGCTTTAATAGTTCTTCAAGCCGCTCAATTACCTTATCTTAAGAAGAACCTAAATAAAAAGAGATGATAGACTTAACCTCAATCGAGAAATTAATACTTGGTACAATCAAAATATCATTCAGTAAAAAAGATGATAAATAAAATTACATGAGTGTTTAAACTCCTGTTTCTATCGAGGTCAGTAAGAAACACGAGTATGAAATAGATGTTTTGAAAGAAATCACTAATAGAATTTTCAGCAATATTTTAGAAAATTCAATTTAAAAAGCATTCACAGGAAATAGTGAAAACGCTAAATTTAAACTGGAATAGTTAAAAACTCAAATTGTTAGCTATCAAAATAATTTGAAGATCGAAGAATTTAAAAGAAATGTAGAAATAATAGATTTTATTCTATAATGTTTAAGTCATAAAGATATAAACAATAATACAATCTATCAAAGATAGTTGAAACTCCTTACCTAAGAAATTGTCTTTTACTACAAATACAATTCATAAAAATCTTAAAAAATATCTGAGAAAATTGATCAAGTTCTTTAGAAATAAGAATTGTTCTTCAATAACGAATTAACCAATATGTTAACTTAATAAACTTTAAAGGGAAATGTAAACTGAGATTGATCATAAGTAGTGCGCTAATATATAAATTTTAAATTTAAAATTAATTTACTCAACTAAAATCAATGTAGCTTTCATCAATAAAAAAATGAATTCTGCCATTTTAAATTTTAGTGAATAAATAATTTTTAAAAATTAAAAATTTACTAATATATAAAATTAATAAATAGTTAAAAATTTGTATATAAATCTTAATATAAATTTATATTGTTACTTTAATTAAATTAATTCACAAAAATCTATTCTCAACTAAATCATCAAAAAAAGAAAAGAAAGTTATAAATAAAGTTTTTAAAACTAAATTATTAATCATTAATGCTTACTATTTTTTACAAATAATTGATCACTTTATTTTAATAATTTTTTATAATTTTTAAACACTCAATAATCAAAAACAATTTTTTAATTGAAAATTCTTTTCATTTTGAATAAAAAATAAAAAATTTTGAGGTAATATTAATTTATAAGATTTTCCTAATAAAATTAATTCATAGTAATAACAAAAATTATTGATTTAATGTTTTTGTTGCTTATAATAGTTCTAAAAATTTTAAGTCAATTTTGTTTAAGAAAAATGCAATCTATTACAGGTTTAATTGTTGGTTTTGTAAATAGTTAAAAATTTCTATAAAAATCTAAATATTTATCTAGTTATTTTTATTTTTATATTAACTCACAAGCATTTATTCTCAACTAAATGATCAAAAAAATTAAAAAAGGTTATAAATAAAGTTTTTAATACAAAATTATTAATCAGTAATGCTTGCTTTCTATTTTTAATATTTAATTATTAGTTTTGTAAATAGTTAAAAATTTCTATAAAAATCTAAATATTTATCTAGTTACTTTTATTTTTAAATTTATTCATAAACGTTTATTCTCAACTAAAAGATCAAAAAAATAAAAAAAGGCTTTTAGTAAAGTTTTTATGACAAAATTATTAATCAGTAATATTTACTATTTTTAACATTAATTAATTTGTTTAAAAATTTTTTTAAATTTTTAAACACGCAATACTCAAGAACAATTTTTAAATAGAAAAAAAACTTTGTACATTTTGAATAAAAAATAAAAAATTTAAGGTAATATTAATTTTTAAAATTTATCTAATAAAATTAATACATGTTATTAACAAGAATTGTAGACTTAATGTTTTTGCTGCTAATTATAGTTCTAAAAATTTAAAGTCAATTATGTTTAAGAAAAATGCAATCTATTACAGATTTAATCATTTATTTTGAAATTTAAAAAAATTGAGTTTCTATGTACAATAGAGTTTAAAGCAAGCGATCATAAGTAAGTAATATATATTTTGTTATTACCATTTTTAGAATTTTAATTATTTTAATAAGATCAAATCTAATTTTATTTTTTTTAAATATGAACAATGGAGATATTTTTAATAACAGGATTAGTAAAATTCATACGAAATAAATGATATAAAATACTTTCTTGGTTATTTATATATATAAGAATTATTTGCTAATTATGATTGTGTTTTTTTTTTTGGAGAATGTAAAATGTGTGAATATCAGAGCTTAGAGCAAGTTATCCTAAAAATTAATCATTACTAAAAACATAAATAAATATTAGATAAATAATTTTGAGTAATAAAAAATACTAAAAAATAAATTAAATATGTCAACTAATTTTTAGACATAAATCTTTTCAGACTTGCTACTTGGGTAGAACTAATTCTTACAGGATTAATATCAAAGGGAATCTTGTGAAATAGAAACTATGATGGCTGTCATTTCTCAAGCTTAGGACCTTTAATTTCTTCAAATGTACAAAAGAGACCCAATTCATTTTATTTTTATTGTTGATGATCCTCTCTTTTTTCAATATTACTACTTAGAGTAATTTAAGTGCTTTTTGTTGAGTTACAACGCAAAAAGAATGTTTCTAACAAATGAGATGGACGTATAAGACATCTTTTCAATATTTACTCCATAATGCAAAGATAATCAAAATGATTTTATGCCACTTATTTAGTTCTAACCATTTGCTAATTTATAGAATGAAGATTGTTTTTATTAAATCTTTAACCAAAATGTACTAACAAATGATTAATTTAAACAATGGTTATAATCCGCTGATAAGAAAGAATAAGTAGAAGATAATCCAGAATAGAAACTTGAGCAAGTCTACAACTTAGTTGTAAAAAATTGCATGGATTAAAAATTTAATAATTCTGTGGTCTTTGTAAGCTCAATGATTAGCGCATCGAAATAAAAATAATATAATAAATAGAAATTAAATTAATTGAAAACTAATCAGAATTCTAATTACAATTTTAAATTACATGCCATCTCTCTCAGAAAAAATAGCTTTTAATTACTTTAAAAGTTGACTTCTTCCTCACTTGGTTATTATTTTTATGCTAAAGACGTTTAAAAATAGCTATTTCTCTACTCATTAGATTAGATATTAATTTTACACACAAAAAGTTATTTAAAAAACTATAAAATCGAGCTTTAATTCGAGGATAGCCATAATATTATAAAATAAATTTCCCATTGCTCTAAATGGATATTAAATAATAATTCAGGCTAAAAACAGTCTTACAAAATCTAGTAAAAATACTTTACATCTAATGAAGAAAAAATAAGTCTTCTATCAGTTGTCTTAAACCCAACAAATAATTTATCCCCAGGTGTTTACAAAATAGGTAGTGTAACTCACTCTTTCTAGGTCCCAAGCTAGAATAATTTTATCACGTAAACAAATGATGTTACTATAACTCTAAGCAACGAAACTGTCTATAATCTAAATTCGCAGCCTGTCATATTCTATGAATAGTGTATTTTTATTTAATTAGGATTAAAAATCTTGCAATCTCTTCTTTAATTTGACTGGGCTTAAGTTGATTAATTTTTACCACGTTTGAGAGATATTTTTTCTTTATACATTCCTGACTCTGTGAAGTTTCAAAATCTCCTTAAAAGTTCAAAATATTTATTGGAAAGAATTATAGTTTTTAAGCAGTCTTTTTCGATTTCGACTAAAAGTAGTTCAAAAAATTATCAAAGAGAAATCATCTCTTAAGAAGATTGCTACAATTAAATTTTTAAAATGATTGAATATTTGCATAACATAAATCACTTTCTAATTAATTTGTGCTGAGAACAAACACTATTTATTAAGACGATTAATTATTTGGCTTACACTCACATACTTATATTTGCTAATCATATTACAAAACTTTTAAATTATCTTATTTATTTATTTTGAAATTTACAAAAAAATAATAATTTCTATTTTCATTACTTTGTATTTATTTTTATGTAATTAGATTATTAGAATTTTTCCCGCTCGCTCTGTTTCTGCTTTCCATCAATCTTGGTTATAAAAAATAAATATATTAATAAATAATCAATTTAATAAATTTCACCACAAATGGTATTTTTTAATATATGAAACAAATTTAAAAGATAAACATTAATTCTTTTATAAATAAAATTTAAAAGTTGTAAATTAAAACAATTTCAAAAAGCTGGTTTCTATGTTAATAAATTCCTTAAAAGTTTATAAAATTTAAACAATAAATTTTAAATATTTTCAAACATGACTTTAATCATTAACTTTACTTTGATTATTGTTTTTTTTTTGTATTAATAAAATTTAAAATATGTAAATTAAGTGATTAACAACGATTCATTCAATTATTTAGTAAATTACCTAAAATACAGAAAGCTGTCAGTAACATAAATAAAAACCCAAACTTGTATTATTGAGGATTGTATTTACTTTAAAATTCATATATTATCATACAAATATTTTAAGTTATTAGATACTATTATTAATAGATTATAATATTAGTATTATTTTAAATAAACTTTATCTCATATATTTACCAAGAAAATGAAAAAATTGCAAATGAATTTTATAAAAGTAAAGTTTATTTTTTTATACTTCAGTGTAAAATATAATTCAAAAATTTTAAATTTACGCAAATTCATGAAATAATTTACCTGAATTTTAATTTATTAGAATTACAAAATATAAAATTATTTGTTTTAATATTTTATATTTTGGTTGATCTTAGACTTGTTTTTGAATATCTTAAATTACTCCTTTAAAATAATTTTTACTGTTAATTAATTTAAATAGTAGAGTATTAGATTATGATATTTATATTCATAATACAGCAAATGCTATACCACAGTATAGATCAAAATTTGTAGGCAAGATACAAAGATGCTAAAATTGTGAAGTTTCTTTTTTATTTCTTTTTTAAAAATCTACCAACAAAATAAAAAGGGAGTGGTCATATTATTTAAGCAATCACAAACAAATGTTTTACTGTATCTTATTAATTTACATTTTAAAAATAAATAAACTTTTAAAATTTATTTTCTTAAGTTACTTGATAAATTCTTTTATTTGAATTAAAATTATTAGTTAAAAGTTGCCTTTAATTATCAACATCAAATATTAAGATGGCCTTACGAATACAAAAAAATTATGAAGCTTAAGTTTGAGTTCAAAAAAAGAACAAAAAGTGAATTTAATGATTTTAAAATATATTATTTTATTCTGTGATAAATAATTTAAAAACAAAGAGAAAATCTTGGAAATTAATAAACTAAAAAAAAAAAAATTAAAATAAAAAGTTTATTTAAAATGGAAAAATTATTCTTGGATATTTCAAATAATATATAGGAAAAAAGAAAATTATCACTATTATTAATCTTTTTTGGATCAAAGAATATTTATATTTTTAGAAAAATAATTTTGAAATAAAGTCAGTGAAGCAAAATATCTGTTTATTTATTTACTTATTTATCAGCTTTAAGTAAATGAGAAGTAATTTTTTAATTGAATTTTGTTGCTTAGATTTATTAATTTTTTTGAGACAAAAATAAAATTCATTTAAATTATTATACAACATAAAATATAGAAAATTAACTTGTTTTTTTAATTAACTTTGTTATTTATTAAATAAATTATTATACCTATCAAAGTGGTTGACTCTCTTAAGTTTTTGAACTTTGATTTTACAGTTTTAATTTTTTAATTTGAAATTCTATTAGACTGTTTAAGGGTTTATGATAACTTTGGGCTGTTTCATGCCTAGCATCTCGAGAATATCTATCTATCAAGTATAACTTAGATGGTTTTGATCTAAATAAATTATGCTTAGATGTAAAACTTAAAGATTTTTTCATTTCCTTTAATATTATTTTGTCACTATTGCTTTATTCGGATGGCTGGTTTATACTTGCAAATAAACTGGAATCCTAATTAATTTCTTCTTTATTCAATTTGCTCATGTTATTTTGAAAGTTTAGAATATTTTAATTTATTACAGACATATTTATATTCTTTTTATCTAAAGATTTGTTTTTGTTTTCAATTAAGTTTCTTTAAGAATTGTTTCTAGATTTTTAGAGGTTTCCTTAGAAAGACATATTATATTTAAGCTTAGATTTCGAATTATCATCTTCAATATTTAAGATAGGTGATCTATATGAATTACTTTAACCTTTAGTAAGTATCTTTAAAATCTAAAATGTGTTGATAGGTTTGGCAAATTTTTATGAATCTTCAGATGCATTAGCAATTATTGGCTTACTTTCTTCATTATTCAAAAATTAGCAGCTCAAATCTATCTAAGATATGTAGGAATTACCAGGAATTTTTCTTTGTGCTTTTAAAGCAGTAAGTTAAGAAAAAATTGTTTATTTGTTGAATTTATTCATTTAAATATACTCATTGTTATTATCTTATTTTTAGTATTATGAATTTACATAATATTCTTAAATTTATTTGTTTTCTTAAATATTTTACTTCACAGTTTTAACCTTTGATTTTAGGAAATCATTTTCAATGCTATTTCTTTTTAAAGTATTTTTCAATATGAAATTATTATTGAAAGCTTTAGGTGATTTGCCTACCGTCTCAATTAAATTTTGTTTTGGTGAAGTCTGGTCATTAAAATCAGTTACTATTTTATTATAGTTCTAAGACATTACATTCTAATCTAGATCAGTGCTTGATAGCTTTTAAGATGACATGTTTTCTATCTTTGGTAATTTTTTAGGTGTCTAATTAGATTATTACTGTTGCTACTCATTCTTTTCTACAAAATAGCTTTATTTCAAGTTCTAAACTTCTAAACTGTCATTTTTGTTTACAGGAGTAGCTTAATCTGTTATGTTCCCGTATTCTATGGAACAAAGCATACTGTTTTCAAGATTTATACCTGCACCTGGGTTATCCTTTCTTTAAAATTATTTATTTTCTTTAGTGTTTAAAGTAGAAAAAAAGTAGGAATCTCTGGAAATCTTAGAAGAAGTAAGATTTTTTTCATTATCTGTGAAAAAGCTATTTTCAAAAGAATTCTACAAATCTTTTAAATAATAGTTTCTTTCATTCTGCTATTGTTTCTTTTATAACAAAGTTTCTTAAAAGAATTTTTTGCTTGCTGCATGCGAGTATACTTTTTTAAGCTACACAGGTTTTTTATCAATTGATGTTACATTTTTTAATTTCTATTTATATTTTTCAATAAATTTTTGCCAATCTAAGTTTTAGCTTTTGTTATTTGGTGAAGGTTACAAAGACTTTTATCCGACTGTACTATTCAGGTTATCAATTAGACATTTTTAATCTCTTGAGCTTTAGACTTACTTTGTAAAACCATCACTGTTTTGATAGGCTGAATTATTCTAAATATAGTCTTAATTAATATAGTATGAATTTTATGAAAGTATTTCATCAACAAAATCGTCTGTCTAGTTTATAATATCTTTCTATAGGTCTTTTTAGATGCTTCTTGATGAGTTTATAGGGGAGTAAACAACTTATTTTAATTTTTAATCACTCATGATAAGCATCTCTAAATTCAAAGTATCTTTTAAATCAATTCCTTCTTAATGTTATATCTTTTATTTTTATTATAAATTAATTACAATTAATTATTTTTTATCAACAATTTATTAGAAAAAATAATTTTTTCTAATTCTATCAAATATTTTTCATTATTAAAAATTCAGTTTTATTATCTTAGCAATTTATAAGAGTTTTTGCGAACACTAAAATCAAAAATCCTCTTTAAGAGTTTTTTACATTATTTATTTTATTACTTTAATTATTTTGTGTTTATTAAATTTTCATAAAAATAAATACAATGATAAATATTTATTGTCTTATCATATTTAAAACTCTTTTATTGGTTGATTGATTTTTAATTAGATAATTTTTTTATCATACATATTAAAATTAATTAATGTAAAAAATTTTTTTAATTTAAGTTTTAAAAAGTTTTTTAGAAATTAATTTAAAAATTTATTTTTTTAGATATTTAGGTAATTATTTATATTTTTGAGGAAAAAACTAAGGATTTGTATTAATTAAAAAAATTAAAATCAATAAATTCTCCTCAGAGAGAATTATTTTTTGTATTAAATTATATTCAAATGCTAAATTATAAAATTAAATTGAAGAAAAATTTTATTAATTCAAATAATGAATTAAATTGGATTTTTATATTAAATTTTAATTTTACTTTTTTGAGTTTAACATTTCCAGGTTTAATTTAATTAGCACTATGAGTAATGTTTTGCATTTATTTTTTAATTTATTCTACATAAAGCATGGTTGTAAATATTTCAGCATTTTCTACATTATCTTCTTCTTCTTTGCTTTTATTTTACTTAAATTCTTAAAGTTTTTACTTTTTAATTTTAATGAGCTCTTATAAAAATTAAGAAAAGGCAGAATTTTCAAATAGTTCATCAGATACATCTATCTATTTGTTACCTTTTTCATTTTTATAGCAATGTTGTTCAATTACTGAAGGAGAGTAATAATTATTAGGGTTCTATTTTGGAGAAAGAGAGTTTCGTTAATGAAATTCTAACTAGTTATTATTATTTTATTCTTAAGAGTTTTCTCTTTTCTATGCTGCATTATCGATTTGTATTTAATCTATAAAGGATGGCTTAAAAACTGTATCAAATAAAGTGGGATTTTGTTTAAATTTATTAAATTTTCTATTTTTAATAACAATTTTTTCCCTTTCTTTAATAAGCTGCTTGCTAGTTTCGTTTTATTGTTTGATTGAGTCTAAATAAAGTTTAATTTTATTTTTTTAATATTCTTCTTTCATACTGATTTCCTTTTAGAAATCCTTTACCAAAAACTTATTTTCATGTAATAACACTAAAAAATTCTAATATTTTTTTAATCGAAAAATTTTGATTAAGATCTATCTATCTATATTTGTGAATTTTATAGTTTTAAGTTTACCTTAATACTGAGAGCGTAGACTGTGGCTGAAAGTGAAGTACAAATAGCAGACGTATTTCTTGGACATCCAAACATAACTTCCATTTCTCCGAATGATTAACCTGTAGTATATTCATTGATTATAATATCAATGTATAGTTTTTTCTATTTTAGATGTTTGATTTCTTTTCTTAATTCTTATTGTGGGTTCTTGTAGCCGTAATCAAAAACATCTTCAATGTCTTCGTTTATTTCTACTTTTTTAGATATCTTTAAAAAGGTTTATTTTTTCATAAACAAGCTTAAAGAAATTTATTACTTAGATTGTTCCCTTCTTTATTAGGTATACAAATTTTGGTGATTCCTGCTGCGTGTAAATACTCTACCCCTTTTCGAATTTTAATTTTTCAAAATTATAAGAAAATTTAAGGACAACCTCTCTTCCACAATTTTGAAGTAAGCTGGAAGAGAAGAAATTTATTCTTCTATTAAATTTTTTCATTTCTCCTGCTTTTAATATTTGAATATAGTCCTCAGCATCTAAAACAGCAAATTCTGTATCTTCCTTAGCAATTATAGTTGCTGCTCTTGGTTTTTTCATGAGCAGACCTAATTCACCAAACATCTAGCCTGTTTATAGAGTCACTAAATAGTTATGAGTTAGTACTCCATCCTAAATAAATCTGTTTATAAAATCCAGTAAATATAAGGAAAATAATATTTTATTTTATTACTTGGAAGGTTCTGCTAAATCTGAAAGCTTTATTTATCCCAATCCTTTGAATATTGGATCATTATCAAGATCCTTTTCCTCTAATTCTAAGTCTTAAACTTCATCTATATTTTCAGCTTCAAGTGAAATTTAAGTCTCATCATTTTTGAATGATGATTAGATTTACTAATCTAAGTAGCCAGCTTATCTTACATTTTCTGAAAAATCTAATTGTTTAGAGTTAGATCTATTTAAAACTGAATTTTTAATACTGTTTAGTTATATTTTGCTGATTTCTTTTATTGTACTTTAGCTAAAATCTTAATTTTTAGAAATAGGAGATTTATTTTATATTCTCAAATTTGAAGAAGGACTTGAATCACAACTATTTTTGGCAAGTAATTCTATCAGTAAATTTCCTGGCTAACCTTAAATTATTGATTCCTAATAGAGATGAGACATTCTAATTGGATTATGCTTTTTTAGTGGGCTTAATTTTTCAGGAAGAGTTTCTGTCATTTGTGAATCATTAATTTTAAAATAATTTTTGGTCTTTCTACTTTCTAAATAAAAATTTTATTTAAGAATAAAAGTTAAATAATGAGATTTAATAATAAAATTAAATGAATTTGTATTTATGCATTATTCAATTTAATTATTCTGTAAATCAATTTAACAAATTTTATTTTATTTATGCAATTTCTGATTTTATTTTGAGAAATATTTAATAGTTGATAAATTTATAATCTTGATATAAAAATATATTTTTTGTCATATTAAATATACATTCTTAGGATGCTTCTTTAAAATATCAATATAAATTTCATTAATCTACAAATTTAATCATAAAGATTTCTATTAAAATTAATATGTATGTATGTTTTTGTAGATTTTTAATATCGATGATAGATTTTTTCCAAAATTGAAAAATTAATAGAAGAATAAATTCTTTGCCTAATTTTCTATTTCTAAAATCTTAAAATTTCAAAATGAGAGTATTCTTTAATTGATAATTAGAAGGTTTTCAGTATTCTGATCACGCTATCAAATACACCTGTCAAAAATAAAAACACAAAAAGAAAAATCAATCAATTGTCGCATTTAATAATCTGAATAAGTTTTTTTTTAGAAACATCTCATTTAAAGTAAAACTTTTTATCAGCTAATTTTGGAAAAGATTTTCAATAAAAATAATTCTAAAATTAGGTTAGTAATTTTAAATTATTATAAAACGATAAATAAAATTTCTAATTTATTTTAGCCCACTAATTTAAATTATTTTGAAAATAATTTCATGATAGTTTGAATAGAATTATTTTTCTTATTAATTTAAAATTATTTACCATCTTTTATTTCTTAAATTTAACTTTAGTTTGACTTACAAGGTGTACTATCATCAGCTGAATTTTATTAATTTTCATTATCCATGATACTTGGTTAAGGCTTTTTATGATTTTCACAAAAAAGTTAGAATTTAATTATAAAATTTAAGTAATATTACGTTTAACTTTCTTTCTATTTCGAGCTATTACTTATCTTAGATTTTTTTTATGACCTGCCTTTTTTTTAAAAGTCTTGAAACTCTTGCCTGAATGCTATTTGATTATTCTTTTTAGGTACTTTTTTTGAATTGTTCTTATGATTTTTGGATCTCACTTTGTAAAACTTCTTAGGACTTTTAAAGTAAAACATTAACTGATCCACTAAGAATGATATAGAATTTTTCAGGAATATCACCTTGAATTTTAGAAATAAATTAATTTTAATATATTTAATCTATTTTAATATTATACCTGCCATAAATACTTATTAACCCTTGTTAATCTTTTCGTACTTAATTTTTGTGCAACATTTTTCGTGGATTCGCATATCTATATTACTCTGCTTGGCATTCAGTTCTTAAAAAAATTTAAACCGTTGAGTCCATTTATGTAGGATACTGACCTCTTCTTCATATCTATCTCCATGTTTTTTTATTATAAAAAAAGCTAGCTATTAATTAAAAAAAATACATTATTTATTTTGCTCTTAATAAATGGTGATTATCTAAGATAAATTGCAAATATTTATTAATTCTTTTAAAAACTTATTGGCTTATGTGAATTTTTAATAAACTAAAATTATTTTTATTGATTATTGTAATCATTTAAGCTACCTTCTCTAGATTAGGCGGATCTATCATTTTAGAATAGCCTCTGCAGAGATTTCTATAATTTGCATTGTCTTTTTTTCTCATTTAAGCGAAATCTATATTATCTTCTTCTGTTTAATCAGCTAACTATAGGTCTAACTAATCTAAAGGAGGTTATTCAGCCATCTTATAAAATATTTTCTGATAAAAATGATATTTTTAATTTAACTAATACTTATTGCTTTTAATATTTTATTATTTTACTTCTACTTTAACTTTTAATAATTAATATCGTTTAAACCTACTAAAATAATACTAAAATTTTAAGTTTTAATCAATTAACAATCCAGTACCATATAAAAAACCTATCCATCATAATCAGTAAAAATGTATGTAAATTTTATTATTCTATTCTTTAAATAAGTGATTTTCTTTAATTCAATAAAAAAGTGTATCAAAAATCTCAAAAATATAAAACTTTGTATGAGAGTGTTTTTCAAGTAAAATTTACTTAAAGTTTAATAAAATGTAATTTGCTTAATTTCAATTGAGAATGCTTTAATTTATTAAACATGGAATGCTTTATCTAAAATGTGTTTGAACTAATTACAGCTAAAAATGAATTTAATATTTAATATTTTTTATTAATTAGATTCCTTTCAATATATTTAATAAGTATTTATGAATTATATCAAAAACTCTAATTCTAAGTATTTTAAATGTTATCCAATTTATTATTGTAATAACTTTTATCTAAAATTAAAAATTAATAGTCATATATATTTTATAAAAATTATTTATTATTTTATATATTCAGCACAAAAAATAAGGTATTATAAATATTTAAGCTATTTTATTGTTATTTTAATTTCACAAATGGCCATTTTCAATCAAACAAAATATCTTTTTTATTAATTTGTGCTTTAGATTTCTATTTCATTATTTTAATTTTTAAGACTTGATTAATAATCTTTATTAAGAATATCTCTAAAATATTACATGTTATTTAGTTCAAATTAGTTTTATAATAATTTTAAAACAAAATTGTAGTAATAAGAATAATTATCTAAAAATTTAGATTTTCTTATTCAAATTTTATTTACATTTTTTATGTCATTTTATTAATAATCTCAAAAGCCAAATAATTTTCTACTAAATAATCCTTATTTTTAATTTTTAGGCTTAACAATATCTTCTAAGTCATGAAGGTTTACCTCAAGATCTTCTATTTTTAAATTAATAAAACCAACAGTTTTCCACACATTTATTATTTTTTCTGATTTAAATACAAAAAATTTTAAATTTTAGCATATTAGTAATTTATTTATTTATTTATTTACCTTCCATACTCTCTTTTATTTCATTTAGCTACAAAAAAATTTATGATGTTTTTTCACTTAAAAAGTTATCATGCTCACATTTTTACTAAATTTAATTTTATAATATTAAAATAAAAATATTTTTATAAAAATAATTCGTAAAAAAAAATATATAATTTATTGATTTTAATGAGTTAAAATAATTAATTTTTTAAAATGAATAATCTTTATTATTTATTTACATATTATTTAGAGCTCTCTTCAAAATTTACAGACGAATTATCTATGAGCACTTTGTTTTATTCATTTACTTAGTCCCTAAGTAAGAAGGTAAGTAAATAAATTACGAAACTTTATTTCTTTAATAAATTACTTATAACTGGCATTCACAAAAGTAATTTCTAAAATAGAAATTCTCTTTTATATAGAATTAATATGGCCTTAGATTTCATTTATTGCTGCACAAAAGCTATCTTCAAGCTTTGTCTATGAAATTCCAATTAGAACATCACTAATTTAGCTTATTATTTTTTACTTTCTAAGCTATAATTAAGGTTCGGAAAGTGTTCTGTTGTTGTGTTTAGCCACTTTTTATTAATCGAAATTGAATGGAAGTTCACTACATTTATTTTCAAAATCCTAATTTTATACAGTTTACAAAGTTTCATGAGGATTGGCTTGGTCTCTTTAATTATCAATTACATCAAAATTATTCTAAAAGCTCTAACTGATTTCCTTGCAGTTCTAATCTATATTTGTGCTAAACTCTAGCTAATCAATAAATTTGTTATTTTATGAATAATTGCTTTATTGTGTCATAAAATTTTGATATTTTTCTATATTTAGCTCTTAAAAATATTTATTTTTACAAATATTCTATAATATTCTGTTTTCATACTAACTTTATCCTTCATCTTCATTGAGCTATTTGTTTTCATTTTTGTTAGAGGGTTGCATATAACTCTTAATTTCATTTCCTTGTGACTAACTTTTAGACTTTTGCTTAAATTTTTCCATTTTCTATATTTTAGATATCCTTTCATCAACTTGAGTTGAAAGATTTTCATTCATTGGACTACTTTCTATCTTTTTGTAAAAGCATATTTAAAAACGCATAAAATTGTAAATAAATCAATGAATCAAAATGATAAAAAAACTACATCGTTTTCAGGTACTATGAAACTATTTTTATTACTAACTATAAAATTTTTGCAATTCTTCGCCTCTATTCTCTATTTTATATAAATTATCATAGTTTTTAATTACTTTTTTTATCAATTTAAGATAAGATTATGTCTTTTGTAGGAGCTTCATGCTAATACTATTCTATGATAAGACTTAATTGATTATTAATATAAATTTTACATCATCAATAAGTTTGCTAACAAATGAAATGAAAGATTCATTGCTTAGAATTTATTCAATCATATCCATTTTATGTTTATGCTTTAAATTATATTTTGTTTATGTATTCAAGAGAAAACTAAATATTCCTACTATTATTTTTGCTTTTAAATGAGAATTTAACTTTTAATCAATCAAAAATATCTAAATTTATATAGCAAACACTATATTTTTGAATTTTGATAACGTGTTTATTAAGATGCTACTTACTATAAAAAAATATATAAACGATATAAATCAAAATAAATAACAAATGAGACTTAAAATTGTATTTGAGTGAAAATATTTTAAAGAAACAATAGAAACAAAAGAAAATAAAAAATAGAGCAGTAATTAAAAGAAATTTATATCTTCTAATCGAACATACTGATAGAGTAACCAAAAACATTTAATTTTGCTTAACAAATTTAAAATAAGAATAATTAGAGATAGTTATTGTTGAAATACGTAATTAAATTAATTTAAATTAATAAGAATGGTGTAATAAATAGCGTAAACAAATTTTTAAGTTTTTCTAGATGCAATTCAGACACTCAAATTAGAAATCACAAGGAATTAATTGACTTATATTGGCAATATGGTTAAAGAGCTTTGTTGTATTCTTTTCTTCATTAAAATCACTTCTAAAGTAATATAATAAACAAGCATTAAATTCTGATGGGAGATGTGAGCTATAGAGTAATAAAATAATCATGATGGATATTTAAAAAGACGTAATTTATATTAATCTGCGTGTTATAAATTAATTAATTCATCTGTTTAATTACTTAAATGATTGACAATCAAGTTAGTCTTCAATCAAAAATATATTTATTTTAAATGGCTAGGAATAAGATGATGCTTTGCAATTCTTTTAATATTAATAACCTTAAATGCTTATATAAGCAATACTTTATCTTTTTTCATGTTATTTATATAGCTAATTTACCTAAAATTAACTTTATTCACATGTATAATCAATCAATAAAAAAATGCACAATAAAATAATAAGGGAATTTAAATAAAGAGATATAGCTGATCAATCAGATTTGCTTGAGAAAGAAAGATAATTTGGTTAAAGAAAGAAAATTAAGTAAGCAAATGAGCTTAAATACAGATAGAGTACGGAGAGAATAGGATAGGATAGGATAGCGAATAAATAAACAAATAAAGAAAAGAAAAAATTAAGCAATTAAACATTAATAAACAGGTAAACAAATTGAAATCAATCGATTAATTAATTAATTAATTTTAATACAAAAATCATTGTTAAATACAAATTATTAAAACAATATAAAAGAAAACAAAAGAATCTATTTATTTAATAGAAATCAGATTCTCGAATATTTACTAAAAGAGAAGAATTTCATTTTTGAAATAGCATTCATACATAGTTTTTATTTACTCTCCAAATTACAATAATGCAATTTATAGCTCGCTGGACTAGAAAGTTCATAGGAAAATATTTTCCAAAGCCAAAGTTTTAGCCATTAATTCCAAATAATCTTAGTGTGAACGCAAAAAAGACTCTTTGTTTTGCATAAATTCCATCATAAACAGCTCATCTTGAATTGTTTGATATTAACTTAGGTAAACAAACTACTTTGAAAAAATAACGAAATAAAAGCTAAATACATAATTATAAAATATTTGGAGTTGGATTTATTTATTTATCTTTTTATAAACAAAAATAGAGCCTATAAAAGAGATAAAAATCTTCAAGCTAAATGAAGAAATGACCAAAAAATATTTAAACTAGGTAATTAGTAACATATATACTTTTAATATAATATTAAGAGTCAAAGAAAAAAAATATTGATTATTTCTAAGACTTTACTTTAAATTTTTAAATTTGCTAGAGCTATTTCTTATCAAAAATGTGATAAAGGCTTTAGAAAGAAAACATTTAAATATAAATCTAGACTTTTAAAAATAAATATACTGAGTTACTGATTTATGCTAAATAAATAAATCACTTTATCAATAGATCAGCATTTTGTTTTTAATTTTTATGACTTATATTTGACTTTAAATACATATAAAAAAATCATTAACTCTCAAAATTATAATTATATAAATAAATAGAGGCTTGTTAATTTTACAGATACACTTTAAGAATTGTTAAACTAAACATGCTAAGGCCTACAAGTATTATGTAATTCTTATACTATTAAAATTCTAATTAACTTACCCTCAAATAACTAATTAGTTTGCGAAGATAATGATTTCCATCCTCTCAAGAGTTAGAATTTCTTCGTAAAAATTTACTATTTATTTATTTTTAATTATATAAACAAATAAATAATTAACTAGAACCTATTTGACTTAAAATTTTTTACAAAATAATAACAGCATCAGTTAAAATTATAATCTGAAATAGACTCTGCATTGAGCTTTTATGATGAATAAAATGAATCAGAAGTAAAGTTTGACTCAACTCATTCTTCCATTGCAATATTTTCCAGAAAACCTTCTTTGTAAGATATTATTAAATTAATTCTACTTAATAATAATTTGTTTTTTCTTATATTTTTGTTCTATGAGTAAATATTTATTCTAACTATATAATAAATATAATTAGCATAAGCAGCTCATATTAAGAAGTTGAATCAAATCACAAAAATGATATTTCTATAGCTAGCGAGTACTATTCAGGAGAATTCAATGAAAACTACTTTAATTTTCAGGATGACTAATAATTTCTTGATAACAACAGAATTTAATAGCAATAAGTTGTTCCACGTCTTTGATTTAAAGCCCAGAATAATTGGTTACTAAATCTGCTCTTAAAAATAATATAACAATTGATTATATTCTTGTCATAACAAATTAACTAAAATACAGTCTTAGTTGCTATTTTGCTATCTATGAATTGAAATTTTGCTTGATTACTGTGACTGTATTGTTTTTGTTCATACTAATGCTACTAGAAATAAAAATAAGATATACAAAACACTCATACTTCATTTAAAAATAAACAAACAAACAAATACTACATTTACATTACTATTATACTTAAAAAATATATATAAATATAAATAAATAAATTGCATATTATTTAATGTAAGTAAAACTATAATCTTCTTTACTTCATCCAAAAATCTTAAATTCTACACCTAAACTGATTTATAATAAATGTATTAAGTTTTTAATATTATTGTTATATAAATTGTCTAAAATAAGTTCGGAGATTGAATTTCACTGTATAATAATTAGATAATATTGTTTTTTTTTATTGAATAAACTTAATAAATAAAAAATGTAAAATTAACCATTCTTTTTTCAATTATAAATTTACATTTTTGTGTTTAACGAATATATAAATATATAAAGAAATTAATTCATAGTTGCAATATTAGGCATAATATTTACCAAAGAAATCTCTTTGATTATTATTAAAAAGATTAATAGGGGATTGTTTAATTTTATGCTTTGATATAAGTCAAATTATTAAATTCAAAATAAATATTAACTGTTAACTGATATTAATTTGCTTTTGTTTTGTATAAATCATACAAGAAATATAGCAAAAAAAAATTACATTTTTGTGATAAGTATTTTGAGATGCAATAAATTTATGAGGAAAAAATAAACCGACTTTAAATACTCCTTGTCTAGAATGTTTTAGAAAAGATGTATTACAAAAAACAATGGAATGATAGGAGAAGATTTCTAGATGCTGGCTTAAAAATCATATCAGATAAATTAAATGCATTAACTATTGAATAAAATGAGTTATACAATGAAATCGCTGATCTAAATGATGAAAGCTAATCTTCTCTCTAAACAATTTTGGAGCAGCAAGAAGGATTTGAAACTGAACACCATAATTAAATAGATTCATATGAAGAAATGTTTGAAGATATTTATAAATAAATAAGTTTGATTAGTGATACATAAGGAAGATTGATTAATAAGTATAAAATAGAATTACAAAGTATGGCGTATGAAGTGAAGTAAATGAAATTAGATGAAAGTGAAAGGCTACTATAGGAATAATAAAAAAATAAAAAGATAAAGAATATATTGTAGTAAGACTAGCAAGATTTTTAAGCTCTCTATAATGAAGAAAAGGATAAACTATAGGAATTAGAATGTAAATTTGATAGGCTTTAATAAGATTTTGAGGAGCTTTAATAAATATCATAGAAAATTGTTAATGAGAAAAAAGGTGAAAACATTAATGAGGCTTAAATCAAAGTAATTTATTTTATTTATATTTGCTTTAATTAATAAAATTGTTATAGTAAAATGTTGAGACTTTGGTAAAAGAAATTAAGATGCTTGAAGACAAGTGTATTGAATATGAAAACGAAATAAAAGATAAAAACAAGCAATTAAAAAATTTAAGAACATGCCAAAGCAATTTAAAGTAAGAAAATCTTAAGCTAGAGGAGGATATTTAAGAAAAAATGAATAATAAGGAGCTATCAGAAGGCAAGTAAAAAAAAATGTAAAGAGAGATAACAAGGTTATCATAGGTTATTGAGAGAAAAGAAAAAGAAATTCTCAGATTGGAAGAAAAGATTGAAGAAATTTAAAATTCTGAAAAAGAAAGAGTTCAAGGGTATATACAAGAAATAGAGGATCTTACAGTGGAAAATGAAAAATTAAAGCAAGAAGCGAACACATTAGCCAAATCAAATAAATTATTTTAAGCTCAAATGAAAAAGTACGAAAGTGCTGAGTAAATCACAAAATAAATTACTGAAAGGGAGTAGTAATTAAAAGAGCTTTAGCTGTAATATAAAGAATTGGAATTAAAATATTAGGCAGTAAAAAAGGAAGCAGATGTAACTCTTTCTTAAAAAGAATTACACTTCTAAAAAGCAGTTAATTAGCTAGAATAAAATCATAAAAAGCAAATGGAAGAAGTAAAGCTATCAAACTAACAGCAAATAAATAATTTACAGAGCTAGTTTAAATAGGACAAGGAAAAGTTTGAAAAAGAAGCAATTCAATATTTAAATTATAAAGATGAAGAAATTAATAAACTAAGGAAATAAATTAACATAAGCTCAAGTATAAGCTCTCAAAATCTTAGTGGAAGTAAAGAAAATAACCCAAATTAATAAAGTATTTTATAATAGAGTAATGTAAATAATTAAAATAGCATAAAAGACTTATAAAATCTCTTGATAATCTTATCAAAAGACTTAAGGAATAAAGAAAAAGAGATTGAAGCTTTAAAACAACAGTTATAGCAATAACCTTTATAATAAATATCATAAAATAGGCTATCCACAAGCTAATCATACGAAAACAAACAAAGTCCCCGCAAACGTAAATCTAACAGTTAAGTAAATGATAAATATCTATAAAATATTCTTTAAACAAATAAATGAATGAATGTGTAAACAAATAAATGAATGAATGTGTAAACAAATTAATAAATTTAAAATTTATTTTACTATTAAATTAAAGCATATTTATATTAAAAAGTTAAATTTTCCTTGTAAAGTAGCTACAGTAATGTTTTTATATTTTTTATTATCTACAAAATTTATATACATACATATATTTACAGATACAATTTTAATTTAATCACAAAACTAAACTTTTAATTTATTCTACTGTTTTTAATTTAAAAAAGTCATAAAAATAAATAAATATGGAATTTGAATTTACAAAGCTTGATTTAGAAAAAATGAAATAATTAATAGCTATGCTCTAAAAGCTCATTCCTAATTAAATATTTATAATATTTTAATTTTTTGATAAACTAAATTAAAATAATAATTTTTGTATTTATGATATTAAAATTTTTAATTAAATTAAATAAATAAACTCATTTAATTATTGATCATTAAGAGTTATATTTTTTTTTGATAAAAAGCAAAAGTTAAAGTTAGATAATAATTTTATTTATGTGAAAAGGTTTTTTTTTTAAATAAAATAAGAAGTAAAAGTTAAAGTTAGATAATAATTTTTTTAAAATAAAATAAATAAGCTTAATTTAGTTATTGATTTTAAGAATTTTTTTTTGAAAAAAAAGAAAAGTTAAAATTAAAAAATAAATTCATTCATTCATTTTATGCAAAAAGTTTTAATTTTAAAAAGTAAAAATAAATTTTTATAATTTATTAAAATTATTTTTTTTCATCATATATATAACTTAAAATTAATTGATATAATTATCATAATGTTAATTAATTTTTAAATATTTTTATTTTATGAAAGTAATTTATTACACTTGGTAAGGTTTTATTTGAATGATTAATATTATTCTATATATAAATGTATGTATTTTAAGCAAATTTAATGAGAAAACAGTTTGAATAAATATAAAATAATAAATAAAAACCATAGAAATTTAATCATTATATAAAAGATTTATCTAATAGATAGTCATAAGCAACTGTAGCTTTTTTGATGATAGTATCAGCTTTGATATGATATCCATCAAGGGTTTTAACAACAGGTAAGTCTTTGAGAGGAGCATTAACATGGTGGACTAAGCTTACTTGACAAGGACTATGGTAAGAGGCAGTAACGTGGATATCTGAATATTCCATTTTTGTCAATTATGCAATATCAACTTTTCCTTCAACTGCACTTGGAATAAATTTAAGATTGACCATTGGGATTTCAAGCATTTCTCTTGCTTTATGAGGATCTAATTTATTGAATTTATATGACATAGTAGCAAAAGCTATAGTTTCATCACTGTACTTTAAAGTTGCCTTCAATGTATCTCTGCAGACAGTTATTTCAGCATCACCAAATTTTTAGGGTTAGCCGAATACTTCTCTTCCTGCAGTTCTTGAAGCACTTGAGTTAAGATAACTTTAAACTCCAAACATTACTAATTCGTTTCCTAAATAGCAAGGAACATACATATCTAATTTATGGAATTCACCTAATCCGCTTCCACTTGCATTGATAAAATATAAATACACGTAATTATGATCGTAAGGAATGAGGGGTTCAGGTAGAGCTCTTGCTATTGCTTCAGGAGTTGATTCATATTAAAAGATTAGATACTCTCTGTCATCCATAATGAGTGGACCTTTAGAGAAAGAGGGAGCTATAAGAGGCATAGAAGCAGCCCTTAAAACATCTTCTTGAATACTAAAATCAAGTTGTCCTTATTCTCCTCTATGACCCTTCGCTATTTCCTTTGCATTTTCTTATCCACCAACGCTTTCAACGTAGTCATGCAAAACTTTACCAAAAGGTAGAGTTATATCTGCTTTAATATGTTTACCACCCAATACTTTGAGGACAGGGAGGAGAGTAGTGGGAGCATTAACATGAGGAATCAATTCTAGCTTAGCTGGTCCTTCCCATGCTTCTTTCAATTAAATATCACAGAGGTTAAAACCAATAAGTTATGCTATCTTAGGGCTCCAGTCGACATCTGGAATATACTTCAAAACGCACTGCAATTTAGTAAGTGATTTTAAAGCTTCTGCTTCAGGAATTTTTTTGTATTTATAAGTCATAGTGCCAAATGCTATCTATTCTCCGCTGTAATTTAATCTTCCTACTAAGGTATCTTTATTAATTCCCATAGAAGGTTTGGCATACTTTTTAGGAAAGCCCCAAATTTCTCTACCTGAGGCAATAGGTGCTTCATTATTCAAGTACATTTGCAGAGTGAAATTAACAGGTTCTCCATTTAGCAAACAAGGAATGACTGTTCCAGTTTCAGAATATGAACCAAAGCCGCTTGAGTCAGGCATGTTAATCCACTCATAGAGGACGACATTGCTTTGAGGAACTAGAGGATAAGGAACTACCTTACGAAGAACTTCTATATCTGTTTCGTAAGAAATAATAAGATACTCCCTGTCAATAAAGCGATAAGGCCCGAAAGGGAAAGAGGGAGAGATTGCTGGTTAGGAAGGTAATTTAAGGATTTCTTCTCTTTTTAAACGCTAATCTAAGTACTTTCTGTTTCCTTTAACATAGTTACCTGATTTATGAGTTGTGTGGTGAACTTCTTCTGTGATTTGATGTAAACCTGTTGAGCTCATTTTATATATTGTTTATCTTTTACTTTATTTTTATATTATAAAAAGCTTTTTTTTTGAAAAAATTTCTGATGGTTTTAATTATTTAAGATATTAATTATCAAACTAGATTGATTGTATTATCCATAATTTAAGTAGTGGTGTATATCAAAAAAAAGTATAAGTAAAGATACGAATTACATCTTAACAATTATATTTAATAACTCTTTAGAGATTTAATCAGAAATATCAGTAATTAGAAAAAAATTACTATGAGCATTTGCATTAAAAAAATAAATGGTTAAATATTTTTTAATCAGAGTTAAAATTCCAGTTTCTAACTAAATCAATTTAACTCAAATGCTTCTTGGAAATATTTAAATTCTTCAGTTGTTGTAAATAAAATGATTAATTCTAAAATGCAAAAATATTAAAATAATATTTTTCAAAATAAAAATATGTTTAAACAGCATTTATTTATTGATTCCCTCTATGCATTTTCTTAAATTATACAATTTTATATATTTCAAAATAGACAAACAAACAAACAAACAAACAAATAAATTTCAGCTTAACTATAAATTTAACACTAAATTAATTTAATAGTGAAAATAATACTCACAAATCTTTTATTGCATAATTAAAGATAAATAAAAGTTTAATTTTGGATTTGGATTACATTCTATAATTTATTTTTCAGGATTCTAAGACATGTGTTTTTAAATTTAATTTTAAAGTGATAAAATTCAATCACACACATATTTTGAACTCATTAAAGGGAAAATTATTTAGTTTTAATAATAAGTTCAAAAATAATTGTAAAGGAATTGAAATTCCTTGCTCTTCTATAGCAAAATATGGAGTAGTTGCTTAATTTAACTTTAAATATTATTTATGTTTAATAATCTTATAATAGCTTTATAAATTTTAAAGCTAAATGTACATAGTAGTATGAATTATTGATGGCTTTTCTAATACTATACTATTTAAATATAATTTGCATTAATAATATGCAATATTTTTTATTTAATTCATATCAAACAAATAAGAAATAGATAGTAATTTAATATGTGCATTGTTTATATCAATAAAGATATTTTTCATTCTTAAATTAAACCAATCATCAAAAATTTAAGTTTCTGATTAAATAAATTTTTTTAGTTTCTTAGACTAATTAATTAAATATGCAAAAAAAAAGATTAAGAGATAGAAAAAATATAATTAACAGCATCAAATAAGATATTAAATATTAATTTAGTGAAATCATATAGATTATTAGGTAAATTTGATTAATTAGGTATTATCAAAAACCACCTTAATTAACAATAGAAAGTTAAATATTCTAATAATATGATGAATTAAAGTATGTTTAATACTTTTTCATAATTTTAAAAAGAGAACTGACTAAATTTTTTATTAAAAGCATTTCATTAGTTTTATCTTTCTTCTACTAGATCTAATTTAAAATTAATTAGCACTATTGTTTCATTTCATTTGTTAACAAAGAATTTTCTAAATATTTTTTCTGTCATTTTATTTTTGTCTAATTTTTTATTGTGATATAAATCAATTGAAAACTCTTTCTCTCCATCTTATTCGTTTAATAAAAATCATATTCCTAATTCATTCAAGTGTAGAAAATTCAAATTTAAAATAAAGATATAAATAAATAAATAAACATTTATTAAATTTAGGAATAATTTTAAAGGAAAATAGAAAGTTATGCTAAAAAAATTACTCTTAAATATTTAATTAAAAAAATAGATAGAATATTTACAATTTAGGACATTTGCTTTCAGATTTATATATATTTTTACGTTGTTTAGTATTTTTAGAATGGCAATTTATAGAGTAAATAAAATATATTTAATATTTTCAAGATAAATATTTATTTTAAATAAATTTATTTCATCTTTTGTAGATCTATAAAAAGTAGAGTAAACAAAAAATTAAATATTTGATTATTTAAAGATCTAAAAACTAATTAAAATTATTTGGAATTGAATATTTTTAGTAGTTTTTCAAGATAAATTAGAAATGTTTTTATAGTATTGGTTGTAGACTAGTAAAATATATATATAAATATTTGTTAAAATAAAAGGAAAATATTACATGAAAAAAGATAAATATAAATATTTTAAATCTATAAAAATAATAAGTCATCTATATTAATATAAAACACTATTTATAAAATAATTAAAAATAAATATCATCATATATATATTCACATCATTAATCGCTGCGGAAAATTAGAGAAAAAGTTTGTATTATATACTCCAAAACACAGTTTTGCAATTCATCAACAGGTTAATCTATAAGACTAACTTAAAAGATTGCTTAGCCATTTGGACCAATAGAAACTTTCATCAAAAAACGGGTATTTGATGCTCTTAATGAGAAACAACCTCCTACCTTTGTTTCATTAAGTCCTAGTAGGTAATCTTATTACTTTGCTTCGTTGATTTCCATAAAATTCTTAAAGTAATTTAAGAAATCATATGAGCTCTTTGCAACTTTTTCTTCTAAATAAATCTCCTCTGACCTATACATTTAATCTTTTGAATTTCCCCATAAATACTTGAAAGTAGAAATATCAATAACTTTTGGTTCAAAGAACTTATTTATACTATTTGGTATTGCTAATGTATATCTTCTATTCTAATGTTTGAATCTATTAATATTCGATTATTAAAATTAATCAATAATATAAAAAATAAAACAAATATTTTTCAGCTTATCAAAATATTTTTATTTAAGTATATTTATTTGTTATGTAATTAAATTAACTAACTTTACAAAGTAAAAAATAGTTTTTTTGAAATTATAAAATTATTGAGGAAATTAAATAAATTTTAAAAGGGAATTAAATAAATTATAAAAATGAAATAAAAAAACTAGAAATGCCATGTTGATTTTAAAGACAAATCAAGTTTTTAAAACGGCAAAGCAATTAATTATTTAGCTTTACCTATAGGAAAAATCTAATTATATAATTTCAAAAGGAATTTCATTGATTCCAATAAGCAGTCTTTGAGATTTTTAAACTCCTGGCAAGATTTCAGTATCAAGCTCTTAAGGCTCTAATTCAAGTGTATTTGCTTTTATTTATAAAATAAAGTTAATTAACTTAGAATATACTTGGAGTTGAAAATAAATACTCTTTCCTGGGTTATAGTAAACTTATAAATCAGCAATAACATCTTCTGTTCTATTGGTGAAGTATAAAATTATTTCTAAGATATCAGCTCTATCATTTACCATTAGTCTACTTATAAGTCCAATTTGAATTTCTTCATTTTAAAATAAAGGGAAATTCTCCTTCAAGCAACCTCTTTTGAATCTGTACATAACTTGATGATTGTTAGGTAAGTAGCTAAACAGATTGTAATCATTTCTAACAAGTTTTCCTTTTATAATCTTAGGAGCTTTATTTTCATAATACTGAATAGGGTTTTAGAAAGGGAATATCAATGCAGCACTTTCAGGATCTATTTGTCTCATATCTTATGCAAAGTTTACAGGTATGGTTTCAAAATCTATATTAATAAATATTTAATTAACTCTTATAAATATTTTGTATAAATATGCAAAAGATAATTAATGAACTAATTATTTACTGTCCTAAGCTTCGAAGTATCTTGGGGATACTTTATTCTAAATAGTTCCTTGATTGTTATTATAACTATTGAATTTATCATATGAAAAAGGCCTGTTTTTAGCATCTCTTGATTATGGAGATATGTATTGCTATCCTCTTTTTCCCATTTCTGAAAGTTTAACTTAATTTTACTATTGATGTATATTTTATCTTTGCTCACTGTCATATTTGAAGGCACTTAGCTATCTATTTTCCTTTCCATTTTGATCATCTAAGCAATCATCTTTAAGTAAAAATTTAAAAAATTTAAGAATATTGTAAATTGTAAAGCTAATTAAACTAATTACTTATACGTCTTGCATCGGATAACATACTATTTGTAGCCATATTATCTACATCTTTTTCAATAATTATTTCTTGTGGTTTTTAAGCATTAAACTTTTTAGGTTGAGCTAATAAATTGGAACAAACATTAAAAATTAATATTGATAAAATTTAAAATACTCTTTGTCATTTGTTATCCACCAACTACTTATTGTTCTTCTAAAGGCATTTGCTAATCTTAGTACTATTACATCTTACTTGCTTCGAGCATTAATTAATCTATCCTTGCATGTAATTGAGTGTTTATTTACTGAAGCTCTTCAATCTAAATTTTAAATCGTAAAACAATATACCATCAAATAAATAAATTCAAATTAATTTCAAATCCTAATCACTAAAATTTTTCATGAAATTGATTAAAAAGAATTTAAATTAATTTTAATAATTTTGATTATTTCTAAAACTATTTTATTAAATTATTCAATTGTTTGAGAGAATCAATAAATTTTTGCTATTCTTTTTATCTCAAATGAAAAAAGAATATTCAATCTTTTTAATTATTTTCATTATTATCAAATTATTTTTAAAAAATTTTATCTTTATTTTAACAAATTTTTGTAAACTTTTGAACAAATATCTTAATCAATATTATTGTTAAAAAATATTGAATTTTAGAAATAAATAAAATTAGATGAGACTTTGGTTAAAAATTATCTATTGAAAATAAATAAAATCTACAAAGTAACTCAAATATTTTATGAAAAATTTACCTAATCTAATAGTTATTTATCTGGCTGTTTTGCTTGCTCAAGATTATCTTATAAATCTTAGATTTATTGTGTTAAATTATTCTTTTGCTCCTGAAGCTAATGAATTTATTTATTTAAACTTTGTTATTCATTTTCTTATTTAGTTATTTAAATGGTTGCTTGAATAATTTAATCATTTAAGATGTTATTCTTCTCCCTAAATTCATCTAAATTCTTTTTCTAATTAATTTATTAAAAATTGAATGTCTATTCTCTTTTAAATATTATCTTACTTCTTAGGAAAGCTCTTTGTGGATATTAAAAAGCAATTCATTTTATTCTTAATTGAGCTTTATTTGCTTTTTTAAATCCTCTTAATGCTAATCTACTTAGAGTTTTAATTTAGAAATTTCGAACTCACTTTGTTTATTATCAGGAACTATTATTTCTTAATTAGCTTATTCTAGTTACTAAACTTTAACAGTGATGGCTGCCACTTTTGCTTTTTCTTCTCTAATTTATTTCTCACTATCAAATTATAACTCTTCAATCAACTTATTTTTTTAAAGCAATTCTCTTTACATTTAATTAATAATTTCTTCTTATTCATTTTAATCCACCTAATTATGAGTTGACTATTATTATTTTTCAGATAATAACTTCGCCATTTCTTCACTGTGGCTGTTTTTTTGCTAAACCAATTGATTCTACAGTTCGTTTACTTATCTCTATGCTTCTATGAGTTAAGCCTAGAGTTAATCGTTTATATCTTATATTTATTTAATATCTTTTTTAAATTTATTTAAATTTTCTAGGTGGAGATTTTTTTCATCTTACCATTTAGTTCTCATTTCAATATATTTATGATTATCGTTTGTTGTTTTAATTTCAGATTTCATTTCTTGAGTATTTAATTTATCATTTTCTAAACTCAATATTTTATCATTAAGAGTATCAATTTATTGCTCTTTTATATCCATTTCTTACTACAATAACTTATTTTAATCAAACAATTTTTTATTTTCATCACTTAATTTCTGAGTTTATTTTCTCAAATCTTTAATAACTGCTTCTTGCTCTTCTAGTTATTTTGAGCTTTTGCTATTTTGCTTTTCGATTCCTGATTAAATAAGATCAGTTTACTACTTTAAAAATAATAACAATAAATTTAGCTGGATTTAAAAAAATTATAAAAATGCTTTACTCTATAGTTAGCAAAGTCGTTCTTAACATGCTGATGCTCTTCAGAGAGATTGGAATATTACTGTGTTAGTTTTAAGTGATCATCATTCAATTTTCTCATTTTACCTTCTAATTGAGTCTTTTCTACTGTAATAAAAGATATCTCCTTTTCCAATTAACTTTATGTCTTAGAAAGCCTATCTGTAACACGTTCTTCTAATTTTGATTGTTTCATCTTTTCTGAGTCTAATTCTCTTTCAAGTTAAGAATTTTTTTATTTTATTTCTTTTAATTCGTTTTAAAGTTCAGCAATTTAACCCTCTAATTCCTATTTCTATTCATGTAATATTCTATATTTATCATTTGATAAACTTAAATCTGACTTCAAACTATTTATTTCATTTTCTAATATATTTATTTTCTCTAAATACTTATCTCCTTCTCTTACATTTCCTGACTCATAAAGCTAAATTTTCTGCTAATACTTTAAAATATCTTTTTCTAAATGATCATTTACTGTCTTTAACTCTATCATTTCTTTTGTCATTATCTTCATTGCATCTTTTTGGCTATTTATTTCTGCTTCTTTGCCAAATATGACTTTTTCAAGCTTTGTTTTCTCTTCTTTCTCTTTATTAATAGCTGCCTTGTGCTTTATTAAATTAAATTATATCAATTTAATATTACTCTATGATTTGGAGAAAAATAAAATTAGGTGTGCTCTGGTTAATATACCCTCTATGAAAAATATGAATTCATATAAATATTATAATTTTTGTTTTCGAAATCTAATAAATTTTTGACTTAATTTTCAACAAACAAAACTATCAAAAAATAAGTTTGACAAAAATTATTTTTATTTTGATTGAATAATTTTTTAAATAATCGAAGCACTTATTAATATTTATTTTAACAAATGATAAATTGTATTTAAATTCTAAATTTTTATTGAATATGATTCATATAATATTAGAAAAAATAAAGAAGGAATCTTACTTCATCGCGAGAAACTCCTTTTGAGATAATGGGTTTACTTTTGTTTGGATCAAAACGTGACATTGAACTAGATTTTTCTAAATCATAATTTGATCTTACAGATAAACGACTCTCTCTTAACTTGCTACGTTCTTAATCAGCCATTTAATTTAGGGCTGCTTAGAATTTACTATTTCTCATCTCAAATGAACTCTTAAGTCCACTTGAATTCAACTAACTATGGTATTTTTTGCTGGGTACATTTTGATTTGCATCTTACTTAATCCATGATGAATTTTTATTGCTTTTTTCAATATCTTCCACTTCTTCCTCTATTACAGAAGGCATTTTATTGTGACGATTTTGATAAATATTATAATCGTTAGTATTTTTAAATCCAGGATTACTCTGTCCTTAATTAGGCACACCTCTGTATATTCCATCGTCCTCTTCGTCATCATTAACATTCTCATTATTCATATAGCTGCTTTTTATTTGGCTTTATTACTATGGATTTCTAATCATACTGCTTTACTACTGTTACTACTACTTCATTTATTTTTCTTTTTCTTGTTAATTTTAAAGCTATCTCTATCTTTCAAGTTCTTCTTCCTTCTGCTTCATGAGCATTTGTTGTTGCTTTCTTTCTTATTCTTTTTGTCTTTCAAGCTCCTTTTATCTTTCTAACTCTTTTTGTTTTTCTATTTATCTTTGTGTTTCTTCCTCATGTTATTATTTGAGCAATTGCTACTGCTTTTCATACTCTAACTATTTCTGCAATTATTCCTATTCTTTTTATTTCTTCAACTATTATTATTATTTTTCTTATTCTTACTGTTCCTACAAAAGCTTTTGCTATTTCCATTTTGCCTCTTCTTCTTCTAATCTTTATCTTTCTTTTTCTTTCATTTCTAGCATTTGCTAATGTCTTTCATTTTACAATTCTTCTAGTTCTCTCTATTCCTACTCTAATCTCTATTTTTCCAATTATTACTCTCTAATCTTTTGTTCATCTATTTATTTCTAAGATTAACCCTTAATCTATCCAGTTGAAGGTGCTTACTAACTGGGAAGAGCCTCTCCCAAAAATCCTGTATAAGTTTATTCATACTAAACCAAAAAATAATTGACTAAATTATCTGCATTATTTGTCTTTTTATACTACTACAAACAGTCTATAACTTCTTAATCAACTATTGATATCATAGCTGCTTTGTTTTCAATTTCATCATCCCTTATATTACAATTATCGAACACCTTTTTAACATCTGTAAGCTTTTTTAAGAATTAGTCTATTTGCTAATCGTAATCTAGATGCTGAATGCAAGATTATCTAATTTATTCCAGCAGCTTTAAATTATCTTTGTATAGTTAATTATAATCATTTGCATTTAATCCTTTTATCTTTGTAGCCATAGATTCAGTTAAAGATGGTTAAGGAGTGCTACCTTTATTTGTCTAACTCTAATTTATCTGTGCCTTACTTCCTTTTAATCCTTACTAAGTTGTAGATGTCTAATTCATTGTATTTATGTTTTAATAATATTCTTCTTGGCTTAATCCGTTTTGAGAGGAGCCAACATAATTCTAGTCAATTAAAGCATTTTAAATGACTGTGATATCTTAAGTTTAGATTTTTTTATCTGTAGGAATAAAGCATTCTCCCTGCTTAAGTGTTTCAATTAACTACCTAAATTTAGACACTGATCTTTATTTATTTTATCTAACAGGATATACTTATGATAGAATTACACAGCACTCTAGCAGCATCCTGACAAAATTTTAGCTATTCTACTATTCAACTTGAGCTTTTAATAATAAAATATCATCAATAAATACATACACAAATATTTTAAATTATTTTGAACAAATCAAATGAAATAATCTAATTATTGATAAATTCCTAATTTAAAAATTTTTTAGATTAAAAAAGTATCTGTAAGAGACTAACTAAACAAATAAAAAAATTATTGCTCTTTCAATATTTTAACTGGACTAAACGCTTGTATTAGTAAATAATATAAAAGCGTACTAACTAATTAATACAACTAGTATCTATCTAAAATAATCTATTATCTTTCCCTAAAACTTATATTTGAAATGTCCAAAATTTATATATAAAGATCTATAATAAAATTTACTAGGATTGTTATTATTTAAGAACATTGTACCAAATGTATTGCTATCAAATCCAAATGTACTTTCTTAAGCTACTTCTGCAAAGTAATCCATTAATTCGTGTTCTTAAAAAGTTTCTATAAAAACAATATTTCCTTCTAATAAGCAAGACGTCACAAACTAAGTAATAAAATTAAAATTATTAAATGCTTAAAAGCCACTTAGTCTTTTCAGTTTAGAATAGAAAATCGAAGAGCAACTTTTCAATGAAAAACTTATTTTTTATTATTCTTAATCATATTGTAAAATTTATTTACTTTCAAAGAGTATAATCTTGAATGCAATCTCTCTTTTGAGTTAGCTATTATCTCGTAGCAAATGCTAATCATCTGAGTATTGATCTGCCTAAATTTTAATTATAAAAGAAGATTTTAGCATAAGAATGAATAGTTTTTAGCAGCCTTTTGATATTGTGTAATTAAATTTAAATTGTAATATACTAATTATTTTATGATATTAGCTTTTTAAACTCTTTTGTTGCTGAATATTTGATGGTCTTTCCATTAGCATCTTGCTATTCTATATGCTAAAGTATCAGCTTCAATTAACTCATATCAAGTCCACTCATAAAGCTTTTACGATTAAATCCTTACTGTTAATTATATTATTGATGCCTTTATTTCTCTTAAAAGCTTAAACTATATTTTATTTAATGATACTAATATTTTTCTTAATCAAATTTTCAATATCAAATATTTCTTTATTTATTTATTAATGAGTTCATCAATTAATTTTACAACTCAAATTCATGCATTCTTAACTATCTTTTTGTTTATGTAAATTTCAAAAAGTGTTTATAATTTAAAAATCTTTAATGAATAAATATAACTAGTTTCAATTGTTTAATCTCTTAATATTTAAAGATACACACAGATACAATCCTATATAAACCAGAAATATATATTATCGAATAGAATTATAATAATAAGTCTAATTTGTCTTATTTATTAAAATAAAAATCATTATTAACAAAAAAAATAAATAAATTGAAATTATATTTTTAATAATCATAATAAGGACAAAACTAAAATTAAAGTATTTTTTTTAAAATATTTTTTATTAATAAAATTTTACTATTTTTAGCTGTATTCGGTTCAATATATTTCAAGGAAAATGTAAATAAAATTGTAATAAGATTTATTTATACTTCAATTGAATATTTTAAAACTAATTTGACTAGTTTAAATACGTTAGCTAAAAAATCATCTTTAAACAAACTAGAATTACTTTTTTAAAATTTTTACTTCAGTATTTTTAAAATTAAATAATAATTTAAACATTATTAGTAATCTATCTATTTATTGATGTTATTCAAAGAATATTTAGATTTTTAAGTGTTTACCAAATTTAATAAAGAATTTTAATGAAATTTTTTTAATAGCTATTTTCAAAATATGCTAAAAAATCATCTTTAAACAAACTAGAATTACTTTTTTAAAATTTTTACTTCAGTATTTTTAAAATTAAATAATAATTTAAACATTATTAGTAATCTATCTATTTATTGATTTTATTCTAAGAATATTTAGATTTTTAAGTGTTTACCAAATTTAATAATGAATTTTAATGAAATTTTTTGAATAGCTACATTTCAAAATATTAAAAATTAAACCACAAATAAACTATTATTTAGATATTACCACTTAGATTATTTGATGATTAAAAGGTTAAATCAAAATGCTTAAAGAAGCAACTCAAATATTTTACAAAATATGATAAATACTTTATTTACACATTAATTTTAGAAACATCATAATGCAGATATTTTTCTTGGAAATAAATTTTAGTGAAAGTTATTCCTTGTATAAGGGACTTATAATTAAAATAATCTTTTTTTAATTTAGAAAAAGTATTAAATATATTGAAATTTTTCCTTGCTAATTGAGTTAGTTAATACTTAATGGCTTATAATTGAATAATTATTATTTATAATTTTAAATTATCATTTTAGTCCATAAATAATAAGTATGTATATTCTTATCAAATATTATTGTAATGCTAAATTATATTTTTGATTAGGGTTTATTTCTTTTAATTTAACTAATTTTTTTAATCCAACAAGCAAAAATTTTTCATGACTTTAAATAAGACTTATATTTTTTATTTATTCAGTCATCTAAAATAACATATTAGTACATTTTTAGATTGATGGTTTGATTTTCTCAATTTATTATGCAAATTTTAATTGATTTTTTAAGTAGGCAAAAGTGTAAAAAGAAAATAACAAAATAAAATACATAAATCTAAAATAAGTTATATTTAAATAGTTATTAAGGAGTTATTTATAGTTACTCATATTTATTCAAGCTAAAAAAAAATAGGATATTTATAGCATATATTGAGCAAGTTAATTCAAATAGGGTAGCTCAAAACTTTTTATAAAGTTATTTGTAATTATATTAAAAAAAAGAGATTAATTTGAGTAGAAAATGTCTAAGAAAGACGATTTGACAAGAGTTAGTGCAAAGGATGATGATCCTGTTAGAAAATTATGTGTACGATTTAATAAAGATTACATTCATACTAGAGATTTTAAAGATGCAGTAGCTTATTTGCAATTAAGAGGGAATGGATGTCCTAGGAAAGAAGCGATTCTATTTGCAGCAAAAAATAATTGTAGAGTTGATACCACAAAAATAATAGATGGGCCTAGAAATTACAGGACTCTTTAAGTATAGCAAGTACCAACATACATGGTTTCAGAAGGCTGGTTATATGGATAATAAGACTACTTCTTTGGGTCCTGTTTCCCATCCAGATACTCAGAAACATATTTAGATTATTAAATGGTAATCTAATTTCACTATTTTAAAATTTAATACCACATAATTTCTTCAGTAAAATACTTGGAAATATACTAAAGTTAACTCAAATCAAGCTTATACTTATAAAAAAGAGAAAAATATTTTTTTTTCAATTTACATTTTGAAATGATAATCTTAAGATAAGAAAAACGCTTATAAAAGTTTGCTATTACAGAAAATCAATTTTAGAAAATTGTCATAAAGTATTCAGAAAAACAAATATATTCTAATAAACTAAATACATATTTTTTAATTAAAATATTTTAATTAGCGAATTAAAATAAACAGAATGAATGAATGAATAAATAAAAGCTGATACTTTTAAAAATAAAATTTTTTTTTATTTTAAATATTTTGTTTAAAGTTTTAGCTTTAAAAATTTTGTAATATTTTTACAAATTTAAAAAAATAAATCTATGTAATAAAAAGAATAATAAACTCGAAGAAAATTTTGATGAATAGGAGGTAAAAATGAGGAAGGAGTATAAGGAAATGATACATCGTATGAAGAATTATGTAAAATAAGTCAATCAAAAATATAACTTTAGTAATGAATAAGGAGAATAGCTGATAGATATGGTAAAAAAGATTGTAAAAGGAATGAAGAGCGAACTAGAAAATAGATAATATTTTGTTATGAATAATATCCGCTACTATGACGCTGCAGAAGCGATTATGAAAAAGAGAATGCTAAGTGAGGAGGATAAAAATATTTTAATAGAAAAGCTGAATGTTTTTAATAATTACGAAAACGAAGAAGACCTATAATAAGTGCAAATTATTAAAGTTAATGATGATGAACAAAATGAAGATAACAGCCCTATGAAAAATCCATTTTTTGTTGGCATGTTCAATAATTAGACTTAGAAAGCTGCTACTACTTCTTAATAAAAACAAAAATTTTATTCAAATGGACAAAGCCAAAACAATAATACTAACATTTCATATGCTCACTAGCTAAAGAATTTAGAGTGTGCTACTAATCTACTAGAAGAATTTGAGAAAGGAGAAGGAGAAGATATGCCAAATGGGCCTCAAGGTAAATTTGATCGAAGCTATGCTAATTAAAAAAAGAAGAGACAAGAATAAATGAAATAAAATTTGCACTTAGTTCGTGCAGAGAATTAAGCTGGTTTAGAAGGTCAGTTCAATTAATAAAAGTATTTCTACTCAAAATAAGAAAATACTTTCATAAATTTAAGGAAAGAATAAAAGGTGAAAGATGATTTGTAAAACGCCGTATTTGACATCTATAAACCTAACTATGAAGACGGCTATTACAGATATATTGATAACATCAGCATGCTTAACTAGTATGTAAGTTAACCAAAGGACTCTAAATATAATTCATAAGATTATGGTAATATAAATTAAAGCACTGAAGATAATCACTAAGAAAAAGATCAGCTGATTGACATGGATGTTATAAGGCTGATGAAAGAAAAATAAGATATTTACCAAAAAAATTTTAGGGAAAAGATATCTTCGTAAGCAGTACTGCACAGGCTAAAGAACTAAAGGCAAAATTAAACACAAGTTCACTTTAGATAGACATAGAGCAGCAGTACGAGAAGCAGAGAGAGAGAAAAGAAAACAAATTTCAATGTTATTAATCCATTTAGCTAAACAAATTAATTCAAAAACAACACATCCGGATTACATAATTCCATTTTTGGCTTAAAAAAGCATTCTAGCAATCTATCTCTTATGAATTTAAGTGCAAGCAAATTAAAGTATTCAAATAGTACCAATCATTTGTTAAATAAATTCACAACAACTCCTTCAACAACAATAGCCACTTCTAATAATCTTCACTACAAATAGCAGCCTCCACAATCTTCTGTCCAGGCAGCAAGTTCTTCAAATTAGTTAAACCAAAATAAAAGATATGGTCTTGAAAAATAAAGTAGCAAAATATCACCTTTAAGTCAGGGAATTTAGGATTAAAAACCAAAAAGCCGAAGATTGATTTTGAGAAATTTTAATAATGAAGAGTAGCAATCTCAAATGAAGAAAGAAATATTACCAAACAGAACTGTAACTTGGAGCGTAGGTGGAGAGTAGCAAAATTAATTCTAGTAAGGATCAAATAGCTAATCTATGTTATAGTAATCTGATGTGCTATAAGATCATACTGCCGCCTACAATAAACGTAAGTAAGATGATATTAGCCAAAGAAGCAACTCTCAGTCTTTAGTTTCTAATATAAGAAATACTTCTTCGATTAATGTCAGTCCTCTGTAAAACTCACCGGCAAATAAATTGGCTTAATAATACTATTACTAAGGTGCAAACAATAAAGCAGAAAAAAATCGTTTAACACAGAAAGAATAGCTTTTTTAATCTGTGGGAAATCACTAGAAAAAAATTTCAGTAATAAATGAATCTGGATTTGCTTCGAATACTATTTAGTCGACTAATATTAGTTCAAAAGCTGGAGTAGCAACTAATTTTAATATTGATTTTACCCCAAAGTCTCTTAATGTTTTTAAGTAATGAGTAGGTATTTGGATGATGTAGCTTTTTTGTAAATAAAAATTAATAGAACCAGCCTACCAACCAGCCTACCCCTAATTTAATTATATATATATTTTTATTTTTTATTTTTCATATTCGTATGTTAAATTATCTTGAAAGACATATAAAGCGTGTACACTCTTTATATTTATGAGTATTTTTAAAAAAGTTAATTCCTAAAAATAGCAAAAAGAAGTTATTAATAAATTATTTAAAAGCTTTATTTTAAAATGCAGCAATCAAATTAAAATTTATTTTATTGAAATTATATTTTTTTTATAAAATTAATACCGAGTATGAATATTTATTTATACCTGCTTTTATTTGAAAAAATACAATATAAAAAAATAAACTTTTTAGATAAATATCAAAAAGAATATCGTTAATTGTTTTTATTGACTTCTTAAAACAAGTTAAAATTCTTGAAATTCAAATATTAAGAAATTATTTTTTGTTTAGGTGAGAGCATAAGATTTTTTAATTTGGATTTCTAAGGTTAAATGCTTGAATATATATATAGTTTTATCACTAATTTAAACTTATTTAAAAAACAGAAATTAATAATATGTTTCTTGTAGACAGACCAAATCATGAGATTCAATTTTTGTTTTTATTGATTTCATGAAGCAAATTAAAACTCTTCAAATTCAAATATTATGAAATTATAATTTGATTAGGTGAGAACTTCAGATTTTTTAATTTTAATTTCTATGATTAAATGCTTGAATGTATAGTTAGTTATATTGCATTTATACTAAGAGTCTAAGCTGTGAACTTATTTAAAAAACAGAAATTAAAAATATGTTTCTATCAGTGATAATGATATTTGATTTGCTCAGTAATTACCATCCTAAGAAGATTGGAAATATTTAAATATTTCAAATCTGAAATAATAAAAAAATGCTAAATGGTTTGAAATTTTAGCTAGAACTTATTTAATCTATAAATAGAGATAGAAAATATACAAAAATTAGCTTAAAAGGTTGAATGTAATAAATTACAAAAAATATGAATTTGTTTTCGAAAATGTAAACTAAATTTTTCTGTGATTTTTTTCTAATTAAAGTATCGGTTTTAATAGAGAGAATGAGTGCAAAATTAAACGCCTAAATAGAATTCTTTTACTTGTTTCTAAAAATAAATAACAAAGTTAGATTGACTGACTGACTGGCAATAGCTTTACTATGCTTTGGTTCTATTTAGTAATTTAAAATAATGATAATTTTGAAATACCAAACAATAAAACTATATCACAAAATATATTTTAAGTTAAGATTTGATGAACTATTTATTTCGGATCTAAAATAAATAAATAAAAATAAATAAATGTATATTACTAAAACTTGTAGCTAGTAAAGGATATATTTTTCGATTAGTAGCTATGTTAAGTAAAGAAATTATTTTTTAAAGTAAGCTAATTCTATTTAAAGAGATAAAATTTAGTTAAATTAATGCCAACGATAAAGTGAATAATTTAAATAATCACAATGTGATGGAAGTATTTTCCTAAATTTTTTATTTTCAATTAAAACACTTTGAAGGAAATTATTAGAATAGAAAATTTAAGATTACACATTGTATAGAAAATAACCTTTGAAAAATTATTTGAAATAGCTGAATATATTAGTTAGTTTTTTTATTTCTTTCTTTCTTTGTTTTTTTTTTGTTTATGTTATTTAATTTGCTATGATAGAAGTGATAAAATCATAAGCTAAATTTTTTACATTATAAATATTGAAATTATTTGTTATGCTTGTCTATTTATTTATTAAACTGATGTAATTAAATTAACACTAAAAATTTGAAAATAAGTAAGGAAAAATATTTAATTTACAGTTCTACAAATTATATGATTTCTTATCATCTTTTTGTAAATTTTTAGTAAAAAAACAAGATAAAATAATTTGATTAATCAGTTTTTCATTTATTGGCAATTTAAACAAAAGTCGTTACAACTAAGCGCAGCTTAATAGTTTAAAGTACACTTTATTTTATCACATTATTATTGTATTTTTTTTTAATTAGAAATATTGTCTATTTCCTATCAAAAAATTATATTTTTATTTTTTAGTCTATTTATCCCCTATTATTTAAGAAGGATTAATTTTTGAATTTATTAGGTTACAACATTGAAATTGTTAATCAATCTTTATATTTTAAATTGTATTTTGTTATATTACATCCGAAAAAGCTTGAAGAATCTTACTTAAATATAAACTGATGTAGGTAGGATAGTATAGAACCTATCCAATTTTTTTTCAAAGAATAGCTAATTCAATTATAAATAAATTCATAAAATGAAGCAAAATAATCATTTTTAAGTATCCAAAAATTTATCAAATATAAAAGTAATACCATAATTTAGAGTCTAAATTGAAAAAAAATACTTGTTACAGTGAGGATAATATAAAATTTAAAAATTTTGAATTTTCTAAAACACCTAACAAATAAAGAAGATTAATAGAGAAATCAGTATTGAAAAGAATCATTGTAACTATTTGTGTTAGAGTCTATTTTATGATTGAGATGAGTGGAAGTTAATTTAATATGAATGCATGTAAATTATGTATTGTTCGTGAGATTAATTAAAAAGAAGAAAGACATCATAATTGTTACATGATGAAAAAGATAGCAATTTTTTAATCAATTCACTTTTATTACTGAGTAATCAATTTAGAAGGAATTCGTTTGAGTTTGCTTGATAAAGAAACAAATTAACAATGAATGGAAATAAACAAATAGAAGTATTTAAAGAAATAAATGTATTAATCTATTTCAAGCAATTTATTTTGCAAAAATAATTCTACCTATAATTTTTATTGATAAACTGACTTTCTTTCCCATTAAATTTCATTATTTAATTTATTTAATTCAGCTTTAGAGATCGATTCGAGATTCTAATTATCATACATTTTACTTATCTCAAGCAAGGAAATTTCTATTTTATATCTTTTCAAAATAAGTAACATTGGAATTGAATATTTGGTGCTTTATTTTATATTAAAATTATAGATTGATTTTTGCAGACATAACTTTAACACCTCTAATATTTGAGCAATATCCTTTAAGAGTTTGATCCTTAAGGTCTTATAATCAACAAACTTATTCAATTGTAAAACGAATTGCTGCTACAAATTTAAATTAAAATTAGCTATGTTCCTTCCTTCCATTTTACACTTAATCCTAACTCCAACCAAATCAAATAAAACTCAAAATATTTAGGCGAAATATAAAAATACTATTAATTACTTTATTTTGAAATTAATACCATTCTTACCAAATATGATGCTAAAAATATAGATGAAATTAAGCAAGCAAGATTAAATATATTACTCTATATAAAATTTAGATTAATTTGAAACAATGTTTAATTGCATAGTTTATTTAGAATAGTCTTTGCTATTATTTCTATTAGCAATATTATAAATTTATTGTTCTACAAAAAATAAGCTTCTATAAACCCAGTGAATAGATAAATAAAAATTTATATTTATAATTTATTTTCATATTAATTATATGAATAAGTCCTTCTCTAAATCTGCTATTAAATGTAACATTTACTTTCTTATCTGTAACTTAAGTATTTTGTTTCCTCGACTCAAAAAACTTTTTCATTTTAAAGATGCATTAACAGAGATAAAGAAGAATATATTTAATAACAGATTTTTAGGATAAAATTGTAAATTTTTTATAAATAGGAAACATTTGCTTTATACAATAAAATGCTTGCACATTGCTTATATTGAATCATTATTTCGTTTATTCTTTGATAGATTAAGAAAAACCAAATCTAAGGATAAATAATTAATTTTGATTTGGAAAAAAGTACAAAGATATTTATTACAGCTTTACTTCAAGCAAGTGTTCAAAATTAAGAAGCTAGAAACAAAATTCTAAATTTTTTTATAAATAAAAATAAAAGAAAAGCAATAATCAATTTAATACCTTACAAACGAATTGGATATTTTTTAAATTTGGAGTAATATTTATTGTTTTGAAAATCTAAATATCATGCTATAAATCAGTAAATAAAATGCAGCTGGGTATGTTTTGATTTATAAGCGGGAATTTGTATTTTTGTATTTTATTTGTTTGCATTCTTAAAAAGAGGGTATTTATTTTTAATATCTGATCAATTATTAAAAAATTAAGATAAGATCTTTATTATTTAAGTTTTGTTATTTTCGTTCGATTCAAGCAACGTCTATGAATGAAGATAATTTTTTATTACAATAAGATACTTTTATCAATCAATTTTTTTAATTGATTTCAAAATAATTTTTAATTTGATCATTTTTACAGCTGAAAGAATAGATCTATTTTAAGACATTTTGGTTAGAGTCTTCATGCTATGCTACTTGCTTAAAATAAAATGGCTTTTAGCACTTTTTAGAAAAATTTTTTTCTTTATTTATCACAAAAAGCAAAAAACTCCAAAAGATTCTAAATAAATGATAACAAATACTTTTTAGCCTTTTGAATTTAGATTATTTATACTTTGTTATAACTTTATTTTAGTGTGATTATTATATTATCTTTTTATTTTTGTAAGTGTGACTTTTTATGAAATTGCGTTATTTTTATAATTTATGTTTAAGGATGATTGATTAATTGCAAGAATTTCAATAGCTTAAATAAGCAAAATCAATTTTTTTTTTATAATCAACTATAATAGAATAGTTCATTTATATGTTGTATCCAAAAAATTAATATTTTGCAAAAATAAAACGCTTTTGAAATATTATATAATGAAAATATTTCCTTCATTATTGCAAATGCTTTGATTTAAAAAGTCTACCTTCTTTTTAAGAAGGAAGATATTTAATATCTCGTTTGAAATAGAATTGATTTATAATTCAACAATACCAAACAAAGGGGTTAGCTATTTTTGTTATTTCAGATATCTTATTTTGATATTTTCAAAGAGTAATTCACGCAGATTTTGCTTCACCTTTTTCACTTTATAATTTGCAGAAATATTATTGAAATCAGGATAAAAAAATCACATTACACTAGTTTATAAATTTATTCTCGTTTTCTCAAAAATTTCTAGGTAAATACTTGTAAGCAGTTGATGATTTAATTTTGGAAAGTATTTATGTTATATTTAAGCTCCTTAATTTCACCAAGTAAGCGAACACAATTATTTTTTAAATCAAATTATACTGCATGATTTTTAGAGTAAAATCACCTAATGATAATTATTTGTCTAAATAGAATAAAGCTGATTCTTGGCCTAAAGGGCTTATCTTATTTTAAGCTTTTTGAATATTTTTAAGAAGGAGTTACATTATTTGCATTATTATTTGCATAGAGTATTTATAATGATTTAAATTAATTATTTATATAAAAAATCAAAAATAAATGATTCTACAAGAGACTGCAGATAATTATTCTACCTTTCTGATTGAATGACTCAATTCAAAAATATTACAATGTAATTTAAACAATTGATTGGATTTGAACTGGCTTAGACTCAATTTAAGATGACACGAATCTCTTTTTGAAATGAAAGAAAAGAATCAAAAGGGAATTTTTCTTTTGGTTTTTTGTTAATTTTTTCAAGGTAAATAAACAATAATAATAACAAATAAAAATCAGTGTAACTCTTTATATTCTGTTGTAAATAATCCTCTATCAAATACTTACATTGTGTAATTGTACTTAATGTCTATATCTACAAATCATGATTCCACAATTTATTATCCTTAATATGTTCATATATTTATAGTTTACACAACATAAATTAAATAAAGTTAATTGACTAATACTTTTCCTCAAACTAAGATATTAACAGAAATAAAAAGCTAAACATTAAATTTGCTTTATATGATAATATTTACGTGTGAGTTTTAGCATTCTATAAAGATAACGATAAACACTTTGAATGATATAGAAAAAATTATTTATTAAATAATAATGAATATTTAGAGATAATTTAATAATAAATAAATGTTTTTCTACTAAAAGTTAAGTGATTTTTTATAATTGAAACAAGTAAGTAAATAAATTAATAAATAAATAAATACATTTTTCAAAGCATTTTATGTTAGTTATTTTGGAAAATTGACCTTTATTTTGAAAAATATGCATTTTAAATGGAATCTATGATCATTAAAATAGCTATTTTACATAATAGAACGAAAATTTATTAATATCCTTAGATTATTTCATGAAGATTTTGCTAACTTAATAAAAATCTTAACATTATGATGCTAAATTATTAGTGAATTTTTTAAATTAGTGAAAAGTGATCGATCACCTCATAAATAAAAATCCTTTTCTTAAAAAAACATCAAAAAATTAAATATAACATGTATAACGCATAATTTACTATGCTACTACTCAGCAAACTGATTTTTGCTCCTTTCATCACTGTTGATGATAATAAATTTTTAAATATGAAATATGGAGAATCTGCTTTTTATTTATATTCTTTTATTTTGAAGGTGAGTAGAAGAATTTAAATAAACTGGTAAAATATTTAGGATATTCCTTTTTACATAAAAAAATAAGAATATTTAGGTAAATAAAGTTCTCAAAACTTCTCCGTCTTATTTTTTATTATGTATGTATGTATAATATAATTAAGTGATTAGGTTAATGTATTTTTTTCTAAATGATTTTGTGGTGATAAAAATGTGAGAGAGAAACCTAAAATGAATGAATCATCGAATTAATTAAAGAATCAAAAAGAAAAAAAACTTTAATTAAAAGTGTTTCTTGGATTTGAGATAACTAATAGAGAGAAAATTATGATTTTTTATTTTCAGAAAAAACAGCGTTAATAATTGATTGTAATTAATTTAATTAATAGTTCAAATATTAAAAACAGGGTAGGTTGAAATTTTTCTGTAATTAAATTTTTTCTTCCTACCCTTTAATTTAATCTTGTTCATTGTGTAATATATATAAATATATTTATATTTTTATTAATTTTTAATGATAATATTAACAATGCCATTTATTCAATTTGCATTAGCACAACATAAAACAAAATGCACTTAGAACTATTTAAATGAGCGTTAAATTCTTTAAGTAATAATTGTAATCAAAATTCCTAAATATAGACTTTTTTCAGGATGGTTGGCATCACTTCTTATCAATTCTTGAATGCGCAAGATAAAGATCATTTATACAAATGTAATGCAAAATTAGTTAGATAAAACCAAAGATTTAATTAATTTTAATGTAAAGGATTTGTTATTTGGTTAGTGAATTTCTTTCTTTTTGCCTTTATACTTTTTTCTTTCTATCTCAACTTTACTGATACTGCTTTCACTTAACCCAAAAAGATCTTGATTCATCAAAACCCCTAAATCAAACAATAAAAAAATATATAATAAAAAAATAATTAAATTAATTCAACTCATCCCACTTTTCCTAATAAAAAAAAGAAGTAAATTTCTAATTTACAAAATAACATATCGTAAATACCTAACTAAAACTGTTTGTTTGTTGCTTAAATCAATAAACGAAAAAAAAAAAAATTAACAAAAATATCATCAAAACTATCAACTTCGATCCTTTGTGACTTAATACAAACTTAAGCAATAACACACATAAGTACTGTCTAAAATGTCTGAAATGATAATTGATTCCCCTACTATTGATAGCAGACCTCTATAAACTGCCCGTAGATTCAATAAAATTCAAAAAAAGAAGAGCAATATCTGTTCTTTGTCTTCACTTTCTCTTTCATCTACTTCAACATGTATTTCAGGTTCAAACAAAATTAAGATGGCTTTATTAAACTAACTCAAAAATTAACATTCCTTAAGCGACTTAAATATTAATTTCGATAACGCTTACGATTTCATTGAAGAATCTACTGATTTAATCCCTTGCATAGAGGAGCAGGAATATAATCCCTCTCATAGTGTTTATTCAGCTACTTCTTGCATGGAAGAAGAAGATTCTGTCTGTGATTTGAAGATGAGAAACATCAATGAAATGGATAATTTAATGGTTAATTCTAACAACTCTATGCTTATGAGCACAAGTACAGCTTCTCATGTTTCCTAAGATATGATGATGAGTAGCAGCACTTGCATGACAGCTGTTAAATCAAATAAAAAGCTTCGTCTCTTGACAGCTTTCACTCGCACTAATTTCCTCATGGATGAAGAATTAGACGACTATTTTTTATAACTTGAAAACAAAATAAATCAATGGTTAGACGAATAAGGTGTCTAACAAGTTGAGCCTAACTCAACTAAAATGAGTAACTCTTCTAAAGTGAGTATCAGTAGCCCCTTCAGTAATTCTACACTTATCTAAAGAAGAAAGTTGCGCAACTTATCAATGCTTTGAAAATTTTAATTAAAATGTAAATAATTTTGAATACATCTAGTCTATAAACTAATAAATAGACCAAACAAAAACAAATACACATATAAATAAATAAATACATGCATACCATATACATCAAAACAAAGATATTAATAATTTAATTTTCCCAACTATTTTCGGTTAATAACTTAAAATTTAAAAAAACAAATAATAAATATCCTCTCGTTGATAAATAAGTTATCAAGAAATTTCTTTATTTCATAAATTAACTTAAATTTGATCCTTACAATTGCTTCTCTCTGACTCTCTTTATTTCTCAGCACATTAATTAAATTCTTGAGTTTAAATAAATTAAGAATATAAAATCTAACAAAAAAACTCTAATGAACTAACTCCTGAAAATTAACATTTAAATTTTGTACCTGCCTAGATCGTTATAGAAATAAAGGAAAAAAGTAAACAAATGAATAATTGCTTCTAAATATCAATCTATCTACTGAAAAAAATTTAATACATCGTTCTAATAATAAATTAAAAATGATTTATCATTCGAGTAGTAAGTAAATGTAATAAAATCAGCCAGAAATAACTTTTGTAAAAACAAGATATTAATTTAAAAAACAATTAAATGATCTAAAGAAGCGAGCATAAGTAAGTATCTGTCATTCGATCAAATCATAAATCAATCAATCATTAATAAATTTAATAAAATTCTCTTTAATCTTAAAATATTTAACAAATTAAAAATCAATCAATATTATATTATCCTCACCTCTTTAACTTAATTATTTCATAACTCTTTCAATTGTCTCAAAGATCCTAGTCCCTTTGATCCTTAATTCACTCACTCAGTCACTCATTCATAAAAACAAACAATTTTCATAATAATTTCTCCTCTTTAAATTAAAATTATATTAATCTTAATTCTTCTTATTCTTCATTTATTATATATCACTCAAATCTTTATTTACTTATTTGTTTATTACTCTAAAATATTCACTCTAATTATCAATTTACCTTAAAAAAAGTTAAAATTTATTGCTCCCTAATTTAACAAATAATGCTTTCATGCTATAAAATTAAGATAAAACCAACTTTACTTATTTTTCCTAATCATATATAGAAAACTGATAATATATTTTTTTGTGTATTTTATACCATCCGACCGACTTTAACTTCCAAATTTAAATTCATAATACATCATCAAATAAAAAAAATTCAAAATAACATCTAGTAAGAAAACAAACGTTTATTGAATTACCTTGTTTAAGAATATAATAAATTACAAATATTTCTAAAAATCTGATTTTTATTTGTATTAACTCATATTAAGAGTTTTTGTGTCTGTCTGTCTATCTTAGACCGACCAAACTTTTTTACTATTAATTAACATTATTTTCCTTAAAAAATATTATACTTAAAAAACTATGATTTATTACATCAGTATTTTTTATTTGTATTTTTATTGCTTTTCTAAAACAAAAATGATGCAATAATTCATGAAACTTCCTGTGAGGGAATTAGAAGTAGAATCTTCACTTAAATTATTTTAGTTTTATGACCAAACTAATTTATTCGAAAGAAAATAGAATAGTTAGTTATTTCCTTAGTTAGAACCTAAAAATTTGAATTTGATGATAAATTTGATTAAAAACTTTGCCTTTTTCTCCATATAAATTTTTAAAAAGTGAATATTCACATGAAAATAAAAAGTCCCACATTAATTTTTTTTTTTTAGTAATTATAAAATGTCACCCACTTGAATAATCTAACTTAACGAGGCCTTATTATTTATTTATTTGTGTATTTCTGTATTAAATAACTTTTAATTGATTTATAAGTTATATTAATTTGAATCCTTTTCAAAACAGTAAGTGTTAATTAACTATAAAAATTAATAAAGTAAAATAACTTACATAATAGTAATCTATCTACTTTACTAAAATTAATTTAAGTTAAATTTTGTTTAAATTACAGTGATCTCCTTGTAAACACCTTTTACCTCAAAATATTCTATACCAGATATTCAATAAATTACTTCGATGGATCTAACCTTAGCATTAATTTGACTTAAAATATAGATTAATTTAAAAAGACACTAACTAAGCATAACTATACTATACCTTGAGAAGAAAAAAAAATTATCAACTTCATTGCTTCATTTATTGTTAATTAGAAATATATCAGATTTCCTTCATATGATCTATTGTTACAGTTTTTTAGATAAATAGACGCATAATTTGAACGAAAGATTAAATTTTTTAATTGGCTATAAAAAAAATTAGCTTTTGTTAATTTTATATTATTTAAGTTAATTTAGGAATTTTTTACTCTTAGATTAAATTATTTGCAATCAAATTTTTATATCTGAATTTATAGCATGTTGATAAAATGATTTATGAAAGCAAATGCAATAAAAAAAATGTAAAATTCTTAAATGTATTTGATTTTAATTCAACAGAAAGGAATAATAAAATTTAAAAACAAAAATTTTATCGAAAAGTTATAAACAAATAAATACTGAATGGATTTTACCTAATTTATTTGCAAGTATACTTGCTAGCTTTCAATTATAAGTGAGATCATTCATAAAAAGCTTTCAATAAATTCTTCGTGTTAATTATTTGAGAACTATCAAATCAAATTGCAATTAATTTCAACTGGACTATTCAGTCTCCAATAAGCATAATAAGCATGGGAATGCTAGAATTTTTTTTATAATTTTTAGATGGCTAAGTGATAACTGTCACGCTTAATTGTTTACTGGAATAAAAATAAATCATATTTACATGTTTTTTCTCTTTAATTTAATTTATATAATCAGTTTTACTTACTTACTTCCTTTATTTTGATTTACCCATGACTTGAAATACTATAAAAATAATTAAAACTTTAAAATAAAGTTGGGATTTTAAAGACAGAAATTTAAATATCAAAAAAACAAAATACAGTTTTTGTAGTTAATAAATATCCACTTAAATCATTGAAGTATTTTTTTAATAAGTTAAATTGTCTCTGTTCTGTGATTTTTTAAATCTTCTCTTTACAGAAAAAGTTGCTTCATTTAGTGGAAAAAAAAAAAGATTAATAGCAAGCAAAGGTTTTTGTATTACATTAAAAATTGAGTAAAGTACCTAAAAAAGTAATAGATATTAAATTTTTTTTAGAAAATCAGGCCAATAAAACTAAAACTAACTAGAAAAAATATAATTTTATGATTGCGTTGTTTTATTTTTTTTAAATTATTTGTGGATCAGCTAAATTTACTGATTAATTTATGATAAATTAATAGTTACCACTTATTTAATTCGCTTTTATTATTTTCTTTTTTTTTTAGTTAGTTAATAAAAAATAAGCTTATTATCCTAAATTTTTCAAGATCTTTCTTCCTCTTAAAAATTTAAAAATTATAATAATTCATTCATTCATTAACTTAACTTCATTTCATTTCACATTGAAACAAAAATTTTTTATGATCAAGAGAAGCCTGCCTTACATTTATAAAGTTGAACAGCAGATATACATATATATCTTAATTAATATAACAGCACTCACTTAATTATCTAAAAAACCTGATTTTTTTTATTTAATGCCAATTTGAGGAGCTAAAATAAACAATTACAGATAAACAATTTTTAAAAGGATATCAACTCAAAATACATTATCAAAATACTTTGAAATTAAAAATAAATTATATTATTAATTAATTAATAGCAGCAGCAAGTCATACATCATTTAGTCAAATTAACTCTTATTAATAAGTGAATAATCTGTAAGAAAAAATTTACTTGAATATGGAAATTTCTAATTAAATACATAAATGATAACTTAAAAAAGTATGATCAAATAACACTTTTAAATATTTTATAATTAGGTAGATACTATTTTTACATGCAATTTTTTAATATTTTTAAGGATTTTTAATTCTTTTCAAATCCATTTTAAAGCCTATTTAAAAAAGTCTTTCTTTTTAACAACCTCTAAATTTTCGTTTAATTTTATCGTTTTATCACATTTCTCCAATAAAAAATTCAAGTAGGTCTTTTTTTATTTCAATCAGTAAACTAAACCCTACAAATTTTTATGGGGACTAACTAACATGAAGGAATTATAATATTAAAATTTCATGCATTTAATTACCATATAAAAATTCATTTAACAAATTGACATAATCAAGGAATAATTTTGTACCAAATAATCATTAGAAAAAGCATAAATATATCTTACAATATTTTTTTTGTTAAAAATAATTTATCTGGTTATATTTAAACTAAATATTTGTATTTATAATAAATTCTATTAGTTCTTTAATATAAAAATCAATACTTTTAACTGTTTTAAATTGAATAATAAAGAGAATTCACAATAATAAAACTAAAATTTTTTAATTATTGAGTTGATAATTATCTATTGTGTTGTTGCTGACATAAAAATTAATACTGATTGCTTAATCACCTCAAGCCAGCTTGTAAAAAAATTAATAGCTATATACTTACTAAACCAATCAAACCACTAAATTATTAGATTTAGTTATTGAATAAATTCATTCAAGCTTATTCTAATTTAAAAAATAAAGTTTTCAGCCTCAAACAAACTTTTTTAAAAAATTTAAAATATTTTTCAATAAAAATTTTACTAAATAAGATAATTAATTATAATTAATTAAATCCAATTAAAAAAATTATACATTAAAAAAGTATCATTATAAATAATATTAATTTTTGATAACTTTAAGAGTTTACAAATGGAAATTTTATATTATGAAAAGATAAATTAATTAATAATTTATTTTATAATCCATAAAAATTATTTCTCTATAAAATAGTAAAATTTAAAGTAAAAGGATGCTTTATAAAGTATTTCAATTTTTAATTAAATTTATCTTATCTTAAATTTACAATTAAAAGTATAATTTAAATTAAACTTTGTTGTTGAAAAATGAATAAATAAATAAATATTAGACAAAAATAATAAATTTTAATTTGTTTATTTGATTAGCACGTATTTAATTAATAATAATTTAGATTGATTAATAAATTTTTGTTCATTGATATTTTTTGAATTGATATTTATATTAATAAAAATAGATCATACTAATAGTATAGCTGCAGATAAAATAAAGGACCAAAATAAATATTTTTTAAATTAAATAAATAAATAAATGGCATTTACTTTAGGTTCAATATTCGAATTCATAGTTTTAATTATGAATGCTTTTGCAATTTTGGATGAAAAGCGTTTTTTAAGAAAAAGTAATAATTATAATTTGAATTGATTGCAGATTTCTATTTTGTATTTTTAGTGAATTATAATTTTTAAAAATGATAGCAAGTGCAATTATTTTTAAAATTTGTTAAGATATGGCTTGGCATAAATAACAAATATTTCATTTAGCAAATAACCTTAATAAAAATATTATAAATATAGTTGGTTGGGATAAAATCGATAACTCTTAACCTAGATTTGATGGCGGAGTGTAATCTGTAAAATAATAATTAATTATACTTTTCTATGCAGCAAGAAACATAGGAGTTTGTAAGTTATAACATCAATATAAATTTTATAATTAAGCAAATATTTTAATAAAATAGATTTCTTGATTCCATGCAATATTATATGCTTAGTAGGAGAGGTGTTATTTGGATGATTTTAAAAAGTTTACATCAATTATTTATTAAATTTAAGCAAATATATATCCTTGTTGTATTTACAAAGTTAAAAAATTTAGCTTAGCCTATTATTAGATTAATACTTAATATTTTAATAAATCAGAAATATCTATTAGATCACTAAATATTCATTTAGATAGTTATAACACTATAAAATATTTTTATAAAGCATAAAAATGAAAAATAAATATAAGATAAATCACAATATTCATTTAAAAACAGTTAAAATTAATTTTTAATATTCAAATAGTATTTATTTTAGTATTTAGCTAGGGTAAATAAATAAATCTATTCAGACAAACATAAAATAATTAAGCAGATATAGAAATATTAAATATTTTAGTATTAATAAGTATGTAAAATACTACCCTTGTTTTTTGTTCTAAATTTTAAAATTAATTATAAAATAAAAATAAATGAGTTTCAACATTATTTAATTATAATTAATATATTTTAAACCGAATATTCTATTTAATTAACATTCATTCATAAAAAAATATTTATCAATAAAGTTGCTTGCTAAAAGATAGTAACAAAAAAGCTAAAGCTGATTCATTAAAGTTATTATTTGATAAAAAGACAAATTATTTTTCAACTAAAATTAAAAAGATATGTTTAATTTACTACTCATATAGTTCTTTAAATATTTGTATAAATAGTTTGGAATATTGAATCTCAAAAATTTAATAATAAAAAAATACTAGAAGAAATTAAAAAGAGAGAGGAATTAAATTCAGCAAGCTTTATTTAAAATGTAAAAAATAAAATAATTTATCTAAAAATATATAGATATAATATAGATATTCAAAAATAAATTAAAATTTTCATTATTTTTCTGTTTAATATTTTTGTCGAATGATTTTTTAAGTATCAACGGATAAATTTTGTTTATGTTAAAATCAAATTCAGTATAATGAATTTCTTTATTAATATGATAAGTATGTGTTTATAATGCTTGCTAAAAATTAAGAAAAATGAATACAATAAAAAGGAAAATAAATAAATGTATAGCTAGCAATTAAGAATATTGTTGTTTGTTTATTATCTAAACAAGATATAGAAAACTATAGTATTAACTTTAATTAAAAGAGCAAATTCACAAACGATCATAAATACAAATAGTAAAACTTGAATATAAATAAAACCTGCAAAGACTGATTTAGTTAGAATTAAGGCAAAAATTATAATAAAATAATGTAGTAGTAGTTGTTGCAAGATAAAGTATTATCTTCATCATCATCTCCAAGATAATCTTAAAATAGTTGCGAGAGTTCAACAGAAAGAATGAATAGGGCATAAACTAATCACTAACAGCTTAATCCATATCAAGAACAGCTAACATTCAAAAACAATAGCTTTTTTACAAAGGAATATGGGGCTGATGATATTCATGTGGACAATAAATATTAAAAAAAGTAGAATTAATAATAAAATAAGTAAACAAATGATCTTCAGCTAAAAAATGCTGTTAGCTAGATGTTAGTAGAAGGTGATGAACTTGAGTTAGTTGAGCTTGGTGATTCTTCTATTCTTAAAAAAAGTAGTAATATTGCACCACCTGCTCCAAATCCAAGTTAAATTGATGGAAAAAATTAATTCAAAGATATAGCAACACTTTTTAAGAATAATTACATCTTTTTAGATGAAGAAATAAATATTAAGTGTACAACAAGTAAGTATTTTATCAAAATTTACTTTAAGTGAAATGAGAGTTAATTTAATATAATAGGTTAGATATTATCAAAAAAGGATGATTATGAGGAAAGTGCAGCTACAGTTTAAAAGAAGCCTTAAAATTAATTTATCAGACAAACTTATAGCAATGATTTTGATGATATTTAAGAAAGTCCTAAGATTGGTAGAAATAATGAGCAAAAGTAAAGATCGCCTTCAAAAGGGAATAATGACTAGTAATTTGGAAGGTAAATTATGTCTGAATATATTTGTCAAGAGAAAGAAGCATCTCCTTAAGCTTCTAACACTAGAAATCAGTAACAGTTGAACTAGACTACTCTTTTAACCAACAATAATGTAGGGACAGTCTTTTAATATGCAAATTCTGTATATACAAATAATTAAAGTTAAGAAAATAATATATCAAACTAAGCTATACAAAACAAGGTAGTGTAGAGTAGTAAATATACCAATCCAAATGACTCAATAAACTCATTTAGCTCAAACTAGCTTAGCTCTGTAGATCATTCTAAAGGTTCAAGCAATTAAAGCATTAAAGTAAATATTAATTTAAGAAATATCATAGTAATAATAATTAAATATTTTGAGTTACTTCCTTTAAATTTGATATTTGACTTTTGGCAATATTTTTGATTTGAAAATCAAATTTCTTTTTGCCTCAATTAAAGAAATTAACGATAAAAAATATCTATGAAAATATTTTTATATATATTTAATTTATTTATTTATTTATTATAAAGCAGCTAGAAAATAATGTTTAAGAGGAAGAATTTAAAAATAAAATTGGATTAGAAAGCTTGAGTATTCTAAGGTCTGAAGTAAACTAATTTTTAGGTTTGTTGTAAAGCTATAACAATGAGATATTGGCTAGTCCTAAGCACTAATAACTCATTTTGTAAAAATAATAATCACTAGATGAATAGATTCATTAAGAATAATAATAGAATCAATCTCCAAAAAAAACATAGGAACAAGAATAAAACTTCTTCTAAAAAAAAATGAATAAAACTTTAGATTAAAAGTTGAAGGAAGAATACAATTAAAAGTTGGGAGAATATCTTGATGGCCACAAAGAAATGTCAGAATTTTTTGTAAATACAACAAACGAATAAAAAAAGTAAAACAAAGAAGATAAATACAATAATACTTAAGATTACTAATAGGACTTATTAATAAGATCTAAGCTATAAATGAGTGATTCTTATGATTAGAATTAAATTTTTTAAAATAAGAAATAAATTGACGAAGCTAGCAATATAATTCATGGTGATTAAACTTCAAAACAATAATATATTTATGTATAAAATTATTGCGAGGATCAATAAAGCCCGACTGGAAATAGCGATTACGAATCTGATACATCTAACTAAATACAACAGCAACTTTATTCATTAAGAAAGGCTAAAAAATCATTCAACTCAGCTAATTTTAATAATCTTTCAATAATATTTAGTGAAAGTGAAAAATCTTCTCCTTTAATACAGTCCAACTCTTCTCAATCTTAAGAAAGTAGCTAAATGCTTGGAGATAATAACAAAGAAGTTATTGAGGATGACGTTTTAGAATAGAAAAGTATTATCGAAGATCAAATTTTAAACAGTTAGAACACTCAAGATAGTCGAGAACTTCAAAAAAATTAATTAAACAGCAAGCAGCAATGCTCTTTTTTTGATTAAAATAATTCATAATTTTAAAACAACTTGTAAAAAAATGATCATCCTTCTCAACAATTGAAAGAATCTTAAAATAACATGTCAAAGCAGAGCCAACAAATCTGCAATAATATCAAAGAAAAAAATAAAAACTTTAGTTTTGATGTTAAAAATTTTAATGGAGTAGCTGAAGAGCTAATTAGATAATCTGATAATCTTTAGTTACAGATTAACCAAATTCAAAATAATTCTTAAATTTAAAGAAATAGTCCAAATGATTTGTAAGAAAGGTTAAAAAGCGCAGTAAGCGTAGACTCCTGTAATACAAGCATAAATTTGGAATACTGTAAAAAAGCTGAGGCTAACGAAAGCTTAGTCTATTTATAAGAAGCTTTTTAATTATGCTTATCAGATTTAAAAGGTTAATTGAGTGTGGATATGTATCAGCTAATTTAACAGAAGCTAAAGTCTGTGCAGGTATTTAATAGAATTTTTTGATATAAAGTTTAATTTACAGTTTGTTAAAAAATTAATTGTTAAAAGACTGTAATCACTTTTTATAAATTAGTAAGCTTATCATTCCCACATATAACTTGAAGTTGAGAAAACTAATGTGCTTGAAAAGAAAAATGAAAATTTAAATAAAAGTAACGAAATGATCATGCAAGCTTTGTAAGCAACAAAAGAAGAAATAAAATAATTAATTTAGAATTATCAACTTCTCTCTGAAGACCATGTACAAACATACATCTATCTTTAAATACATAACATATTTTAATACATTAATTTTTTATATAAGAATGAATTACTAGAGTCAAACAGAGAATTCATGTGCAAAGAATAGAAGCTTGTAGGATAAATAGAGAAAATTGAAAAAGAGAGGTAGCATTTAAAATACTTAATACTTGTTGCAAATGAAAAGTATGAAAAGATGGATGAAAAATGTAATTAGTTAATTAAGAAAAACTCAATTCTTAATGAGTAAATTTCAAACATGCAAAATCAGTTCTCAAATATAAATTAGATACTCAGGTAAATATTTTTTTAAATAATTTGATGAAACAGATGGATGGATATCTATATATTGATGGTTTGTTCATCAGGATATTATCAAATTAAATATAAATTTTATCATTTATTTATTAGAGAAGTGATTATCAATCTTCAAGAAAACAAAGACTCTGAAATTCACAATATACTTTAGAAAATTTTGAAAGGTAAATTTATCATAATAGACTAACTAATTAACATCTTCCCAAACTTAAATAAACAACTAAACATACAAACAATAAAGCAATTAATAATAAAATCAAATAAATAAATCATTAAATATAAAATTGTGGCAAATATTCGCAAATCAAATTTTTTATTTTGACAAAATTTTATTAGAGTGTAGAGTAACTTTATTTACTAAAAAATAAAATACAAATATATAGAGGCAAATGAAATGATGATCATAAAAAAGGATACCGATTCTCTCTATTCAAGGTACTCACACTACAGTCCTAATGCCAGTTGCAGTGCTAAACAAACCTCTTTTAAAGAAGGCTCACTAGGAAGAGTTCAAAAGACAAGAGTAAGAATAATTTAATTTTATTTATACAAAAGTGAGTTATTTATTTATTTATTTATTTTTCTTAGAGTTCATCACCTTAAAGGGAAGGAATTTCACCACCTACTAAATCTTAGATTTATAATCAGGCAAATAACTCGTTATTGAATATTAGTTTAAAACATAAAGAAAATAAATACATATAATCATAATAAAATTTATAAGGGGTAGGAGCAGTTTTTTAAAATATTTCAACCAATCAGACTATTAATTGCCATAATAATTCAAAAAAAGTAAGTAATAGCTAATTTGAAAATAATAAATTGAATAAATAGTCTGTGTAACAACCACATCCTGCTTAACTAAACTAAAGTCTAGGCAATATTAAATAAAAAGAAAATATAAATAGATAAAAAACCCCTCCTAAAATAATACAAAAATAAGGTTTAACTTGCAGATCCAAGGAAGACCAAAGAAAAATAGAAGAAACTTACAGACAAATATTTTTAAAACAACTAAAATAATCAAAAATAAAAGACATATCTAATACAAGCAATAACGCCAAGACTTTTAATTGAAAAATAAATGAATTATATTATTTCTCTATTTAAATCTTTTAATTTTCTGAATTGAAAAAATAAATAACTAGTCATTAAAAAAAGACTGATAGATTATGCTTGCACAAAAATTAAACAATAAATGAAAAAAAAAATAAATAACTCATTCTTTTAGATTAAGAATGCAAATAAAAATTAAAAAAAGACTAAAGATCAAACTCCAAATAAATTAAATAAAATTAATGAGTTTTTTAAAAAAAATTATAATAAATATATTTTAAATATAAAAGAAGGTTTAGCTAAAAATGATAACAATAATGTTTTAAATAAATATTTGTATTTTGTAAATAAATACCTCTTATTAAAAAATGATACAAAAAAATTTAATTTATAAATTGAATAGTTTCTTTCAAATTATTTTTGAAAACATTATTTTTATTTGCATTTATTTTTTAATTTAAAAATTTAACTTTTTACATATAAAAACTCATTTAAAACATGTTAACCTTTTACAAAAATAAATTTTTTTCATTTAAGTTGTTAGCTTCTTTTTTATCAAAATTAAATCTTAGGCAAACATAAAAATCTAAAATTAATTTGAAAAAATTAGGTTTTTTTCTTAATTTTTGGAAGATAATTAAGATTTCTTTCATAGAGATTATGATAAAAAAGATATTTTATCTTAAAAACAAGCAATTTTTAGATAAATACTCAAATATTAAAAAAATCTAATTGAATTTTATTGACCTTTATAACTTCCTAACCTATTTATAGAATTATCTTTTACTAATTTTGCAGAAAATCAAAGGATTTGCATCTTTAAAATTAATTTATGCTTTAATTCGAAAAAATAAAGATTTAAGGTATAAAAGAATAAATTTATTTGAATATCTTCTCTGCCTTAATTGATTTAATTTTGATAATGTAATAAAAGAGTTTATGTTAAGCCAAATCTTAAAAATAACTAACAAAAGAAACACAATTAAATAAGTATTTCATTTGATAATTAGTATTTTCCACTTTGAAATACCTTTAACAGATTTACTATAAAATAAGGAAAATAAAATTAATTATCATAAAAAAAAGGATAATAAAGATATTATCAAGAAATGAGAGTTTATTATAAACTTTCTGGAAAAAATATATAAATTAATTAATAATTAAATAAATAAATTGAATTACATTGATGATAAAATAACCAAAAAAGATTTAGGAAGATTATAAATCATAATTTTCAAAAAGCTATTTTTTTTTTTGATTTTTTATTCCATAAGAACGAACGAAACTCATTTTAAAAAACAACATTGTAACTAGCAAAAATATTCGCCTTAAGAGATAAAAATAGGTTTATTTTAAAATAGATAACATACATATTATTCTAAAACTAAAGTTTATTAAATTCTTTTTAAATTCTATTAGAAATATTGATTGATTTTTGATTAATTTAAATGTAATTATTTATCATTTATTTCTTTTAATTTTTGAATTTCTTTATTGATTGATTGATTGATCAATTTATTTAGTCAATTTGAAATATTTTTTGTGATTCGCTTTAGCTATAAGGAATATTTATTTAATTTTTATTTATTTTGCAAGCAATTTGCATATGTCTCATGAAGAAGCACTTGCTCCTTTTTTTAGTAAAATTATGTAATATCTAGGAAGATATATATCAAAAAATATATAAAAAAGTAAAAAAAAGTAATTAGAAATAAGAAAAAGGAAAATATAAAGAAACACACACAATTTAGGAAGAAATAAGAGAAGATAAGTAAAGGATTGTATAGTATTAAAAGGAAATAAAAAAGTAGAAGAGGAAACAAGCTCAACCAACCACTTATTTTGCTCTGTTTAAAAAAAGCGATATTCAAACTAAAATTAAGCTCTCTTCATCTTAAATTTCTAAATGTCATTACCGAAAAAAGTGGTTAATAAAGAAAGATAGATATGTGAAGCGCCAGGTAAAATTTATTAATTTTAAATTTTATATCATCAATCTAGTATTTGACATAGTGCTTTTCTCAATTATTATTATCATTCTAATAACAATGGCATTTAAACCAGAAAAATATTAATTTTTACTTATTTTTAATTTATTTGTTTAATCTCAAACTAGAATTGACAGTGTATGAGCATACAACCGAAATGTAGACATCTCATATGTGCCAAGAAGAGATAGAAATTAACAATTGGTTAGAGGAACACAATATTTAGATGGCTGATCCTCTTGATTTGATTCACTAATATTTTCATGTCAAAAAGAAAAAAATTAGTGAAAAGATAGCAGAGAATAAAAAAAGCAAAGGTCTTACTTAAGGGTCTTTATTACTCGAGCGTCGTGCCAAAAAAAATGTTAATGCTCCCACCATTTCTTTCTCAGAAAACATATGAGCAGACAGCTTTTTGCTAAAAAAAGAAATTTCTTAGTAGTTTATTGCTCTTGTAAGCTAACACAATCCATTAATAACCATTTTCTTACCCCCAATTTTAGAAATTCTACAAAAAAAAAATATACTATTATTTAAAATCATGAATAAGACATTGCAAAAGTTAATGATCAATCAGCCCTACCCAAGTTTGTCTGATATAAAAAAATCAATAAATTCTTTAACTAACTAACAACCTTTATGCAAAACTTAATTAATTTCTCAACTTTAAAAACACAAAATAAATAATTAAATATCGTATTAATAGTCAATCAGTAGTTCAGCTGCCATAATAATTAATAACCTTTCAATAGATATTTACATTTACAATACTATAATTAACTTACTTAATTCCTTTTTAGTAAATTTATCTCAAATATAGCAAAATAATAATACTTATATCAGAGAAAATAGAAAATTTGCAGAGCTTTCTTTGATTATCATATGAGTGAAAAGCTTAAACGAATATATAAATAAATAAATTTAAATTCCATCACTTGACTGATTGACTGATGAATTAATTACTACTTCATAAAAAATTTAAAAACCTTTTATACTACTCTCTAATGAACCTTTTAACCTAATTGACTCTTATTTCTACTATTCATTCCTAAATTATTTTCTATTTAGAAACTCCTAAAATCCGATCCAAATATTTTATGTAATAAAGTCCTATCAAAAATAATAAAGAGTTAGAATATTTTACTTACAATAAATACAATAAAATAAGTTAGTAGCAATCATAAAAATTCGAATAGACACAAAACATACTCAGATAAGAATTATTAATAGAACAATATAAAAACTGCAATCTAAAGAATTAAAAATTAGTAATTCAATATATTAAAAGCTAAATAAACTAACTAACTAACTAATTAACTAATTATTTTTATTTGCTACCAATAATCGCAACATTAAATACTTTTCCTTTTACTAGGATTGACCTTACCATTTATAGAATGGCAAAAAAACCCTTTTAATGATTAGAATTTTCAATCACTTAAACTCAACCTTAATAAAATGATAATAATAATTCTTCACTTTAATAAATTTACTATAAGTGTATACTTCCTATTTCCTTTACAGAAATCAGTGTAAATATAATAACACAAGTAAGAAAAAACTATTTATTGTTCCAAATAATAAGATAAGCTTTATGTGATGTGTTATAATTCACATTTTGATGATTTTAGGTGTGGAATAAAGCAAATTCTTATTAAAATCAACTCATTCATTATAAAACTGAAAAATAAATAACATTAAAAAAAATTGCATCTTAAAAGAAGAAAAGCTGTAACTACTGAAAAAAAAATAAAAATCATGAACAAAAAATTGATAAAAATGACAAATTAAACTCAATTCATTAATAAAAAGTATAAAAGCAAAGAATAAATAAACAAGAAATAATAATTTTACTATTATTTATATATTTAAAAATATATATTTACATATACTTTATTTTACATTTTACTCTCTTGACTACTTTTAATATCTATAAATCAAATTTTTCTTTTTAGTTTTTTAAATCCAATTAATTGAAACGAACAAGTTTTTGTTTTAGAAAATTTTTCACCGATATTAGATCAGATTAGTCTTTTTATCAGATTAATATTTGCTTGCTTTCTAAAATTATTAAAAATTTATTCTTATAAATTCTATTTACACTTGTAAATTAATTCTGATCCTTACAACTAACTAATTTTCTAAAAACTCAAATTTAGTAAGTAGTACGGCTTACTATTTTAATTTCTATTTTACCTAACAGAAGTAATAAATATATCAATATGTTTTTAGTTATATAGAAAAGGGTATGCAATAATAATATTTTCTAAATTCATTTTACAAAATTGAAATAGTTTACACAAAAAAGTATTCTGAATATAAATATTTTATACTTTTCTTTTGCTAAAAATAAATTAAAACTTTAGCTTTTTAAATCTTTGTTGCAATAAAAAGGTTAACTTCATAAAAAATTTATTGTTTTATATTTTATAGGAAAACTGAATATTTTAAAAATTAGAATATATAAAAATGAACTATCTATTATTATTTATTAAAACTAATGGATTTATTGTAGATTATCAAAATTATTATTGAGAAAATTATTGCTCAAAACCTTGATCAAAAATACCATACTTAATTTTAAGAAATTTAAATGTCCCAAGCTACATTCATTAAGGTTTTGGAGTAATTACATATTTTAATAAAATTAGATTCAAACTATTTAAAAAAATTAAAAAAGAAAATTACTGTTTAAAAAATAGGACCATAACGAAAACAAATATAGGATATACATTTTTTATTAAACCAAACTGAATTTAGTTTTGAAAAATAATTAACAATTTTATAATTTATATTCAGATATAATACCCATCTAAAAACTAAGTCAATTCTAATTACTTTACAAGTACGAAGAATCTCCTTGAAGCTATTATAATAGGGTTGTATAAAGCAAAGGAAATAAAAATGACTGCTAAAGAAGAAACTTAGACTATTATGCGAACTATGAAATCAAAATTTCCATTACTCAAGTCTATATAGCAAGTAACAATTATCACAAAACAAGTAAGTATTAGATTAACTATAGCAAATAAGTAATTTAATGTTATCATTTTAGGCATAGAGTAGGATAAACTTATTGCTAAAAACAAGATTTAAAACAAAAATAAATGGACATGAGCAACGTAAAGAATATTTAAGTTTGAGCCATAGCCTTTGCTAAAATAAATTGAATACCCAATTACTAAAGTTATAGATGTATAAAAAAGTAAAAATAACAGATAATGGAAGTATGAGCTAATTGTTTGCTACAAATTTTTACAGCAATATGAGAATTTTCCATTTCTGATTTGATTGCTTGAAATGTGTTAATTGTTATTAATGATGGGCTAGATTACTAAATTGTCCATTTTTATAGCTGAAAGCAAGTCTAATTTTTTAATCAAATTCAGATTTTAAATATCTAAATTCAATTCTGAATAAATAAGCTGCAAACAATCAAACAAAATATTTTATTTGTTTTAATTTGATCTTAAAGAAATTGTACAATACAGCTATTCAGGGTTCTAGAGCTAATTGCTACAATTATTTGGATTTAGATTCTTTTCAACAATGGATTTTTATTCAACTTCATAAAGTGGTTATATAATTTACTGTGAATAATTCTCATAACTGATAAGATGGGGTTCTTCATTCAAACCATTATCAATCGGTATTCCAACTGTAAAATTTTGATTTTTCATGCGATTATTTTTTATTTTAAATGGAAAATAAAGAGCTCAATACAAAAGTACTAATAAGTTTATAGAAAAGTATTAAATACTTTTTTTTCTAAGATGTGTTCTGATTTTTGATTAGTTTAAATAATTTATTAATTATAGATAATACATTAAGCAGATTAGCCAATTGAATTATATGTCTATCTTCAAGGATTTATTGTGTATTTTTCTACATAAATTGGACAAAATTTAAATTTTGTAAAATAAATTCAAAAATCTCCAGTTACATATAAAGATTATTTTAAAAAAATATACAAAATTAGGTAGTTTTAAAAAGATTTGAATCTAGTTCAGTATGATTTGTTTATTTATTTTTAAAAATGATTATTAAATTAAAGCAAAAGATTTGATAAAAAAAGTGTTTTCATTTCATACGTATTAATTGATTTATTTTTGCTTTTAGTAAATTGTAAACTGATGCTTTTATTGTAATTCAAATATCAATTCATTAAAAGATTACAGAAATTTTAATAATTATTATCTGCAGTTGCTAGATAATTTTAGTACTTGAAGTAAAAGATTTTTGTCTATTCTTCAATTCTTATCTTACTTTGAAATTAATTAAAATATAATCAAATTTATTTTTTATTAATTAAGTTTGATAGAAAAAATATTATTTTATTGAGAATTATTATAAATTATTTTAATTGTTAATGTCTTAATTCTGTTTTTTAAAATTTAAGTGTATATTTTGAGATATTTAACTTTTTTTATGGATAAATTATACAAAAAATTATAAATTATTTTGAATGGTTGTGGATAAAAATTTAATTTTGCCATTATCTAAATAAAACACTTTAGAAATAGCAGAAAAATATATTAAGTTTAAAAAGACAGAATAAAAAAAATATTTTTTGAGCTATGAATGACTAAAATTTAAAATATAAATTCAAATTAGATAAAGCTAAAATAAATAAAAAATGGTGCAATCGAATAAATATTTGTAAATTTAGATAAAATAAAACCCTTTTTAAAAATTTAATATTTAAAATTATGGATTAGCAAATTAATTATCCTATTAATTTATAACTAATATCATTTCAATTTGTATGAGTATATTTTTATAAAACTTATAATTAATTTTGATAATGATACATTATAAAAGACATATTTACATAATGTTTATAATCAAATATATTTATGATTTAAAGATTAATAAATGTTCTTTTGAAGTCAATAAAAATTATATTTTTTCTAAATAATTTTTTCAATAAAATTTTTGTAATATTTCATCTTCATTAAAAATGTAATTTATTTCTTTTCCACATATATTGGTTCTTTTATAAATATAAATTAAGTAATTCTAATTTTTTTAAATAATTTAAAATATTTTATGATAAAACAAAAGTAAGTTTTAAATATTAAAATGTGATTATATTTATAATAAATTAAGACAAGAATATGAATTGATAAAGAAAAAAAAGTTTTACAGAAATTATGTATGTATAAATAAAATTAATAAATTTTCAAAGAAAGCCTAAATAAAATAAATAATATACATAAATTATAGTAACTCTCAAATTAAAATTGTGTAAATAATACAAAAAATTATGGATACTAACTATTTTAATTATCAAAAAACTATTTTTATCATGCGCTTACAGAGTAATATTTACTTTTATTATAGTGTAGTGCATTGATTTAGATAAAAAGAAGATATGCTTTAATTTAAAACAATTCTTAAAAGTTCAGAAATTATCAGATTTAAAGCAAATTATTACTTAACAAGTAATAAAAAAATAAATTTAATAGTTTAATGTTTACATAAATTAATATGCTATTTTGAATTTTTGGTTATATTTCAATAGAAAAATAAATTAATTAACAAATCTTATACACATACCTATTCAAATAATAATGATGCAAAAATTAAATTAAATTTAATAGTTTAATGTTTACATAAATTAATATGCTATTTTGAAATTTTTATAATATTTCATAAGAAAATTAATTAACAAATCTTATACATCTATCTATTCAAATAGTAAAGTTGAGAAGAAATAAATTAATAGTAATCAAATATTAAATAAATTTACTAACTAGTAGTTTTAACAAAATTTAGATAAAATAAATAAATAATTAATGATTAATTAAGAATAAGCTAAAAAGGGTATTGATATTACATGGAGAAATGTCAAATATACAGCTCATACAAAAAATTCTCATCGTGAAATTCTCAAAGGATTGTCAGGAATTTGCAAGGCTGGAGAAATGACTGCTATTATGGGTAGTTCAGGAGCTGGTAAAACTACCTTGCTAAACATTTTATGCTGCAGAGCTGAAAATACAAACGAAGTTAAACTTTTAGGAGATATCACTGCCAATGGAAAGTCATACGATGCTCGCTCTTTTTCTAATTTTGCTGCATATGTTATGTAAGAAGATCTAATTCTAGAAACAATGACAGTATTAGAAGCTCTTCATTTTGCTGCTAACTTAAAAATGACAGGGACTGAGCAATAAAAGCAGGCTAAAGTCCAAGAAGTATTAAAAATTATGCGCTTAGAAAAATGTCAAAATAGTCTTATAGGTGGTAATACCATAAAAGGTATCACCAAAGGAGAGAAAAAGCGCACATCAATTGCTTTCGAGCTAGTGAGTGACCCAGATGTCATCTTCTTAGATGAGCCTACTAGTGGTCTAGATTCTTTCACTGCATATAACGTTGTGGATGTTTTGTAACAATATGCTAGGGAATAAAACAAAACAATTATTTGCACTATCCATCAACCTTCCTCTGAAATTTTTATAAAGTTTGATCGCTTGATACTTTTAGTAGATGGTTAATTTATTTATCAAGGGCCTAGAGATAAAGTTATAGACTACTTTGGATCTTTTGGTTTTTAATGTCCCCATCTAAGCAATCCAGCTGATTATTTTATAAGTATTATGCATGCTGAGTCAGAAAAAAATAGAAAAAGTTATAAAGTTTACTTTGAAAATTTTGAAAAGAAATTGAGTGATGATATTTCTAAAGAAATTGATTAACACGGAACTAAGTTAATTCTTCAAAAATCAGCACAAGCTTCATTTCTAACTCAAGTTAGCATTTTAATAAAGCGTAATTTTAAAAATGTATAAAGAAATCCAATGGAATTTAGAGCTAAAATTATACAATCAATTATTCTAGGTCTATTTACAGGATTAATTTACCTTAATCTTCCAGATCCTGAATCACATAGAGATGACTAGCGTGTTGTTAATGATTATAATGGTGCTATATTCTTTTTAATTTAAAACACTCATTAGAGTACTCTTTTTCAAATGATCGTTTCTATTCCTTTAGAGAAAGGAGTCTATTTGAAAGAAAAAAATGCCAAATTATATTCAGCAAATGCATATTTTTTAGCTAAAATGGCAATTGAAAGCATTGTTGCCTTAGTATAGCCTATAGTTTTTATTTCAATAAGCTATTATATGATTGGTTTAAATGAAAATTTTGGTCGCTTCTGCTTTTTCGTATTAGTTAGTATAATTAATAGTTTCATCGGTCTATCATAAGGACTCTTTTGCGGTTCTTTCTTTAATGATCCATCAACAGCAATGAGTATAACTCCTATGATGATTCTTCCATTTTTTTTATTTTCTGGTTTTTATAGAAATGTTGCTGATATGCCAGATTGGAATGCTTGGTTTTAATGGCTTTCTAATTATAGATATGCTTTCGAAGCCTTAATTCGTAATAATTACACAGACAGTCCTTTTACTATTGATGTAATAGGATAAACTAATTTAGATCTAGGAAAATGGATGAGTGTTTTAATGTTAGTAATTTTATTCTTAGCTTTTTCAACATTTACACTCATAGTACTAAATACAAAAAAATAAAGATTATAGTGAAATTTTATATAATAATTTTGATAAAATATAAATCTTGTTAATATACTCTAAATCCTCATTAATTAAGTGCATCCCCCCATCTTTAAAGTCTACTTGAGACCCTTAATTTGGATCAAAAATTTTAAAACTATTATTTTTACTATAATCCTTATTCAAGAGCGCCCAAGGTAGTAGGCTAAATTTAAAGCAATTTTAATTTACTTTAAATCCAAGTTAAAATAATTATTTTACTTATTTTTGTACTGTTGTTAAAAAAATTAAAATGCTCTATATGAATGCTAGATAAATAGTATTAAAAATTATAAAATAAGAAATATTCCAGAAAAATAATTATTAATTAATAATATTGCAGTATTAAACTTTCTCGAAATTTTAGTTACTCTTTTAAATTATTTGCAATTTTTTTTTTATTTAATTAAAATTTGTTTTTGAAGGATTTATTACTCAGTTTTTTTAATCAAAATTTAATCTTTATTAAAAATGAAATTTGATTTACTTAATTCTAAGCTTTTTAATATCAAAATAATTTTATAAAATATTATTATTTTATTTTATAATTATAAATAATATTAACTATTTTAATATTAGAAAAAAAAGTAATGTTAAATTGTGATTAGATTAATAATAAATTAAGATATGACATATGAATTGTTCCAGAAATTAAATTACTCTCAAATCTGCAAGTAAGTTTATAAATAATTAATTGATTTTCAAAGAAATCATAAAAATAGATTTAGTGGAAAAATTCTAGAAACTCTCGAACTAAAAATTTTTTAACTATTCAAAAATTATGAATGACAAAACTTTTAAAGCTCATAAAGTTGCTTTTATTCGGTATTTCTGGAATAGTAATTAATTGATTTTAGATTGCATTTTATTGATTTAGAAAAAAGGAAGATTTACTTTTACTTAGATAATTCGTAAAACTTCAAAATTAATCAGATTTGATAAATTTTATAGCAACTGATTACTTTAATCATAATAACAAAATAAAATTTAATAATTTGATGTTTACATAAATTCTCATGCAATTTTTAATTCTCAATTATAATTTATAAGAAAAATTTATAAATATATCTTATGCAGCTATTCAAATCTTAAAGATAGGAAAAACCAAATTTATATTAATTAATAATTAACAAAAATAATTAAATTTCGTTTGATTACTAATCTTCTAAAAATACAACCTTTCTTTAAATCTTATTGATTAAGATCTCATAAAAAATTATTCCTACTTAAATTTTAATAATTAGATTGATAAATCAGAACAAAAACTTGAAAAAAACAATTAATGATTTACTAAGAATAAGCTAAAAAGGGTGTTGATATTACATGGAGAAATGTCAAATATACAGCTCATACAAAAAAATATCATCGTGAAATTCTCAAAGGATTGTCAGGAATTTGCAAGGCAGGAGAAATGACTGCTATTATGGGTAGTTCAGGAGCTGGTAAAACTACCTTACTTAACATTTTATGTTGCAGAGCTGAAAATACAAATGAAGTTAAACTTTTAGGAGATATCACTGCCAATGGAAAGACCTTTGATGCTCGCTCTTTTTCTAATTTTGCTGCATATGTTATGTAAGAGGATCTAATTCTAGAAACAATGACAGTATTAGAAGCTCTTCAATTCGCTGCTAACTTAAAAATGACAGGTACTGAGTAATAAAAATAGGCTAAAGTTCAAGAAGTATTAAAAATTATGCGCTTGGAAAAATGTCAAAACAGTCTTATAGGTGGTTATGCTGTAAAAGGTATCACAAAGGGAGAGAAAAAGCGCACATCAATTGCTTTCGAGTTAGTGAGTGACCCAGATGTCATCTTTTTAGATGAGCCTACTAGTGGTCTAGATTCTTTCACTGCATATAACGTTGTGGATGTTTTGTAACAATATGCTAGGGAATAAAACAAAACAATAATTTGCACAATCCATCAACCTTCCTCTGAAATTTTCATGAAGTTTGATCGTTTGATACTTTTAGTAGATGGTAAATTTATTTATCAGGGACCTAGAGATAAAGTTATAGATTATTTTGGATCTTTTGGTTTTTAATGTCCTCATCTAAGCAATCCAGCTGATTATTTTATGAGTATTATGCATGCTGAATCAGAAGAAAACAGAAATAATTATAAAGTCTACTTTGAAAATTTTGAAAAGAAACTGAGTGATGAAATTTCTAAAGAAATTGATTAACATGGAACTGAGTTAATTCTTCACAAATCTGCACAAGCTTCATTTTTTACTCAAGTAAGCATTCTTATTAAGCGTAATTTTAAAAATGTATAAAGAAATCCTATGGAATTTAGAGCTAAAATTATACAAGCAATTATCCTAGGTCTATTTACAGGATTAATTTACCTTAATCTTCCAGATCCTGAATCTCATAGAGATGACTAGCGTGTAGTTAATGATTATAATGGTGCTATATTCTTTTTAATTTAAACCACTCATATGAATACTCTTTTTCCTATTGTCCTTTCTCTTCCTTTAGAAAAAGGAGTTTATCTTAAAGAAGAAAATGCCAAATTATATTCAGCAACTGCATATTTTTTAGCTAAAATGGCAATTGAAAGTATGGTTGCCTTAGTATGTCCTACTATTTTTGTTGCAATAAGCTATTATATGATTGGTTTAAATGCAAATTTTGGTCGTTTCTGCTTTTTCGTACTTGTTTGTATAATTAACGGCTTCATCGGTCTATCCTAAGGACTCTTTTGCGGTTCACTCTTTAAAGATCCATAAACAGCAATCAATATAACTCCTATGATGATTCTTCCATTTTTCTTATTTTCTGGTTTTTATAAAAATGTTACTGATATGCCAGATTGGAATGCATGGATTTAATGGCTTTCTAATTATAGATATGCTTTCGAAGCCTTAGTTCGTAATAATTACACAGACAGTCCTTTTACAATTGATGTAATAGGATAAACTAATTTAGATCTAGGTAAATGGATGAGTGTTTTATTGTTAGTAATTTTATTCTTAGCTTTTTCATTGATTACACTCATACTACTAAATACAAAAAAATAACGTTTATAATGAAAGTTTTTATCATAATTCTAATAAAATGTAAACCTAACTAATATATTATATAAATATATATTATATACTTTTTCTACATTAAATGGATTTAATAATTATTAACAGTTTCTAAAAACCTATTTATTTTATTTTTTTCATTAAAATGCGGTTTTTGTTAGAGGTTATGAGAATTATTTGCTTATAGGCTAAGTTATCAGCTAAAATTTTTTTTAGTGGGTAAAAAATATTTATTTTTTTACCATTTTTTTTACTGATTTTCATATTTGCAAAAATTCTTTTTTTATTAGAATATAGTTACTTAAAATAAATGTTAAATAATCGATTTAGAAAAATTGGTAATCTTTCATAAGTATTATAACACAAACGTAGTCATATTGTTCTATGATATCTATAATTTTGTTTGAACAATAATCATAACGAATGTAAAGATAATAAAATAATTTAACTAAAAAAAGTGAATATATTATTTATAACTCTTAATTAAGGTTTATTTGTATTATTAAATTTGAAAAGTAATGTTTGAATCACTAAAGAAAAGTATCAAAACATCAAAATTATCATTAAAAAAAAATTTATTTTTTAAATGAAATTAATAAATAATATATTTTTGAAAATAAAAAAAGACATAATAAATTTATTTATTTTAATAAGATAATTGCTGAAAAATAATTTTAATTTAATAAATCATAATAAATTGTTAATCATTTATTTATTTACATCTCTACAAAGCTATAAAATATAAAGTAAAATATATATTTTAATGTATAATAATTAGTTTTTATTATTTACTTATAAGTTCCTTTCTTTTTTATTAAAATGAATTTCTTGATTTTAAAAAATCACTTTTTTCCTAAATTTTATTTTGCTATTGTGAATCTGTTATTCCAGTCTAGACAAACATATTAATCCACACAAGGATTTCCATATAAACAACTACAACCCTCACCTCTTTTTTCATTGCTTTTAGATCCTCCAAAAGAGCTTTCATCTACTTTGTAGGCCTTTCTTTTACTTTCAGCTGCATCATTTTTCAAAACAACACACCAGTAAGTTGTTCCTGCTTGTAAATTGTTAAATGTTTTATTTTTTCCTGATCCTTAACTAAAAAATGAGACAGATTCATCAGGTTTTCCATCTTTCTCTACTGTTAAAAAGAATTAGTAGCCTTTTTCATAAGCAAATGATAGAGCTAATTCATCATCTACTAAGTCATAAGATACACACCCATCTTTTATTGTAAAAGGTACAGTTGAAGTTAAGCCGCCTGTATTTGTTTTAACATTTATCTTTCCATTCTTCAACTTTTCCTATTCTTCTTTTATTCTCTTTTCCTCTGCTAACTTAGCCTCTTTATATTGTTTTTCAGCTAGCTCTAATGCAGCTCTTTCTTCCTCTTCTTTTTTTTTCTTCTCTTCTTCTTCTTTCTTTTTCTTTTCTTCCTCAATCCTCTTTTCTTCTTCTTCTTTTTGCTTTCTTTCCTCTTCTTCTTTTTTTATTTTTGCCTCTTCTTCTGCTTTTTACTATTCTTTAAGCTTTTCTTCCTATAACTTCTTTTCTTCTTCTTCTTTTTTTTTTGCAGCAGCTGGATCTACTTTTTGATTTTATGATTAGGGTGCTCCTTTGTTATTAGCTAAACCTGGTTTTGTTACTGTATTTAATGGAGCTTTTGCTAAAGTAGAATTAGTTTTAACTCCTGAATTACTTACAACTGGCTTAGTTGTATTTGATGCAACAGTAGGTTTTTAGACTGCTTGCTGAGAAGGTTTGCTAGCCTAATTTATTGCTGGTTTATTGCTAACAGAAGAAACTGCTTTATTTGCAGTACTTGTAACTGTCTACGATGGCTTTTATACTGCCTAAGTTGTAACAGCTGTTTTTTGAGCTGTTGATCCAGTTGGCTTTACTGCAGTAGAAGATGCAGTAGGTTTATTAGTGTTTGTTGCAGGTTTTGGGGGCATTTATTAAATGTTCAAAGAAAACAAATAAATTTTTTAATAAATAAAATCTATATTTATTAATAGTGTATTGAGTTTGTGGTAAAATAAAGAGGCTATCAAATTTATAGTATTTATTTCAGCAGAGTAAACGTTTTTACTTTCATTTAATCACCTTCTAAGTAGTTTTAAAGTAAATTAGCATGAATAAAATTATTATTTTTTTTATTTTTACAAAGAAAAAAGAAATTAAATAGATATTAAAATCTTTATTATTTATAATTCCATATTTAAAATTTGAAAAAAAAAAGTTTACAGAAATATGTTACTGGTAACATTTTTAGAAGTTTTAATCAATTAATTAATTTAGTATAAAGCATAATCAAAATTATTTTTAAAAACATAAACTGCTTTATCATATTTTACTATAAAAAATTGTACTTTAATGATTAAATACTTATTTGAATATATGTTGATAAATTAATATGAATATGGAGGCAGAATATCAGACTTTCATACATTTAAATAAGATAACATTCATTTTTAAAACACATATATATAATAAATAAGCATTATTTTTATTTTAAAACAAAATTAAGTGATAAATTTTTAAAATGATTAAACCTTAAATATTAAAAATGAAGGAATTTATTTTATTATTAATTGAATTAACAAATTTAAAATAAAAAAAAAATAAGAATAATAAAAACTACTAAACTACAACAAAAATGAATAATTTGATGCAAAAGCTAATTTTTAGATTTGAAAAAATGTTATATTTTATCTAATTAACCAGATTTAAGATTTATATGAAATCCAAGATATTTTTACCATTTTTTTTATCTTAAAAATATTAACAATATATTTATAACTATGTTTTTTATTTAATTACCATTTTAACTCAATATCAATTTTTTTTACGATAATTAATTATTTTAAACCTTCGAAAGCTTGGCATATACATACTCCAGATATATATTAGATCTTCAAAGTTTTTTATTATTTTATTATTATAAACCATTTATGATTCCCTAATTGATATCAAAAATTTAGTGAAGTACAAGCATGTTTATTTTTTTTATTTATAATTGCAGTGATATTTGAATAAAGATTGAAAAAAATTGTAGATTTATAGTAGAAATCGTGGATATCGAAGATTATTTTATAGAAACAAATGATAAAAGTTATGATTCCTAGAGTGAATTTAGTAAATTAGGTGTTGAATTAATAATAATTTCAGGCAGAAAATATATCTTTAAATTTTTTTTAACTCATCAAGTAGTAAAAGAAAGAGACATTTCTTAATTTATTTTAGATTCAAAAGAAATTTTTAATATAGATTCTTGAAATTTCTTTATTTATTACAGATTTAACATTGTAATTCATCAGTTATTAAATTTCACTTTTTCCTATTTATTAATTTATTTTTTCCAGAATTATTCTATTTTTTAATTTCTTGATAAATTAAAGAAAATAAATGAATTTTTTTGGTTGTTAAATAATTATTTTATGCAATCCTCAATCTCTTATTTACTATTTTAAAAATATTACATTTAATTTAGTAAATATTTCCTTTAATATTTCAGAAATTTACTTAATTTTCTTGTAATAATTTATGTAAAATTACATTTTTATTTCATTATTCACAATCCCATTAATTAGATTTTATTTATTAAATGAGCAATCTATTTGACTTTAAGTAATTAATTATTTTTTCAATTTAAATTTTGATTAAATCTGAAAAAAAATTAATTTTTATTAGATTTAATCATATCCTATAAAAAATGATTATTCAAAATCACATGAAGTGCCAAAATCAAGTGATCTAATTAAATAGTTTTTTATTCTAAGCATTTTTTAAGTAATATTAACTTTAAAATAAAATAAGATATTCAAAATTTTTACTTAAAACAATCAAAATAAATTTACTCATTCTACAAAATTAGCTTCAAAATACTTTACATTTATGACTAATAATACTGTCAGCCTTCCATAAACAGATAATTAAGTCACTCTTGAAGAAAAGAAAATTAAAAGAGGTGTCGACATTACTTGGAAAAATGTCACATACACAGCTCATACTAAAAAGTATCATCGTGAGATTCTCAAAGGGTTGTCAGGTATTTGTAAGTAAGGGGAAATGACTGCGATTATGGGCAGTTCAGGAGCAGGAAAAACTACTTTGCTTAATATCTTATGTTGCAGAGCTGAGAATACAAATGAAGTTAAATTGTCAGGAGAAATTACTGCAAATGGACAATCATTTGATGCTCGCTCATTCTCTAATTTCGCTGCCTATGTAATGCAAGAAGATTTAATTATGGAAACAATGACTGTTTTAGAAGCACTTTAGTTTGCTGCAAATTTAAAAATGAAAGGTAGTAATGAAGAAAAGTAAGCTAAAGTAAAAGAAGTACTCAAAATCATGCGCTTAGAAAAATGCTAGCATACATTAATTGGTGGTTAAAAAATAAAAGGTGTGACTAAAGGTGAAAAGAAACGTACTTCAATAGCTTTTGAGTTGGTTAGTGATCCAGATGTTATCTTCCTAGATGAACCAACTAGTGGTCTAGATTCTTTCACTGCTTATAATGTCGTGGATGTTTTGCAATAATATGCTAAAGAGTAAAACAAAACTATTATTTGTACAATTCATCAACCTTCTTCTGAAATTTTTTAAAAATTTGACCGTTTGATACTATTGGTTGATGGTAAATTCATTTACTAAGGACCTAGAAGTAAAGTTATTAAACACTTTGGATCATTTGGATTCCAATGTCCACAATTGAGTAACCCAGCTGATTACTTCATGAGTATTATGCATGCTGAATCAGAAGAAAACAGAAATAATTATAAAACTTATTTTGAACATTTTGATACAGATTTAAGACCATAAATAGACTAAGAAATCGCTTAGCATGGTACTGAAATTATTGCTCATAAATCATCATAAGCTCCTTTTATGACTGAACTTAAAATCCTCATTGATCGTAATTTAAAAAATATGAAAAGAAATCCTATGGAACTCAAGGCAAAGATAATGCAATCATTGATTTTAGGTATTTTTGTAGGAATAGTATATCTTAATCTCCCTGATCCTGCTAATCATGTAGATGATTAACGTGCTGTTATGGATTACAATGGTGCCATATTTTTTTTGATAATTAACACAAACATGAACACTTTATTCCCAATCGTTCTTTCTTTCCCTCTTGAAAAAGCTGTGTTCTTGAAAGAGGAAAATGCAAAGTTATATTCTATAGGGGCTTATCTTTTGGCAAAATCTATTGTAGAAAGTATTTTATCTTTTATTTGCCCAGTAATATTTATCGCTATTAGTTACTACATGATAGGGTTAAACGCAAACTTTGGACGCTTTTGCTTCTTCATTTTGGTTAATATTCTAAGTAGCTTTGTAGGATAATCTTAAGGGATGTTTTTTGGTTCCTTATTTAAAGATGCCCATACTGCAATTGGTGTTACTCCTATGATGGTTCTGCCATTTATGCTGTTTGGAGGTTTCTATAAAAATGTAGATGACATGCCTGATTGGAATGCTTGGATACAATGGTTATCTCCCTACAGATATGCTTTCGAAGCATCAGTACGTAGCAATTATGTTGGTACACCATTCACAATTGATGTTGTAGGTTAAACGAACTTAAATTTAGGAAAATGGATGTGCATGCTATTACTCTTGATTTTATTTTTAGCATACTTAATATTAACTTACTTGTTATTAAAATTCAAAAAATAACGTTTATAATGAATCAGATTTAATATGAATCAAATAATATTAGCAATAGTGAAAATATTTTACTATATATTAAAAGTATATACAACTATCTATTACTTTATAATTTTTAAACTAATAATTATAAAGGTTCAAGCTCACTCTAAATTATTTTTACATTCTACAAGTATAAATAAAAATTTTAATTTACTATGTTTATTTTGATATTTTTAGTATTTATTAAATATGTATTTCTTTTTAGTTTGTTTTTACTGATAAGCTAATCTATCAAATAAAATCAAAATAATTTTTCCATCTTTAGTTATTTTAGATTTTATTGGTTGAGTTTATTTTTTATTTGTTATAAAAGAAAATAATTTAAATTATTTATTCGATATATTTTACATATCCATTGATACATGATTAAATAATATAATATAATGAATTTTACCTTATAATTTGCTATCCACAAAAAATATTAGAAGCTTTCAGAAATTCAGAAATCATATTTGTAATACAATCTGATGAGCAAGCAATTGAGAACTTGCAGTAATTAAATTTTAAAAGTTTAAAAAAGTATTATTGCTATAAACTCTCAATTCAAGGAGTAATTTTTGATAAAATACTAATGTTTTGGAGTTTTTTAAATATATCTTATTAAAGATGAAGCATTGAAATTATTTGATTTATTTTAACTTGATCAATAAAAAATAAAATTTATATTTATTTATCAATAAATTATTTTTTTTATCCAAATTTTAATCAAAATTTTATAAATTAGTTATTTTGAATTTAAAACGCTGTCAATTATTTTTTCTATTTATTATCTTTTATCAATTTAAGTGATGCAAAATTTTAAAATTGAAATATTTGAAAATTAATTAAAAATTTGGTGATTTGAAAAAGTTAACAATTTTTTATCATTCTAAATGAATAACTAAAATAATATGAATTTGATGAAATTATAATCTAATGATAATAAAAATAAATATTAAATATTTTTAACCTCTTAATTTTTATATGAATCAAAATAGCTTTTGCTTAATTTGAGGTTGCAAAAAAAAAATGAAAAAATATAATATTGGCTTACCTTATAAGTCAGAAAGTGAATCTTATTGAGGGGATATGGTATTCAGCTTTCTTTTTTTGTAAAAAATTCAAGAGTGTTATCTTTATTTTCATTATTTTTCTTACAAATTAATGCATCTTTGATCTACAATCAAATAAATATTGTTCTAATAAATTTTATTATAAATTCTTTTTTATTATTAGAATAAGATAATAGCATTACTTATCTATTATTTAATATCCCTATAGACTCTCTCATTTATTAAATCACAGATTGTAATTTTGAAGCACTTTTTCCCAAACTTTATTACCAACATTTTTCATTATTATTAACGAAAATTAATCAATTTAGTTAAAAAAGATTATCATATGAAAGTATCAGTCAGAGTTTTATATTTTTAAAAAAATATTTTTTGATTAATTTAAATTATTTTTAAGAATTATATTTGAAAATAAGATATGTTTAGTTAATTTAATTCAGAGAAATGTAATCTTTAGATTTAATTAAATTTTTATATTTTGTTAATTATCTTATTAATTTCTGATAAAAACAAGTAATATAAAATAAAATTCACGACTATGATTATAAATTAATTTATCTTATTTTAGATTGTTGTCAGACCTACAATAAAAAGTTTTGTATTTCAGATAAATTATTTTGTTATTATTAAAATAGATTTTATCTCATTTACTTAAAATAAAAATTATTATTATTCTAGAAAATATTTAAATCTATAATTACATTTTAAGTATTACCCTTAACAAATTCTATATGTCTTATTGAAATGATTTTATTGCTTAGTGATATGAGTAATGTAAATAAATATGCATATAATTTGAGAAAATAATTATTTTTAGATATTTCTATGAGTCTTCAGTAAATAATTCTATTTACTATTTATGATTAAATTTTCAATTAATAATTTCTAATAATAACCATTTATGATTAGAATTCACCGTATGATATAGCAAAAGATTATTCAAAATTATATTTAATGCCAAATTTAAGAAAATACTTTAATATTTCTAATCATTACTTGTCTAAATAAAATATCATATTTACATTTTTTTATTCATCTTTAATTTTTAATTAACTAGACAGACACATTTATTTTCATAAAAAATCCAAAAATAAATAAATAGGTTGAAATTATTGAATACAAACAATAAAATTTTGCCAAAAAATATTTTTTTTAATTTTTAATAAATCAGAAATAAAACTTTAGAAACAATAAAACCTTTCAAATACATATGAGAAGAATACAATATCTTATTGAAAATAAATATTTTATAGATTTAATTGTTAATTAAGGTACTTACTTGAAAAAGTAATTAGATAATCAATCATTTGGTTATTTTCAATATATTAACTATTTCTGATGATATTAAGTAAATATAAATTAAAATCAGGCTTTGAATTAAATTTCATTATTTCAATATAAATTAACTAAGAAATAAATAATTAATTATTTAATAAATCTAAATTTTTCACTAATTTTAGCTAAAATGCTCACTTACAAACAAAGAAAATATTCATTAATCAAAACTTTTTAATAATTCATTTTATTTCTACATTATTTTATTTGTTGATTGAAATTTTAAATAAATTTTAATTTAAAAAATTTAATGTAAAAATAAATTGAATAAAACAAATTACTCTTTTTGAAAAGCAAAAAATTATTATTTGAATTGATTTTTTATTTTTTGGATAAATTGTAAAGCAAATAAATGTAATAAATGAATAATTTAAGAAATAAAATTTTCTAAAATCTAATTAAATAAGTAAAGAATTTAACTTTTTTAATACATTTACTTCCAACGAAATTTCACCTTGATTTAATTTTTTCCAGCATAATTTTTATTATCTATATTTTGTAATTAAATATTTGATGAATTTAAATTTTGATAAATTCTATTAAAACAGCTACTTTTTATCAGTTTTAATTATATGATATAAAAAATGATTATTCAATAATGTATAGAGTGCCAAAATCAGCTATTTTAATTAAATGGCATTTCATTTTACCCTTTAAACAAATAATATTTATTTTAAAACAATAAATACAAACTATTACTATTTTCACTAAAAGTGTATTTAACTAGAAAATCATTACAGACTTATGACTAATAACGTTCTAACACTCCCTTAAACAGATAATTTATTCACTCTTGAAGAAAAGAAAATTAAAAAAGGTGTTGATATTACTTGGTAAAATGTCACATACACTGCTCATACAAAAAAATATCATCGTGAGATTCTAAAGGGACTGTCTGGTATTTGCAAATAAGGAGAAATGACTGCTATTATGGGTAGTTCAGGAGCAGGTAAAACCACATTACTTAACATTTTATGTTGCAGAGCTGAAAATACAGACGAAGTTAAATTAACTGGACAAATTACTGCAAATGGGCAACCTTTTGATGCTCGCTCATTCTCCAATTTCGCTGCTTATGTAATGCAAGAAGATCTCATAATGGAAACAATGACAGTTTTAGAGGCTCTTCTTTTTGCAGCTCACTTAAAAATGTCATGCTCAGAGTAAGTAAAGTAAGCAAAAGTTAAAGAAGTTCTTAAAATAATGCGTTTAGAAAAATGCTAACATACATTAATTGGTGGCGCAAATATAAAGGGGATAACTAAAGGTGAAAAGAAGCGTACTTCTATAGCTTTTGAGTTAGTTAGTGATCCAGATGTCATCTTCTTAGATGAGCCAACTAGTGGTTTAGATTCTTTCACAGCTTACAATGTTGTAGATGTTTTGCAACAGTATGCAAGAGAGGAAAACAAAACAATTATCTGTACAATTCATTAGCCTTCTTCTGAAATTTTTATAAAATTCGATCGTTTGATACTTTTGGTAGATGGTAAGTTCATTTACCAGGGACCTAGAGACAAAGTAATTAAACATTTTGGATCATTTGGGTTCCAATGTCCAAATTTAAGTAACCCTGCTGATTATTTCATGAGCATAATGCATGCTGAGTCAGAAGAAAACAGAAACAATTACAAAACTTATTTTGAGCAATTCGATATGAATTTAAAACCTATTATAGAGTAAGAAATAGGTCTTCGTGGTACTGAAAAAATTACTCATAAAGAATCACAAGCTAAATTTTTAAGCTAACTTTAAATTCTAATTGGAAGAAACATAAAGAATATGAAAAGAAGTCCTTTGGAACTTCGTGCTAAAATAATTCAAGCTATAATTTTAGGAGTTTTTATTGGGCTGGTATATCTAAATCTCCCTGACCCTTACTCTAATAGAGATGACTAACGTGCAGTTAACGACTACAACGGGGCAATATTTTTTTTAATCGTAAATTCTAATATGAGTACCCTTTTCCCTATAGTTCTTACCTTTCCCATGGAAAAAGCAGTTTTTTTGAAGGAAGAAAATGCAAAATTATATTCTGTGACTGCATATTTTATTGCAAAAACTCTTGTTGAAAGCGTTTTATCTTTAATATGCCCAATAATTTATATAGTCATAAGTTACTATATGGTAGGATTAAATGCCAATTTTGGACGTTTCTGTTTTTTCATTCTAGTCAATATTTTATGTAGCTTTATTGGGTAATCATAGGGTATGTTCTTTGGTTCCTTGTTCAAAGATGCTCATACAGCTACTAGTGTTACTCCTATGATGGTATTTCCATTTATGTTATTTGGTGGATTCTATAAAAATGTGAATGATATGCCAGATTGGAATGCATGGATTTAATGGCTTTCTTGCTACAGATATGCATTTGAAGCATCAGTACGCAGTAATTATGTTGACTCTCCTTTCAACATAGATGTTGTAGGGTAAACAAATTTTAATTTAGGGAAGTGGTTGTGCATGCTAATGCTTGTAGTCTTATTTTTGGGATTTTCAGGATTAACACTGTTACTACTAAAGTTTAAAAGATAGCGCTTATAATGAAGAGAAATAAAATTTAAATTTAAACGCATATTATAAAACAATTTAGCTAAAAATTAATGAATTTTTATACTTTTTGTATTGATTTTGATTTTATAACTTTTATAAAATTTACTAAATAATAGGTTAAAATTAAAGCTTACTAAAATTCATTATCACTAGTTGATTATTCTATTTAATTAAAAAATAGACATTAACTATTCATCTATTATCAAATCAATATTAATTTGCTTTGAATTTCATACAGTATTAAATAATTCATTCATACATACATACTGGTTTATTTTTTACCTTTCTATTTTAAAAGCAGCAATAATGGAATTAAATTTAAGAAAAACAAATTTATAAATTAAATAAAGCAGCAATTATTTTCATTTGCGATAAAACAGGGGAAACCTTCAACTTATATGGAAATTTCATTTGAATTTTTTTGAATAAATTGATATTAGTCTAATTTTTATAATTAAATGAATTTCAATTTTAATTTCATTTATTCCTTAAAAATTGAAAGTCTGAATATATTAAAAAGCTTAATAATACAGAATAAAATTTCTTTTAATGTTCTAAAAATATTCCAAAATTAATCCGTATTAAATTTATTTCGTAGAAATTAAATTGCATACATTTTATTTTGTATTTAAAATTTACTTTTTGAATGATCAAGAAAAGTTAGAGTTAAAAATTTAATAAAATTATATTAAATTTATAAATATGATGATTTTTATCTGAAATTTAATCGCTCATTTTAAATATTTTATTGTAAAAATAACTATTTATAATAAGAAATTCTATGATAAAATATAAAAGAAAATTAAGAATTCTTTCTAGAAATTAAAGTAAAAAAAAAATCTTAAACTTAATTTTTAATTAAGAATAATCAAAAAAAGTTCATTTAAATTAATGTTAATTAAATTGTGTTTGAATGGTTAAGGAATTGAATTTGGACTCATATTTTTCGTAACTAATCCAAGTAATTAGATTAATTTCTGCTCAATTTTGATGAAGTTTAACATTTTTAGAAAGAAAAGGCAGCATAATTTTTATTTATTTACTATGTTAAAAATCTAATCTAAAATAAAGTAAAAAAACAAGTTTTATTAAAAATACATCAAATAAAATGTTTTTATTGAATTTGTTTAATGAAATTAAAAAAAATAATTAATTTGTGTTGTTTAAATTAATTGTAATATTTTATAAATCTTGTATTGATTAATTATAAATATTTTCTTTTATTAAAAAATTATTTTTTAAGTAAATTCTAAGTAAATTTCTAAATTTTAATTTTTAAATAAGCACTGGTTAAAATAAATATAAAGACAGTTGCTCATTTAAAAAAGTAAATAATTTTGAAATTTTTCAATTTTTTTGTAATTTAAAGTTGTAAAAATTAAAAATTTGATAAATTCTGAAATTAAAAAAAAAAAAGAGTCATTTTAATTAGATTTTATCATATGATATACAGATTGATTATATAAAAATTTGTAAAAAAGTTTATTAAATATGTTATCAAAGGAAAATTTACATATTTAATTTTAACTAAAAAAAATATAAATAAATTATTTAAAATAGCTGTTTTAAATTATAAAATACGAAATGAGTCATCCTCAAAGTTAAGTTGCTATTGATCATTAAACAAAAAATAAAGGAGTTGATATTACATGGAGAAATGTGAAATACACAGCTCACACTAAATAATATCATCGTGAAATTTTAAAAGGTTTATCAGGTATTTGTAAAGCAGGAGAAATGACTGCTATTATGGGTAGCTCTGGTGCTGGTAAGACAACTTTATTAAATATTCTTTGCTGTAGAGCTGGAAATACAAATGAAGTTAAGCTTTCTGGAGATATAACAGCTAATGGTTAGCCTTTTGATGCAAGATCCTTTTCTAATTTTGCAGCTTATGTAATGCAAGAAGATCTTATAATGGAAACTATGACAGTAAGAGAAGCTCTTTAATTTGCAGCAGATCTTAAAATGACTGGAAATTAATAAGAAAAAGATGCCAAAGTAAATGAAGTTCTTAAAATTATGCGTTTAGAAAAGTGTTAAAACTCATTAATTGGTGGTTTAACAGTTAAAGGTATTACTAAGGGTGAAAAGAAGCGTACTTCAATCGCTTTCGAGTTGGTGAGTGATCCTGATGTTATCTTCTTAGATGAACCTACTAGTGGTTTGGATTCTTTCACTGCATACAATGTTGTTGATGTTTTAGAATAATATGCAAAATAATAAAATAAAACTATCATCTGCACTATCCATTAGCCTTCATCTGAAATATTTATGAAATTCGATCGTTTGATTCTTTTGGTTGATGGTAAATTCATTTACCAAGGCCCTAGAAGCAAGGTAATACAGCATTTTGGCTCTTTTGGCTTTTAATGCCCTCAATTAAGTAACCCAGCAGATTATTTCATGAGTATAATGCATGCAGAATCTCAAGAAAACAGAGATAACTATAAAACTTATTTTGAACACTTTGATTAAGATTTATATCCATTGATTGATGAAGAGATAAAATTACACAACACAGATTTAATAGTCCATAAATCAGCATAAGCTTAATATTTTTCATAGCTTAAACATTTAACTGTACGTTCATTCTTAAATTTGAAGAGAAATCCTCTTCTTTCTCGTTCCAGATTTATTTAGGCTATTGTATTAGGTCTATTCACTGGTATAGTTTACTCAAGTCTTCCTGACCCAGAAACTCACGCAGACGATTAGCGTGCAGTTAATGACTACAATGGTGCACTTTTCTTCTTAGCCATGGTTATGCACATGAACTCAATGTTACCTGTCGTTTTAACAATTCCAAGTGAAAGACCTGTCTTTTTAAAAGAAGAAAACGCCAAAATGTATGCAGTTTCTGCTTATTTCTTTTCTAAATTAATAGTTGAAAGTATTATGGTTGTATTATTACCACTAATATTTGGCAGTATTTGCTACTACATGATTGGCTTAAATAAGGGTTTTGATCATTTTTGTTTCTTTATTCTAGTAAGTATCATATAAAGCTTTGTTGGTAATGCTTAAGGCATGTTTTGTGGTTCTCTCTTCAGAGATGCAAATACAGCAATAAATATAACTCCTATGATGATTATGCCATTTATGTTATTTGGTGGTTTTTATAAAAATGCAGATGATATGCCAGCTTGGAACAGATGGATTTAATGGCTTTCCAATTACAGATATACATTTGAAGCTTATGCTCGTAATAATTATGAAGGTAGTCCATTTACAATTGACCCAGTTGAACAACTTGGCTTAAATGTAGGAAAATGGAATTGTGTATTAATCTTATTCTGCTTATTTATAGGATTTTAAACACTTGCTCTATTACTTCTTAAATTCAAAAAACAAAGTATGTAATGAAAAAATAACAAATAAAAGCTAAAATAATTATAAAAAAAATAATAAATAAAATAACTAACTATTAATCAATCAATTATACAATAAACCAATATTTTTTGTAATTTATTACTGCCTTTCACTAGTATATTAAATATATTTGTTTGCCTTAATATTATTCAATTCTTATTATGTTAAATCTGCTTTTTAGAATAATTAAGTTTATTTTATCTAAATTTTATATTAATTTTTAGCTAATTACTAAAATTCAAAAGCTACATTCTACTATATTATTTTATTTGTTAATATTTTAACCTTGCTTGGTTTCTTAAAATATTTCTAACTTAATTGGAAACCAAATGCTAAACAGCTAAATCTTAAGAATTCAAATTGTATTCAGTTCTTGTGGGAATTTTTATGAAGTCATTATATAAAAACAAACCATGATCTACTTCATCTAAAGGGGTCAAATTAATAATGATCTTCATATTTCCTTCTTCTTGAGGACAAGCTATTGTAGACTATCTCTACGTTACAAACATTACCTAAAACAACCTTAACAAACTTATAAAATATCTATCTAATTATAACTTTTAAAATATTTAAAAATTAAAATTAAATTTAAATGATAATTAATTTGTTAATATTATAAAATCAAAACACATTCTTTGAGTTCTACTATTTTCATTATAAGACTTGCTATATAATCATTTCCATATTGAATAAAAATTAATTTTATAATTTTCTTAAAAATGTGTATCACTAAATGTATTTATTTGCTTGTTTAAAAATATTAGCAAAATTTTTATTACAAAACTTTTTTTGTTTTAAAAAAGAATAAATTTATAAAAAATTTTTGATAGTTCATTTTGATTTCTTTGTTTGGTAATAAATATGAATGAAAAAATATATATTAGAGTTTATTTATAAAATATAAATCTTAACATATCTAATTTAGCTTAAATTAGAATATTATATAAAATTAAGGAAACACTTGGACTTATTTTAAGAGTGATTTAGAATATTATCGATGAGAAATATATATAACTAAAGTTAAAATGGCGTGATACGCATTGGACGTGTATAAAATGAGATATAGACAAATAAATTCATCAAAACTAAAATTTTGCTTTCTAATAAAAGGGTTTATTATGTTTTAGTTCTAATTAAGAAAATCAAATAGGCTTTTAATGTTTGTTATGAAATTAATTATTCCTATCAAAATTTACTTTTGCTAGTTACTTGAAATTAAATAATTAATAGAAAACTGATAGAAAAATAAATTAAAGTAAAGCGAATATATACTTTTATCTTAAATTCTGAGGAATTTAATAAAATCAATTACTGACTTCAATTGTGAAAAGTTACAAGCAATATAAAATTTAACATTTTAATACTAAGAATAGCTTTTTCCATTTTAATTTTATAGTAGAAGATTTTTTTATTTCATAGCTAACTTTTATGTACAATTTCAAGCCTTAAAGCTGATTTTTCGAATAAAATTTGTCAGTTTCTTCATTTTTCTAAACTTAAAAAGAAAAACTCTTTAAGTCATATTTTAAATACAGTGAAAAATTTACAATAAACAAATATAAATGTTTAAAATAGATAATTATTTATTTTTGCTAAGATAGCTAGTATTTTATTAATATAAATTTTTTTTTTACACTCAAACTAACTAAAAATGGTTTGTTGAATGGAAATAAAAGTGTAAAATTAAAAAATAAAATATTTATTATATTTAGTATACTATAAATTTGATATCTATTTCAACCTTTTATAAAGTAATTGCATAAGATAGTCTCTAAATAGTAACTACTTATCAAATTGGAGTTAGAAATACATTATCTGATTCATTTACTCTAAATATTACCTTCCAGATGAAACTAATTAAAATTAATTGGCTATTAATTTTTTTCTAGGCTAAGTTTTAAAAGTTGTAATTGAAAGTTGATTTTAATTGTAATTAAAATTAATATTACTGCATTGTAAATATTTAAGTAATATTATTATTCAAATTAAAGTAACTCAAATTATGCTAAAACTAGAAAGCTTTCACCAGATTTAATCATAGCATGAATGAACTCCTATTTGAAATTTTATTTTAAATGCTTTTCGTCTCATCAAATAATAAAATCAATTAAAAAATTTAATATCTACTAAAAACCAAAAATATAAATAAATAAATCATTTCTGAATAGCAAATCTTCAAGATAGCATTCAAAAAAATGAATAAACAAAACTAAGAAATTGTAATTGAAATTCCAAGCAACCAAGATGTTGCAATTGAAATTCCAGATAACCATGAAATATTTATTGGTGTTCCTAATAATCATGAAACAGGTATAGAAATGCCTAACACATAAACTGCTTTTGAGAATCAAGTTAGCTAGAGAAATCCTAATACTAAAGGTGTTGATATTGTTTGGAGGAACGTTAACTACACTGCTCATACTAAAAAGTATCACAGAGAAATTTTAAAGGACTTGTCAGGTATTTGTAAAGCAGGAGAAATGACTGCAATTATGGGAAGTTCTGGTGCTGGTAAGACTACTTTACTTAATATTTTGTGCTGCAGAGCTACAAATACTAAAGAAGTTCAGTTATCTGGTTAAATTGAAGCTAACGGATAACCTTTTGATGCCATGACATTCTCTAATTTTGCTGCCTATGTTATGCAAGAAGATCTTATAATGGAAACAATGACCGTAAGAGAAGCTCTTCAATTTGCTGCAAACTTAAAACTGAAAATGGCACAATAATAAAAAGATGAGAGAGTTAATGAAGTAATTAAGACCATGCGTCTTGAAAAATGCTAAAATTCTTTTATAGGAGGAGCTACTTTGAAGGGTATCACTAAGGGAGAAAAAAAGCGTACATCAATAGCTTTTGAATTGGTTAGTGATCCTGATGTAATATTTCTTGATGAACCTACAAGTGGTCTCGACTCTTTAACAGCCTATAATGTTGTCGATGTTTTATAGCACTACGCAAAGCTGAAAAATAAAACAATTATTTGTACTATCCATCAACCTTCTTCAGAAATTTTCATGAAATTCGACCGTTTAATTCTATTAGTTGAGGGTAAATTTATTTATTAAGGACCTAAAGAAAGAGTAATTCAATACTTTGCCTCTTTTGGTTTTCAATGTCCTTAACTTAGTAATCCAGCTGATTATTTCATGAGCATCATGCATGGTGAATCATAAAAAAATAAAAATAACTATAAAACTTACTATGAGCATTTTGATAATGAATTGATGCCTCTCATTAATTAAGAAATTGAATAGCATAGAACAGATTTAATTGTTAATAAATCTGCTCAAGCTCCTTATTTTTCACAACTTAAAATTCTAACTACCCGTTCATTCTTAAATTAACACAGAAATCCCTTACTCTTACGTTCTAGAATAATTCAATCAATCGTACTAGGACTATTCACTGGTATTGTATATTCAACATTACCTGACCCTGCAACTCATGCAACCGATTAACGTGCCGTTAATGATTTTTGCGGTTTGCTTTTCTTCTTGTGTATGGTTATGCATATGAACTCTACACTTCCTATTGTATTAACTATCCCAAATGAAAGACCTGTCTTTTTAAAAGAAGAAAACTCAAAATTATATGCCGTTTCGCCTTATTTCTTCTCTAAACTTATTGTAGAAAGCTCAATGGTTATCTTATTGCCTATTATTTTTACAAGCATCTGCTATTATATGACTGACTTAACTAAGGGATTTGATAATTTCTGCTTTTTCGTATTAGCTAGTATACTCCAAAGTTTTGTAGGAAATGCTCATGGTATGTTCTGCGGCTCCTTATTTAGAGATCCAATGACCGCTATAGATATAACCCCATTGATGATCATGCCATTTATGCTTTTTGGTGGTTTCTTTAAAAACTAAAATGATATGCCTGCCTGGAATAGATGGATTACATGGCTATCTAATTACAGATATACTTTTGAGGCCTATGCTCGTAACAATTTTGAAGGAAGTGCTTTTAAAATCAATCCTGTTGAATAACTCGGACTTGATGTTGGTAAATGGAACTGCATTTACATACTTTTTGGAATTTTTATTATCTTACAAATCTGCGCTCTCCTTCTTATTAAATTCAAAAAGTAGAGTTTATAATGAATGAAAAATAAATTTAAAATATCTTTAATTATTTAAAACAATCCTATACAAAAACCTATAATAAATTAATATCAATTTAATTTTAATCAATTAAAAATACTAAAAAGAGCTTAATTTTATTTATTTTATATAAATGTATTTAACTTAACCAAATTTTATTATTAAAACTATAAAATCAATTTCAGTTTCTAAATTTATTTGATAAAACTAACAAATTATCCTAATTTCTCAATAATTTAATTTTAATAATTATCAAAAAAATTTTTTAAATAAAAAATAAATTCATGTTAAAAGCTTTATCTAAAAGCAATTTTTGGATAAAATTAACTGCAATTAAATAAGACTGATACTTTTACATTCATAAATAATTAATGAGTTAATTGTTTTATACCCTTGAAATTAAATTAATATAAAAATTCTAAAACTATTTTTATCAAATATTAATATAAATTGATCTTTGTATTTTGATTTTATAAGAATCAGCTATTAAGTAACTAATTTGTTAAGAGAACTGAATTTTAAAATTTTAGAAAATGAAAATTACTCCTAATTTAGTTAATAATTTAATATTAAGTTTCTGCAAAGTTTTATCCATATTTATAGCTGAAAATTTGATAACTTTTATGATTTTTGATTTGCAAAAAAAGATAATAAACAAAAAGCTTTATTGATAATTGTTTTTTCATTTAATTTTTTTGTTTTAAAGATTATTAGCCAATACTAAATTAAAAGAAATTTCAAATCAAATAAAATCATGTTAAATAAAAAAAATAATATTTTTATTGTACCTAAATTATCTTCAGATCTGATGTGAATGCTGTAAGATGTCGCATAGCATAGATTCATGCATTTAATTAATTCAAACTATTTTTTACACTTATTTGAGCATAAATTGAATATAACCACTTAAATATAGATCCATTCTTATAAACTTATTAAATATATTTAAATGAATATTTTGAAAATATTTTTATATTTTATTTATAATTATTATAAATTATCTTTGCTTTTTTAAACAAATTAAAAATAAAATATTGTCTTTTAAATTAGTTTCAGTTAAAGTAAAAATATAAATAAAAAATTTTATTTGATAACTTAATCAAATATTTAAAATCATATTAAATGCTATATTAAACATTAAAAATAAATAAGTAAAATTTAATACAGCCTTTAAATTTTTATGCACTTGAAGCTAATTTATAATTTCAAAGATCTTAATTTTCATATTAAATTAAAATAAAATAGACACATTCAAAATTAATATTACATTTAGAAATGTGATAGATGATACTTATATAATTAATTAAGAATAAATTGTATTTTTTATCATTTTTGTTCGTATAGTATGTATGCAATATTCTTAAACAAAAAATAATATAAGCTCAATTGATTAATATTAAAATATTTTCTATATACTGTAATTCCTCATTAATTAAGGCCACTCACCCCCCAAAGTTTTTTTGAAAAAAAATGGCCAAAAATCAACAGAAATAAATTAATAATTTTACATTTTAAGGATTATGTTCAAAGAATTTATGGTCAATATTATTTTTGTTGGTAAAATATAAGCCAAATGTTTTCATGTTGATAGTTTCTCATTTCAATAATATTTTCAGTCTAAACATTTTGTATAAGTGAAATTTAAAATAGATATTAATTATTCTATTTTATTTTATAAATTATTATATTTATTCGCGAATTTATTTAGCTTCTTTATTTATTTAATTTTAATAAAAAAAATGTATTTCTTAATTTATTTATTGTAAAAATACGAATCAAAATTAATAAATTTTCTTTTTACTAGCTGCGAATTACAACATTATTTTGAATGGTTACTTAAAATTAATGTAATTTTAATTATTTAATTAAAATAACCTTTTCAAAATGAATTAGATTCAATAGTTTCATTCATTTTAACAAAATCTAAACATTTTTCCTGCTATAAAGGATAATAACATTTATTATCATGTCTAGTTTTATAAACCTACTATAAAATCAAATATATTTGAATTTAATTTTCACATTTAAAGATCAAGAAAACCAGTATTAGATTTGCTTCTTTGTTGATTTTTAGCTCTTTAAATCTTAATAAATAAAATTTAAAATGAATGCTCTATTAATTTATTCCATACATAGTTCATTATATCACTATTTTTTAAAATAGAATATATTTTATAATTACAAACTTTAAAATAAAAATAATAATTTAATTTGCCTATCATTAATAAAATAAGAAATTACATAGTCAATTTGTTCTATTTCTATGGTATATATATAAATTAAATTGTTATCATTAAATAGAACATTTGAAGAAAAAAAATAAAATTTGATAATATAATAAATCAAATTATTGGCTTTTTGTTTAATTTCACACTGAATGAATTTACCCAACTTTTCATTTTTTTCTCAAATTTGCATTGAAGATTTAGTAATAATTAAATGTAAAAATTTTTAATTTGGTAAAATCTGAAAGTATAAATAATTTTGTTAGAATTTATCAATACGATATAAGCAAAGATTATTCGGTTTTTCATTCAAAAAGTCAACTTCATAAAAATGATAAAAGCTCAGAGAAAAGGTCCTTCAAAAAATATAGTTATTTAAAAACAAATAAAAATTTTTATATCTAAAAAACATATTTCTCATCTTTCATATTATAGAATACTTATAATAGATAAATCTATCATAAAATATAAGAAATAATGAGTGATAAAGTTTAATCTGCTTCATAATCTAATAATTAACTTAGCTTTAAAAAAGAAACAGAAAAAAGAGGTGTTGATATTACATGGAAAAATGTTACATACACAGCTCATACTAAAAAGTATCATCGTGAAATTCTCAAAGGATTATCAGGTATTTGTAAGTAAGGTGAAATGACTGCAATTATGGGCAGTTCGGGAGCAGGTAAAACTACATTATTAAATATATTATGTTGCAGAGCTGAAAATACAAATGAAGTTAAGCTCACTGGAGAAATTACTGCTAATGGACAACCTTTTAATGCTCGTTCATTCTCTAATTTCGCTGCTTATGTTATGTAAGAAGATTTAATTATGGAAACAATGACTGTTTTAGAAGCTCTTTAATTTGCAGCTCATTTAAAAATGAAAGGTTCCGAAGAAGAAAAGTAAGCTAAAGTTAAAGAAGTACTTAAAATCATGCGCTTAGAAAAATGCTAGCATACATTAATTGGTGGCTAAAAAATTAAAGGTGTAACAAAGGGTGAAAAGAAACGTACTTCAATTGCTTTTGAATTAGTGAGCGATCCTGATGTAATATTTTTAGATGAACCTACTAGTGGTTTAGATTCTTTCACTGCATATAACGTTGTTGATGTTTTATAACAATATGCTAGGGAGTAAAATAAAACAATCATTTGCACTATCCATTAGCCTTCTTCTGAAATTTTTATGAAATTTGATCGTCTGATCCTTTTGGTTGACGGTAAATTTATTTATCAAGGTCCTAGAAGTTAAGTAATTAAACATTTTTCATCTTTTGGATTCTAGTGTCCTCATTTAAGCAATCCTGCTGATTATTTCATGAGTATAATGCATGCAGAATCAGAAAAAAATCGTTAAAACTTTAAAACTTACTATGAGCATTTCGATTTAGATTTGAAGCCATCAATTGATTAAGAAATAGAACAACACGAAACAAGAGTTATTACTCATAAATCTTCATAAGCTCCCTTCCTAAGCGAGCTAAAAATTTTGATAAATCGTAATTTTAATAACGTAAAAAGAAGTCCTATGGAACTTCGTGCAAGATTAATTTAATCATTAATCCTAGGTATCTTTACAGGTTTAGTTTATCTTAATCTTCCAGATCCTGAAACTCACAAAGATGATTAACGTGCAGTAATGGACTACAACGGTGCAATCTTTTTCTTAATACAAAATGCCCATATGAATACCCTATTTTCTATAGTTCTTTCTTTACCTATGGAGAAAGCAGTATTCTTAAAGGAGGAAAATTCTAAACTATATTCAGTAGAAGCTTACTTTTTAGCTAAATTGATAGTAGAAAGTGCTTTATCTTTAATTTGTCCTATAATATTTATTGCAATAAGTTATTATATGATTGGACTAAATGCTAATTTTGGATGCTTCTGCTTTTTTTTGCTTGTTGGTATATTTAGTAGTTTTGTAGGTCAATCTTAAGGAATGTTTTTCGGTTCATTATTTAAAGATGCTTAAACAGCTGTAAATGTAACACCTATGATGATTCTTCCTTTCATGCTATTTGGTGGTTTCTACAAAAATGTTGCTGATATGCCTGATTGGAACGCATGGATTCAATGGATTTCTTGCTATAGATATGCTTTTGAAGCTACAGTCCGCAGTAATTACGCAGGTTCTCCATTTACTATTGATGTAATTGGCTAAACTAATTTAGATCTAGGTAAATGGACTTCTGTAATAATGCTTGTGGTTTTGTTTGTGGTATTTTCAATATTATCACTTCTCCTACTTAAGTTTAAAAAATAACGTTTATAATGAAAAATAAACATAAATATTGATTATTCAATAAAATAATAATAAATTGTTTTGTTTACTTCTATAAAAATATGTAGTTATGAATTAAATACTATTTTAAATAATAAAAACTGTTTAAAAAAATAATTCCTTTAATAATTAAATACTTTAGATAGATTTCGAATCAGATAAAAGTAAGTAATATTGTTGATTTAATTTAAAATATCATTTTGATTTTTATTAGAGTTTTTAAAAAATTCTTAAATCTCGCTCGCACTATCAAAAATTAATTATTTCATTTATTTATACCAAAAAAGTTATCTTAATAATATATATTATAATAATTATTATTATATTGTTAAAACACACAACATAAAGCTATGCAAACATAAAACACAGTTAGAATTAAGTTTTTATTTATTTCTTAATAATATATAAATACAGTAATATATATTTTATTTAAGTTACAGTCTGTAAAATGAAATTTGAGCCTTTGAATTTAAAAATATTTTTAATATAAAAAATTTTATTTGATGATTTTTAACAAAACATTAATTTTTTTAATTTTATATGGTAAAAAAATTTATTTTCATTATATATTTAATTATAGTTTTATATTAGTTTTAAATGTGATTGAAAGTGTAATTTTATTTGATGATTTGATTTCCATCTTTTCATATAAATAATTACAAAATACTAAATAAATTAGAATATTTTATTAAATAAAAATTAATACTTTTATTATCTGAGATTTATTTAATATTTTTGCTCATATTGCTTTCTGAATTAAAATTTTTTTTGTTTTTTTATGCTTTTTAAAAGATATTTTCATTTTTGATAGTATGGAAAATCATTCGTCGTCAATGATGTTATGTTTTTAATTGCTTTTTTATTTGAGCAGTAATTAAATTTTTGTAAGAGCGAGATGTAATTATTAATACTGATGATTCATTTTTATGTCTGACGTATTTTAATAGTTCAAAAAGACTAGATAAAAAATAAATGCAATTTTATTGAATTCATATAAATTTTATCTTTTATTTTATATAAAGCTTATTAAAAATTTAAGTATTTTAAATAAGGTATTTGCATTTTAAGAAGAAAAACAAATAAAATTCTTGTACAAATTTAAGTATTTTAAAAATTTATCTTAAAATAATATGAATCTATAACGTTTTTTTTATTCCATTAAAAGAAATGTTAATCATAACTGATTACACTGGTTTAAAATTTCAATAAAATTTTTATAGATTTTTTATTTACAAATAAACATGTTTCTTTAAAAATTACTTCACTCTATTTGGTCAATAAAATTATTCTAAGCAAGATATTACAAAAAATAATAAAATTAAAGGCTTTAGAATTAGCATTAGATATTTAAGAACTAACTTTAAAAGATATTTTTACTTTAAATATGAGGTTTACTTGTTAGTTGATGAATGTTAACACTGATTAAATTTTGATATGTTTGATTAAAACTATCACCAATCAAAATAGTATCAAAAAAATTAATATTTTTAAGAAAAAGTTAAATACAAATAAAGTTACTTAAGATTATTACTTCAAATTAATTTTTTTTAATTTTTCCAAAGAACGCCTGAATTTTCATATTATTTTTATTTTTTTGATAAATTAACCAAGTAAAATCATAATAAACTTATAAATAGAATATTTCACAAATTAAAATACCAACGTATTTAAGTTATTTAAATTTTAATACTAAAATAAAATAATTAACATCTTTAATTGTGATTAAATAAAAAATATTATTTGATTTTCCAGATTTTTTTGATTGATTTGATTAAACATTTAGTGCTAATGCTAGAATCAGAATTTTCCTATTAATATTAAATGTTAATTAAATTTAGGAATAGCTGGTAATAGCGACCTCGTATTTTACTATTAAATTTTTGTTAGAGTGTAAAAAATTATTCAAGATCATTATTTATTTTTATTAGTGAGAATCATTAATTGTTAATAGGTTAAATACACTTCCATTTTTAAAAATAATGCTTATTTACAAAATGATTTGACACAGAATTCAATGACGATTTTATATAAAATACATTCTGTTAAATTTTGAGATTAAAATTTATTATTATGTTTGCTTACTTAGACTTTAATTTTATTTAAAAAAATTGATTAGAGTTTGAATGAACTATTTTTATTCATTAAGTTTTCTATTTTAAAATATAAATTAAAGATTGTAATTTGATTATCTTTTCAATTGTAAAGCAAATCAAGCCAGTTAAATTTTTTAAATTTAAGTAATTTAGTTTTGTAATTTTTTAATTTATTGATTAGTTAAGCTTGCATATTCATTCAAATGTTAGGAAACTTCATATTAATTTGTTTGCTATCTATTTATTATACATAGTAGATCTATTGCAATCTTTTAAATACTCAGAAATATTTTGTAAGAATTTTTTTATAAATTAATTTAACAATAAAAAATATATTAAAAAAATTTTTTCATTCTACTAAAATGAGCAATTCCAGCGTTTAAAAAGATATCAATAAAGTTATCCCTTACAATCCTTCAACAAAAAGCGGAGTCGATATTATTTGGAGAGATGTCAAGTACACTGCCCACACTAAAAAGTATCATCGTGAAATTTTAAAAGGTTTATCTGGCATTTGTAAATCTGGTGAAATGACTGCTATTATGGGAAGCTCTGGTGCAGGTAAAACTACTTTGCTCAATATTCTCTGTTGCAGAGCTGATAACTCAGATGAAGTTAAATTATCTGGAGAAATTACAGCAAATGGACAATCTTTCGATGCTAGATCTTTTTCTAACTTTGCTGCTTATGTTATGCAAGAAGATCTCATCATGGAAACTATGACAGTTAGAGAAGCCCTTCAATTCGCTGCAAATCTTAAAATGACAGGAAATTAATAATAAAAGGATGAAAAAGTAAATGAAGTACTTAAAATTATGCGCTTAGAAAAATGTTAAAACTCTTTGATTGGAGGTATCACTTTCAAAGGTATCACAAAAGGTGAAAAAAAGCGTACATCTATTGCTTTTGAATTAGTCAGTGATCCCGATGTGATATTTTTGGATGAACCTACAAGTGGTTTAGATTCTTTTACTGCTTATAATGTTGTCGATGTTTTATAACAGTATGCTAGAGAATAAAACAAAACAATTATTTGCACCATCCATCAACCTTCATCAGAAATTTTTATGAAATTCGATCGCTTAATTCTTTTGGTTGATGGTAAATTTATCTATCAAGGGCCAAGAAGTAAAGTAATCCAACATTTTGCTTCATTTGGATTTTAATGTCCTTAGTTAAGTAATCCAGCTGATTATTTTATGAGCATTATGCACGCAGAATCTCAAGAAAATAGAAATAATTACTAAACCTATTTTGAGCATTTTGACAAAGACTTAAATCCTTTGATTGAATAAGAAATTTAATAGCATAGCAAAGATTTAATTGTTCATAAATCAGGACAATCTCCTTACCTTTAACAATTAAGACTTTTAACTATCCGTTCTTTTTTAAACATGAGAAGAAATCCTATTTTAGCTCGTTCTAGAATTGTATAAGCAATTATTCTTGGCTTATTCACGGGTTTAGTTTATTCTCAACTCCCTGATCCAGCTACTCATGCAAACGATTAACGTGCTGTTAATGATTATAATGGTGCACTTTTCTTCTTAGGTATGGTTATGCACATGAACACATTATTGCCTATAGTTCTTACTATCCCAAGTGAAAGACCTGTTTTTACGAAAGAAGAAAATGCTAAATTATATGCAGTATCAGCTTATTTCTTTTCTAAGTTGATAGTTGAGAGTATAATGATTATATTATTACCTATAATATACGGTAGTATATGCTATTACATGATTGGATTGAATGCAGGTTTTGGAAATTTCTGCTTTTTTATTTTTATCAGTATATTACAAAGCTTTGTTGGTAATGCTCACGGCATGTTGTGTGGTTCCATTTTCAAAGACGCAAACACTGCAATTACACTTACTTCAATAATGATTATGCCATTCATGCTCTTTGGTGGTTTTTACAAAAATTCAGATGATATGCCTGCTTGGAATAGATGGATTTAATGGACTTCAAATTACAGATACGTTTTTGAAGCTTATGCTCGTAATAACTATGAAGATAGTCCTTTCCAAATAGATCCTGTTGCTTAACTTGGTTTAAATTTTGGTAAATGGAAATGCGCCTTACTTTTATTTGTCTTGTTCATTGTCTTCTAAATGTTAGCTCTTCTCTTACTTAAATTCAAAAAGTAGCGCATGCAATGAAAGATATAAAAAATACTAAATATAAATAAATAAATAAAATTATACTAACTTCTTAAAATTTAACTTAAATAATTTTATTTTCTATTTTACTTACTAAATTTCTATAAATATATATTACATAAGTGTAAAATCATATCATACTTTGCTCAAAAAATCTAAAAAACTTCAAAATTTCATTTTTTTGTTTCAAATCAATTAAATATAAGGAGAAACAATTTTTTTTTTAAAGTAAAGGAATACAGTGTATAAAATGAATAATCAATCGTGGAGAAAAAATATGGCAAATAATATATTTTATAAAAGATTATTTTAAAGCCCTTTCATTGAATTAATTTTTCATATTTCAAAGTAAAAAAAGCATGCCTAATAAAAACATCTTTATTTATTATAAAAAAAATTAATTTTTTATATTGAGAGTGCTTATTATTTACTTGTAAATATATTTTATTAAGAATAGGAGAGACATCAAAGTTATTTAGAATAGAAGACATAAAGGTAATTTCTATTTCTTTGTATTTAGAGTTTTATAATAATAGTGGCTATCATATTAAATTTTTCTTTTAAGATTCTAAAGAATGTGAAAAGTCTTCAACACTTTTAACAAGTAATTTTTTACAAAATATAATAAGTCTATTTGTAAATTTTCAATAAAAATGCTAAATTGCTTTTATTCAATTGCTAGAATATATGAAAAGTCTTCAATACTTTAATTAATTACTATTTTCAAAATAAAATAAATCTATTTGTAAAGATTTAATAAAAATGCTTTGTTACTTATATTTAATTAGTATTTATTTTAATTTTAATTTAATTTAGAAAATTAACATGACTAAATTTTAATAGTGTGTAATAAGTAATAATTCTGATAAATTCTTTATTTAATTAATCTTTAGTTTTTATTATTCATTACAATCTGATAAATTAATATCATTCAAGCGCTTCCTATAAATACTATCTACCTTGACTTAAACTTATAAAATTTACTAAATCGATAAATAACAAGATATTTAAAAACACTTTAACTATAAAAGAAGAAAAATTCTATAAAAATGTCAGTAAAATAAAACATCAATATAAATAACTCAACTAAGAATAATTAAATTGAGAAAAGTGCCAACCAAGGTGTTGATATAGTTTGGAATAATGTTACTTATGAAGTGAACCTTAAGAACACTAAAAGATAGGTACTTAGAGGAGTATCTGGTATTAGTAAGAAAGGTTAAATAAATGTAATTATGGGGAGTTCAGGTGCTGGAAAAACAACTCTTCTGAATTTGCTGTGTTGCCGTGCAGAAAACACTTCAAAGGTTTCGATAAAAGGAGAAATAAGAGCTAATGGAAAAGAATACAATTCTAATGATTTTTCTAATTTCGCAGCTTATGTAACGTAGGAAGACTGCTTAATGGAAGCAATGACTGTCAGAGAAATTATTTAATTCTCTGCAGACCTTAAAACAAGAGGCAGCTAAGAAGAAAAAAAGAATTTAGTAGATTAAATTTTAAAAATGATGCGTTTAGAAAAGTGCTAAAATTCATTGATAGGAGGATTGATGATAAAAGGTATTACTAAAGGAGAGAAAAAAAGAACTTCAATAGCAATCGAATTAGTCAGTAATCCTGATGTCATTTTCTTAGATGAACCAACAAGCGGCTTAGATTCTTTTACAGCTTATAATGTGATAGATGTCTTACAAAAATATGCTAGAGAGTAAAATAAAAATATTATTTGCACTATCCATTAACCTTCTTCAGAAATTTTCATGAAATTCGATAATTTGTTATTATTAGTGGAGGGCTAATTTATATATTAAGGACCTTGCAGCAAAGTAATTGAATACTTTGCATAAATTGGCTTTTAATGTCCTTTCTAAAGTAATCCCGCTGATTATTTAATGAGCATCGTGCATGCCGAGTCATAAAAAAATAGGGATAATTATTCCTTATATTTTGAAACGTATTAATAAAATCTAGCACCAATAATCTAAGATTAAATTCAAATACAAAAATAGTAATTAAGCTTACTCGATAATTAAAAAGCTTCTTTTTTCAAATAGTTGGGTATTCTTATTGAGCGTCAATATAAAAATTTAAGCAGAAACCCCATGCTATTTTAAGCAAGATTAATCTAATCTGCTTTAATTGGAATATTCATAGGAATAATATATCTGCCTCTACCCAGCTCTTACGACCATAGAGATGACTAACGTCTTGTTAATGATTTAAATGGAGCAATGTTCTTTTTAATTTAAAATAGCCACATGAATTCTCTTCTTCCCATTGTACTTTGTATTCCTCTTGAGAGAAATATATTTTTAAAAGAGTAAAACCAAAAGTTGTATCACGTATTACCCTATTTCTTATCAAAATTAATTGTAGAAATTATTATGGTTTTTTTAGCTCCTTTGATTTTGGGAAGTATTAGCTATTTTATGATTGGCCTCAATCCTAACTTTGGAAAATTTTGCTTTTATTAGCTTGTCAGTTTTCTATAAAGCTTTGCAGGTAATGCGTAAGGAATGTTTATTGGTGCACTTTTTAGCAATGCTTAGACAGCTATTACTGTTGCTCCTTTGGTAGTTCTTCCTTTTTACCTGTTTGGTGGTCTATTCAAAAATATTTCTGATTTCCCTGAATGGAATTCCTGGTTTTAATACTTAACCAGTTATAGATATTCTTTTGAAGCTCTAGTACACAACAACTATGAAGGAAGTCCTTTTACTATTGATGTCTCAGAGTAACTTAATTTTACTCTTGGAAAATGGAACAGTGTTTTATATCTATTTTGTTTAGGAGTAGGATTCTAAATAATAGCTTACTTTACATTAAAAATGAGTGTAAAAAAATTATAATGAAATCATAAGTGAAAAATGAAAAAGTTAGACTTACCTATTTAATTAATGTATGTTAGATGTATTCAAACAATAATTAATTTTTACATTTTAAATGTGATATTTTAAAAATTCATTCATATCTTATATAAATTAATTAAACTTTAATATTCATAATATATTTAAATATCCTCAGTTAATTATCAGAAATTTAGTAAATGATAAGTTTATAAAAATATTTTTAAAGCAGAATTTTTTTATCAGTTGTAATTTAAAAATTTTCAAAATCATATTTAGAAATAAAAATTTTTATCAAATGTGAAATAAAATAATTACATCGTAAATTTTTAAAATTAACTAAAACATAAAAAATGATTTCTTATTTTATGGATCATATAAAAATTTTAAAATTTAGCTAGATTTATGTTTATAATGAATAAAACTTTTGATTATCAAATTAATGATGATAAAATTTATCATTCATTTTACATAAAAATACTTCATAATTTGGTATATAAATATTAGCAATATTCATATGTTATTTTTATAATGAAACCTTTGTTTTTTTTTTAGCATTAGAATATTTTATTAAAAGAAATAAGAGCGTTTAAAAATGAAATTAAAAAATTCAACCAAAAAATATTTATTAGTTTTGATAAAATATATTTATTTTTTAGATATTTTATATTAGTTATATTTAAGTATTAAATCAAATACTTAATAAAAATAATAGAAATAAAAATTAATATATATAATGTAAAAATTGTATGATTTTTATTATTACTGAATTCATTTAAAAACTTAAATACATAACAAAATATATTTCGATTCAGTATCTTTAAAATGGAAGATTGATTTTACTTTTTAAAAACAAAGATAGCTAGCTATTGATTTTACTTATAAAAACAAAAATAGCTATTGAATTTTACTCTTTTTTATTTAATAACCATATGATTATACTTTTGCTTTTGTTTTTATTAAGTAGAAAAGATTGATTATTTTTTAGAAATAATTACCTTATTCATTAATAAAGAAAGGCATCTTCAAAAAGTAAAGTGTAAAAAAAGGTTGATTAAAAATGAAAAATTAAATTAGTTTGAAGATATTTTTGCTATTTTTAGGTTTGGTTTGTAACCTCTCATCAGGTTAATAATCCTGCTCAGCTGCGACAACTTAATAAACTTGCCTCAATAAAGCAGACTGTTAATGGAATTTAAATAGCTCTTAAAGTTCATGTTAAAATTTGAATCTATAATGCTCTTTGCTGACTTAATCTTAATGCACTGGAGTATGTACTTTAAATAACGCAAAGGGTAGTTGCATTTAGATATAAAATTTAGGATGCTCAGTTTTAAATCCAACTTAATGTAACTAAAATAGTATGTGTGTATTAAATGGTTAAGTTTGCTCTGATAGAAATTATAATTGCGCTTCCAATGATAGAGCTGGCTGCTTGACTCAACAAGGTATTTGCTATTGGCAACAAACAGCTGCAGGAACTTGTGTAAATACCATCACATGCACAGGTAAGACTTAATAAGACTGTAATAATAACTAATCGAATTGCTAGTGGGTAATAGGAGGCTCATGTGGAAGCAAAAATATAAATATAATTTCTTCAACTAGCTCATATTTAATATAATTTTCTTTATAACTTTTGATAAGTCTTTTAATATTAATTATAACGATTTGATTATTGTTAATTAAGTTAATAAAAATGCAAATTCTTATTATAATAAGATAAAATCTATTTATCTCATTTGTAAATAAATAATGTTATAAGTAAAAGCTAATTACATTCATTATCTTTTCATATTATTAGATCACATTAAAAATAAATTTGGTAATTTACTATATTTTATATTTCTTTAAAATAGTTTTCAAATCTTTTTTCTATTTTCAATTAATTAAAATAGAAATTTGTCCAAAATTGTTTTATTTATTTTTGAGAAAATTCGAATTAAATTTTTAATTATTTTATTTTGATATGTTTGACAGTTTTTAAAATTTTTCACAAAATTTCTTTATTTTTTAAATAGAATATTAATTAATTAATAAGTTTATTTTTATTTTTTATGGTTATTATCAAATTTTCAACACTAATTAATAATAAAAATCCATATTCATTTTCATCTAAAATTAAAAGATTATTTTTGTAAGTATTAATCACAATTCAAAATTATTCTCAAAAAGCAAAAAATATAAACCTACTCACATTTTTCTTGTTCTGAAGCTAAGCTTAGGAAGCAAACTCAATAAATGCTTTGCTGTCTTATCTTTAACTCCATGCTTTTATATAGGAATGTTAAGCTATTTTTCTTTTAAGTTGAGCTTTTAAAAATTTTTTACAAAATATATTTTTTTGTCTATTGCTAATAAAGATTAAAAGTCTTTTTATCATACTTGTTTTTAAAATTAAAAATGCACATATAGATTTAAAGCAGAATTAATTATTTAAAATAATACTTTGCTGAAAATAAATAATTTATATTTTCCATCTTTGATTCGGAGATTTGGAAATTTTTGGTTTACAAATTACAGTCTTTTAAATTAGAATATCAAAGTAAGATTATTAAATTACCATATGGATTATGAATTTTTTTTTTTTGATTAGATAAATATATTTAATTTTTTCAATTTTAATAATTTCGTTAATAAAATTAAGCTCCAATATTTGTTTTATTAGAATATTTAATAGGAAAAACAAAATATGTTAAAAATCTTACAATAAATAATTACAATAAGAAATAATAAATATAAAAATTATATGTAAATGAATAAAATACTTTAACCATTTTAAATTTCGAGATTAAAATTGAGCTTTAAATTTGATATATTAATTAAAACAATATTGAAGTAGATAGCTCAATTGGTTAAAAAATTTATTTTTTAGATAAAAGTATTTTAATTTCTATTTTTAATGCATTAATTTATTAATTTGCTAAGAAAAAAAGTATATTATGCATATTCTATAAAACTTTGTAAAATATTTGAAATTAACTAAAAAAAAGTTGAAATATGATTTAGCAAAAACAAAAATCAGATTTTATTTCCTTCCAAAATATTTCATACGAGATTATTCATTAAAATAATCTATGCTCAAAAAGTAAAGAGGTAAAATCTCGCTGCATTCTTCAATCCTTAACAGGTTGCTTTAAACCAGGCTTGAATTCTATTTTAGGATCCTCTGGTGCAGGAAAGACTTCACTTTTGAACATTTTAGCTGGGAGAATTTAGTAAAAATTAAAATTAATTTTGAGTAACTTTATTTAATTATATTTTCTATAAGAAATTGTGATAGCAAGGTTAGATTGACAGGAAACTAAAAAATAAACAATTAAGATTATGGTGCTGATGAATTCAGTAAATTTGCTGGGTATGTAATGTAATAAGATCTTTTGTTATCAAATTTAACTGTTAAAGAATACATTACTTTTGCTGCAGATATTCGTCTGTCTCACTCTAAATCTGAAAAAAATCTGAGAGTTTTAAATATTCTAAAGCAACTTAAGCTTGAACATTGTTAAAATACTTTGATTGGGGATTAATAATCAAAAGGAATATCAGGTAAATATACTTTTTTCTTTATTTTTACTAAATAAATTTTATCTTTTATTAATTAGGTGGTGAAAAAAAGCGATGTTCAATTGCAATTGAACTTATTGCAGAACCACAAGTTCTATTTTTAGATGAGCCAACAAGTGGATTAGACTCATTCACTGCTTATTAAATTATATGGACTCTTAAATAGTTGGCAATGTCTTAAAACAGAATTATAATATTCACTATTCATCAGCCTTCCACTGATATTTGGCAATTATTTGATAGAGTTCTTTTGTTAGCTGAAGGTAAGCTCATCTATTAAGGTCCTCAATTTAAAACTGTAGACTATTTTAAAAATATTGGATACTAATGCCCTTTGAATAGTAATCCTGCTGATTATTTTATGTAATTGATGAGTTGTTAAGACCCTAAAATTCTTCAAGGCCTTTAATAAAATTATCAAACTCTCTTATAACCATAAATACTGCTAGAAATTCAATAAGAAAACTAAAATTTAGAGAACCAAAGTTAGAGTTTGCCATAGTAAATGATTAAATTATCTTTTGTTTTAGAAATGTGGACTTTGCTGAAGAGATAAGTCTTGAATATAAAAAGACATAGATTGATGGTTAAAACTAGATTAGTTCAAGTCCTTATAAATGGACTTATAACTGGAGCAATTTATTGGTAGTTACAAAGAGATGATGACAGTATGCAAGATTCTCTTTAAATAGCTAAATGCTTATATTTATTGGCTCTTGGTATCTTTTACTAAAGCATGAATCCCTAAGTTTTATCATTTACCACTGAAAGAGAAGTATTTTTAAAAGAATATTCCTCAAAAATGTACTCTTTGTTTCCTTACTTTGTTTCAAAACTCATTCCTGAGCTATTTTCTTGTAGCCTTTTTGCCATTTTAATGTCTTGTATTGTATATTGGATGATAGGATTTGCTAAAACGGCTGAATAATTCTTCTTTTTTATTTTCACATTTATTTTAACTACAAATGTTGGTAATGTGACTGGACTACTTGCAGGTTCTATCTTCAAATAATCAAGCGTTTCAGTACCTTTTGCTTCAACTTTTGTTCTTCCTCTTTTTCTATTTGGAGGAGTCTTCAAAAATAGAAGTACATATCCAGAGTGGATCGGATGGGTTGAGTATATTAATCCATCATTTTACGCCTTTAATGCCTTGGCAGAGAATGAATTCTAAAACACTACTTTCAAATACAATCCTATCTAATTATATTATCTAGACTTTGGGAAGTGGAACAGCATATTAATGCTTGTTGTACTTTACTTTGCTTTTGCCTTAGTTGCTTTTCTATGCTTAAGGAGACACTGTAAAAAATTGTAGTGACTACTTAATAAAAATAATATTTCAATCTTGATAGTCAAATTACTTCAAATATAACTTTAATTAAAAACACTAAGAAATATTTATTAAAAAAATATTGTAAACAATTATTATTATTTTTATATCAGAAATCAATTACTATTATATTCATTTTATTTCTTTACTATTTTACTTCAATTAAAATAATTAATCTTAAAGTAGAATACACTAATTTACCTGTTTACATTAAAAATAATATAAATCAATTATATTTCACTTAAGCATTTAGTTTCTTAAACAAAGAGAAATTAGAATAATTTAAATGAAAAAATTGTTTGGTATCAAAAATAAACTACAATATTTTAGTATTTATAAATAATATTGAAATTCAACTAAAAATATCTTTTCAATTCCTACTTTTTTATATTTTTTATTATCAAATTATTTTCTTAGATATTTATTAAATGTTAATTAATTATTAATCACATCTCTATTAAAATAAAGATTTGATGATGATTAAGTTATTTACTTGTGCAGACCTAAAGTACTTTTAAAAATGGTTCGTTTTAGAATTTGATAAATGAATCAAAATTACATTTACTGAGTTGATTTACTGCTTAGTAGTATAAATATAAATAATTCATATTCTAATTATAAAATATATTATCATTTTGATAATTTTGGAGACTAAATTTTTTGTTGCCTATATTTTAAGTAAGATAGTAGTCTATCTATTATATTTTTATAGTTGATATATCTTATTGCTTCAATAATTCTTCCAATCAATACTTTTAATATTTATATAATTTTATCAAATTAAAGATATAGCCTACCTAAATTAAGTATACTATTTTTATTTAATGCTTAAGAGTATACACTATGGTAGAGACATATTTAATAATTCTCTCTTAGTAAACAAATATTATAAAAATATGACAAAATATATTGGATGACCTAAGTATTATGTATGTATCTTAAGCTATTAATTTTGAACTTCTTTGAATTTAATTCTAAGTTAGTTTCAAGCTGTTGCCTGTAAAAATTGTGAATGTCATCTAATTCACATAAATCCTGATTTAAAAAATTCGCTTATATTAATGAACTTAAATTAAATATTTATTTTAACTAAATTGAAAGCAGAAAAATCACTTTCAATTTTTGCTTTTTAAGTTTTTATTCTTTTTCAATTACAGTTTTAATTTTTCTTCTTCACAACGCATATTATTAATAACTGAATTCATGCTTGCAAATTATAAATTTTAATAGATGTATTATTGGTCACAAAAAATTCTTAACTAAAATATAAAGTAATTTGCAAAAAACTATTTTGAATCTAAAATTATTATGTTAACTCAACTTCATTTATTCATAAAAACTATCAAATCAAAGTATTAAATTTAATTTTATCTTTGATATTATAAATTTATTTTTGATAAAATAAATGAAACTTTTTTAATAGGATTTTTCCACAATCTTGAATCACTCTTAAAATATTTTTTAAAATTATATTTTGCTTTATATAAAATAGATTTTTTTCTTTATTTTTGCTAAAAAGAAATTTATTTGAAGCTATTGTAAGATAATTTTTAATGAAACACCACTTTATTTGACACAAAAAAATTCTTATTTTGAAGTGGTGTAAGAAAATTCAAACAAAGTATAAGCTTTTAAAAAGAAATAATCAGAATGTAACGAAGATATTGTTTAATATTGGCTTGTTTCATCCATAAATTTTTTTAATGTAAATAACAAGATATTATTTGAATTGTATAATAAATGAATAAAAAAAAAAATAATAATTAATTGCAAATAAAAATATCAGAACCTTATAATCAACAAGAGTAATTATCAAAATTTTAATAATATAAGCTATAATCATTTCTGATAAAAATCTTTATATATTTGTTGAAAATTTCTAATATTTTATAATTAAATGAGCTAAAAAACTAAACAACCTTTGCTTTAAAAAGAAAAATCTTCTAAAATGACAGAAATCGATATTCACAATGTTGATATCACATTTAAGAATTTAAATTATAACTTGCTTATCAACAAGAAAGAGCAGCAAAATAAATTAATACTTAATAATGTTTCAGGTTTAATGAAATCTGGGGAAATTACTGCAATTTTAGGGCCTAGTGGTGGAGGGAAAACATCTTTGTTGAATATTTTAGCAGCAAAGATCAAAACATAAGCAGGAAGATGTTCAATTCAAGGAGATATTAGAGCTAATGGATTCTCATATGATAATTAAGACTTTAATTCTTTTAGCTCTTACGTAATGTAAAATGATATCCTGCTAGGTTTCCTAACAGTTAAAGAAGCTATACAATTTGCTGCTAATCTTAAAATGAATGGAACTCTTTTAGAGAAAGATTTAAAAGTATAGGAAGTCATTTCTGCCCTTAAGCTTTAAAATTGCTAAGTAATTAATTTCTTATTTCTAATTGTTAATATAAAAAGAATCTCAAATTATATTTCATTAAGTAGAAGTTTAGTTAGTTTCTTTGCAAAAAATAAAATATGAACATGACTTGTCTTTTAAAAATCAAACTTAACAATTTTATATCTAGATAATAATTAAAATATTTTTTATATAAAGAATACTTTGATAGGCAATGAAATAGTGAAAGGTGTATCTGGAGGAGAAAGGAAAAGAGTGAACATTGCATGTGAGATTATTAATGATCCTTAAGTTCTGTTTTTGGATGAACCAACAAGTGGTTTGGATTCTTATACAGCATACATTGTATTGAAACTACTAAAAGATTATGCTTAGCTTAAATCGATGAATGTTATCATGAGCATTCATTCCCCAAACTAAGATTTATGGGATTTATTTGATTAAATTATTTTAATGGCTTAAGGAAGGTTTGTTTATTAAGGTAGAAAAAGCAAAATGTAAGGCTATTTTGAAAGCTTAGGTTATTTTTGCCCAATTCATATGTGCTAACCTGATTACTATTTGTCGCTTATCTCCTAAAATGGTGATGAATATTCTCCTTAAGATGAAAATAAAGTTACTGCGATAAAAACTTTATTTAACTCTTATGATTAAAAAATATAAAATGAAGTTTTATCATAAATAAATTAAACTTAGGTTTTTAGAGAAATGCATGTGTAAAAAGTTAAAAATAGTTTATTTTTCTAAACTAAATAAATTGCTTCTAGGAATTTGATTAAAATTTTTAGGGATCCACTGCTAATAAAAAGTCGTATTTTATAGACAATAGCCATGAGTCTTATTTTTGGGCTTATATATTTAAATTAACCTAAAATAAGCAGTGATCTCTCTATAAGAAGAATAAATGATAGGAATGGTATAATGTTTATGGATATGATGAATAACTTCATGAATGCAATGATGGGTATAATCATATCATTCCCTTCTGAGAGGCTAGTATTTTTAAAAGAAGAAAACTGTAAAATGTATACTCCTATATCCTATTTTTTAGGGAAGTTTATAACAGAGTTTTTGATGAATTTACTTTTACCTTTATTATATAGTTCTATTATATATTACATGGTAGGTTATTCTACTTAAGAAGAATCTTAATTTTGGATTTATGTAGCTACTTTGGTATTACTCTCATTTTGTGGAAGCGGTGTAGGTTTAACGATTGGAGTTATGTTTTAAGATGTCAGAACTTCCACAGCTATTACCCCAGCTTTTGTTCTCCCTCTCATTTTGTTTTGTGGTATGTTTAAGCAAAGAACTGATTATGCAAGCTGGATTGGATGGATTTAGTACATATCTCCATTTTCTTATGCATTTGAATGTCTGATAAGAAATGAATATAAATTCTTAGAAAGCCCATATAATCCAATCTAGACCTTTTAATATACACTAGGAATGGATACATGTTTTTTGATATTAGCTTTTATGTCTTTAATCTTCTAACTTATATCCATACTAATGCTTTATTTAAAGAGAGGTGTAATATAGTGAAAAATATAACAAAAATATTTATTTTATATTTAAATAATTTATATCCAAATAAGCTAAAATTTATAAAGAAAATAATTATTTTCATTAATAAAACACTTATTAATTTATATTATATTTAAATAAGTTATATATATACTAAATTTAAGCAGTAATTAATTTAATATTTAAACTACAATTGGTAATTAAAAATGTAATTTGTGCAGTTATCACTTGCAATAATATGAAATTCTTTCAATTTTGGTCATAATAGTTTTCTTTTCAAGATTAATATCTTCTAAAAAAATAATGCAATCAGGTAGAAAATTAAGAAAATAAATAATATATTAATACAGCCAATTAGTTTTAAGGTTAAATATAATTTTATTTTTTTTAAAATATAAACAATATTAATAAAAAAAATATTAATTAACTCCTTCCTATAAATAACATTTGCATATATCTAAATTTAAAGAATAATTGCTAGCATCAAAAATAGATTTACTTTTACAAATAAATTTATAAATCATATTTAATATTGTTAATTTTAAATATAGTACTTCCATGTAAACAGTTTATATACTTTAGAATTAAATTTAATACATGTTCCTCTCTCCAAAAGGGATAGGCAGACATTAATTTAATTAAAAACATTTTATTTGTTTTAAAATAATTTGTTTTTCAATAAAAAAGTAATATTGAGAGCTTAGAGGATCTATTTAATTATGCTTAATAATAATTTTATTAATGAATACTATTCACTTCCTAAAAGATTTTCATAAATTATCTTAAAATAAGGAGATTTACATAAATTTAGAAATAATTTTCTAATTATTTTTAAATTATTTTATTTCATATGATCTGATACTACATATTAACAACTCTTTTTTTGAAATTATTTATTCTCTTAATTTAAAGGATTTAAAGGTATTATTAATGATACTAAGATGTTGAATAATAGGATTGACAAAAATTTGTTTTATGGGCAAGGAATTTTATTAAGTAACAGGCTATATTAACTACAGTCATACATCATAAATAAAACATATTATATTAATTTATTCAAATATTTTTATATTTTTTCATCCTTTTTTCAACACTTTTTCATTGTCAATAGAAATATATATGAGCAATGACTAATCTTTTTAATTTAAGACAATAGCTTACTACTTTGGACTCTTACGATTGATTGATTCTATTTTCACTTTTAAAATTATTTAGAAAAAGAAAAATAAATCAAATAGAAAATAAATTAAAGAATTATATTATTTTAAATTTATTTTTATATTAAAATATCGCAATCCAAAATAAATAAACTGCTTTTACCTAAGATCAACCATTAAATAAGAGAGATTAGAGCACTTTACTAAAGCAGAACTTAAACCTAATGCACCTTCCTCACCAATTTAATTATACCTTTTTAAATATTGAATAAAAAAATATAATTAATTAGTTAGTTAAAAGGAAAAAATGAAGAAAAAAAATTAAATAATAAGAAATTAATTAATTTATAATAAAACCAAAAGTTAAAAATCATTTAAAATAATAATGAGAAAGCAAAATATAAATAGAACAAACAAAAATAAACAGCTCATAATTAAAGAATATCACAATCCAAAACAAATAAACTGTTTTTACATAAGATTAAGTGTCAAATTTGAGAGTTTAGTGCAATTTGCTAAAGAAAAAACTAATCCTGATGAACCTTTATCACCAATTTAATTATAACTTTTTAGATATTGAAGAAAATAAATATAATTAATTAGTTAAAAGTAAAATATATAATAATAATAAGAAATGAATTATTTAATAATAAAAGAAAGGAATAAAAAACTCAATCACAATAAAAAAAAATAAATCTAATAAATAGTGAGTAAATAAATTAAAAGAGTTATTTTTTTTAATTCATTTTTATATTAAAAAATATCACAATTCAAACAACTAAACCGTTATTACCTAAGAATAAGTGTCAATTATAAGAGATTAGTGCACTTTGCTAAAGCAGAACCTAAGCCTGATGAACCCTCATCACCAATTTAATTGGATCTTTATAAATATTAAAAAAAATATATATAATTTATTAGTTCTAAGCTGAAAATAAAAAAATAAGTTAAATTAACAAAGAATGTATGTAAAAAAAGATAAAAATTATAAAAAAAAGAAAAATAAATCAAACAAATAATGAATAAAAAAATAAAAAAGTTATTTTGTTTTAAATTTATATTTATATTAAAAAATATCACAATCTAAAATAAATTATTTTTACTGAAGAGAAAGAGTCAAATTTGAGAGATTACTGCATTTTATTAAATCAAAACCTAAACCTGTTGAGCCTTCATCACAAATTTAATTGGAGCTTTTTAAATATTGAATTAAAAATATCTTTAATTAATTAGATATAAGAAATGAATTAATTGATGATAAAAGAAAAAGTTAAAAATCAAAAAGTAAAAAGCGAGTTAAATTAATAAAGTATAAAAAAAAATATAAATAGAATAAAAAAGGAAATAAAAAATAATTTAAATAAATATCTTATAAATAAGTTAAAAGAATTATTTATTTTGTTTTAAATTAATTTTTATTTAAAAATAAATATCCAATAAACTGTTTTTACCAAAGATAAAGAGACAAATTTGAGAGATTTGTACACTTTGCTAAAGCAGAACTTAAACCTTATACACCTTCATTGCCAATTCGATTGGAGCTTTTAAAAATTCAAGAAAAAAATATAATTAATTTGTTCTTTAAATGGAAAAAAAAAAAAATATGGAATAAAAATTGATTAATAATTAAATTTGAAAAGAGAAAAAATAAGTTAAATTAATAGAAAGAAAAATTTAAGGAGAATAAAAAGGAAAATAAAAAATAAATCAAATTACAAGCAAATAAATAAATTAAAAAATTAATTTGTTTTAAATTTATTTTTAAATTAAGAAATATCACAATTTAAAACAAATAAACTGTTTTACCTAAAATAAAGTATTAAGTTTTAGAGATTAGTACACTTTTCTAAAGCAGAACTTAAGCCTGAAACACCCTCATCACCAATTTAATTGTAACTTATTAAATTGAAAAAAAAAATTATAATTAATTAGTTAGTTCTTAGAAAAAAATGAAATAAAAATATTGAATAAATTTATTTTTATTAAAGTAAAATTTGAAAATTAAAAATAAATGAGTTAAATTAAAAAAGAAAAGAAATTAATCAAGTAAAAAGAAAGAGATTTTTAATAAATTAAAAAATTCGTATTGCTTTAAACTTATTTTTTATATTCAAAATATCATTTTTCTAAACAAATAAATTGTTTTTACTTAAGATCAAGTATCAAATTTGAGAGTTAAGTGTAATTTGCTAAAGCAGAACCTAAGCCTGAAGCACATTCATCATCAATTTAATTGGAACTTTTTAAGTGTTGAAGAAAAAAATATAATTAATTAGTTAAAAGTAAAAAATGAAGAAATAAAAAGAAATTAATTAATTGATAATAATAAAAAAATAAGTTAAATTAACAAAGAAAAATTTAAAACGTAAGCAGAATAAATAAATAAATTAAATATAAAGCATATATATGTATTTTTTTAATTAATTTTTATATTAAAAATATTACAGTCAAAAACAAATAAACTATTTTTACCCAAGATAAAGTGTCAAATTTGAGAGATTACTACACTTTGCTAAAGCAGAACCTAAACCTGAAGCAGCTTCATGGTAAATTTTATTGTAACTATTTAAATATTGAAGATAATAATATATTAAATAATTATTTATAAGGAAAAAATGAAGAAATAATAAGAAATTAATTAATTGATGATAATTAAAAAAGCTGAAAATGAAAAAATGAATTAAATTATCAAAGAAAGAGAAAAAGCACAAGCAGAATAAAAAATAAAAAGATTAATTATTGATAAAAAAACTAATAAAATTACATTAAATTGTTTTAAATTCACTTTTATATTTAAAAATATCACAATCAAAAACAAATAAACTGTTTTTACCTTAAATCAAGTACCAAATTTGAGAGATTATTGCTTTTTGCTAAAGCAGAGCATATGCCTGAAGCACCTAATTCACCAATTTTATTGTTACTTTTTAAATATTTAAGATAAAAATATTATTAACTAACTAGTTAGTTAGAAGGAAAAATATGAAATAATATGAAGTTATTTAGTTACTTAATAATAAAACTAAAAGTTAAAAATAAAAAAATGAGGTAGATTAGCAAAGTAAAAAAAAAACTTAAGTAGAATAATAATAAAAATTTATTAAAAAGCTAATAAATAAAAAACATAATATTGTTTTATATTAATTTTAATATATATTTTACAATCAAAAACAAATAAACTGTTATTACCTAAGATAAAGTGTCAAATTTGAGAGATTACTACACTTTGCTAAAGCAGAACCTAAACCTAAAGCACCTTCATGGCAAATTTTATTGTAACTTTTTTTAATATTGAAGAAAAAAAAATAATCAGTTAGTTAGAAAAAAAAATATGAAACAATAAGAAATGAATTAATTGATGAAAATTAGCAAAAATAAAAAATAAATAAATGAGTTAAATTAACAAAGAAAGAAAGAAATCCTGTAAAAAAAAAAAATGAAAAAGAAAAATAATATTGTTTTAAATTCATTTTTTTATTAAGAAATATAACAATCTAAAGTAAATATACTGACTGATTTTACCTAAGAATAAGTGTCAAGTTTGAGAGGTCAGTGCATTTTATTAGATTAAAACCTAAGCCTGATGTACCTTGATCACCAATTTAATTGGAACTTTATAAATATTGAAAAAATAATATATTTTATTAGTTAGAAAAAAATAATGAAAAAAGATGGAATAATTAGAAATTAATTAATTGATAATAACAGCAAACTTAAAAATGAAAAAATGAGGTAAATTATCAAAGAAAGAAAAACTAAACCCGAGGAGAATAAAAAAGAAAAATTTAAATAAATCAATAAAAAGCTAATAACTAAACTAAAAGAGTTAATAATATTACTTTAAATTCAATTTTTTATTTAAGAATATCACAATCTAAAACAAATAAACTGCTTTTACCTAAGATTAAGTGCCAAACTTGTGAGATAAGTTAAATTTTCTAAAGCAGAAAATAAGTCTAATGCACCCTTGTCACCTATTTAATTTTTACTTTTAAAATATTGAAGAAAAAATATAATTCATTTGTTAATAGGAAAATTTGAAGAAAAAATATGAAATAGTAAGAAATAAATCTATTTTTTATTAAAAAAAAATTTTTTAAATTAAAAAATGAGTTAAGTTGACTAAAAAAAAAAAAACAAGCAGAATAAAAAAGAAAAAGTCAAATAAATATACTAAAAGTGTTATATTGTTTTAAATTAATTTTTATATTAAAAGTATCATGTCATCAAAAACAAATAAATAAGCTGTTTTTACAAAAGACCAAGTATTAAGTTTGAGATATTAGTGCACTTAGATAAAGCAGAGCCTAAACTTGATGCACATTCATCACTAATTTAATTTGAACTTTTTAAATATTTAGGCATTAAATTAATTAGTTAGTTATAAGGAAAAAATGAAGTAATAATATGAAATAAAATAAATAAATCAATAATAAAAGCAAAAGTTGACTAAAAAAAATTTAGTTAAATTAACAAACAAATAAAGAAAAAAAAGCTGAAGAAAAAAAAATAATATTAAATCAAATAAAAAGCTATTAATAAATTAAAATAGTGGTATCAATTCAAATTAATTTTTATTTTAAAAATATCTCAATTCAAAACAAATAAACTATTTTTACCTTAGATCAAGTGTCAAATTTGAGAGATTAGTGCATTTTGATAAAGCAGAAACTAAGCCTGATGTACCTTCATGACCAATTTTATTGCAGCTTATTAAATATTAAAGAAAAAAAGTGTAATTAATTCGTTAGTTAAAATCAAAAAATGTAATGATAGAAACTGTTTATACCTAAGTATAAGTGTCAAATTTGAGAGATTACTGCATTTTCCTAAGCCAGAACCTAAGTCTGATCCACCTTCGTCGCCAATTAAATTTGAACTTTTTAAATATAAGAAAAAAATAATTAATTAGTTAAAAGAAAAAATATGAAATATAAAGAAATGATTTAATTAATAATAAAAAGTAAAATTTAAAAATGAAAAAATTTGTTAAATTAACAAACAAAGAAAAAGAAAAAAACACTAGCAGAATAAGAAAAAGAAAAATAAATCAAATAAAAAGTTAATTAATAAACTAAAAGAATTTTATTATTTTAATTTTATTTTTATATTAAATACCAATCCAAATAAATAAACTATTTTCACCTTAGTTATAGTGTCAAATTTGAGAGATTAATACACTTTGCTAAAGCAGAACCTAAGTTTGATGTACCTTCATCACCAATTTAATTGGAACTTTTTATATAAGTAATTAATTAGAATGAAAAAATTAAAATAAATATAAAATCATAAAATCAATAATCAAAATCAGAATATTTCGAAATTGAAAATATGAAATTAAATTAATAATAAATAAAATATTTGTAGAAATATAATAATAAATATTGATTGACTGATGAGAATTTCAATTAGAAAAAAAATATTGTATACAACTTGAAAATTAAATATACCTCAAAGCAATATGGAGAATCTAATGAGATTAAAGCGAAGAGCTAATAAACTTTTTTTATTAATTAAAATAAATTGAAAGATATCCATTAAAAAATAAATAATTACTTCTCCTAAATTCTTGAAATTTTTTGTTGAATATATCATTTATTTTTTTTTTTTAAATAATGATTAAAATTTATGGAAATAAATATAATTAATTTTAGTATTTTAAAAAACAAATTTGCTTTTATTTCAAATTAATTTTGATTTTTTATAATAAGAAAAAAAAAATTACAATATTAACAAATATTAATTTATAAATTTGCTTTTAGGAAGGAAGAAATATCACAAAAAAATCAATGTAATTTTCATAAATAATCTTAGCATTTCTATTTCATACTTACTGTTAAAAGTATAGTTGGAATTAGAGATGGGTTTTCAAATTTTAAAAAAATTCTAGTAATTGCAGCAATTGAATTTTAATAAAATAATTTTTATCTATTAGAATTTTGTATTTTATTCTTGTGATGAGAGGAATATTTACAATATCACCTAACTATCCTCAAATCCAATTAATATTTTTTTCAAGCATATGTTATTTAAGTATATAGATTGCGTGCACCAAATAAGTGCATTTTTACCTAATTTAATAATTTTTTATTAAATACATTATAAATTTTTATATTATTAATAATTAAGATATTTTTTTTAGAAACTTATAAACTATGACAAATTAGGATATTTTTTTATTTGCTAACATACAAAATTTAATAATCAATAAATGTAAAGAATTTATTTATTTATTTACTCAGTGAAGAAATAAAGAGAAGAAGTTGGGGATGAGGTTTAGTCTGGGCCAGTGATTAATTTGTTATCATAAATTGCAGCATATGGTAAATTAAAAATTTTTAGTAAGTATTATATTATCTTGAATATATTATAATATAATGTATTTCCTCTAAAATTAAAATCAACCCCGCCCAGCTCAAAATTTTTTTCTATTTTAATCATCTGAAACGAGGGACTAGGGAATTTAAGAATAAAAACTAAAGCTAAAAATAATTAATTTACAATATAGTGTAAAATAAATAAATCAAGGTTTAAAGCATAAATAAATTTAAAATACTCATTCAAAAAGATAAAATTAGTTAACACTAAATCAAAGAGTTATTTACAAAGTTAAATAGCATTCCATATTATGAAAATAGAAAATAAATTAAATTATCTACTTATTTTTAAAGTAACAAAATCTATGACAGACTGCTTAACATAATTTGGTTCTGAGATAATATTAATAAAATAAAAAGAATTATATATAACCTATAGAGGAATATAAAATCTCAAAAATATTAAGGGAAGTGTTACTTCTTATTTATTTAAAATCCTTAACAGGTTATTCAACAACTTTTTAATCAATTCATGGTTTATATTCTACAATACAATTAGTTACCTAGGCTAAACAATAAATACAAAATTTAGAAAGTACACCCAGCAATTATACAATAATATCTCCTCAAAAGACACATAATTTTTGGATGATTTTTAATCAAAAACAAATTATTTGACAACTAATTTTATAATTTTTACGTAATACCTATCTAACTAGTGCTGAAATAATTTTACCATTTTTGGATATTTTTTAAAAAAATTGGAAAAGCAAATGGTGTCTTCTGCTCCTCAGCTTAGGCATGTACAATAAGTTATGGCGTTTTAATAAATTTAAATTTTTGAATTTTAATAAAAAATATAAAAAAGTATTCAAATATGAATAAGAAAAATGTTTATTTTTTTACTTAGATATTGTAAAATAAATCTTGATTGGTGTTCTATTTAAATTTAATTTTTATGAAAATAAAATATTTTAATTAAAGAACAGAAAAAGATCATTTTTAAGATTAAATATAAATATACTGTATGTAGTTTCTTAGTAATTTATGCCTATTTTAATAATATTCAACATATAATTTCAAGAAAAAATTATTCAGAAAGAGAGTGAATATTAATAAAAGAAAAACTACTTTAATATATTTTATTAGAGCTTACTACTTTTTTTAATAAATTTTAAGTAAGAACTAACAAATTTAATAAAATCAATATTTTTATGTATGCATAAAATCAATATTTTTTATTTTGTCTATCTTAAAATAACAATTAATTAACAACAAGAAAAGCTACAAATAATTTTGTGAACAAATAAATTCAATTTGAAATTTAGACAATATAAAATATTTGAAAGTATTTTTTAGCTATCAAATAAAATATTTTATTCAATACAAGTTCAGTAAAATGCATTTCTCTCTATTTTTTAGTTATCTATTTTAAAAATATGTTTAAACGCTATTTTAGAAGTAACTCTTAATTAATTATTTTATATATTTGTTTCATAAGAAATAAAATAGATAAAATCAATTACGCTTAACTGTGTATTGGTTTTGATTTTTATTTCAAAATTTGAGTAAACAAATTTTTTGTAAAGTAAAAGATAATAAATTTTTCTTATTGTAAAATTAAGCATGGTAGTTTGTGTGATTAAAGAAATTTTTAAATCTAATTTAAATTAATTAAACCATAAATTAATGGATAAGTAAATTTAATTATATATTTTCATAAAGTATTTCATTTTTTTAGTTAAAATAAATATTAAAATTCTCAAATGAAAGACTAACAACCATTTGTTTATTTATTTTAGTTTATGATAAATTTTGTTTTTCTGCAAAGTTATTATTAAGGAGTGAGGAAGAATTAAACAAAAAATTAATTTGATTACAAATTATTTTGCTTTTTAATTCAATTGGGTGTGAATAATTTATTTTTTTTGGAATAAGAGATGATAAATTTTGATAATTTCACATGAAAATTCAAGTGACCTTAAAAATTAAAAAATCCGAACCAGTAATTTTTATTTATCTATCATAACTTTATTTGATCAATTTATGTGATTAATTGACTTTAAAATAAATAATAGACTATTAATTCCAATAATCGTTTAAAAAAGGTAGATCTTAATGCCAATTTTTAATAATAAAATTAACTCAAAATAAAATAAATAAATCATTAACTTAAAAATATATTATAAAAATGCATTTAAAATAATCTTAAAAAGTATCTCCAAGCAATTCCTTATAAGCTGAAAAAAAGAGTCATAGTATTGATATATCTTTCAAAAATGTATCCTATAGCGTTATATAAAAATAAGGAGTACATAAAAACATTCTTAAAAACCTTACTGGAGTGATGAAAAGTGGAGAAATTACTGCAATTCTTGGTCCAAGTGGAGGTGGAAAGACATCTTTATTAAATATACTCTCTGGTAAGATAGTAAATGGAAAAAATATCTCCTTAACTGGATAAATCATGGCTAATGGTTAAACCTTCTCAAATTAAGATTTTACTAAATTTAGTGGATATGTCATGCAAAATGATATCTTGTTAGACTTTTTCACTGTAAGAGAGGCTATCCAATTTGCAGCAGATTTAAAAGTAAATGGAACAGCAGAAAAAAAGAAATAAAGAGTTAACGAAATAATAAAAATATTGAAACTTGAAAGATGTTAGGTAAATTTTTATTAAAATATTTCAATAAAATAAAAAAAAAATTGTGTTTGTTAAAATTTATTAACATTTAATCTATGATTTTAAAATTTATTTAAACTTTATCAAATTTAAAAAAATTAGAATACTTTAATTGGAGGTGAACACGTCAAAGGAATTTCAGGTGGTGAAAGAAAAAGAGTTAACATAGCTTGCGAATTGATTAGTGATCCTCAAGTTCTATTTCTTGATGAACCCACAAGCGGATTAGACTCATTCACTTCTTTTCTTGTAATCAAGTTGCTGAAAGACTATGCTCAATAATAGAATAAAAACGTAATTATGAGTATCCATTCTCCAAATAAAGATATTTGGGATTTGTTTGATAATGCTATCTTTATGTCACAAGGAAGATTTGTATATCAAGGAAAGGCTAAGAATATAAACCATTTTTTCGATTAATAAGGTTTTTTTTGCCCTAAAAATATGTGTAAACCTGACTATTACATGTCTTAAATATCAGCAACAAATGCTGAAAAAAATCCTCATATTTTACCTGGGCTATTTAGCTAATATGACAATTAAATAGAATGCGAAATGTAGGAGTCTGTAAGCAAAATAGAAATTGCTAATAAATACACAGTTAATTAATATGACTTTTATTAAGCTCCATTTTTATAATAAGTTAAACACGTAGCAATCAGGAATTTAATAAAAATAAGAAGAGATCCTCTAATCCTAAAGAGTGAGCTAATCTAAACAGTATTTAATGCTTTGCTTTTTGGTTTGATATTTTTAAATTTAAATGAATTGGGAAATGAAACAACTTTAAGAGAAATCAACAACCGCAATGGTATTTTATTCTTAGATATAATGTCAATGTTTATGTCAGGTTGTATGCAAATCGTTATTTCTTTCCCTTCTGAAAGAGGTGTTTATATGAGAGAAGAAAATTCAAAGTATTACACACCTATTGCATATGCAATAGGTAAGATATCTACAAATATTTTACTGAAGATTTTTTATCCTATAATTTATGGAACTATAGTTTATTTTATGGTAGGCTACACTCATGACTATGCTTATTAGTATTTTATTTATATTTCAGTGCTAATGCTTATGACTATTACTGGAGCAGCTATAGGTTTCACTATTGGTATAGCATTCAGTGATATAAGGACATCTACTTCTATCACACCTGCATTTCTTTTGCCTATAGTTTTATTTTGTGGCTTTTTCAAAAGAAGAGCAGACTTAGCTACTTGGATAGGATGGATTTAATATATTTCGCCTTTGTCTTATGCACTAGAAGCTATCATCAGAAACGAATACAGAGATTTTAACAGTACCTTAAATCCTATAATTACTTTAGATTACGAAATAGGGCTTGGAAATTGCATATGGATAATGTTTATCCTATATGCCATATTTTAATCATTATCTGTTATAATGCTTTATGTTAAAAGAGGTTCAATTTAATGATTTAGTTTATATATTTGTATTTAAAAAAATTATTTTACATAACATAGTAAATTCTATTAATTATAATTAAATAAATAAAAAATTTTATTATTTTACTTTTTATACAGATTTCTTAATGGTTTTACTTTTAGAATTTTCACAAAAAGTTTTATTATTAATAAAAATATCTCCATTAATTCTGGAAGTAGATATGATTTAAAAATATTTAAAAGGTTCAAGCAATTTGTATCATATATATGTATAAAGTTTTTTAGAATTATCAATTAATTTATAATCATTATATAATCAAGAGATTTTATTTAGTATTAAAAGAGATGTTATTTATTTATTTAGTATAAGTAGAGAAGTAGAATAATTATTTGTTAACTTTTTTCGATTTCATAATTAATTTAATAATGTAGATTAAATGAAAACATTTTTTATACAACAATTATATTGCAAATTTTTGTAACTTTAGGGAATAAGTAATTTATTGTTTAGTTAATTAGAATCGTTTCAATTACATATTAATTTTACACCAATTTACATCTAAATTCATTAATTTTAATTAAATTCTAGAAATTTTCTCTTTAATTTTAGTTCAAGAAAAAAATTTTTTTTTTTGGCATTTATTTGAATTACTAATAAATGAATGGAAGTTAGCAATCTTCATTTTAAAATTTCATCGTTTTTTAGAAAAATAAATATTTTACAAAACATAATGATCAACTTTGCTTATATTAATTACTAAAGCGAATTTTAAGCAAATTCTTATTTTCCTTCCTTTCTTTAAGAAAACAAAATAGAAGGAAGAAATGATAAAATAGACAAAATGAATTATATTCTATTAGGCTTTAATTTGATGATTTATCTTCACTGCATGTAAACACAATTTTTTTTGTATAATAAAGGATGATGAATTTTGATAATTAAAATTAATTAGTATATCTTGATTAATTCTTCATGAAAATTCACAACATTTAAATTTAACATATTTAAGTCAGTAAATATTTCATAAATAAAGATGAAAAAGATAAACATTTAATTTTTCTACTTTTATAAAATGGATCTAATGCCATATTTTATGTAATAAAACATTTAACTATTAAATAATAGATTATGTATTCTGATTAATAGCTTTATTATAAAAATGGTAAAATTTAATGTTAATTTTTCATAATAAATAAATAAATAAAATAAAATCTAATTAAATAAATAAATCAATTTATTAATAAACTTATTGAATAAAAATGGCTAAAGTTGAAAACAACCAAATTTCTCCATCTGAATCGCTTTGTTTGGAAAATAAACAAAAAAGTAGTAGTATTGATATGTCATTCAAAGATATATCATATAGTGTCATATAAAAAGGAAAATCTAAAAATATTCTCAATAACCTTACAGGAGTTATGAAAAGTGGTGAAATTACTGCAATTCTTGGTCCAAGTGGAGGTGGAAAGACATCTTTGTTAAATATACTCTCTGGTAAGATTGTAAATGGATAAAATGTCTAATTAACTGGATAAATCATGGCTAATGGCTAAACTTTCTCAAATTAAGATTTCACTAAATTTAGTGGATATGTTATGCAAAATGATATCTTATTAGATTTTTTCACTGTTAGAGAGGCTATCTAGTTCGCAGCAGATTTAAAAGTAAATGGAACAGCAGAAAAAAAGAAATAAAGAGTTAACGAGATAATAAAAATATTGAAACTTGAAAGATGTTAGGTAAATTAATTTTTATTTAAAATTTTCAAAAATATAATAAAATAATTAATAAAATTAGAATACTTTAATTGGAGGTGTAAGTGTAAAAGGAATTTCTGGAGGTGAAAGAAAGAGAGTTAATATTGCTTGCGAGTTGATAAGTGATCCTCAAGTTCTTTTCCTTGATGAGCCCACCAGCGGATTAGACTCATTTACTTCTTACCTTGTAATTAGGCTGCTGAAAGACTATGCTCAACAATAAAATAAAAATGTTATAATGAGCATTCATTCACCAAACAAAGATATTTGGGATTTGTTTGATAATGTGATTTTTATGTCACAAGGAAGATTTGTGTATCAAGGGAAGGCTAACAGTATAAATAATTTTTTCGATTAAAAAGGTCTTTTTTGCCCTAAAAATATGTGTAAAGCTGATTTCTATATGTCTTAAATATCAGCCACAAACATAGAAAAAAATCCTCATGTTGTACCTAGCTTATTCGCATTGTACGACACCCAAATTGAGCCTGAAATGCAGAAATCCTGCAGTGATTTAGAAAAAATTAATCAATAAACTGTGAATTAATATGACTTTTACTAAGCTCCTTTTTGGGAATAAGTTAAACACATAGCGATCAGAAATTTAACAAAAATAAGAAGAGATCCCCTCATTTTAAAAAGTGAAGTTATTTAAATGATATTTATGGCTGTACTATTTGGTTTGGTATTTTTAGATTTAGACGAGCTGAGTAGTGAAACTTCTTTAAGAGATGTCAATAATCGTAATGGTATCTTATTTTTAGATATAATGACAATGTTTTAGTCAGGATGCATGTAAATTCTTATTTCTTTCCCTTCTGAAAGAGGAGTTTACATGAGAGAAGAAAACTCAAAATATTACACTCCAATTTCATATGCTATTGGCAAGATAGCAACTGATATTCTACTTAAGATTTTTTATCCAATTATTTATGGAACAATTATCTATTTTATGGTAGGCTACACTCATGATCATGCTTATCAATATTTTATTTATATTGCCGTTCTTATGATTATGACTGTCACTGGATCAGCAATAGGTTTCACTATTGGCATAATGTTCAGTGATCTAAGAACATCCTCCTCTGTCACTCCTGCTTTTATACTTCCTCTCATTCTATTCTGTGGATTTTTCAAGAGGAGAGCAGATTTAGCTTCTTGGATAGGTTGGATTCAATATATCTCACCAATATCTTATGCAATAGAAGCTGTTATTACAAATGAATATAGAGATTTTAATAATCCTTATAATCCCATAGTTTCTTAGGATTATAGCATGGGAATAGGAAAATGTTTTTGGTTAATGATCATCTTATACGGAATATTTTAGTCTTTATCTATTTTAATGCTTTACGTCAAGAGAGGTTCGATATAATGAATGATTAATAATTTAAAAACAAAATAATAGTAAATTTGCAAAAATATTATTTTTTACATGTTTATTTTCAACTGTAACTAATTTTTAAACTGAAAAATAAGAATATTTAGCTAGTGATATATTTTTATTAATTTTATAAAATGTTTTTATTTTCCTATTATACAAAGTAATTTATCTAATCCAACCCTAGTTTTATCATGGGTCAATCAATTTTGGTAGTCTTTAACGAATAAAAATTTTTCAATTTAAGCATATCGAAATACCTGAATTAATATTTTCAAATTGTTATATTTTTTATGAATTACTTTCACACTCTCAATATTATTTTAAGTTTGAATTTTTACTAATATTTGTATATCATATAATAATTTCTAAATTTTTCTAATTCTAAACTCTGCAATAGCTTATCATAGTAATTCCAAATCTCTTTTTTGGAGTTTCTTGTTAAAAATAGAGTAGTATGAGTAAATAAGGATAGAGTCATAATTTAAAAAAAGAAATTACTCAATAATAGTTTTTAATTCTATCTAAAAGCATTTTATTAGAAAAATAAATATTAATTTAATATTATTTAATTTATTTTGATATTCTATTTTATATTTAAAATCTAATTAAGGAATCATGTTAAATAAAATTATTAATGATATTACTTTTAAATTTTTCTAAAAATAAATGTTTTAAAATAGAATAATTAATAATAATAATAAAATTTTTTAATATTATAAAAACAACCATTAAAATTAATAGTCATTAACAAATAACTTAATTTTTTTAACCTTAATTTTTATTTATTAATGATTAATTTGCTTTAAAATAAATTTAAAGATAAGTTTTAATTTTTTTGTCAAATATAAAATATTTTTAAAATTTTATTATGATTTATTTAAGTGATTTGCAATATTTAAAGAACTTACTTTTTCAGTATTAAGTTTCTATCAAATGAATTAATAAATTATCTATATTAATTGAATATATCGTATTTGAATAGATTTTACTTAAGCATATCTCTTAATTACTCAGTTTTTCAAAATTTTTTCTTAGAAATAATTAAAAAATTCTTTAATATATTGAAGATTTCTGGCTATTTTTTGAATATATAAAACTATTAGAAAATCAAATAACAAATGTAGATTTTCTATGTTTAAATTTGTAATTAATAAGTAAAAAATGGTATTTTTACGTTTCATTAAGTGTAGCTCGTCTCATTATATTTTTGTAAAAAATAAAACTTAAATTTGTAAAGCAGTTAGCAAAATTAAATAGCATTTTTTTTAATGGAACCATTCTTTGTATGTGCAATGAATATATCTAAATTTTTAAACTGTTTATCTAATAAATTTAATTTAATATAAAATTTTTAGAATTTAAAATAGAAAATTTTACTTTCATTAATTTTTAATTGAAAAGCATACTTTGATGGGCATAATATTGCTTAAAATATGCAAATATGTATTAAAATATAGAAAATAATAAAGAACTTTTTGGTATCAAAGTTAATATTTTAAAACCTCAAATTTTTTAAAGCAGTAATTAGTGGGTGAATTAAACAATTATTAACATTTTAATTATTTATCAAAATTTATTAAATGGTTATTAAGTTTGTAAGCTAGCTAAATAATTTAATAATAATATTTAAAGAAGTAAGTTGTTCAGAACAAATAAATATCAAAATCTATCAGTTGGTTATTAATTTTGTAAGCAAAAAATATATTTAATTTTTACTTTCATCAAATAATTACACATTTAATGTGTAATTTGCTTGATACAAAAAGGGCATTTTCATGTTTTTTGGTAATATAAAATAAATGCAATATTTTACAAAAATTAATTACAAATTTTCACTCTTTTTTCTCCCTGAATTAATATTTTATTACAAACAATCTAAATAAAAAATTTTGGTGATAAATCAGCAATGAAATAATAATTAATCCTTAAGTTCTATCTGATAGAATAAAGTGAAAAATTTCATCATCAAAATTTGATTTTTATATTGTAACCTTAATTAAAAAAAATTATTTAAAAGATGAAAGACAATTTTTAAAGCTTAATAATTAATTAATAACAAATTAAAATATTGACAAAGAAATATTTCATTCTTAAAAATCACTACAAATGTCTACTGCATTTAATGGAGTTGCACTCACAACTGAAAACGAGTAGCAAATTCAAGTTGTAGATAAATTTTTAGATAATCTTCATAATAAGCATGGTGTCGATATATCTTTTAGCAACATTAACTATAGCATAAATACAAAAAGTGGTAAAAGAAAGATTTTGAATAATCTTTCAGGTGTGTGCAAAAGCGGTACAGTGACAGCTATCTTAGGACCTAGTGGAGGTGGTAAGACATCATTGTTAAATGTTTTGTCTAGAAAAATCAAAGCCAATAAGTAGGTAGAACTATCTGGAGATGTTATGGCAAATGGATAAACATTTAGTAATCAGTAGTTTGCCTAATTTAGTGGTTATGTTATGCAAAATGATATTCTGTTCGAAACTTTAACAGTAAAAGAATGCCTTCATTTTGCTGCTGACCTTAAATTAGAAGGCGATTAACATTCAAAAAATCATAGAGTCAAAGAGATGATCCATTAACTCAAGCTTGAAAAGTGTTAGGTAAAAAATCTACCCATTTAAATTAGATATGATCTACAAATTAATTATTGTATAGTAAAAAATGAATAATTAAATAAAGAAATCAAAATCTAATCAATTTTTATTAACTGATAATTATAAAATTGATATATTTATATTTATTTTCTTATTCAATAAAATTTTAACTATTAGAAGCATTTTTCCATTATATAAAATAAAATCTATGAATTACAACCACCAGAATAATAAAAAAAACTTATTATCAATAAATTAAAGCTTTATTTAATTTAAATTAGAATACACAAATTGGCGGACACTTTGTGAGAGGTATTTCGGGAGGAGAGAGGAAAAGAGTTAATATTGGTTAAGAGCTTATCACTAATCCTTCAGTCCTTTTCTTAGATGAGCCTACCAGTGGTTTGGATTCATTTACCGCCTATATTGTGTGCAGCATTTTGAAAGATTTTGCTAAATAACACAACAAAACAGTTATTATGAGTATCCATTAGCCTAATACTGATATATGGAATCTCTTCGATCAAGTCTTTCTTTTAATATAGGGTAATTACGTATATCAAGGGCCTGTCTCAGAGGCTATTAGTTATTTTAGTTCTTTGGGATTAGTTTGCCCTGTTCACTAATGTCCTCCTGATTTCTTTATGTCTTACATGACCGCAGGAGAAAGAAATGAAAAATTGCATCCCAATCTTATCGAAAATTATAAAAATGTGTTAGCATATAAAACTCTAGCTTCACTCTAAACAGTGAGAACCGATCAAATAGAATATTCATCACTTTAAACCTCCTTTTGGTATTAAATTAAAAAGGTAGCTTCGCGTAACTTAAAGCAGTTGAGAAGAAACCCCCTTATGGTTCGTTCTCGTTTGGTTTAAACAATATTTATGTCTCTATTTATAGGTTTAGTTTATTTAGATTAGCCAACCTTACATAAAAACAGTAGCGTATAAGAAGCATATAATCGTAAAGGTGTTTTATTCACTGCTTGTATGGCTAACTTTATGGCTTCTCAAATGGGTGTAGTCCTTAATTTCCCTTTAGAAAAACCTGTATTCTTAAGAGAAGAAAATACAAAATATTACTCTACTTTTAGTTATTTAATTGGTAAATTGTGTTTTGAATGGCTGCTTCTCTTTATCTTCCCAATTATATATTCTTCAATAATGTATTTTATGGTTGGTCTAAACGATTCTTCAGCTGATCACTTCTTCTTCTTTGTGCTTATATGCATATTGATGGGTTACTGTGGTGCTTCTCTTGGTCTTATTTCTGGTAGTGCTTTTAATAGCATACGTACGATTACTGCAGTTTAACCATTGTTCATGCTTCCTTTTGTTTTATTTAGTGGTTTCTTTAAAAACAGAAAAGATTTTGCAGCTTGGATTGGTTGGATTGAATTTCTTTCACCATTTAAATATGGTTTGGAAGCACTTGTAACAAACGAATTTGAAAATTTAGATAGTCCTGTAGATATGATAGCCATAAATGACTATACTATTGGTAAATGGAACTGTGCATTAATAGTATTTGGATTTTTCGTTGGTTTTGTTATCATAGCATCTCTAACTTTACATGCTAAAAGAGGTACTTTATAATGAAAAATAAATAATTTAAAAAACTATCAATCTGAAAAATAAAAAAGAAACTTTATTTAAAAAGTAAATATTTCATTTATTATAAACGTTTTGTCTCAATATCTTTAATTACCAAAATACTTATATACTTATAAATAAATCGTAATCAAATATAATTATTATTGCTTTTAAACAAATACTTTATTTAATTTTTTGTTGTTTTTGCTTTTAAATTTTTATTTTTTCTTTATATTTTAAATTATTTGATCATAAAAACCACTCTACCCTATATGATAAAATAAAATAATTTATCAAATTTTTGAATAAATTTTTTATAAATTTTAATTTAAAATCTTTAAATGATAACTAAATTCAGCCTTATTAGTTATAAAATTTAAGGAAATTGTGTTTTACTCAATCAATTAATATATATTAACAAATGGATTTATTATATTATTATTATTATTATTATTAGTATCATAATATTAACAAATGAGTAATTACAAAAAAAGCATTAATATTAATTTAAAAGAAATAATTAATTTAATTTTTTGTTGATTTATAAATTCTTGAATTTTTATTGTGTTTATTAAAATAAAATGATTATTTGAAATATCATATTTTTTTTTGGTTTTGTATTTGTAAAACTTTGTTTAGTTACACTTAGTATTTTTTTCATTAACATAGTTAAGAATATTTTCAAAGCTTCATTTTACTTTTACTTGCAACAGTTTAAATTTCTTTTTGAGGAGGATTAGATCTTTAATATTAGCTGTTTGGTCTTTGTTAAAAGCTATTCTTAGAACTAAGATTTTTTTAAGATTCTTATTATTCAAACTCTTAAGTGAGCTTTTAAATCTGTTTTTGTTTTAATGAGTGTGAGTTATGGTCATAACTGTAAAAAGGTCCCATAAACCAGTCATTTTATCCAAATTAAAAACCATTCCTTTGATCATTTCCTTCTCTGTATCCATAAATATTTTCATATAACTCTATTCCCTATGCAACCATTAAAGTTCTTTTCAACCTCTCTATTTTATTAGAGTTTGGTTTTGCAAATTTATATGACTCATTAATATATTATTATGTGTTGGATGATTTTCTAGCATCCATAACTTTTTTCAATAATTCTTTTTCGTTTTTAAATATCTATTTATTGACATCATTAGCAAGAGCAGCTTTGTACAAAATATCCTCACTTTCACACAAACCTTTAGCTTTACCAGTTTTTTTTGTATTGTAAGCAAAATCCTAAAATTATTCATCTAAATCTAATAAAGGATTTTCGCTTGCCTTTGTATACGCATATATATTTTTTTAAATTAAATCTTAACCGTTTTCTAGTATAAAATTGAATTTATAGGCCTTTGATTGTTAGAGTTAAGATATTTTAAGCTGTTTTCTAAATGGCATTTTTAATATCATGTTTAAAAGCTTTTCATATGATTGATGAGTTTTACCGTCTTTTATCTTTTCTATCTTCTCTTCAAAAATATTTATAATCAATCTAGCAGTTGGGAGTAATTCTATCTTATCATCATTGAATTCTAATGAAAATACAATGACAGAATCAGTATTTGATATTTATTCTATTTCCATTCGCAAAATATGAATTAAGTTCTAATTAAAAATATCAAATATTGATAAATAAATCTAATTTTTTGAAATATTAACAAATTAACTTAATTATTAATGAATAATGAACAAAAATAAACAAATATTACAACAACAACAAAAAAAAGAAAGAATATTTAAAAAATTATTTTTAATATAAAAATTATAAAATGAATTATGTGTTTAGTTTAATTTGTTTACTTTATTATTTTTAAATACATAAAAAAGTAATTATAATATAAATTATTTAATAAATCAATCAAAAAATTTATATTGATTTTTGAGTTCAAAATAATTGATTATCTTTTTTTAATTTAAAATTTTTTTAAGTTTCGGTTAAAAACATTTTTAATCTTAAATTTAAAAAAAAAAAGGAGTTTAAAGTTTAACTTTGAAAATTGATTGAAAAATGTATCATTAAATATGGTATTTATATCTATCAAATTAGCTTATTTTGTTTTTTATTTTTACAGTATTTTAAAATATTATAAAAATAATTGTTAAAAGTGGCTAGTATTAAAGAGCTAAATAGAGGCTTTTTTGTATTGATGAAATTATAAGAATTATTATATTTATAATTAGATTTAAACAGAATACATATAGGCTTTTTGCTAGAGTTTATGGGTAGTTGCTCAGAAAAATGTTAGAAAGTTTTTATTATCTTTTTATTTAAAATTTTTTTTGATAACTTTGTCAGTAGACTTTGTAAAATATTTTTGAAATAAATTTATAAAAAGATTAAATTCAAGATAAAAGTAAATTGATAATTTAGTCAAGTAAAGTAAATTTAAATTATTTAGATGGATTTATATGTATAATTAATTTTCAAAATTATCCATCAATAATAATATAAAATATTGGCGTTCGATCAGATCAATTTAATTTTTTATAAATAATTAATTATAAGATATATAAATTTAACACACACAAAAGAAGAGTTTTAGGTTCTTCAATATAAATTAGCTAGCAATAAATCAAAATAATAAACTTAAATAATTAATCTAAATGGAAGACAAATCAATTTATCTCCCTGACAATGTTCAGATGGATAAAATGAACAATTTTAAACTTTTAGAGAAGAAATATCGTTTTTATTAAGGAGTAAAAACTGATTTTTCAGGTGTTATAGATTTCAATGATCCAAAAGTTGATTTAGCCAAACATAATATCACTTAAATAGAAATGAAGGGATTTAGGGCATATAAATTAGGTTTTCCTAGCGGAGTCTATGTAATTAAGAATGCTTTGTCAATATAAAAATAGTTAGAAGTAGTAATTTAATGCATGAATACTTATGTAAAAAGACCATATAGAACTAATTTATTCATTTACGAAGATAATCCAGATTGGAAACAAACTTATGACCCATCAAAAACAAAGGAAGGCAAAAAAGAAGACGAAGGGATGGAGCCAGAAAAAACAGAAGAAGCAAAAATAGAGTAAGAAGAATCAAAAAAAGAGGATTTAGATACTTCCAAGACTGACAGCATGTACAGTACTAAAAGCAAAACTTCAAAAGAATACAGTCTTGATAAATTTTTGACTAATGATTATAAGAAATTCCACTTCAATAAGAAAATTAGATGGTCAAATGTTGGAGCTTAATATGACTGGGATAATCGTCTTTACCCTTCTTTCACCACACCTATGCCCGATATTATTAATGAACTAGCCGAATTTGCTAAAAATGTTGTCTCAGATGAAATTACTGATGTTTATGATTATGAACCAGAAGCAGTGATAGTTAATTACTATGATAAAAAGAATTATATGAGTGGACATTTAGATGATGGTGAAAAGGATTAGAAATCTCCTATATTCAGTTTTACTTTTGGCTGTTCTTGCATATTCTTAATGGGTGATAGAACTAAAGATTTTACACCTTTACCCCTTCGTTTAGATGCAGGTGATTTAATGATAATGAGTGGTTATTCTAGAAACTGTTACCACGGAGTTCCTAGAATTTTCCCTGGATCATTCCCGAAAGAAGAATTTGAAAAATATGTAAGAGAACTTTATCCTCACCTTTATGATAATGAAGAAATTAATAAGAATAAAGATTTGAAATTCTTTGAAAATAATTATAGACATGCAATCAATTATCTTTAAGACAGTCGTATCAATTTAAATTTCCGTCAAGTAGAAAAAAAGGTATAATAAAACCATGAAAATTAGTAATATCTTCAAGAATAATAATAAAAACAACAGTAATAATGATAGTAATATGAATAATTAAATATGTATTATTTATGTTTATGATTTGGAAAAAATTATTTTATTTTTTGTACTAATAATTTATTGTTGTTAATTCCCAAAACTATATATATTCCTCTATATTTTGAAAATATATTCCCAAATAAAAACAAAAGGATCTATAAAAGAGAATAGAGTTTTTATGTCTTGTTATATAATTTTTAAATTCGTAAATATTGCTTTTACTACAACCTGTCAAAAATTCAAAATAACCTGAATCCATTTATTTAAAATTTGTTTAAAGAAAACATTCAACGATAAAAAATCAATCAATAATCATATTTACATATAACAGTAGATATCTCTCTTATTTTAGCTTATTTTTGATTTGAATGATAATAACTTTTCTTACTACAATAAAAATATCTTTAAATATTTTATTGAAATTACTTTTATTTGTTTAAAAAAACGATTAATAAAATTAATAATTATATGTTGATGTCATAGTAGAAATTTTAAATTGGTTTATTTCTTGTGGCATTACATAAATAAAATATATAATTTAATTTAATTGAATTTTTTCTAAAAATTCAAAATGGGAGTCAGTCAGTTTATTTGATTTTTATTAGATTATTTATTATTTACTTAATAACATTAATAGTAAATAATAAAATAAATAACTAAATATAAAAAATATTCATCAAAAAATTTTATAAATTTATAAAGGAAACAAATTTTAATAAAGATAAATAAGCAATGTTTGTTATCTAAATTATAAATTTATTTAAATAATTAATTAATAACTAAATATTTTTTATATATTTATTATATTTTTTATGATCAAATAGTTTTATATAAATTATAATTTATTTTTGGGTTTTTATTATTATTTTGATTATTTATTTTCTATTTATTAATTAAAAATTTTTTAAGATAGTGCTTGCTTGATCTATTTAATTCATCTAAACATGTTTAAAAATGTCTAAATTTATTTATCATACTCTGATATGAATTTAGTTTTCTCTTTTTTTAATTGAATCATGCTGTTTGTTACTATTTCTTAGGCTTTTTCAGTATCTAATTTTTTATAAATATTAAAGATTTACTTTATTTAAGAAATAAATGAAATGTTTACTTATTTTTTGAGCTTTGAGAAAAAAGAAGTATACAAATTAAACGCTAAAATTAAACAAAAAAAGAATATTTAATAAGCTGTCACGTAAATTGCCATTTTTTTCATATAAATACCAAATGATAAATATTGGGACATCTCTAAAGAGTAGTCTAATCAATTATATTATAAGAGATCCTGATATTACTTTACCTGCTTATTTACCAAATAATACTTTTATTTTAGGCATAGAAAATACATAGCTATAGGAAATTTAAGATGCCATGAAATCTAAAATGTCTAATTGAGCAATATTCATTATAATAGCTTTTATCCAAATATTATCTCTATATATTTTACATCTAGTTTTGATTTTTACAATCAAGAAGCAAAAGAAATAAGTTAAAATAGTAGCTATGAGTGTATAATATCTCTATATATATATTAAATAATTTTGATCAGTAAAATAAATTACAAAATTCATTTATGATAAATGAAAAAAATATTTACGCAGTCACTAAAGAAGAAAATCTAGGAATAAAAGGCAATATTTGCTACAAATGACTTAAATGAAGCAAAGAATATAATCAGTTTGTTTGATTTATAAACATCTAGCGGAGTTTTGTATAAAAGCCAATGAGATTAAGGAGAGCAGTCTATTTCTTCTAAATTTTTTTAACTTTAGCATTTTTAATCTTCAATCGTGTTTTTATTTTTGAGTTATCTAACTTGTTATCTATTTCTGATTGTTTATTTTTTTTCAAAAGTTCTCTTTCTAGAAATTATGCTTTAAATTGCAAAAACTTATTTTGATTTAGAAATAAGAATTACTACCTTTTAAAACTGCCAAAGAAATAGCAATACACTTAAGCACAAAGGTAAGTATGCAAAAGAAGAATCAAGATATTCATATTTGTGCATATCTTAAGAAAAAGAAATCACTAGTATACATACTAAAAATTAGAAGATTATTAAGAAGTAAACATGTAAAAGTTTGACATAATCAAAAAAACGATAATTGTAATCTTCAGTGTAAACAGTACAGAATAGCAAACTCAATATATGTTCTTCAGAGTATAAATCAACAATCTTGTTAAATAAAAAAGTTGAAAAAAAGTAAGGAGATACTTTTTTGTTGAGTTTAATGTATGTCAGATAGTCAGGAATTTTTTAAGATTCAGCATAAGTTTCTTTGTAATAGTAGATAATATCAGCTGTCTTCCCACATCTTTATCCACATGAATTGCTACACGTTGTCTCAAACATCAAAACAACAGATTTATTATTAACATATAAGCAGTTATAATAATTATATGGGTGGTGATATGTTGGATTCATTCCTATCTGATTCATTTTTTCCAGATACTACTTATGCTGCAGGTATTATATGTAATTTGCATATAATTTAATTTACTCTGAGGAATTCTTTAGGCTACTAATTTCGCCATACATCCTTAGCTTATCTTCAAGAGATAAATATATATGAATTTCTTAATTTATCTAATTTTTTTTACATTTTAATAAATTTATTTTTCAATTAATCAAAAAGTATTTTGAATGATTAACATAAAAAAGAAAATAAATATTCAGTGTTGAAATGTAACTTTAAATTATCTTAGTTTTATCATTCTAAAGATATCATACTTTTAAGCAAAATAAGCAAATTAAATTTAAAGAAAGTAAATTATGACTGACTTAAATTATATTCTTTTTATACAAGTTTGATCACAAATCGTTAAACAAATAAAATAAATTTATTATTCTTTGAAAAAATCTTACTTTTTTTTGAATAGAGTATGTTCTAAAGTCATTTTGTTGATCTTGCTTTTGCTAGAGATTTTATTGATTTATAAAATAGAATTGATACAAGTTTATTAAGTTTACTGCAGTTACTATTCTTTTGAGCTTTTAAGGTTCTATTATTAATGAGCCACCTTCAAAGAGCGAACAGTTAAATTAAACAATTTAATCAGTAAAATCTTCTCTACTTTGATGCAGAATCAAGCAAGGCTCTATTAATTTAGAGTATTAAGTTCTATATTTTTGTTCGTTTGACTCACAAATGAACTGCTTTAGTTTAACAGCAGGTATACTTGGAGAACGAGATTGTAAATAATTTTAAATTTTTTTATTCATGTTTGATAGGTAAACAGAAATTTGACGATCAAAAGCTTGAATGATTTTGTTGCACTAAAACTTTGTAATTAATTAAACACAAATAGATCCTGTAAAAAAATGAGGAGAAAAATAACCTTTTTTATTGACATAAAATTAAGAGATATAAGGAGCTTACAAGCTATAGGGATATTTTATGTGTCTATTTAAGCAATACGGATCGTCAATCATCCTTGAACTTATATCTGAAGTGTTAAATGTCAGTAGTTCATGTTAATAATCTTGGCCAAATATATAAAATGAGTCTTCTTTCTAATTAATATTTTTATAATAATATTTTTTTTATTGAAAAAAATGTCTTAAAAAGTTTTACACCATTATAAATAACTTTCAATTAATCTGAATTGAAAAAGTAAAATAAAAATTTAGCAAGTTATTAAGAAGAAGTGCAAGAACTGAAGCTAAAGCACAAAATACTGAGATTCCATAATTAAGAAGGAATTTCAGTTTTATTGTATTTTAATTTGTATTCTTCTAATACCTATATAATTTTATCTATGTTCACATTTTTCAAATAGAGCTACTTTAGCTAAAATCGCTTGCAAAGCATCACATTAAGAGCAAATATTTTCCATCCCTTTTCTTCACCTAAATGATTTATAAATTTAAGATAAAAAATGTATGAATTAATAGATTTTATGAATAACTAACTACCTTCCCAATTAAAGTCAATGATTTCAGTTTTAAATGTGTAATTATTTTCTTTTTTATCCAACTTAATATTTCTTTCAAGATTAATGAAAGTAGAATAGCAATTAGATTTAATGATTTTTATTTTAGAATTTGGATTAAAATATAGCCATTATATTGGAGTTAACTTACCTTTATATATTTTATGGTATAGTCTATCAGCATTTATATAAAAAAATATTAAATTTTGATAAAGCTCAGTAGTCGATGATTCTTTTATTATTTCTTCAGGAATAGGGTGCATATATTCGTATTTTTCATTAAATAAAGGAGTAATAGGTAATTATGGATTGTTATTTGATAAAGGCACAACAAATATTTAACATTTTTACATTAAAAAGAAAAGTCTACTCCAACCAGCAGGTGAAATATTTCCTATTAAAATTAATATCAAAATAAATTTGTGTGAATATATATTTTAATTAGCAAGTTCTCATTATTTAAATTCTAAATATTAAAAACAGTTCTAAGTTTTTTTATACTTCTAAAAAAAAGTATTTAATCTTTTAATGTTTACAATCAAAATAAAAAAAACATTCAATATCTTTCATATTAAAAATCAAAATTAAATAATAAATAAGTGAACTTTAATATTTTAAAACATTTTTTTTCTTGATCTTTTTCCAGTTAAATAGTTATTTTTTAAAATAAAAAACAAACAAATTTAAAAGTTATTTATTAAATTTTATTACCAAAAATTAAAAATATTTTATGTAAGTAAGAACCATCTCAATAAATTTAAAAAAAGTAAAAAACTAGAAAAATTTTAATTTGCTCAAAAAATTTAACTGAATCAAAGAAAATTTCCTATTAAAAATTATATCTTTAATTATTTTATGTTAAAAATAGTATTTAATAAACTCAAAAATTTCTTTAAGTTGCTTTTTTTTATTTTTTGTAAAAATAGAACAACTATAAGAAGAGTATTTTTCAATTAAATTAAAATTTTTTAATTAGTAAAATTGAAAATATGTTAATTTTTTACCTTAAAACTCTGTAGTATTTTGCTGTTATATATGAGTTGAGAGATAAGGAAATTGGTCTGTTGTATGCAGTATAATTTATTTAAGATGAGGTTTTTTTTATAAAGTATAACATTCTAATAAGTTATAAATGGCATTTTCTACAGATCCTAAAATTTCCTACTTATTTATGACACCTGCTTCGTTCTTAGCTCTGAATTTTTTGTAGAAAATATTATTTTTTCTATACTTGTCTACAACTTTCATTTATTTAAAATTTAATTTTTCACTTTCTGCTCTTTCTTGATCTGTTTGATAACTTTATTAGAGATTACTTGCTTTTCTTTTATTTAAATTAACTGAATTATCCATTATGTTAGCACTTTATCTCTGTATAAACTTCTTTTGTTTATTAGGTGAGTCATTCGTATTTTATGTTTTAGCTTAATTCTTAGCATCAAATGTTTCTGTTTTAATAAATTACATTGGTATATTTAAGGAAGGATCTTACAATTTGCTATTTGATAGCTACTTAGGAGGAGATAAAAGTCCGTTATAAATTTATTGCTATTCTTTTAAACTTTTTTAGAGATTGTTGGTATCCAAAAAAGATTAAGAAACGTTTTTACTGTTTTTAGAATTTTCATTATCAGAAACAGAGTTTTTTAATATTTATTCTTAATCACTTTAAGAATTTTTTGCTTATAATTAAAACGATTAACTGTTATCATCCTAAAATACTTTTGGAGTATTTGTTTTCTCATTTTTACCATTTAAAATATCATTATATGAAGTTTTAGAGTTATTATGCTCCTCTATATTTTACATTATATCTGTAAAAGTATTTTATGACACTACTTAGTTAATATTTTCTACTATTTCTTATGCACTTTTCACGTGTTTATGTCCGAAACTGCTCTTTTTATAATAAGGCACAACATTTGAATTATTTTTATCTTGAACTTATTTGTTAAGTATATTTTATTTATAATATTCATCAAATCGAATCTAAGCATGATTCTGACTGTTAAAAGAAATTGATCTAAATATTTTTTTGTTTTTTCCCTGCTAAGAAAAATTATTCTTATCAAGAATGTTTTTTTTTTAATGTGAGTAAGAATGCAGCCTTACAAGTTTTCCATTATTTTATAAATGCTTTTACTAACTGCTTTCATTCTTCATATTTAAAGGTTAAGTTTGTGAAGACTAAAAATTTTAAGTGTGCTGTTATTACTTTACTTGCAGCAATTCTAAGTAAGAAATTTATACAGATTGAGAAAACGTTGAACCCACTCCAGGTATTTATTCTATTTTCAAATTATCCAAATCAGAGTTGTAAATTAAATTAAGAGTTTATTCTTTATTTGACTTTGATTTTGTTTTCTAAGAATCATTTTCTTTTTCGTTATGTTTATCTGAATCTCTGCTCTTTTCTTTTATATAATTATCAATTTTTTAAGAATGAAGCTAATTTTTGAACTTCTCATTATGATGATTATTATGATTACTATAATTACTATTATTATCAAAATTTTCTATATGCTTCAATTTATTTTACTAATTCAAATAAATCCCACTCTCGTTTTATTCAATCTTATTTTCTTCATTAATTTACTATTTTTCTTTTGATGGCTAATCCTATTATTATGGACTATGCAGTTCGTTTAAACTTTTTGATTTCTAAGACTTACAAAAATAGTTTTTTTAACAAACCTAGAGGTGTAATTAGTCTTATTAGAATGGTATTGAAGTAAAACTATTATCTATGTTACTTTAATTTAAGATATTTAAAGCATTTTAATCATCTTATTAGTTAATTTTATGAATTTATAATTTTTAAGTGGTTTCTTTGGAAAATATAGATTTTGTTTAATTAAGCGATGTTTGAGATTATGTTCTTGAATTCGGATGAATCTAATTAAGTTAAAAATGGCTCTTTGTTTATTACTGATTTTGACTATTATCTTATTTTAAATTTAAATGACTATTATTTAAATTGATTTCTGATTCTTCAGTTATATCATCAAATTAACTCTTATTATTGAATGTTTGATCATTAACTTAATATATGATCTATTTGTCATCATGAGTATTTTTGTTTATTTTATATGAATTTTAATCTTTGCTGATTGAAGATTTTGGATAATTAAAGATTTAATCTTCATAACTTTTGCATATTTATTCATTTTTTTTAATTTCCAAATGCAATTAATTCAAATTATAAACTTTCAAAGATTTTGGAGTCGAATGTCCACTTTAATTTAATTAGGTTTTAGAGTATGCAGTCAATTCATTATCTTAGTAAGCTTTTTAAGACTGCTTAAGAGAAGATTGAAGAGTGTGTGTATCCTTGCTCTCATTATGTCTGATTTCTATAATGTTATCGTTCATGCACTTGTTTGTAAGAATTTTATTGCTCATAAAGTAGCCAGTAAAAAAAAAATTATAATTTTCAAGATTTATCTTGGGATGGAATAAAAATTCTTTAGTAAATATCTTCCAACATTCTGGAGTCATCTCAGAACTAGAAACGAAAAGAGTTCTTAAAGGCATACGGATACAAAATTTTTTAGAAATCCTTTAAGAAGATTTATATCCAGCTATAATTCCATCTTACAAATGACTCTTAGTTATAAGACATCCTCTCAAATCTAGATCTGTAATTGCAGTGCATCTTCCGAAAATCATCATAGAAAATAGTCTTCTCCATCCCTCTGTACCAATATAAGGATTCTTTTGTAAATAAATCTGTTAAAGAGGTATCCTTTCTTTCCTTACTCTAAGGTTTTCGCATAACAAAAAAACTTTATCATCATTGATTTCGCAATTACTGATGTCAATTGACTTTGTAATAGTAAAATCACTATAAAGGAAATGTTAAACAAATAATTTAAAAGCTGGATTTTTAAAAGGAATATCTCTAATTATCAAATCTTTTATTTTGAACTATTTTTCATGGAAAAATATCTTTGCTACATCGTATTCTGCTAAATCGATTGATCCACCCAAGTCTAGTGTATTTACTGTATTTAATTTTTAAAGTATATCACTAATTTATTCTACATTCCATGACTCCACTTTTAAACTTAGGGAAAGTATAACTGGTAAATGATTATTAGTGAATTCACAATGTAGAATTTTTTTAACTACTTCTTTAGAACATTACTTTATATCGTAATTGACAACCTAATATTTCTTATACTAATCAGACCAATCTTTAAGATATCTAAATTGATTTGAACCTGTGTGCAAAGTAATTATTAGATCATTATCGCTCTTTTCTAACACAATATTGTATTCAGTTAATCTGAGCATATTTCTTCTTTTTATAGTTTTACCAGAGTATTTTTCATAAATATAATCAATAAACTTTAGAATCCCTTTATTTAAATAAAAAGTCTTTAAGTAAATTTAAAAATAAATTCCTTTTTTATTTGACAATGTAACAACATTTTTATTACTCAGATAAATAAATTTTATTTAAAACAATTTAAATTAATTCATCTATTGTAATATTTAAATTTCTTATAATATATTTTAAAATTGATTTTTCAAAACCTAAAATTTTTTTCCTATATAATATCTGCTTTTTGAAAAAAATATTCAAATACATGAAATGAAATTATAGGGTATGATAATAGATAGTATTTATTATTTACTTTGCAGTTAAATTACCAAATTTGAAATTTTTAATACTTGAAAATGATAAAAATAAAATAATTACCTATATTGTTTATAAATTATATCAGTTTAAAGCATCTTGATTCCAATAGAAACTAAAAAAAAGACTAATCATCTATATTATTATTATTCAACTAAATCTCTAGGTCTCTTCTATTTTAAAGTATACCATACTATAGTATTTTTAAATGGTGAGTTGTTAAGTCTACATTTGTTATCCTCAAAGCTTTAAACTTTTTAGATAGCTTTCTAAGTTTTAAATCGATTTGGGCAAACTCAACTAAGCTAAGAAATCTTTCATAGTCAATTATTTCAATCGCTTAATAAGAAGGCTCTTTCTCGAAATACTCAAATACATCTTCTGAATGATCTATCCTTATTTATAATATCTCTTCATTCATTTAATTATTTTTTTAAGTAAAAATATCACTCCTATTTAAATAATCATGCTCAAGATTCATTTAAATCTCTTATTAATCATTCTACTTTTAAATATTAGCTGAATCAGCCTTATCTAATTCATCTAAAATTTTATTTTCTGATATACAATTTCTGATTAAATGATTTTAATCAAATCCTGAAGAATTAAATAAGTGACTAATATCATTAGAAGGTGAATTTTATTTCGCATTTGAAAAATTCACTTCGTTTAAATCTTTCTTTTAAGATATAAAAGGTCCCTCAGTCGTGAGCTATTAGTACTCAGTCGGCAAGGTAAAGTCAGTATTCATCCTTTCAAATTTAATTATTTATCAAATTTTATGTTGATAAATTATTAATTTCTAAAATTCGATTTAAATTATTCAACTGAAGTAGAAGTATTCAATTATTAATATTATTATCCTTCAAAAGTGCAATTCTTTTAAATAATTTGATGTATTTATTAACTATAATCTCATTGTTTTAACAACTCATTCTTAATACATTTAATAAAATATCCCTCAATGAACTAGTTTTTATATTATTTATTTTTTTAAATAAACTAATCAAAATACAATAGAAATATCAGTTTTTAATAGGTTAGTATCTGAAGCTTAAAATGCCATAATAATAACAATTTTATGAATTTAACATTAAAATAAGTAAATTATTCATTAAAAAAATAAATTTCTAATTTTTTAAAAATGAATAACTAATCTTACAATTTTCATAACTAAATTATAAATAATCAAAGTTTTAATCTGGCAAAAGCAAATAATTATATATATATTTTATAATTATTTTATGTGTTTGACTTTAAAAACTGCTAATTTTTCATTTAAAATAAATAAATAAATAAATAAATAAATAACTTAATTGTTAAAAATTTAAAAACTATTCCTAAAATGTTTTTTTTTTTAATTATAAATAATCAGGGTTTTAATGTGGTGAAAGCCTATAATCAATCATATATAGATTTTATATTTATTTTATCTGTTTGACTTTAAAAACTGCTAATATTTCATTTAAAATAAATAACTTAATTGTTAACAATTGAAAAATAATTCCTAAAATGTTTAATTTTAATTATAAATAAGCATAAAGTTTTATTATTTATTATTTTTGGGATCAAAATTTATATAAAAATGGCAATTATTAAATTATATATTAATAATGAAATAGATTTAATCTTAAAAAGATTGATTATATTTACAAAAAAAACAGATTTATAGAAATAATTTCTTGTATTAAATATTATTATATAAACTCTTTTTTATTTAAATTTAATTTATTTTTTTTGCAAATTTTTCATTAAATCAACAAAAAGTATTTAAAATTATTTTATAAAGTTAAAAAAATTAAATTCAACTTTATTTTTTTTCTCCTTTTGAGAATAACTTGTTTATTTTACTTTTACTTTTTCAAGATACAAATAAATTGATGATTAACTTTAGAATTCAATTTTTAAGTGTTAGAATTGAATTATTTAAGTTTTCTTTTTCTTAATACTTTAATTTTTTTACAGTATTGGAAAAATAAAGAAATCATAAACAAAGAAATCTAACAATTAATATTAAAATAAAAGAATTGAAAGAAATTCTTTTTAAATAATTAATTTTTTAATCAAAGGATACTGATGTTTATATATAGTATTATGAGTAAATTATCATTATTTATTTATATTAAATTATCAGAAAATTTAAATTATTTAACAAGATATTGCATATATATTCAGCTTATTAAGAACTAAAATTAATTGTTTTGATTAATAAAAGTTGTATAAATTTAAGCAAAAAATCTTAGTAATACAAGCATATAGATTTTTATAAAATTAAATAATTGAAATTTTGAGCTAATGGGTATATATTTTAATAATATATGTAATTTTAATTTTATTAAAAATGAATAAAATGTGATGATAAAATATTGAATTTTGTTAAATTTATACTGGTGCAATTAATTAGTGAAAAATTTTTTATAGAATACTGATAAATTAAATCAAAAATTGTGAATGATTCTCATTTTCATAATCTCTATATTGCTCTATTTATGCAGGTATCATAAGAAATGGAATAAATTGATGTTTCGAAATTAAAAAGTTAAATATTAAAAAAAGAAGTATTTTACTGCATATGTAAAATTCTTTTACTGTTAAGCAAGCAATTTGATGTTACATCAAAACACTAATGATTTAAAGTTCTTTTCTTCCCATAACTTTTTAACAAGAATGACCAGAATAAATAATTTATTTACCATATATAAATCTATATATGTATTACAAACTAATTAATTAATTTCTTTTTGCAAATAAAAATTTAATACTTTTTTCAATCAATATACTTTCTTTATAGAATAAATAAAATCATATAAATAAGGTTTAAACATTGTATAAAGAACAAGCAAGCAAGCAAAAGCAAACCTAAATAGTAGTCTTGAAATAAAATATTTTAAGAATTAGAGAATAGCTCTATTGATTTTGAATTAAAAATATACTGAAAGAGTTAACTTAATAACAAATAATTCATCAATACAAGATAGATTAATTAATTACTTTTTATAAATGAAGAATTTCGCAAAACAAATAGTTAATAGTATTCAAAGTATGCAATTTTAATCAACAAATGATAAAAAATTCTAGCCTCAGCTAAATACTAAGTTAATAAAGCTTTATGATTTTTATGAAATTTATAGCTTAGAAGCTGACAGATCTGTTACAAACATTAATTCTAACCTCTACATATTTAAGGCAAGTGGAAAAATTAAGGAAGGATATGAGAATTTAAAAGGCACTCCAGAAGAGTATAGCGGTTTTCTTGGAATAATTAATGTGTTAGGTGTAAATTTTTTAGTTCTAGTTAAGGAAGTGAATGTGCTTTTCGTTTTGGATGGAAAGGATAAAATTTTTGAGATTGTGTCTGTAGAATTTAAAGAAATTAATGAAAACCCAGAGCAATCTAAATCATCAAAAGAAGTACAAAGCTTTCTTGAAAAAATAGAAAAGATTTTATCAAGCGGAGGTTATTATTTTTCCTACAAATATCCATTAACACTTTCTTAGTAGAAAATATCCGAGCTTTAAAATTAGTAAAAGCCATAATCAAGCTAATAAATTACCTCATAGTCTCTATAAAATTAGCTTTTTCACTTAGTCGATTATGATTTTATGTGGAATTATAATCTTATGAAACCCTTAATCTAGCAAAAAGTTAGTTTAGATTGGCAGGCATAGTTGATTTAAGGTCATGTATATAATATAGTTTCATATTTGCCAAATTTAGCTTATTACACCTTGATTTCAAGACGTAGTATGAAAAGAGGAGGCACAAGATATTCTCATAGAGGAATAGATTCAGATGGAAATGTAGCTAATTTTGTAGAATCAGAATAAATACTCATGTTACCATAGGCTGAATGTATAGTTTCACACGTGTAAATAAGAGGAAGTGTGCCTTCCTTTTGGTCATAGAAAGGATTATCTGCAAAAGTCAAGATAGATTTTTCAAAATAACTAAGCAATTAGGCCTGTAAACTTCACTTAGATTATATAAATAAATAGTACAGTGAGGCTACTTGTGTCAATTTAATGTAAGCTTCTAGCACTAACGAATCCGTAAAAATTAATTTTAATAAATACTTTTGCTTAACTTACAATTCAAATAAGCCAAAATATAAAAGCCCTTTTTAGGTATATTTTAAGTCTAATACCAAAAACGCATCATTTTTTTTAAGTCATATGTAAAATATAAAAGCAAGTCTATAAAAAATCAAATTAATTAAGTTAAGCAAATATATGATAAGGTAGAAAATAATAATCTATAAACTATAATTTAGATGTAAATTTTCAATTATATTAAATAGATTAAAATAGAAAAATTCATAGCAAATTTAATGATTAAAATCAAATACTTTTCACATGATTGAACTATTCTATTTTTTTATTTAAACATATTTTGCTTAATGGAATAATTTATCATTTAGAATATTACTTCATTTATATTTTAATGTATTTTTTTAATTAAGTTAATTTTAATTATTATAGAAATTAACTAGGGAATTCGTAGAGTAAATTTGTGAAGCTCCTAATAGGAGGGATACTATTGAATATCAAGAGTTTGATTTTCATCATGAGGTCAAAAACGAAAAATTTGATAATATAGATTAATTCATTAAGATTAATACTTTAAGTAATTTATAAAGATATGGGTTTTTTATTAGAAATACTAAAGGTGATGTCATGAAAAAATAAAAGGGTGTTGTTAGAACTAATTGCTTAGATTGCTTAGACAGGACTAATTTCTTTTAACTTAGAATTGCTTTTATTGCATTAACTTAGATTATTTTTTAGCAATTAAATTTAAAATTTAATAGCTCAACTGAATAAGACAAATTTTAGAAAGACTTTTAATAGTGTTGGGGAGAAAATGGAGATAATATTAGCATGCACTATGCTGATACTAATGCAACTACTTCTAATGTTGCTAAAACCGGTAAATAAGGAGTTTTAGGTTTTTTGAAAGGAAAATTCTCATCTGCTAAGAGATTCTTTAAAGGAAACCTAACTGATGCAGTTAAATAGTAATGCTACTGTATCATACTAGGTAATTAATTTTATAAGATTTAACTTTTTAAATATATAATTTTAATTTTATGCTTTTTACTTACAGGGGAGCACTATGAGACATAGGAAAATTTAGGATTTTAAGAAGAAATGCAAAAGGAATTAAAGTAAAGGGAGGAAGAATTTATAACAAAGAGCAACATAACAATATTTGCTTGCACTTGGAATCTAAATGCTTATCTTCCAGAAAAGACTACTCATCAATTAAACCCCATTTTTCTCCATAATTAGAAATAAGATATTGTAATTATAGCATTTTAAGAATTAGTAGAATTAAAGCCTTAAAATCTAATGATGAGCACTCACTAAAAGCATAATTCTCAGAATTATTGGGAATAAATTATATTAAATAACTTAGGCAAAGGTTACTTTCTAGTCACTGCAGCGAATTTAGTCGGAATTTAGACTTATATTTTTGCAAAAAGTGAAATGAATGGCAGAATTACAAATATTTAATTTGATAGCGTGAAATGTGGTTTTGTTGGACAGTTAGGAAACAAAGGTGGAGTAGCAATAAGATTCAATGTGGATGATACTTCTATAGCAGTTTTAAACTGTCACTTACCTGCTGGTTAGTCTAAAGTCAGCGATAGAATTAGTTCTCTCTAACAATGCATTTAATATTCGTTTTAATAAGAAGGAATGGCTACCTACAAAAAGGTATAAATAAATAAATAAAATAATATTAAATTATATCTAATTTGAAATGAAAAAACAATATTTAGCTAAGAAAATATTTTAAATTAAATAGGAACCTATTACAAAGTCAGACAAATTAATTTTAATGGGTGATTTAAATTTCAGAATAGATAAAAAATATGCAGATTGTATTTCTGTAATTAACAAAGTTCTAGATTTTAGAAAGGATTTTAAACTAAAAGAGGCTCAAAGCTTGATAGATGAATAGCTTTTGAATTATGATTAAATTTATAGTCTCAGAAAGTTGTAAGGCAGACCCATTTCTGTTTCGAGTTTATCTGGATCAGGGTAATAATAGGGGCAAGGATCGATAGAAATGCAGCAATAAGGAATCCCAAAAAGTAACACTTTCAGTGCTGGTGATGGATAAAATAGCTTAGATAAAGCAGCCGTTTTCAAATTCCTTTATGAAAAACGTATTCATTTCCTTCCCACATATAAATTTGATTCTGGAACTAATATTTATGATACATCAAAGAAGCAGAGAGTTCCATCTTACTGTGATAGAATATTTATTTGGGATATTGAAAACGATAATATCAATATAGAAAACTAGTTTCTTCTTTATGAGAGCTGCAATATAGATAATTCAGATCACAAACCTGTATGTGCAGTGCTTTAGTTCCAAGTTAAATAAATAAACAAAGATATAAGAGAGTAAATAATAGCAGAGATATTAAGTCTACAACTGGAAACAAACAAAGATGTTGAAGCATTAAGAAACACAAACAAACCTTAAAGTGAAAGTGATTTAGATCTCAATTCAATACTTTCAAAAAATGAAAACAATAACAAAATTAGCAACAACAACAACAACAATAACAACAACAATTATAATTTTAGTGAATAGGAGCTAGCAAATATTTAATACATAAAAAAGCACCAAAATAATGATTTAATAAATTTCACTACATAAACTACAGCTTGCACTTTCAATAGCAATAACAACAACAATATCAATAACAATAATAAAATACAAGGTGATAAGGTGCATCAAGGCACAGTTTACACTAGCAAAACAACATCTTATTAAAATAAAAATAATTAAAACACTACTGTTTTGAGTAATAATTACAATGATTCTGGCACTGTTTGGAATTTTGATTTCAACAATTTTAATTAAAGTAATTAACCAGAACAAACTCGTTAAACTAATAATTAATAAAGCCAATTTGCACATATGAAAAAAAACAATCATGTTGATTTGCTTGATGATAACTTTTTTGATACTCCCCCAAACCCAAATCTATAAGATGAACTAAGAGAAATAAAGTTGTTATAAGATGTTTCTGCTGCAAGTTATGGACAATAATTCAACTTTGGAAGTAAATAAGTCTCACAAGAAAATACAGATTTTTATAGCTAAACTCCCAACCTTCTTACACTTGAGTCTGATAAGCCTAATTAACCCTATGCTTCTAATTTATTACATTATAATAGAAATAGCCTCTAACAATATTAATAAAACCAAGTTTTTTAAAATAATCATATGAATCAATAATAACATCAAAACTAATAAAACAACGTCTACAACCCTTAATTGAACTATTACTTATAATAAAATTAAAATCAGATGTAGTATGGATTTACATAACAAAACTAGACTAATTATTAACAAAAATGATAAATTATTATGATATTTTATTTATAATATTAGATATACTTTTTGTATGTGTGTATATCAAATTTTGTATTTTTTAGTAATAAAAATAAATAAATTTAATCTGCAATTAACAAGAGATTAAAATATACCTTAAAACTGTAAATGTTGATACTTTTATAAAATTTATAATGTGAATTAAGGCTTATTTTATGATTTCATAGCCTATTCAAAAGAATAAAAATCTCTAATTAACAACATATGAAAATTTATAATAAATAATTTAAATAATATTTACAAAAAATTTTAAACTTAAATTCTTTCATTTTTACAATAATACATTTTATATTTTAGAAAATTGAAATCAATAATTTACATTTTTATTTTTTTGTTAACTTGGCTTAAAAAAATATTTATGATGAGTAGTTAGTTACTTGTATTTTGATAAATAATTTGTAAAAAAAACATCTTTTTAAACATACTATTAAATAAATATATATTATTATTTAATCAGCAAGAAAATCAAATAATTACAAACACAAAGAAATTTTTTTAGTTTAATATTTTTAATAAATTGTTTTATTTAAAAAATGAATTAATTTTTCAAATATATATATTGCTTACACACTATTTTTATAAACAAAATCAAAATAATTTAGTTAAAAAATATTGAACAATAAGATAATTCCAGAATTATTAGAATTATCCAGTTTCTTTTTTGAATAGCTTTTTTCCGAAAAGATTTAGTAAACATTCTCTTGAATTTATTTATTTATTTAATAAAATGAATAAATTTTATATTAAAAGACTGTTTACAAAATATTTTGTTTGGATTTATACTAAATAAGATATAAATTTTAAAGGAAGTAATACATTTAGATTTGAAAATAATGAAAATGGAACATTATATGATTGAGTTATCTATGAAATTGATTGATAAAATTTATAATATGTACTAGATGCTAACAAATATCTTGTTAATTTTACAGACAAATGTCATTAAAAACTAATTTAATATTAAGTCTTTCTATCATAATTATTTTACAAAAGAATCCAAATATTAGCGGATATTAGCTCTACCTTATTTTTTGCAAGTATCAAGGTCTTTAGGGTTTTCCTAAAAGCATTATTATGTTTATAACTACCAATAAGCTATTCTAAATTTGAACTTATTTTAAAAGCCTCCTACTTTTTAGTCAACATTTTTCATGCAATTCACAAATTCGTTTTCTTTATGAATATTAGCACATTTTTATGTTTCATCTTAAATTTTTGAAGTAACTTTATGAGCAGCTTCGCTAATAAGGTCTTGATTACTCTCTATAAATTTTTCTAGCTCAGTTAATTTGGGCTTTTGCATTTTTCCGTGGAATTTTTAATGTGGGTTCTACATCTAATTATATATCTTCTTTCTTTTATGTTTTTACTTATCTCCTAAATTATATTTTAAAATTGTATATATAATAAATAAATAATTAAATCCAAATAATTTAATTAGGCATTTTAGCTAATTAATCAGCTAAATGCAAACAAATCTAATTTATTTCTAAATTTATATTCAGTTTGTCTTACCTGTACTAAAACTTCAATTTATTCATTTAAAACATTTTACTTAAAAACTTCATTAATTTTATGCACTACAAAACCATCCATGAAACTTCCTTTATCTATAATAATTTAATAAGAATCAATATTTAAATGGGCTGAGTAAATAAATAAATATATTATTTAAAATAAGCTTTAATACCAACTTATTGTGCTTAAATTATACTTAATGACAAATATAATCTATTATTTTATCTTTAATATTATGTAATTACAAAAATTAATGCTATCTGAATAAAAAGTAATTCACACATTATATATAAAATTCAAATTATAAATAAAAGAAATTTTTTTGAGAAATAATTTGGTTTATTGTTTGTATTTATAATTTATTAGACCTAAATTAATCATTTAAATAAACATTTATTTGCACTAAAAAATAATTTTTAGTACTTTCTTTTTGTTCCTTTTTGTGTGTGTTTAAGCAGAAAATTATCAGAAATATTTTGAAATTTAACTTTGTTCAATATTTAAATCTAAATTTGATATGATCAGTGAATAATAAATAAACAATATTAATATTGATTTTGTACAATTGATTTTTGTTTTAAACAAAAATATTTATTATTTATCTATCTTATTAAATTTTATAAGTAAAAAGCTTTCAATAAATAAATATACTACCTGCTTTTAAACATGTAGTAAAGATTATAGCACAATTATTATGATAGCAACCATCCAAGCTAAGCAAAGACACCATAGAATCACCATTCGCAATATGAAAGCTTAATGGAATCTCCATAAATAGTAAAATTTTCACAATGAATTTGTAGATATTAACTTCTATTTAGCTAATCAATAATGTGATAGATATTATTCTCAAAAAATTTTACTAATTTATTAAAAGGATTAAAGAACTCCAAAATGCATAACTTAGAGAAATTCTTAAATAGTTAGTAACAATGCATTAAGTCCATATCTGAGGAATATTATAATTAATGAATAGCAATTAAATTAGTAATTAGAAAGCACTCCTTCAGAGATAACATAATATGTTTAGTAGAAAGCAAAATAAATTCCGTATAATCAGTAGAATTTTAGTGGAGGAAATATTATTAGCTCTTAGTAATAGTAATTAAAGGAAAGTAGTATTTTAAATAATCATAGCAACAATGGTAGAAGTTATAATTAGAATTAGTAAAATTTTAGGAGTGCACAACTGACAAATAATCAGAATTAGTTTTTGGGCATAGAAAATGATAATCCTTTAGATATTAGAAATGATCGCCACGTTATATCTAATGCAGTTAATGATACGTTTCAGCACGAAATCAATTATAGCAACAATAAAATGAATAATCCCTTAAATAATTATATCATAGGAAATTAAATGAATCAAGGCAATAAAGAAGAATAAAATAATTATTATGTTATATCTTCACTTCAATCTACTTCTTAAAATGGAAGTGTAGATGTATCACAGTATGGAAATAATTCTGTAGATAACAAATATCCATACTAGTAAAATTATTAATCTGGTTAGAACTATTCCTCTAAGTTATAAAATGACATGCATCTAAATTAAATCAAGAATATAGAATAAGAAAACCTGCTTTCACAAATGCAAGAAAAAATAAAGTTTTTAACTACTGAAAACGAAGAATAGAAAAAAAAAATTAGGAACTTCAATCAATAGGTTTAGAATGGAGGTGGGAAGGGCTAAACAACTCATCTATATGAAAAATTAAATACAATTAGCAATTAAATTGAAAGTTTAAGCAATTCATAGGTAAATTCAGATATTTATTTTTTCATTCGTTTTCGTTTCAAAAAAAATTAAAAATTTACTGATAAAATTCATAAAAAATTCCTTTTACTAAAAAATAAGTGAGTAAAATATAGTTTGTTAATAATTATATTAACCAAAAAGAGTTTATCAATTAAAAGATACTTAGATAAAGATAGAAAGACTTGTTTTGATTACTTTTCAAATTATTTATTTTATTCTACAAAATTAAATTAAAATAATATTTTTATTTCTAAAAACAGCTAAAATTAGACTTAAAAAAGCTAAATACTCAAAACTCAAGCTAATTTAGGATTGATTCTAGTAGAAGTTAAATTACAAAGTCAGAATTTGACCATACTCCAAAGGAATCTATATAAATGGAAAATTTAGACAAATATAGGAAAACTCAAACGAAAAATAAGTAAAAGAGTAAGAATCATCATCGTCATAAAAAAAATAGCAGTCATAAAAAAAAGAGAAATCATAGCAGCAGTAATTCAAGTATAACTAGCAGCAGCAATAGCAGTAATTATAGTGGAAGTAGCAGAAGTTAAAGTAGCTCTTCCTCTTTTGATAGTGACTAAGAATATGGTAAATATTTAAGGAAAAATAATAACAAAGTGAAAGTGACAAAAGAATATAACTCAAAAAGAGAAGATATTTTATAAGATAGATCAAAGAATATATCTGCTTCTAAAAGAGAAAAAAGCAAATCAAAACATAGAAAATAAAAAACTGAAGACGAAATTCTAAAACTTGGGTCTTTGCTAATAAAAGAAGTCAATTTGAATAGGAAACTAAGAGATCTATTTATGAATACCATTGGATCTACTGAGCAATTTAGGAGAATGCTTGTGGAAAAGAAGTTTACTAATGCCTTCCTAGGAGTCCTTAAGGTCTTTTTGGATGTACTAACAATCATAAGTTTTAACAAAAAAACCTCCTCTCCTCCTACTCATAGCCCATCTTCTTATTCTCCTATGAATCAATTGACTAATACTTCAACATTTACTACCTAATCAAATGTTTAGTAAAGAAATCCAATACTATCTTAAAGTAGATTCAATATTCCTCCTCATCTGCATCTAAAAAATTTAGATCCATAATCACAGCCTTTTATTAATTAGTAAAGCTTTTTTTTAATATTTTTTTAATTCTTATTTCAAATATATTCTTTATATTTTATATTTAAAAACATTTAGAAACTTTTAAAGCCCTTAAAATGGATACATAGGACCTTATATGACAGATAGAATATACAGCTAACACAGTAATGGATAGCATTCACCATTAACTTCACATAGCTTTGTATCTGTAAAATAAGGAAACTAGCACTTTCCAGCTTCAACCACCTCTTAAAGAGACTATTCCCCTCTTGACCATGGATTAAATAGCATAAATAATTAACAAAACTCTAATATTTATTACTAAATGCATGGCTAAAATCAGTAGCTTAGATAAAAAGCTAACATAAATAATAATGGAAACCATGTATACGATTTAAATCTATCAAACATCAACAGAAAGACATCAAATCATAATATGAATTCCTAATCTGTTACAGGTTAAAACAGTGGAAGTGATACATACAGATAACAATTTGAATCTTTTAACCATCCCTCTCCTACCATAATCTAAAATAAGCATATCTATCAAAGCTAGAATGATATTTAGAAATTTGGTAAACATTTTATTCTTCATAATTTTAGTTTATTTAATCTTAAATAAAACTAAAAAATATAATTTTTAAAACTAATATTGATAAAGATCTCATTTCATAAATAATAATTTATTAAACCTAAAATTAAATAGATATTCTTAATTAAAAAAATGTTTATTTATCATTTTATAATTTAAAAACATTTTTATTTTAAAAGCATTTAATTTAATTAAAAAATAAATTAATTTGATAGTTTAATTTTTAATTAATATAAATATAATAAAGTGTCAAGCCCATATTTTAATAATGCGAATAGTAGCTCAAAGAAATAATTGCAGGAGGAAGGAATTAAGATATAACAGCATTACATGAGAAAACTTAACAATGAAAATGACTGGAATGAAAATAGCATCTAAGATGAAAACGAATAGTTTGAAGAAATTTAAAATTAAAATAATTTGAGATCTAATAGCAATAATAGAACTCAACAGAAATATGATAAATCTAAATAATAGTAAAAATAATAAATCATTAATAAATAAACATAATTTTAAGATGAGAGAGGATATTAGAATCCTAATAAATAGAATTACTAGTACGATGATTCAGAATATAGCTAAAATATTTTAATTTCAAAACAAAATAGCATTTAAAGCTAGAATTCTCATGTTAGTATAAATTAAAAATCATATTAGAATTTATAATAAAAAAGCAACACTAATCATGAAAATTTAAGTTAATCAAGGAATAAAAGCAGAAGCACTTCTCCTTATAATTAGATAAATTAGGAGTAATCATAAAACTAACAAAATAAAGTTAGATAAGTGTCTCATACAAATTAAAATAAATAAACTGAAAATATGTTAAGTGTTTAAAGATTATAAAATAAATCCATTAATCATGTAATCAGTCCAAGGAGTGCAATAAGCCCTCTTAAAAGCTAAAACATGTATCAAATATCTTCTTCTGTGCCTGAAATAGAAATGGATAGTGACTCTTAAGAAGTTACTTAGCAATCTAATAAATAAAATTAGACTTTAAAAAAGTAATAAAAAAACATTAAAAATGATAAATTAGCAGCTTCAACAAGAAATAAATCTTCAAACAGGTCCTTTGTTTTTGATGATGACTAACTTTCCTCTAACTCTACCACAAATAATAAATAGAAGCATGTAGGATTTACACCAAAACAGAGCACTCCTAGAGATAGAGATAAAAAATCTTCTCACTCTCCAGCTATAGGACTCATGCCTTGTATGAAGTTAGTAAGGGCATCTCATAATGGTGCTTTGACTCCCTCAAAAGCAAGTATTGTAAATATTAAAGCTGATCTATCATCAAAAGGATCTCATACTAATTTAGACAGTAAAAATAATAGCTTTTACAGCAATAAAAATTAATCTACAAATGAACTTCACAAACCAATAAAGTAATCTCCGATAAGCATAGAATTTGTTGGAGCAAAAAGAAAAATCTAGCCCGAGTCATCTAAAACAAGAGATTTTGATATAATTAATGGAAATACAAAATAACAATAAAACCATTAAAATACTTAAGTGCAATAAATAGAAAAGAAAGAGTAAAATCAACTCTAAATACCTCAAATAAAAATCCTAGATGCTGATCCGACTACACCTAATTCTTAAAATAAACAAAATAATTATCATACTGATAATACACAAACTCCAACATTAAAAACAAATGGTCAATGATTCTAAAAGAGAAATCTTACTTAAATAACTAATTTTAATTAAATTAACATTTTTTGATTAATTTGTAATATGATATATTAATTTATTTTATATAATTCTCATTAAATATTAATAACTAATTAAAACTACTTCATCATATAAAAAACTACCTATTGCTATTTTCTGCATAATAAAATAATTAATTAACAATATATATATTTAAACACTATTGTATTCTTTGTAAAAAATAATGAATTGCTTAATTGTAAATTAAAATATTAAAAATAGCAAATTAATATGTAAAATTTAGTAAATTTATATTTAAAAAAAATTGCATTAATTAAACAAAATAGTTAACTTATTTGTAGATATAAAGATAAATTGATAGATAAATTGATTTATTAATAAATTGTATGGTAAACACTCTGTATATGATTGATGATTGGATATTTTATAAAAACATGCATAATAGTTGACAATAAGCAATCAATGTAATTTTTTTAACTTGTTTGTAAAAAAAATAATTAATTATTGTTAAACTTAATTGAATTCTTTTAAAATTATAAATTTCTGATATTATTGTTAATTAATTTAATTAAGTGTAGGAAGTTATTTAAAATCTATAGATAGGTCAGCTGTAAATCATATCGAAGTAATAGATTTCTATTGATTTATATAAAACTTAGCAAGGATCCATTAACATTTATCTGGCAAGTCTTTATCTTGCAAACAATTGGCTAATAATCATATTATTCTGCATCCAAATAAAATATAAATACGTTGAAAATTAAATTGTTTTTCAATAATAGGATAAGCAAAGTAGTTAACAAATATAATCAGAAAAATACAAATAAGGTATGAGCAGTTCTGAAAAATAAAAGGAATATGTAGTACAGAAATCCATAGATAGCTTAAATACAGATAGGAGGGAGTCTGATTAGAGTAAAAAATTGAAGAATTTATATATCATGTTGCATATTTTATCATGGTTGCGTTTAATTTACTTTAAATAATATACAAATAAATATTGTTTAAAAAAATTTATTAAACACAAATGAGTAATTTCATTGATACTGACTTTCTTCAAGCAAAAGTTTACTAATATTTTTTAAGTAATATTATCTTGTTTATATACTGTTAAGGTGCGAAGTAGACTGGATTACCTGAAATTCTGAAGCGTCCAAAAGAGAGAAAGTATGGTTAAGATGTTTTAATAGAACAATAGTAGAAATTAAGATCATCTTACAATGGTCGATTACTCACTCAAAGCGAAAAGCTAAATATTTAATCGTCTAACCCAAACTTTTCAGAAAAATAAGATGATAATTTATACTCACAATTAAATATCTCTTAAGGATATGTAGTATAGAGTTGCCAACAAGAAAAAAATAGAGATAGTATAAGTTTAGCTAATGATGATGTTTCTCTTTTGAAAAGAGGAAACTAGAGTAGTGCGACATTTTTAAAGCAAGAGCAAGATTTTGAAAACGAATCATTACTAACAAGAACAAACGATAAGAGCTCAAAGGCTCAAAAATCATACACATCTTTTGCATAGTAGGTGAAAGGTGGAGCTTACTCTCTCAATAGAAACAATAACTCATCTTATGGATAAAGAAAACTTGGTTATTCTTCTAACTAAATTTAAAAGTTGGATGAAAATATTAGAATGCTAGAATAAAATTTATAACAACTGAAAAAAAGCCAGGTCAAGACGCAATAAAATAAGAAACTTTCTAGTAGCCCTTATAAAGCAAGACCTATAACAGCTTCAGCTGAAAAGAAAATAAATGAAGAAAAAATAGAAGCCTACAATAGGCTTTATAACATTGATGAAAATCTACAAGATTAAGATCATTTAATTGTGAATTTCAATGCCAACTATTATAATAAGAAAAAACCTGCTCGCCTTGGAATAAACAACGTAAAATCCAACAACTTGTATTTAAACATTTTTTAAATAATATTTTCCATTAAGTTGATTTAAACTATTTAAAAATAAATTCATTATTCACAATTAAACAAAAGCTTGATAAAAAAGCACAAATATCTCCTCAAGTTATCCAAGAAGCCATTAAATATGAAGAAAAGCTAATCTAAAATAAAAAGCAGCAAGAAGCGAAAAAATTTTCTGGTTCAGGCCAAAACAATTTAAGAATCAGAAAATTAGAAACAACAAAAATGATAAAAGAAACACCTCTATCAAACAGCAAAAGAATAAATACAATCGAAGAATCTAATTAAAATGTACCGTTTTCAACAGTAAAAAATTAATTTTTATTCATCATAAAATATTTTTTATTTAAAAAAATAAAATAATTACTTTGGTTTCTCTGTAAACAATGTTAAAATTTATAATAAAAATAGCTATATAAACCTTTCTATAGACTTTAAAAAATATTTTATTTATATTATGTAGAAAGGAAATTTAATAAAGAAACTTTACATTAAATTTATTGATAAAATAAATAAAAAAATTAGAATAGTAAAATATAACTAAAAAGCTATATTTTTTGAAAATAGCTTATTATAGTTATTTAAAATATTTTTAAACTTAATGGTAAAAAGTATTTATCTAATAAAAGACTGCTGCAAAATCTACAAAGCCAGAGCTTTCTGAAAAGAGGGATTTTAGTGATACTCAAAATTTCAGTTTGTAAGATGTAACAGCTAATAATTAATCTACAAAAAGTAAAAATGAACTTGATAACTACAAATTAGGTCCTTTAATAGGTATTTTATAGTTAGATGTCTTATTTAAATTACTAATGAACATTATCATATATTAGGAAAAGGATCATATGCAACAGTAAGACTTGCAACAGACTTGGCAACAAATGAATAAGTTGCTATTAAATTCTATGAGAAATTTAAGCTATTTGACCCTCAAAAAAAGAAAAATGTTCAAAGAGAAATCTCTATCCTTAAAAAAATTTCTCACCCACATTGCATTGGAATGCAAAAAACATTTGAAAATAGCAAAAATGTAATTAAAGTGTTTATTCATAATTTATTGCTTTAGAAGGATCTTTTTTAAAATTAATCTAGATTACATTTAATAATTATTTTTAATTTAAATGTATTACTTTAAAATTTAATAACTAAATAACTATTAAAATTAATATAAAGATATGTGTTGTGATGGAATATGTTGGTAAAGATTCTCTTTATACCTATTTGAAGAGCTTTGAGGGAAGAAAGTTACCTGAAGAGGAAGCTAAAAGAATTTTTAAGTAAATAATAAAAGGAGTTAGTTATCTCCATACAAACAATATAATTCATAGAGACATGAAGCTTGAAAATTTATTAATGGATGATACTAAAAATATAAAAATTATAGATTTTGGATTTTCAATAATGATACCTCCAGATAAAAAACTAAACATATTCTGTGGTACTCCAAGTAAAATTAATTTATTTTTTCAAAGCATAAAACTATGTTTCATAATTTTATTTTATAAAACCTTAATAACTTATTAAAATTTAAATTATAAATAATAAAGGCTATATGGCACCAGAAATAGTTAGTAAAAAGGAGTATTATGGTCCTCCAGTAGATATTTGGGCGTGCGGTATATTGTTGTATGTAATGCTTGTTGGTACTTTTCCTTTTAAAGCAGCTGATGATAAGACATTATATTTTAAGATTAGAAACGGTAATTATGATTTACCACCACATGTAAGTGTAGGTGCAAGATAAATTTTAAAGAAAATTTTAAACGTTAATTATCATGAAAGAGCAACAGCTGAAGAGGTAATTAAGTTTTTCTGACATTTTAGAATACTCTAAATATTAATTTTTATCATATTAATAGATTCTTATGGATACATGGGTTAGCCCTATGAATATAGTAAGAAAAATAGATGAGTTAAGAGCTTAAATTAAATAAAAATAAAATGTAAATTCAATTAATGACGAAGAAGAAGTAAATCAAAATAAAGAGCATTGAATTAAAAAAAAGATCTTCCCAATTTCACAAGTTTTTTTTGATGAGGAGAAATTTATTATAAAATATTTGACAAACAAATAATACTTTAATTTTCATAACTTTAATTAATAAAAATACCACAAAAAGCTATTCATTCAATTAATCAATAATAAATAGATGAATAAAATTAAATATTAAAAATAAAAATTTACTTTCTCACACTGATTTGAAATATCAATTATTTAACTAATATCACTTTTATAAGGATTAATATATGTATTTATATATAATTACTGTGTGTACTCTCAATTTTGAGAAAATATTCGGATTTCATGTAAGCCCTCAAAATTAACAAAATATTTTATAAATTACAACTATTTGATTTTGTATTATAGATTATATTTCCTGATTGAATACAATATACTTTTAATATAAAGCACTCTTCAAATATAAATTGAAGAAAATGTTTTTTATATATTTTTATAAAAGATAATATTTTAATTCATAATTTTTAAAAATAGAATTCACATCTTACTATTATTTGATAGTAATTAAAATATTTTACTAATATTTTATTTTATTTAATAAAAAAATATTTACTATTTTAGTTTGCTTATGTTAACATTATAAAATTAAAATCATAAAGTACACTGCTGATTCAAAATTCTCTTAAAATTATCTTTTTATATTAACGAGATTAAGTAGAATGTGTGAATTAAATATAAATACATACTATTTATATTTTCAGGCAAAATAATTCTTTTATGGAATTACTGAATATATGAAGCAATTAATATACCTCTTCGTTTATAAAATATTTTGTATAATAGAGGTACCTAAACATCTTTTAATCTTACTGATATTACATTAATATTATTAAATTCTATTATAATAAAGGCTAATTGTAAAAATGATATTTAAATATAAATATTTCTTGATAAAGATACAAATAATCTAAGTAAATGTGAAATTATATCAAATAGAAAAAATTTAATTTTATTAATTGATTTTAAGAAAGATACTCATTTATTTATTTAGGTAGTTGAAAAATTGTTTTTTATTTTTCTTCTTTTAATAAAAGATTTTGTAACAAATTCTTCTTGCAAACACTTTTTATTTTATTCAGATATTCTAAAATAAATTTAAAATGCAAATTAAAATAATTTTAAGAAGAAACTTCATTTAATAAAAAATAAATCAGTTTCTCATTTTTGCTATAAAAATATCATGTTAAAGTCATTTTATTTTTATCACCACTTATTTGTGAGGTTTCAAAAATAAATATCTTTTTATTGTATTTTTAATTTATCACCACAAACAAATTAAATTACTTAAACATTCATGTATTATACAAGAATTTTTTGAATAAATACAAGTAGTGATTTTTAGGAAAGAACAATTAAAAATTTTGAGTTTCTAATTGATAATTCAATCAATCAATAAATCAAATTACCCTATTTAATATTAAAATAAATTACAAATTTCATTTTTAAATTTTTAGTTTTAAAATATCTTAGAGGAGCATTTATTTTGTTATATATAAATTAGAGAATCATTTAAATATATTGAGGTTTTATGGTATGATACTTAATTAGCAATACAAATATTAAAAGATATTAAGCAAGTAAGTGTAATTTATATACCAAATTTAGCAAATAAAATTTTTTTAAATATCAAATAGATTTGATTGGTGATAACTGAATGTTACATGAATCTTTTGTTAAAAGGTGTAATTGGATATAGATTTTTTTATTCTTTTTCTATTAAAATTTGAATATGGGGAAATAGTTTTTGATTGCTATTTTTATTTGATTTTAAAAGATTATGTAAATTACATTTGAGGAATAATTAACATTAGAGTTGAAAGCACCTTAATTAGAAAATATAAATTACACTATTTTTCCCACATCTTTTAATTTAAGAATTTGTAAGTATTATTGATAATTCGAACTCATTAGAAAGCAAAATATGATGTAAATTTTACCAATTCTTAAATCATTTTTAATTAATTATTATCCGCAAATTTAGAAAATAGAGTATTTCGAATCTTTTCTTTTTCTTTTGGTCATTTGAACTTAAAAAGGTTGAAAACAAAAAAAATATTTACTATTTTATGTTAATTAAATTATTATAATGAGATGAGGCAAAAATTTATTATTAAATAAATCTATTTGCTTATTTATTTTTAAATTTTCTTTTAATTTTTTTTAATATATTTGTAAATTTTGCTTATTTAAATTTATTTGATAATGTGCAATTTATTTTTCCTCTTCATCAATATATGTTTTGATTGAAAATATAATAGTAAGAACTAAGGGGAATTATTTTGAAATTATAAATTTTAAGCACATTCAAGCAAATTTAATAATTGAGGAGACAAGTTACAGAGGCAAATCAATTTTATTTATATGAATTTTTCTTGTAATATTCATGACATTATCAAGGAGATTCCATCATTTAAATACAATAAATTGAAAAAATCTATTTATATTTTTTAATTTTTGTAAAAATTATAATTTACAATAGATTAAAATATAAAGATAGATGATTAAAAATGAAAGAATAAGCACTGGATTTTCTTTTATTTTCAATAAATTTTTTAATAAAGAATTTTTAAAACTAATTTTTGTTCAGCTTATAGTTTGTTCGATCAAATTTTAGTAAGGTCTTCAATAATTTAAGGATGAATCAGCACAAACCTAACAGCTTAACAAAATTTTAACTCATTTACAAAGTAAAGTAATAGTAAATTTAAAAAAAAAATAGTGCTTAGAAGCCTGTAAAAGAAGCAAATCTTAATGATTGGTAAAGAGTAATATACTTCTGCAATCAAAAAATCAACAAATTAAGTTTTTAAAATATAAAAGCCTTAAAAGAAGTTTAAGTTACGACAGTAAATTGAGAAAGCTTTTAAAAAATTAAGCTATTTAGGTAATGTATTCAATAAATTAAAGATTATATTCTTATAATTAACTCAGTTTAAGTAGTAAAATCTTTTAATTAACAAATACATTTTAGGTGAATTTAAAAAGTCTTTTAATTGCTGGAAAAATCATAAAAATGTTTTATTTAATGTTTATGTTTTTCATCTTACATTCCTAAAAAAATACTTACAAAATTATGATTAGATTTATTTTAAATGTTTAAAAGGAAAAAAGAAAAATTAAATTTTTTTACCCCAAACAAATGATGTATGGAATTTAAGAGAGTTAGTCATAATTAATATTAAATCTAAATCACGTCAGCTTTGCTTTATAATAAAAATTGATGACAACAATTAAATCTAAAATAGATTATATACTTAAAATTTTGAAATTGTTTCTAAGAAGGTAAAGCTGACGTAATAATCTTTTTTTTTATTTCTAAATAGAATTTTTTGTAAATATTAATGAGGAAATAGTTTATAAAAAAAAAGATCTACACGAATTTGAATATAAAATTTTTATTACTCGCTTACAGTATGCATCTTTTTTTAAAGGAAAAAGGAAACTTTTGATTTGTTGCTGATATGAATATTATTTAAAAGCAATTATAGTTTCGTTTTTGTTTTTGGCATCAAAAAAAATAAATGAAAAAGATATATATGATAACAAACAATTCTATTTAGATTCTCTTTTTATAACCTTAAGAAAAAAATTGGATTGATAACAAGATGAATTTTAAAAGAATTAACAATATACTCAAACATAAAGATGTATTATGCATAAAATAAATTATTAGAATAGAAACGTAATGCAATTATACTTTTCATGAATTTTGTAACATAGAATTAAAGGAGTTATAATAAGTGATTTATTATAGAAATAAAAATAAGAAGTAAAAAATTAATAAATAAATATTCGGTGAAACCTAGAGATTGAAAAGAGTTTTGATTTTATAGTTGGTCTGTTTAATTCTGAAATCAATGAAAACACAAACCAATTTATGAGGAATTCTGATAGAATATAAAAATTTATCATCATATATTATATGAAATTTATTGAAATAAAGCAAAGAATTATTTTCTGATTACTTTAAAAAAGTAATATTTACCAAAAAAAAAAAAGATCAATCAAATTAATCAAAAAACAATTCATAAAATCAAATTTTAAGAAAAAAAGTCACATTAAAATAGGTAAAAATTACATCATTTGAACGAATATTTTAAAAACTAGTACCTATTAAGTTATTAAAATATATTTTTTTTTAACAGCAAAAGTAATTAAAAAAAGTCAAAGCAACTATGTTCCTATCAAGATTTACTAATTCATCTAAAATGCTTCACTGCATCTCAAGAATGAACTCCTCAACTTTCAAAATTCTTAATGACATTCCCAAAGATAATACTGTTCCTTAATTTACTGTTGGTCGCAAAAATGGTTTCCTTCCTTGGGGTGCTCCTTTAGCTCGTCTTCCTGAACCATTCTAAATCATAGATGAAATCCTTGACGAAGCTCCCTACTACAAACGTGACGGAACTCCAGGTAAATTAGCTACTGGTAGCTTTGGAGAGTACGTCAGAGAAAAGCTTCCTCTCCTCGATGTTTCTAACATTAAGGATTCAGCTCTTTTATTTGCTCTTTATCGTGACTACACTTTCTTGACTAGTTAATATATCCTTGAACCTTGCCATCTTCATTATATCGCTACTAAATCCAAAGACTATGGACTTGGTCGTAGTAGACTTCCAGCAAATATTGCTATTCCCCTTGTTAGTTTAGCTAAATAACTTGGAGCCAAGCCCTTCATGGAATACACTTGTTATGCTACTTATAACTGGTAGAAGATTGATCCTACAGGTAACTGCGATGCTCAAAATATCAAACTTGTTCGTCATTTAGAAGGTTCATAGCACGAAACTGGGTTTGTTGCAGTACACATTGCCATGGTCCAACACTCTGGCGAACTTGTATCAAATGTTTAAGACGTTCTTGACGCTGTTGAAAAGAGAGACAGAGAAGAATTTGACATCTGTCTTAAGAAGATGTTGACAACCACCAAAATTATTAATGTTAAGATGGATACTATGTGGGAGTATTCTTCACCAAAAGCTTATAATAACTTCCGTACCTACATCATGGGCACAAAAAGTTAACCTATGTTCCCTAATGGTGTTGTCTATGAAGGTGTTTCTGAAGAACCAACCTTTTATCGTGGAGAAAGTGGTGCAAATGATTCTATAGTTCCTACTATTGATAACCTCCTAGAACTTACTGATACTATGCCTGATAATCCCTTCACTGCTATCTTAAAGGATTTCCGTACATACCGTCCAGTAAATCACAATGCTTATTTGAGCTATGTTGAAGAAAAAGCCAAATCAATTGGTGTCCGTGCATTCGCCACCTAGGATTCTAACTCTACTGTTCTTTACTAGGCACTTCTTGATTAAGTATCTGAATTCAGAGAAAGACATTGGAGATTCACAAAGAATTATATATTAAAGTACTCCAAACACCCTCGTGCCACTGGTGGCTCTCCCATCATTACCTGGCTACCAAACTAATTAGCAACAGTTATGCAAGCCATAGTTAATATCTAAAATTTCATAAAAGAAGACGAATTAAGCCACGAAAATAAGCAATTATATGTAGAACTTACCAAAAAAGCAGATACTTAATTACGTATCTTAAGGAGAGAAGTAGAAGAACTTAAAAAGGATTATCCTGGATAAGACATTGACTTCTAAGAAGTCGAAGGATACAAACCTAAAAAAGTAGAAACCTAATCAGCAGCTACTTTTGGATAAGCAAAACCAGCAGTAGCTTGATTATCAATATCATCTATATTTATTAAATTTTGTATATTTTATTAGTATTTAGTATTATTAAAATTCTAAAGTCAGCTTTTAATCAATCAATTAATTATTAATTAAGTAAAATTTACATTCAAAAGATTTGCCATTTGATTTTTTTGTTTTCTTTAAACAATTTTTTTTAATTACATAAAAATTCAATAATTTCAACAAAAAAAAATTGATTTCCATAAAGAGAGAAGGTTAAGTTTTTGGTTCCATTTCCTAAAAAATAAAATTAAAAAGATTTTAGAATCTGTATTATAAAATAATTATATTTTTAAAAATCAGAATATTTTTTTTAAAATTAATATGAGTTTATGAGTTAATTAATTAAATATTTTTAAAAAAAATAGTTGATTCCTGGAAAAATTTAATATGATTTTTATAGGTTAAATAAATAAAATTATACTAAAATTATTTAAAATTAATTATTAATTTAAAAAAAGAAAATTATAGATTTTACAATCTTTATTAGAAAATTAATATATTTTTAAAAACCAGAAAATCATTTTTAAAAATTTAAATGAAAGAATGAATTAATTAATTAAATATTTAAAAAAAAATAGTTGATTCCTGGAAAAATTTGATAATATTTTTTTAAAAAGGTTAAATAAATAAAAATTATTCTAAAAAGACTTAAAATTTATTATTAATTTAAAAAAAGAAAATTCACAAGATTTTACAACCTGTATTAGAAATTATTATATTATTAAAATCAGAATATCATTTTTAAAAATTAAAATGAAAGAATGAATTTATGAATTAATTAAATATTTAAAAAAAAGTAGTTGATTTATGGAAAAATTTAATATGATTTTTATAAGTTAAATAAAAGAATTATTATAAAATTTAAAATTAATTATTAATTTAAAAAAGAAAATTCAATAAACTATCCAATTAATTGTTGAGTTAATATTTTTAAATAATATTCTTTATAGTAGAAATAAGGTAAATGAAATAATCTAACTGTAAAGTTAATAAATTAAAGAAGTTATAATAATACAAATTTTTTATAATTTTTTCTTTAATGAGTATTTAAAATTTTTTAATTTATATGTATTTATGATTAATTAAAATTTAAAAAAGGAAATACACCTCAATTATCAGGTTGTAATAGTATGCTAATGAATATAATTATTAATATGATTATTTAATATTAAAAAAATAGAAAATTCACCAAAGCTATATATTTGTTTAGTAAATAACGTAAATTAATCAATAAAATTACAAAATTATTAAATTAATAAAATTCGTTAGCACACAAATTTTTTATGATCCTCTAATGAATAATAAAAGTTTATAAATGAATTTATATATTATTATGATTAATTACAACTTAAAACAAAAAAGAAATACATATCAATAATCTGATTGTAATAATATCTTAATGACTATAATTATTAATATGATTATTTAATATTAGTTGTAAATTAAATAATAGAAAATTTATCAAAGCTATTAAATTGCTGAGTAATATTTTAATATAATATTTTTTATAGTAGAAATAATATAAATTAATCGTGAGTTACAAAGTTAACAAATTAAAAAACTCAATTAATTGTTTGTTAGTAGTACACAATTTTTTTTGATGATCCTCCAAGGAATAATTAAAGCTTTTAAATGAATTTAAATATTATTAGTTATTACAATGTAAAAAAAAAAAATTCACGCGTATTATCAAGCTAAAGGTTATAGAAATATATTTATGATATTTAACGTTAATTCAAAAAAACAAAATTCACTTTTGCCTTCAAATTGTAAAATTAATATCTTTTTAAATTATATTCTTTAGAGTTGAAAAAAAATTAACCAGTTAAAATAGAAAGAAAATTAATTAAAGAGTTCATTAGCATACAGATTTTGGTCAAAAATATCTATTTAAGCATCAATATTATATATATATATTTATTGATTTAAATACCTACTTTCTATCAACTGAAACTGACACCACTTTTTAAATTCTCTTACCTCTCATTTAAATTTTTGACACCTTTATTTTTATTAGTATTTACATTTACAATATAGCAACTTCCATGAATTAATAAGATTAAAAGGAAAATTGAATACATACTGAGTACTACTTTGAATTATATATTGCGATGTTATAAATCATCATTTATTTAAACTCCAATTAATCTAAAGGATTATAAAATTCTTATATTAATAGTTATCATTAATTTAAATTTTTCATTTCTTAATTTTATTAATATTTTGAAAAAGAAATAGAAAAAATAAGCTTTTTCAAAATCTCTCTTTGTCCAAAATATTATCCTTAGTAAAAGTTTTTTTTATTAATAAGCTGAGACGTTAATTTAGAATTTGCTCATTATTAGCTTATGTAGATTCTAAATTTGTAAATACTCACTTCATTTTAGTTTGAGCACATTAACTTAATTTATAAAAAAAAATATGACTAAAATATTGAAATTTTATAGATTCATTTCTTATTCCTTTATCTATGAACAATTTTAAATAAATTATTATTTATAGAGTTGAGTGAATGATGTTAGTAAATTATCTATGCTAAATGATACATTAATTATAAATAATTAAATTTTTTGAATCTTTATAAAGATATTTCTTTTTTTCGATATAGATTTGTAAGAAAAAAAATTTTTTTCTTTCATTTATAGTGTGCAATAACCAATAGATTTTTGTTCAAAACGATAAATTAAATTTAAGCATTTGCGTCTCCACAACCTCTTTTTTCGAAAAATATTCAATATAAATGTGAAGTATAGAATGATTGATTTAATTTTATTTTAGCATATAATTTTTTCTATTTTATTTAAACTAACGAAAAAAATAAAATTAGGAAAATATTTTTTTAGAAAATAAATAAATTATTAAATATTTTTTTTTTAAATACAATAAAATATCATTTTATTTTAATAAGAGTCTTAAAATATCTTAGATTACATCATGTTGAGCTTTTTGTTAAATGATATTTTATGGGTAACTGGTACTTACCAAAAAAATCATGAAAAAATAAAAGTGGGTGACTTACTTTCTTTTTGTATGGACGGAGTTAGCAATGTCTTATTTGAGGAAAAACTTAATTACTTTAAGTAAAAAAAATTCAAGTTGAAAATTAATTCTGAAATTTCTTTTCAATTTTTTTAGGAAAATTGCTGATTTTATGTTTGTTTTTTCTTCAATTTATTTCATAATTTTGTTATTTTTTGTTTGATTAGAAAGTAAAATTAGATATTCGTAGTTGTTAAGGGGAAATTTTGGAAAATAAATTCAAGTCTCTTCAATTAAAAAAAAAGTTACAGAGGCAAATAAATTTTATTTTTTAGAACTTTTTAGTAAAATATCCATGATACTCTACTTATCAGTCAAATTTCACCAACTAAAAATAAAAAATTGAATTAATTTTATTTATAATTATTTAATTTTTGTAAAAATGTATATTGATTGTAATAGATTAAAGTATAGTGATAGATGAATATAAAATGGAAGAAAAAGCCTCTAAATTTATTATTTTACAAATAAATTTATTAATATAGATTTTTCATATTTCACTTTAGTTTGCTCAACCAAATATAAATAAGGTATATCTATATACTAAAGAATTATCAGCGTTAAATTCAATAATACTGCACCATTAAATACAATTTATCAAGCTAACTAAAATAATAGGAATATAAAGAAAAACTAAGCTAAGAAAAATTTTATTTAAAAGCAAAGTATGTTGGTAAACATAACTAGATATCTCAATTAAAAAAAATAATAAAAGAATTTAATTTTCTGATACCAACGCCTAGAAATAAAATTTATGTTATTCAATTAAATTACCACTTTTAGAAAGTTAAGCAATTAATATAATAGATTCCACAAATCACTGACTGATTGATATTTATAGTACCTTCAACTTTATAATGGTAATTTTTTTTATATCAAATACAATTTATGCAAATTTGAAATTTTTATTTTTTATTTACTGACAATAAGATATTAAATACAAAATTAGGTGTTTTTATTTTTCAATTTTTACACAATAAAACTTATACTCTCTTTATATTATTATAAGGAGGGTATTTTAAATGGTTAAAAATTGTATAATTTTTTATAAATTTCCTAATACTTGCGTTACTTATTTATTTTTTAAAAAATTAATTGAAAAAACACCCCTCCTCTATTTTTAAAACAGAAACAATTGTACAAAGTATTTTTTTTAATAGAAAATAAAAATCAAAAATTTAAAAAGATATGTTCCTTTCTAGATATACAAATTCATCTAAAATGCTTCACTGCATCTCAAGGATGAATTCTTCAACTTTCAAAATCCTTAATGATATTCCAACTGATAACACTGTTCCTCAATTCACTGTTGGTCGCAAAAATGGTTTCCTTCCTTGGGGTACTCCTCTGGCACGCCTCCCTGAACCCTTCAAAATTATAGACCAAATTCTTGACGAAGCTCCCTATTACAAACGTGATGGTACTCCAGGCTTGTTAGCTACTGGTAGCTTTGGAGAATATGTGAGAGAAAATCTACCTCTCCTTGATGTTTCCAACATTAAGGACTCAGCTCTTTTATTTGCTCTTTATCGTGATTATACTTTTTTGACCAGTTAATATCTCCTTGAGCCTTGTCATCTTCACTATCTTGCAACTAAATCCAAAGACTATGGCCTTGGTCGTAGTAGACTCCCAGCAAATATCTCTGTCCCCCTTGTTAGTTTAGCTAAATAGCTTGATGCAAAGCCTTTCATGGAATACTCTTGTTATGCCACTTTTAACTGGGAGAAGATTGATCCTACAAGTAACTTAGATCCTTAAAATATCAGACTTATTCGCCATTTAGAAGGTTCATAGCACGAAACTGGGTTTGCTGCTGTTCATATTGCTATGGTCTAACATTCTGGCGAACTTGTATCAAATGTTTAAGATATTCTTGACTCAGTTGAAAAAAAAGACAGAGAAGAATTTGATATTTGCCTTAAAAAGATGTTGGAAACCACCAAAATTATCAATGTTAAGATGGACACTATGTGGGAATACTCTTCACCAAAAGCATTTAATAATTTCCGTTCCTATATGATGGGCATAAAGAGCTAACCAATGTTCCCTAAAGGTGTTGTTTACGAAGGTGTTTCCAAAGAACCAACATTTTATCGTGGAGTAAGTGCTGCTAATGATTCTATAATCCCTACTATCGATAATCTCTTAGAGCTTACTAATAATCTACCTGATAACAGTTTCACTGATATGTTAAGGGATTTTCGTACCTATCGCCCAGTAAATCACAATGCCTATTTGAGCTATGTTGAGGAAAAAGCTAAATCGATTGGTGTCCATGCGTTTGCCACCTTGGATTCTAACTCCACTGTTCTCTACTAGGCCCTTCTTGATCAAGTATCTGAATTCAGAGAAAGACATTGGAGATTCACAAAGAATTATATATTAAAGCACTCCAAGCATCCTCGCGCTACTGGCGGCACTCCCATCATTACATGGCTTCCAAATTAATTAGCAACAGTTATGTAATCTATAGTTAATATTCAAAGCTTTATAAAAGAAGACAAATTAAGCCACGAAAACAAGCAATTATATGTAGAACTTACCAAAAAGGCAAATACTTAGTTGCGTATATTAAATAGAGAAGTAGAAGAACTTAAAAAAGAATATCATGGATAAGACATGGACTTCTAAGAAGTCGAAGGATAAATGTCTAAAATAGCACAAAGCTAATCAGAAACTACTTATGGATAAGCAAAATCAGCAGTGGCTTGATTTGTAACAAATTAATTTATAATTAAGATTTTTATTTATTTTATTTATATTCTGTTTAATTAAATTAGTCGTGTTTATATTATAACGAATTATTATCCAAAATTTATTATCAAAGTAGTTTGTTTGGCATTTTTTGCTTCTTTTAAAAGCTTTAAGTTTACCTTAGATTTAAAATTTATGGATAGTCAAAATAAATTCTTATTTTTATATTTACTGAACGAAGCCTTGAAATTACGTCTTCCAAATTAAAAACTAATAAAAATTTTGAAATTATTTTAAAACGCAGGCAGTATATTTTTTTCATAGTATTTCTTACAATCAAACAATAACAATTATTGCACTAGGTAACTAGGTAGCGCAACAGGCAGTTAGTTAGTGCACCTACCAGTTATTACCACAATAATTTATAAAAATTTAAAACAAAATAAAAAAATAAAGAATTAAAGAGTGATAAAATAATAAAAAGGATTATTCATTAGCTTACAAAATCTAAATGGATTAATTATAAATTAGATAGATATAATTTAATATTAATTATTACAAATTAAAAAAAAGAAAATAGGCAAAGCTTGCAAATTACAAATTTAATTTGTTTTTAGATAAATTTTTTTTATCAAAATCTATAAAGTAAATTAAAAGAGATAAATAAATAAAAAAATAATTTAAAATAATTATAAATTTTATGAAGCAAATATTAATTGAAATCTATTGCAAATTTCAAAAAAAAGAAATTCACATAAATTATCAAAGTAAACTAAAATATATATTTGGTAATAAATAATATTACTATTAGAGAGATTTAAATAATCATCATTTGTTAAAAATATTAGTGAAATATCATCAAGGAAAATAATTAGAAAATTAGTTTATGAAATTTTTCGTTAGCTAGCATCCAAACTTTATGATCTTTTATGAAATAATTAGAAATACTTTAGCTTATCATTCATTAATTAGATTATTTCAAAAATTTTGAAATAATTTTAATCAACATAACACAATATTAGGTTTTATTTTTAGGCGCATATATATTGATAAATGTTTAAGGCATTTATTGTTATAAATTTAAAGGAAAAAGAATTTCTCCAAATTTAAGCATAAATTAATCTCTAATAATACTCTTCTTATTGATTGAAGTCATTATTATGTAAAAATAATGAAAGGAAAATTTATATAAAAAAAATAATATATGAATGAATAAATAAATAAATAAAAGTAAATTTTATAAAATTGATAATTAAATAGCGTACAAATATTTGTATGAAATAGTTAGAAAATAATTAATTAATTTATTTATTTATTTATTATTTTATATAATTTTGAATTATAAATATTCTTTTTTTAATCTTGCTACAATTTGTTATAAGTTATTTTGTATTTATTTAATTTGTAGTTTTACAATAAACTCCTTAAGAAATATAGTTATTATCATTTTTATTATAGAGCATAATTAATTTCAAATATGATTTAAAAAAAGGAATAACTTTTAAGCTTATCCCTTAATAAATAAACTTAAACAGTTTATTTTCCAAATATTTATTTGCTTTTAAGTAATTATTTCTCATTAATAATAATATAAATTATTTCATGTTTTTTAAATTCAAATAGTTAGTTTTATAAGACTTAGAAATTAATTTTGCTACAATCAAGATAAACTATTTGGGACAGTTTATATTTTGGTATTCTTATATGACTCATCTAGGTCAGGGTTATTCTAAAAAGTATTGATATTATTTTTTATTTTTGTCTATGTCTATTTAGGTTATTGTTAAAAGCTATTTTCTGTACCTTCTTCTTATTACCAGTCAAACTCAGCACAGTCTTCTTAAAAATCTTGCTAATAATATTAATTTAATTTTGATGCAGATCTATTGTTACTCATGTTATCATCATATCCTGATAAATTATTTTTGCTTTCATTATTTTTTTGGCTTTTTGTTCCTATTAAAATCGTTTGACCTTTTCCTGATCCATTAGTTTAAATGCTTGCATTAAGGAACTACTCTCTTGTAAAGCCTAATATTCCACCAGCCGAGTTAGTGTGTTTTACTAATGGGCGATCATAGTAGTTGCTACCGCCTTTTAAATTCATTATGCTTGCTCTGAATTCCTATTCATCGTAAACATCAGTAGATTAGTTGAAGTAGATTCCATTACTGAATTGAGGACGCAAACTGTTATTTTCACTACCCTCTGAATCAATTAATTAGTTTGTTTCGTAGGAGCAAGAATAAATAATTTTAGGAATGCTGTCTCCATAGTCTTCATCATTATATTGACTAGTATGGTATTCATATTCGTTATGATTTTCGCTAAGATTATCTTCACTTTAATTATTTTAATTGTTTCCTGCATTTTAATTATTATTACTTAAATCACTATTTTTAAATCCTTTACTCATTATACTATTATTTTGCTCACTTTTTTTCAATTGTTGGACAGTGTTCTTATTTAACCCCTTTACTTATTTCTTGGTAAGTGCACTTTTAATAAGAGATTAGCTACTAGAATTATCATGGGCTGTTTCTTGCATACTTTAGTTAAATTAAGCCTTTTTTTTAGGCTTTCCATTAAACTTATTACTTCCTTCAAAATCAAACTTGTAATTGTAACTTCCTAAGTCTTCATTACTAGAAGGACTTTAAGATTTAAAGTTACTTTTTTAATTAGCGGATAATATATCGTCAATATCTCTTATAAGTTGCTTTAGTGATTTATCAGTAGTTACTATACTATCAGCTTCGAACTGTAAATTACCACTGCTTCTGATCCTTCCTTTTTTTTCACTTAAGCAATCATAAAACTCTTGGAATAAAGTTTTTCTGTTTTGCTGAGAGGCTACAGATTTTTCACAATTTTCGATTAACTAAGAAACTCCTTTGATTTTACTTGTATGCATTATATGCACTAGAATACTCTTGATCTTGTTCATGAATATTTAATTTTAAACATCTGAACTTTCGTATAATAATTTTGTATAATACTCTACAACTTCTTCCTTGCTTACCTAAAGTTTTCATTAAAATTTATTAATAACTTTTCAGGATTATTTAAAATTTTTAAGAAAAATAAATATTTTTTTAATTCAAGATAAAAAAAATAAATTGAATTAATAAAATTCTTAATTTTTAAAATTTACTTGGGCAATATCTCCAAGAAAAACGAGAGCAAGGTTGAATTTTCTGTCAATATGCATTAGTTCGATTTCAACAGCGAATTTTTTATATGGACTTTAAATAAATTTTAAAACTAAATATTTTTTACAAAGCGAATAAATTGTTTTACTAATTAGCTTGCTCTAATACTTGAGGGAGCTGTTGGATATCACAACTTTTTTAAAGTATGATTACAACACTGTCTGAAATTTTAAATGAGAGTTTAAGAGCTTCTACGAGATTTGGCTATACTTCTGTAAGTAGGTTAATTGAATTATCAATACCTTAGGAAGAAGAAATTGAGTTATCAAATTTTTTGTAGTCAGGATGAAGAACTACTGTATCCGCTTTCAACTTTTTCATTTGAAGGAAATCAGATTAAATTACTTCAACTTTATGCTGTTATTTGAATGATTCAATATTGTATTTAGCATGGCTTACTTTAACCTAATTGCAATCAATAGCAATCACTTAGCTAGCTTCTTTAGCAAACTTTTTTTATAAAATTATAATTTTATTCCAATTTTTTTGTAATGCTGCAAATAAATAAAAAAATAAATAAGCCAATAATAAATATTAATCTTCTCATAAAATAATTTTTTTTTCTTTCTAGCTTATATAAGATAATAAAATTAATTTTGAAAAGTCAATATAAAAGCTTACTTAGACTGTATTGTAACCTACTCCACAAAAGGCGTCTACAACAATTTGATTTTTTAATCTAGATGAAAGATATTAGCAAATCGGCTCAGGAATTGCATTAAATTAGCTGTCAAAATCACTTTTGAAATTTCTGTTGTAAAAGTAACTATTTGGATCAGTAGAAACTACTCCTTTTTAGCAGATACTTTGCTTGCTGGGGTTTTGATTTACCTGAGAATTCAAGAATGAGTTACTCTAGAAATTCTTTTCCAAGGTTTTGACTAATAAATAGCTTTCTTTCTTTTTACAATACAGATGGAAAAGATCAGTTTATTGCTGCTTGTATTATTACAAAAACGCTTTTATATTGTACTTAGCTTTCTTAACTGAGTTTTTGAGATTATTTTTGCTTTACAAAGAATGGTTTAAATCTGCATTTAATGCTTGGCTGCTCTAATCGAAATTCAAATAAGTATCATGCTCATTTGTATATGATTACTCTGTGGATTTTTTATGAGATTATATTTTTAACGTATTTTTACTCATAGCATTTTACTATGGATTAGGGGTATTATACTCATTTATGTTCTAATTTTAAGACTTTTGGTAATTTTATTATTAATTATTTGTGGAATTACTTGAACTGCTGCTATTATTTTCTTCCCCTTACTCTTTTATCACGCGGCTGTTATGAGAAGAAGATTGCATATCTCTCTTTCTTTCTTTTTGTGGAGAGTTTTTAGCTTTACTTTATTAAGCGTAACCTTAACTTGTATAGATTTCGCTATTTGGCTATGAAATATTACTCATACAAGGAATTGTTGTTGTATTATTTACATCCTAACTATTTTGCTAAAAATAATTAGGTTCTTATTAACCTTAATGATGATGTTATTCTTCATCAGTTTCTACATCGTCTCCTCCGCCAAAACAACAGCAAAATACTTATTTTTTTTTTCTTGGTTAAGACTACTACTTTTCTTGATGATGTTATTCTTCATCAGTTTCTACATCGTCTCCTCCGCCAAAACAACAGCAAAATACTTATTTTTTTTTTCTTGGTTAAGACTACTACTTTTCTTGATGATGTTATTCTTCATCAGTTTCTACATCGTCTCCTCCGCCAAAACAACAGCAAAATACTTATTTTTTTTTTCTTGGTTAAGACTACTACTTTTCTTATTTATTAAGCAACGACTATTCCATCTTTTTATACTAAATACAAATGTCTCTAAATATTAAGAATTTGCTGTTATTAATGTATGTCCCTATGTATTATTGATATGTTTAATTCTAAATTTATAAAATATTCTAATGTTTCTTCTTAAGTATGAGTATTTAAGATTGTCTATTTAAAAAAAGCAATTACTTTCTTTAATCAATAGAAATTCTTTGCCTTTTAATTTTGTTTGAAAAATTGTGTTTTAATGAACAATCAATCTAATAATTGCTTCTTTTTTATTAAATTTTAGCTATAATCCCTATCTAATGAAAGAAATCCAATGCTTAGTTGTCTTATCAACATATGCAAAAATTGACTATAATTAAGATACGAAAAATAGATAAACTAATTGACACTAATTAGAACTATTTAATATAATTAAGAGTAAGAAATTATTAATTCAAATAAGCCATTTAATCATAAATTTATTATTTTTTATTTCAAATTACTTCTTCTTTTTCAATATCATCACCATACTAGTTAGGAGTAATACAATTTAATCATATGGATATTACGAAATCTATGACACATTTTATTAATAATTCATTACTCCTATAAAAGAATAATCAATCCTCTACCTTTACTATAAAAGCTAAATAATATTTCTAATAAATATTCAACTTAAAAAATCATCATCCATTCATTTTAATTATTAATTATTAAAAATATTTTTTGATCTTTTATGAATTAATTAATTAAATTAACAATTTAGTTTGTATTTTAATAGCACACCACTAAGCTTTTAATATTTATTTCAAGTTGAAGTATAAGTAGATCTACAAATTACATATTTATTAATTGGTTTTAAGATAAACTCCAAATAATGTAGAATGAAATTTGAGAAATAAATTATCATATTATAAATATTTAATTAATTCTGGGAAGTATTCAATAAATATAAGTAAATTAAATTCTTACCTTAGTTAGCAAATAAAATTTTAAAGTGTCATGTTACACTTCTTCTTTAATAAGTTATTTAATTTAATTTGATATTATTTTTATCAAATAAAAATTAATATTAAAAAATAATATTGTTTATTAATTATATATTTTTATTTTACAGTTTTTTGTTTAAAATAATATAAATATGTTGCAATCTGTAACTAGCATTTACTAAAGTTTAACAAATTAGTTATTAATTTTATATTTATAACTTTTATCAAAAATATTAACTATAATCATTTAATTTTATAATAGTTAAAAATAAATCATAATAGATATGATAAAATTAATTTTTTCAGATCTTCTAAAAATATATAAATATATTCATTGATTTCTCATATTGAAAAGCTATATTTTTTATCACAAAAATATATTTGCAAGATTGAATTAGTTTTTTTTTATTTTAAAGTAGTTAAAGTTAAACCAATTTGTCTTTAAAACATTTTTGAGAAATTTAGGTTTTTTATATGGATTCATCAAAAAAAGCTTACTATTCGGAGTAATCATACACTACAAATAGGATAAATATTTTTCCTATTAAATTCAACAAAAGGAAAATTGTATTTTTAATGAAATTAAAAAAATATTTAAGAAAAATAATTTTCACTAAATCAATTTAAAAAAGAAATTTTTATTTCAATCCTTGTTGTTGTTGAAAAGAAAAATTAAAATTAAGAATATTATTTTTAATCCTGTTGACTGAGCTAAATTATGTGTTAAATATAAAGTAAATGTTATTTTATAATGTTATACACATAAATTTATGATGTATTAAACTTACTTTGGCTTCTCTCTTTTGCCATTTAGTATAATTAATTATTTTTGTTTTTTAAATTAATGAAATAAGACTTAACATTTCATTTTTTTCAAAATAAATATAAGCCTTTTTGGTTGTTTGTTTTACTTAGTTATCTTTGTTTTTTTTTGTTTTTTTAAGTTTTTTATGGATGACAAAGCAAAATAAATTAAAAACTTAAAATAAATAAATTAATAAACAATAATCTTTTGTGAAAAGAAAATTAAAAAAAGAAACACAAAAAATAATAAATAGGAAACGATGGATAATCCTAAAAATAACAATTAAGACCAAAATTTTAATCCGAAGGATTAAGATGCGATGAATTAAGCATAGGCAGCCAACGGAAAAAAGAAGGAATTTTAGATTTCAGCAGCCACAAAGGATAGAGTCGAAGCAGCAAAGTCCTACATAGAAAGTATTTATTTGGTTTTTGTGCACATTTTTATTTTGAAGCACTTAGTAAATCAAAATATAGCTTTGTATTCTTTGCTAAGACAAGGAAAACTTTAACTTTAAGTCAGCTAATTTCTCAAAAGATCCTTTTTAAAAAAATGAAATTCAAAACAATAATTTGCTGCTTCCAAAATTGAACAATTAATAGCAAGATGAACTGATTCGAATAATTAACTATCTGTTTCTATAATAAATAGGAAAATATGCAAAGGCTCTTTAAAGCGATAGAGAATTTAGAGAGAATTGGGAACTCTTATAAAAGAAGATGGCTTGTCTCAATATGGATTCAGTTGATAAGAAAATCATAGAGCAAGATGTTATGAGATAAGAGTTTGAATTCAGTCGTAAAAAGTAAATGATTAAATTTTCAATCAAATTCATCATTGAACTTTTTAGTGCAAAATTATGCAGTCTTCTTTGGTAATTCCCATCCCTATTCTTGTTTAAACATGCAAGCATATTTACTTTTTAGAAAAAATATTGCAAGTAGTCTTAGGTAGAAAAATAAATAAAACAAACATCAAGGTATAACATGAAAGCTAAACCTTGATGAGTGTTATTAAAAAATGCAAGTAAAAATGTTCATAGAATTTCTAAAATACAAATTAAATAAACAAGAAGCCTGCATTATTTTTTAATGTTACTGACCAATCATATTTAATATAGCATAACCATCAATAATGAGTGAATAAATATGTAAATATTATATTTAATTTTAAAATAAACATAGACGTCAAAAATTAAGCCCTGCAGATTATGATCCTCTCTCTATCATAGGTAGAGGTGCATTTGGTGAAGTACGTGTTTGTCGTGAAAAGAAATAAAATGGTAGAATAGTTGCAGTAAAGAAAATGAAAAAGCAAGAAATGTTATAAAAAAACTAAATCAACCATGTCCGTGCCGAAAGAGATGTACTAGCTACTGTCGATAATCCCTGGATTGTTGAATTATATTGCTCATTCCAAGACTCTAAACATCTTTATCTTGTTATGGAATATCTATAAGGAGGAGGTAAATAAATAAACAAATTATGGAAATAAAAAGGAAAAACAAACAAAAAAACAAAGAAACAAACAAGCAGAGTATTATAAAGTTTCAATCGAAACTGAGGAATTAACATCGCTATTCAAACAAAATAAAAAAGATAATTTGAATTAAGTGAATTTGAATAGATGAATAGTTAGATTGAATAATCATACATTTTGCTTTTCTAATTCATATAAATAAATTAATTTTTCATTCATTAGCTGATTGATTTTCTACTCTTTCTTATCACTTTTAAAAAATATCAACCAACAAACCCATTTTATGTATTTAATGAGAGTTACGAAAAGCATAAAAATAAAACAATAGCATAATTTTTTAATAATAATTTCTAATTTACTGAATAAAATATTAAATAATTAATTCATTAAATAGATTTGATGACCGTTTTGATGAAAAAGGATATTCTTTCAGAGGAAGAATCTAAATTCTATGCTAGTGAATTAGTTATGGCTATTGATTCTGTCCATAAAATGAATTATATTCACAGAGATCTTAAGCCAGATAATATTCTACTAGGAAGAGATGGCCATATTAAATTGTCTGATTTTGGTCTTTGCAAGCATGCTGTATGAATTTATGTTATCTTTTCAGATTAATTTAAACTAGAAAATAAGAAATTTATTTTTAAATAGCTTCTAATAAATAAAATAGAAATAATTTGATTATTTTTGATAATATTTTGTGTTTTAAAGAATACAAACATAATTTTCTATTTTGATTCATATCTTTAGACAAGTATTAATTTATTTCTTTACATTAGGAAATAAAACCAAAATTATTACTTGGTAAAGAAGAAGAAAAAATAGATTTTTCTAAGAATCCTACTGCTCTTTTGACCAAGAGACCAGAAGTTTACAAGAGAAACAGACATGTAAGAAATACTCAAATAAATGATAATACAATTTTTTAATTTTTAAAAATAAAATTAGCTTGCTTATTCCACAGTAGGTACTCCTGATTATATTGCTCCAGAAGTATTTGGGTAGTAAGGATATACTGAAATTGTTGATTGGTGGAGTTTAGGAGTTATTCTTTTTGAAATGCTTGTTGGATATCCTCCTTTCTTCTCTGAAGAGCCATCAACTACTTGCTAAAAAATTATTAATTGGCGCAATACATTTAACATCCCTAGAGAAGCTGAGCTTTCTAAAGATGCTGAAGATCTTATTCGTAGATTAATAAATGATCCTATTAACAGATTAGGTGTTAACGGTGTTCATGAGATCAAAGCTCATCCATTTTTCTAAGGAGTAGATTGGAAGAGATTAAGAGAAAAAACTCCTCCTTACGTTCCAGAAGTAATTAATTAATTCATAAAAAAAAATATTATTAACTTTTGTTAACTTATTAAATCTAACCTAATAAAACAAAGGTGAAAGATGAGATAGATGTCTCAAATTTTGATAAGTTCGAAGAAGAAGAACCTTGGATAAGCCATGAAAATAATAGAAAAAGCAAAAATAGACAATAAAACTTCCCATTTATAGGTTATACTTTTAAAAAGAACATGGAAAGTGAAAGGTCTCCAATCAAGAAATATTTGACAGAATTTGATCAGATTTTTGTTTAAAACATGCAATAATAGCAACAAGGCGGATAAGGCCAACAGTAATAGGTTTAGTAAAATGCATAATCAAATGTCCCTCTCTAGCAATAGACATAAAGAGTAAAATGTTTTTAATATAAATTAAATATTAATTGAAATTTTATTAGTCTTAGAAGAGTCCTAATCATGTAAACAAGCCTTCTGAATCAAATGTTGGAGATGCTCATGAATTTGATGATAAAACCTAAATTAATCAATTAAAATAATATTAAGGGGCTGCATTAAAAATAGGAACAAACTCTTTAGCATAAAAAAATGTCAATCCAACAAATCCTAACCAGTAAGCCTAGCAATAATTACAAGGCTAATAAGGATATTTAGTATAAAATTAAACTTCTTAAAGCGGCTCTTAGAAAGCAATCAGACCTCCTCCATCTTAAGAGAATGGATATCCTCCTAACAATGGGAATATTCAATCTATAAATTAAAATTAAATAAAACTAAACTAAGGATAACTTCCACAAATCCCTCAAAAAATCCCTGCAAATAACATTAATGCTTAATAAATTAGTCCTAGAACTCTTTAGCTCTAGCAATAAATAAATTAATAGCATCCAAATAATAATGGACAGCTAGGAGTAAATAAGTTGTAATAGTCATAATTATAGCAACCTGAGCTCTATAATAATAGCAATAGCAATAACTCAAGCTAAAACGGCCCAAATGGAGCTATCATGAAAGCCTCTTAATTACCTAATTCCTAACTATTAACTCAAGGAAGCACTTAAGGGTCTTAAAATAATATTAGTGGCTCTGGATTAAATAACCCTGGACACTTCTTATACAAAGTCAACAACGCAAATAACGCTTAACAATATGCAAGTAATTCACAATAATAGCTGTAACAGTAACAAATGACTAAAATGATGCAGCAGAATAATAATATTGCAAACTCTAATAATATAAACAGCTTTTAGCAATAGTAATACATGAATGCATCAAATTTATAGTTGTAGTAGCAAAACTATTTGCAATAATAACAGATATAACAATAGCTTACTTCTTCATAAATTTAAAAACTATAAACCTCTAACTATGCTTCTAATAATATGAATGGTTCTGGTTCTACTAATCAAACTTCCTTCAGAGTAAATCCAAATGTATCTCCTCGCTTTTAAAATGATATCCCTACAGGAATGGTAAACAGTGGAAATAATAATATGCAAATGGGAATGAATTCAAGTTAAAATGTAAACAGAAATATTTCTCCTAAAGTCATACCTTAAAATTTATAGAATAACTACGGATATAATTTCTTCAACAGAGGTGGCTCACCAAATAAAAACTGAGAGAGAGTTATCTGCTGATATAAAAAATAATACTTTTAAGGAATTATAATAAAAAAAATGAATTATTCACTCAAATACTAAGACTATGCCTTGCCAGCCAAATTTAGATAGGTAAATAAAAATGGCTGAAAAGAAATCAACTAAAATAAATAGAGTTTAATGAAAAAATCTTCCTAATAATAAAGCCAAGCATTATCCATCCATCCATCTATCCTTCTATCATCTACTGAAACTAAAAGGGAATTTTAAATAATAATATAATATATAAATTAAATACCAAAAATAATGAATAAAAAGAATTAAATAAATAAATAAAATATTATACTTATGATTTTAATGTAATACAGTAAAATAATCAAAATAAACAATTTTATCTCAAGTATTATTTCAAACAACAATCAATCAATCAACTAAATGAGCAAAAAGTATTAGTTAGAAATACATGAAACAGTTGTGAGAGTCTTTTTATATTTTTAAATAAACGATACTTATATGTTTATCTGTCTGTCTATCTATCTATCTGTCTCACTGGCTTATATTTATATTAAATTTTATTACTTGCTATTATTATCACTAAATTTCTAAATCAAAATATTCATTTTCATTCAAATTTTTTATATAAATTTAGTTTATTTGATATCATAAATTTAAAACTACTTTTGTAAATAAATAAAAGAGATTAAAAATAATTAAATTATTATTCATAATATGATATTTTCGTCACTAAGTGTTTTAAATTAACTTTAAATATTTTTGTTTCAAATTTTCTTACTTTAGATTTTAACTAATTAAATATTTTACCAAATAAGTTTACATTCATTTAAATTTAATGTAATTTCTCAAATAATAATTGAGACTAAATAGGAAAATAAATTTTCATTCAAATTTCGTCTAATTTTTAAGAATTTTTTTACTTTGTTTTATGTGATTTGGTCTAAATATTTGATTTATTAATTAAATAAAACTAAACTTTTAACTTTACATTTTTATTTTAAATTAATTTTTTAAGTTCGTTGAATTTTCAATTTTATAAAAATCTATTTCATATTATTGGTTAAATTGATATTTAAATAGACTATATTCTATTTAGTTATTAAGCTCTTCAAATTATTAATTTGTTAATAAATCCTCTATTTAAATTTTTTGATGCTAAAGTAAAGCTAAATATTTTAAATGTAACAAAATAAACCAAATAAAAACATAAACATTATTTAAATAATTGAAATAAATTTTTCAAAATTTTTTTTATTTTAAATCATTTTTAAAATAAATATTTAATTTTTAATTAAAAGAATTATTGTTATGAATATTTTAAAAATAGAAATAAAAGTATCTTTATGTTAACTGAAATATCTTATGAACTATTTTAATGGGTAAGTTTAAATGTTTGGATTTTATTTTATTTTAAGATTGTTTACTATTTTTAAAGTCTAAAAAATAATTATTAATAAAATCATTTATATTAATTATAAAAAGGGATATTGTTGTAGAAGTTAAAGAGTCTATTTATAGAATTGTTCATAACTTAATTTAAATAATATTCACTATGATTTATTAATTGAAATAATGAGCAAGTATTCAACTTCAGTATGTATTTTCCAAAAAAATAGAAAGTATTTCTTATTACTTCTTGAAAAATATTTTACTAGAATTTTAAAATAATTCTATCTTCTTGCTTGATGATTTTTTATGAGAAATATTCTTAACTCCTATTTTATCCTTAATTATTTACTTACTAGTTTTTAAAATAAACAAACACTGTTCCAAATAAATGGCAAAACCTATTTAATTTTTGTTACTGATTACCTATAATATACAATACTTATTTTTAATTCAGAATATTAATACTTTATTATTGTTGCCTTTTTCTATTACACTTTATTCAATAACTAAATGTTAAAAAATAAAAATGATCAATTGAAAAACGTGTTTTTGATGACTTCTTGCGACAATAAAATTTAATAAAAATATTGAAATGGTATGAAGCTCTTTTTTTGTACTTGTTTCTTTACAATTCTCAAAATAAACACATTATCATAATTATACCTAGCAAGTAAAATTTTATTTTTGCAACATATTAGTAACTATATATCTTAAAACTCTATAATAATGTATTAATTAATTTCTCTTTGATAGAAAATGTTTTTTAAGGGCTATATCAGGCTTTCACCTTGTTAGATTGAGACAAAACCTAATGACTACTTTATTTTTGAAATATCTATACATTTATTAATAATTCTTACCATTTTTAGAAAATAAAATTGCTAAAATGAAGATGGAACATAGTGGCTACGAGTAATATTTTTATATGGAATTAAAACAAAATATTTTTTTGATTGGATTTTTTGAGTTAATACTCCTAGATTGATCACTGATAATTCGTGGATGAAGAATTGCAATTAATATTTTATGAAAGATACTAAAAGAATTATGGGAATTAGCTAATTAATAGTTTATATAAAAAAATTAATCGATGTGGGAGAGTGAGTTCAGTGTTTGAAATTTGATGATGTGGGTGTTAAAATAATTAGAAATATCTTAATAAAAATGAATGAATGAATTTTAACAAAAACGAAGTATTTGTTTTTGAATGAAAGAATGAATGAATTGATCTAATTATTAACTCATTATTTTTTTCATTCAAAATGAATATGTAATTAAGAATTCGTATGCATTTTTCATTTATTTAGACTAATCAATTAAAATCACTCCCATAACACGTGTGTTTTCTTTTAAGTTAACGTGCATTCATTTTGCGAGTACATTGTTTTGAGCGCATATTTTAAAACAATAGCAAATCTTTTTTAATAAATATAAAGAAAAAAATAAAAATATTACAATACATAAAAAAAAGAAAAACAATTAAACAAAATATGAGTAGAATTCTTGAAATTTTAGCTCCTGCTATCAATCTTATTCCTGAAGTCGAAAAGCCTATCAAGAAGGTATGCACAAGTTCCTTTTAAAAAGCATGCTTCCTCATCTCTCCTATAAATGCCTGCCTATTTTCATATCCCCTCACCTTCACACAAAAACAACATTTTTGCATTTTACATCCTTTTCATGCATGAAAACGATCAAGATCTTAAAAAGTTAAATTCCTTTTGATCGAGATGCAATTTTTTCTGTCATGAAGAGCATAAAGAAAAGCAGGTCATTGCTAGGTTTATCTTATAGGAAATTAGAGATGAGAGAAGATTAATCAAAGCTCTACATTCTATTATTTGCAAACTCTTACAGCATATGAAGAAAGCATAATAGAATAACGAGATTACAAAACAAAACAAAAAATATATATATACTAATTCTTATTTATAAATAACATTAGATCCTCCCCTTCAGAAGTAGAGCTATGTGGACTGCTATTGTCATTTTGATCTATTTAGTTGCCAGTCAAATCCCCTTGTTTGGTGTTGTCAGCAATGCTGGTGCTGATCCTTTCTACTGGTTGAGAGTTATCTTGGCTTCTAACAGAGGTACCATCATGGAATTGGGTATTTCTCCCACAGTTACTGCTGGTATGGTTATGTAATTACTTGTTGGTGCTCAAATCCTTAACATCGATCAAAACGATCCCGTCCAAAGATCCCTTTACGAAGGTTCCCAAAAGCGTAATAAATTTAAATAATTTAATATATTTTATTTCTTATTAATGAGCCTATCTATCCAGAAATACTTACTTACTATCTACCTAACTACACTACTTAACATTCAATCAAGTATATAATTTAAATGTCTACTCTCTCCCTATAGTATCTCAGTTTGTTAATATTAAACATGCTTTAAATCCACTACACAGACAAACAATTTATTTTGATTTTTTTTGTAGCAAGTATCCTAGAAAATAATAAACAAACTTTTCAAACAAACAGCGATTTAGGAAAACATTTAAAGAATTACATACAAGATTTTATAATTTTTAGCATTAGCATAGCAAGCAGAAAGCGTATTTGACAGATAAGAAAAAGAATAAGCTTTCAGCCATCAAAAATATTTAGGATAAATACAAAAAATTGTTTTTGATGAAAGCAAGAGACAGTGTATTAATTGAGGAGACAAAGAGAGAGAAAGAGACAACAATTAAAAATTGTTAAGATAGTTTACTTGATGAAAAAGAAGATATAATTAAGTATCTTATTTGATAAGACACGCGCACCAAAATTTCAATAAAGAATAAATAACTAGATAAATAAATTAATAAACCACTTAATATTAAATTTTAAAGAGAGTTTTTAATTAAGGTCCATCAATTAATTGAAAGATACTTTTTTGAACAATAGCACAATTATATCTAATAATTCTAATTCTCGCACACTCAATAATCCTTTTTGATCAACAAAATATAAATAACAACTTTTTGATAATTCGCAAACATTTTTTGAATAATAATGTGTCAATCATTACTTCTATCTACCAACATAGATAGTTCATTAATTAAATGATTCATTCATTGAATTTTAATCAATAAACAATCATTCAAAAATTTCAATAAAATTAATTAAAAACACACATTCATTTTTATTTATTTATTTATCTTTCATTTTAAAAAAATTAGTTTTGGGTTTAATTATCGCCTTCTTTGAAGCTGTCGCTTACGTCTGGTCTGGTATGTACGGTGACATTGAAAAGGTTGGTTACGGTAACGCTTTATTAATTGTCCTCCAATTAACTTTCGCTGGTATTATCGTTATCCTTTTAGATGACTTACTCTCCAAGGGTCACGGTTTGGGTAACTCTGCCATCTCCGTCTTCATCGCTATTAACATTTGCGAAACCATCATCTGGAAATCTTTCTCCCCCATCACCTACCCTATCCCTGGTTTCGAAAAGGAATAATACGAAGGTGCTATCTTGAATCTTTTCCACAGCTTGTTTGCCATTGACAACAAGTTTGTTGCTTTACAAAACGCTTTCTACAGATCTCACCTCCCCAACTTGGCTAGTTTGATTTCAACTGCTCTTATTTTTATTGTTGTCGTCTACTTCCAAGGTTTCAAGGTTGATATCGCCCTCAAGAACGACAGAGTCAGAGGTGCCATCTAATCTTATCCCATCAAGCTTTTCTACACCTCTAACATGCCCATCATCCTCCAAAGTGCCCTTATTTCTAACCTTTACTTCTTCTCTCAAATTCTTTACAGAAACTTCAACGGTAACTTCATCGTTGGTCTTTTGGGTAAATGGAGTATTCCTGAAGCTGGTGGTTCTCACATGGTCCCTGTTGGTGGTCTTGTCTACTACTTATCTCCTCCCCACGGTATGATTGAAGTTATTTCTGATCCCCTCCACACCATCCTCTACGTTGTATTCATCCTCACCACTTGCGCTCTTTTCTCTAAGACTTGGATCCAAGTTTCTGGTTCTTCAGTCAAGGATGTTGCTAAGCAACTTAAGGAACAAGGTATGGGTCTTGTTGGATCTAGAGACTCTGGTCTTAAGAGCCACTTAAAGAGATATATTCCTATTGCTGCCACTTTCGGTGGTTTGTGCATTGGTGCCCTCTCTGTTGTCGCTGATTTCATTGGTGTCATCGGTTCTGGTAATTATTTACTCAATCAATCAATAAATATATCATTTTAAATTTTCTTTTACCATTCTGGCTAATCTTAAAGATTATATATATCCATTAGGCTCTCAACTACAAAATTTTCTTATCAAATAATTTTGATCAAAGCCAGTGGATAAAGCATCTCAGATGGTTTTTTATTCTTTTCTCTATATGAGATTGCGAATTATACGCCCATCTTACAACTAACTATTAAAATCGAACTAAAATTTTCATTGATTTTTATTTAAAAATTTTAAAGAATTTTTGTATTTTTGAACATCAATAAAAAATAATTTAATTAATTATTTATTTATTTAAATAAAGGTACTGGTATCTTATTAGCTGTTAATATTGTTTATGGTTACTTCGAACAATTCAAGAGAGAAAAGGAACAAGGTACCTTAACTTTCTGAAAAAGTTGAAATATTTAAAAATCTCTTGCCTCAGTTTTTCTTAAATTATTGCTGTGTTATTTGAACACATCAAAAAATCAATCAATCAATCAAACAAACACACTAACTGCTTTATTTTAAATACACATTTAATTAATCTCATTATATTGTGAGTATGTTTATTATATAAATACTTCATTTACTTTTAAGTTGTATTTATAAGTATTTCTATATCACATATACCTTATCTGTGTTTACTTACATCTTTTCAGTTTTTATTACTTTCCCTTCATTTATTTCTCATTCATTTTGGTTTATTATTCTCCTTAATTAAACTAATAAATAACATAAAACAAACAAAACACCAAAACAAATTATAAAAATCACACTCTTTCAAATAGGAAACTATCAGCAACAATAATACAAAACTATAAATTTTTTGAATAAATCTGATAAAAATAATGTTATAAATACTACATAATTTATATTGACCAATTGCAAATAATCTTTTTACATTTTAATTATTTAACTCTTATATTTATTTAACTGTTATTCAGTATAAAATTTACAAAAGTATTTACGTAAATATTAAAAGAATGAATATTATCTTTACTTTAAAAGACTTAGTCTTAACATGCTAGAAAAATAGCATCTAATATATAAAAAATCAAAAGAAAGGTGAAATTTTAAAGAATGCTTATTAAAATATGTTTATGAATATTTGTTGTTTATTTTTAATAGATAAATAAAGTTGAAATGAAAATGAGTGATTTTAATTTTAACATTATTCAACAACAAATTATCTTTCTTTTTGATTAAAAAATTTACTTAGATAACGAATTTGTGTTTTTAATTGCTTAAAATAATGTGAGTAGAGCCAATGATTTTTTTGAGAAGAGATAATAATACAAATATTTAAAAAGCCTTTTCTGATAGAAATATCAAATAAACTTGGTATAATTCTTAAATTAAAACTGAACGTGCTTTAAAAGATTGGAGAGATATAAATAGCTAATAATAATATATTGAAAAAATTACAAAGCTTTTAATAAACAAATGGACATTAGCTTATATCAACAATTCAATATACAGTCTATTATCAATCCTTACCGCTTTAATCATTAAAATATTATTCTCTATCCTAAAACTTCAGAGAAAGTGTTTACAAATAATGAAATTTTAATACATATTTGTGGATTTCTTGAAGAAAAAGATATTTTAATCTTGATGCGCGTAACAAATTTTATGTTATTTATTATACATTTATGTAATTTAAAATAAATTACTTTAATGCAAATAAAATTCAAAAATTTAATTCTATTTTTATGTATGAATGAATAGGTTAACAAATATTTATCAAAACTTGCAGAGAACATTCCCAAATTGGAAATTCGACTTCTAAAATACCAGCTTAAATCTGCTAATAACAAATTAGTATAACATATTTTTAATCATTATTTATTACTTATCAAAAAAAAATTGTATAACTAACTTAGAATGAGTAAAAAAATAAATAATCAAATAGAAGCTAAGGCATTAACGGGTTTCCTTTTCCTCTATCTACTGATTAAATGGTAAACAAATAATATATAAAATTCATTCTTGAAATTAAAAAAAATTATATCTAGTAATTAAAGGGTACTACGAGTCGTCTATCACCTTTTTTCAAATTATTAAATGGAAAAAAACCAGAACTTTCCAAAAGTAATGTGTTTGTTTGCTAAAATTAATTGAATAATATCAAAAGTTATTTTTAGTATTATTTTTTTTCAAATAAAATTTTTTATAAAAAAAATTTTGATTTAATCGTTTTTTTTATCAAGGCAAATCGGAGTGCTAAAACTAAGGTGAAGATCATGTTTTCCATATGAGTGTTCCTCCTTAATTTTTAAAAGAAGTTGAAAATATGCAAGAAATAAATAAGCAATAATCTTTAAATAATTTCTTTTTATACAATTAAATGAAAAATGGAACTCTCGATTCTGATACTAAACTCGTTCTTGAACTCAAAAAAGAAATTTATGACTGCTTAAGAGAGGTATTCTTGCTATTAATAAGTCAACCTATAAATTAGTCAAATTTTTGAACAAATAGGACTATGAAGAAAAGTAAAGTAACAGCAAGCTCAAAGTAATACCAAAGCTGCTATTTTCTAATCCTTAGAAAAATACTGAAGAATATGTCAAAGCTTAATGTATAAAATATAAATATTTATAAAATCATAAGCTTCAATTTTTTAATTGCTTGCATAATAAACAGTGGAATGGATTGAAGTTAAATCTGAGCTCAAAGATAAAACAGGGAAAATATTAGTAATTAATACAATTATTTAGTTAACTAAAATGTTAATTTAATTTATTATTATAAAAATTATAAAAAGAAACAAACAGGAAAAATGCTCTGTCCAGCAGTTCATGTTAAAAAAATCATTAATAAGTTCAAAAAAAATGATTAAAGCTGTTCCTAGTGAATTAAATTAGCAACAATAAATAAATAATATAATTGATATTAAATTATAATTTAAAGTAAATTACTTATAAGTGTTGCTTTCTATCTTAGAAAATCATTTTGATTTGTCTTATTAAATCTTTAAGTTAATTTAAATTTTATAATTTTCCATTTTCACCAAAAAATTAAGCAAGAACTAAAATTTTCAATTCATAAAAACACTACATATTTATTATTGATTGAACATTTTAACTATCTCTCTCTAAAAATAATAAAAAATAATTATTTTTTTCTAAACTTAATTGAATCAAAATTTATATTAAACATATTTTTAAATATATTTTTAATCATCAAAAAAAAATAAATAAAGAATACAATTTAAAAATTTCAATATTTACTTGTTAATAAACTGAAATCTTAAAATTTGAAACAAATTTCATAATATTTATTTTTTACTATACCCCAAATATCGCAACTAGCAATAGACTAATCAATAAAGCTATTAAAAAATATATAAATTGACCTTTGATGCTAAATACTTCATTTATCTTTGCAGCAATATATTAAATAATTTTTTTATAAAAAATGCAATTTTTATTTATCAATTTGTGAAAAGTGAGTAATTTCATTTAAATTTTTAAATAGATTCTTTAATTTATTTATTTGTTTTAGTATTTTTTTAGTAAAATAATTTAAATTAAAGAAAATTAATTTATTTAAAAATTAATTGAAAGTAATCAAAATATTTAAATTTTTTTTTGTTATAAGGAGGATTTGTTAGATAAATTATAATTTCAGAATAAGGGATATTCATTAATTAATTAATAATAAATGATTATTATTTTTACAGATAGGTTGAGAGATTTTATAATTAATTACTTTAAATTAATACAAATTAAATTAATTAGAGTATGAATCCGACAGAAAAAAAAGTAAAAGCAAGAACAAAATCTACTTAGCAACAAGCATAGCAATCTTCAAAGACTGAGAAAACTAGTAAGTTTATTATTAAAATTTTTAAGGCAGAGAGATTAGTATTCAAGAGAGATAAGCAAGCATTTTTAATATAAAAGAAGTCTTCTTCTTGCTTAATTTATAAAGTTATTTTTTATTTTATCTTCTGCTTTATAACTTTTCTTTGGAACTGATCTCTAATTACCACGTATAAGAATTAAATTTATTATTGCCATAGAAAGATTTGGAAGAGTCAAATGAGAAAGATAAACAATAATTAGGAATTTCACGATTGATTAGTAGTAGCTCAACATCAACTACATAACCTCCCCGCTAAACATCCTCGCAGCTACTTAATTAGCAATCTTAATCTTTAAATTCGATAAATAGTTAGGTTCCTTAGTTGCAATCATAATCATCTCAGAATTAGCAGTAGGCAGCTAAAATCGATTATAAAAAATAAAATGCAGGGAAATATAAGCCTCTTTATTCAACAGATTCTGATGATGATTTTATTCCCATAAAAAAGAAGAAAATTGAAGTAGAGCAGAAACCTGTACAACAAGTATAAACTAAAAACGAAGAAATCAAGCAATCTAATGTTATTATTATTCCCGTTGCACCTCTAAATATAAATAAAGTAAATATTTCATTTAGCAAGTCTTAATTAAACTGGTTGGTTTGTTTCATGATATTAATGAAAAGCTAATTATATTATTGTTTAAATGAGATTTTTAACAAATTGTTTAAAAGTTTTAAATCTTGGAAACATCATTATAAAAATTAATAAATAGTGCTTTTAAGATATATTGCTGCAAACATCAAAAGACTAATACTTATTGACCATGATTAAAACCATCCTTTCAGCAGGAAGTAAGAAATTAGCAGATAAATAAAGTGTTTTCAAAAAAACATGGACTTAATTGAGAAATTCAAATTGCTCCCATGAAGAATATTTAAAATGGGAGGAATAGCTTAAAAGAAATGAGGCATATGAGATTAAAGATATAAAGGAAACGACTATTTAAAGATTGATAAACAGCAAAATTAGAGGTAATTATTTTCTTTGAGCATTCATCTTTATGCTTCTAAAGTCAAACAAATAAATAAAAATATCTTATGTCTATATTTTAATTGATGGAGATAAATAATGCGATTTTTAGCGCCAAATTTACAAGAAAAGTTAAAAATCAACAAGCTTGCTTCATTTAAACATAACTACTACTTTTTAACTTATTCTAGACATAATTTATATATTTTATTAAAAATAAATTAATGAAAGAATTTATTTAAAAGTTTATTTGAAAAAGACATTTTTATTTACTATAATGATTTTAAAATATTTATTTTGAACAATTAGGTTTTGTAAGTTACGATTAGCTATTAGAGAAAGGTAAAAAGGAATATATTATCAGAAATAAATTAGAAGAAGATTCGCCTATTTTATCTAAAGAATTCAAGCTGGATGAGAAATCATACGATGAATTTAGAAATGATTAGTTTACTTTACTAGAAAAATTAATGAAAGAAAATAATTTAGTGGCTATTGATATGCTAAAACCAGATATGATGAAGTAAGCCAGAGAATTAGGCAGTCATGTTTCTATTAATCCATAACTGATAGATGAAGCACTACTTGATTAAGACCTACTACTTCCTGGACATATAGATAAAAGTGATGTGGAAAAGTAGTTAGAATTCTTAGAAGAAGAGGAAAATATTGTTTAAAAAGTTAGCTTATGTAAATATTTTGAAAATAAATAAAAAAATGAGCAATCTGCACTAACATAAAATCAATCCACAGACAATGGTAGCAAGTTTTCTTCATCTTTTACCTCTCCTAATCAAAATAGCAGTAGCAATAACGATCCTTACGAAATAGAAAAAAACATAGAAAAGTATTCATTCTAGAAAATTTTTAAGAGCTATGATGATTTTATTCATTTGCAACCTTCTGACAACTGTTTGATTGCAAAAAGAGTAAAATCTCTTCTTTTAGATATAAAATCTGATGAACTGTTCACAGATGCCAAATTTTAGAAAGAACAATTTGAAAAATACTAAAAAATGCTGAAATAGATAAATGTAATTTAGAATTTATTAATAATATTTTCCATCCATCGATCCATCCTTTTAAACTAATATTTAAAAATAAATAGGATATAGATTAATTTGATATTAATAAAGTAAGTGAAGAAACTCTTAAAAATTTAGTGGAAATAGCCGCTTACATTATGAATAATGTACATTATTTCTAAAAATTTAATTTAAAATGCGATTTACTACATCCTTTAGATTTATTATATGTGACTGAAAAATTTTTAAAATAATCCAACAACCAAAACTCTTCATCTTCAGGGTCATCTTCATCATCTAATTCCTCTACAAACTCTAACTAAGCTGCTACAGTAAATATATAAAATCAAAAAAGCTGAAAATAGATTAAATATTTAAAATATTTATTAAAACTCTATTTATTTTATGAATAATGTAATCAATATTTATCTGCCTTTTTATCTATCTTCTAATTTATTATAGATAATTATTCTTACTATTCATATAGCTCATATTTAAATAGTATTATTGTTTCTATTTATTCATAGACTTGATACTTTTATTTCATTATTATGGTTATCTCTATTTGTTATAAAAATGAAACTAATTACTAATTTAAAAAGCTGTAAAAATGATAAATAAATATATATTTTAATTATATTTGCTACATAAATATTATGTGCTTTTTTATGTAATTTATTATTTTTAAAGTTATATTTAAATAAAGTAATCATTTTTTAATTAGTAGCTAATACAATCAGCATATATAATTACAATCAAATAATTTAAAAATGAATAAAATTAATTTAAAATTATTATTCAAAACTTATTTATTTCATAAAAATGTAAGAATATGGATTTATTTTTTATGTATCATTGGCAATTAATTAATTTATTATAGTTATCTCTATTTATTTTATAAATTAAACCAATAAAAAAATTAAAAGATGTAAAATGATTAAATAAATTTATAATACTTATTTAAATTATATTTGCTACATAAATATTATATCCTTTTTTTATTATTCTAACTTATTATTTTTAAAGTTTTATTTAAATATATTAATAGTTTTTTAATTCGTAGCTTATACATTCAGTAGATATATGTATAATTTGAAAAAAAATAATATTTACAATTATTTTTCAAATTTATTTATTTCATAAAAATGTAAGAATGTGGTTTTTGTTTTATTTTATCATACTTAAATAAATTTTATATAAATACTCATTTAATTGTATTATTTTATAAAATGTTTGTTTTGTTAATTAATTAATACATTTCCTTATTATTTTATTTGTTAAATCTAAAAAAAAAATGTTTAATTGATTAAATAATTTCTTTTTTATTAAATGAAAAAAAATTTATTTGATTTAGGATTATTTAAATTAGAATTTTTTTAAAAAATTAAAGGTTTTAATTTGTTTTTATTTACTTACAGCTTTAATAAAGAGGAAACTTAAAAAATTGATTGAAAATATTTTTTATTTGCTAATATCTTTAGAAAAATTGTAACAGAAGGTAGGTTTAGTGTAATTTAGGATTATGTTTATACTTTTTTGCCTGAATTTTTAGAATATTTGATTTCTTTTATAATTTTAGACTTTTTTTTGACTAAACACAGTTGAAAATAAATATTAAGTTAAGTATGAATGGTTATTATAGTTATTTCTATTGAATAATTATTTAGAGAAAATAATAATTTTTTAATATTTAGTGGTAATTATTAATTAATTATATGACAAAAGCTAAGTATTCTTAACTTCCAGAATCAATATTAATTATATCTCAAATATTATATATTTTTTAATATTAATATTATTCTTTATTACTCTTTAGGTTTTTACTTTTCATTACTAAAAGCAGCAAAAGCTACATTATATTTTACTATTGAGTAATTATTTAGCATTCTTTCATAGTCTTTATTAAGAATGAGTTAATCGCCTTTGTAGAAAGTATTTTTATAAAAATTATTTTATTGTTAACATCATGCATTTTTAAATATTAATGTTATAGCAAGAAAATAAACCTAAGTCTATTTTAGAAGACTCACTGAAAGTAATATAAGAAAGAGCTAAAAAGTAGCATGGTGCTGTAGACAAATAGTAGGATAATGATTCTTAATAAATCCTAGAAACTAGTGTTGAATAAAAAAAGTAATTTCCTACTGATGATAATCCATTAAAAAATGCTTAATTAGATATCAATTCACTATAACTGAGAGCTAATGTAATATAATCTACAAACTAAAATACAAACTAGTCAACTAATTTAAGCAGTCAGAAAAGCTAGAATTAATATTAAATTGAATAAGCAGGAGATATTTAGAGTAAAAGTCTTTTGGATAGCTAGAATGAATTTACAAAGTAAAATCAATAGAGTGATGGCTTATAAAAGATCATCTTAACAAGTCCTTTAAGTTATCAAAAGAAAAATGAATCTAATAGGTATATTTAAGAAATTTAATTGAATAATCATGATAATAACATTAATTAAGATAAAAATAAATCTTTTGATTTTAATATGCCTAAAAATCATCCTTAAATCGAAATCAAATAATATGAATAGTATATTGGAGTATAAAGCCTAGATAATTAGGATTTTAAAGAAAAAAGATTAATTTCACCTATTATAAATGATTAAAAAAGTAATTCAAATTAATCTAAAACATAAAATGAATTTGATGTCATCAGCAATCAGAATAGTAACCAATACATATTAACTCCTATGTAAGAAAATAATTTTAGGAATAATGACACTGAATAAATTAAATAGTGCAGTTCAAGGTTCTTAACACCTGTCAAAACTGACTAGAATAAATGCAAGTTGTAATAAAAGTATTCATAAAAAGAAAAAGTAACCAAATAGATAAATGCAATAAGATAAAATTAAAGTTTAAGTGCTGCAGAAATCAACTAATCATCTCCTAATTAGGAAGAAAATAAGACCTCTTCCAAAAAAATTAATCATCAGCACTTTAGGGTTGATATATATTTATTTATTTATATAAATAGTTAAATAATTGTATTTTTAATAAAAGATGGATGGAAATTATTATCAAAGTAATAGTCCAGAAGATATGTCTTAGGTAAATGAATTACATCATTTATAATTTATTTTTTTATAAATTTATAAAACAATCAATAAAATATATTTGTTTAAGAAATGTTCATTCTTTTTTTATGATTAAAAGCACTCAAAAAATTAATTTGTCATTAGAAAATAAAGTAGTAGATTGTCTGGCTAAATAATAGAGAGAAAAAAAATTGGTGAAGAATAAGATCTCTAAAATTAAAAAAGAAGTATAGACTATAATAATAGAAATAATTAAAGATCAAATTCAGGAAAAAAATAGATATTTACAAAGAGCTACTACGATGATGAGAGCCATAAAAAGTTTATAATATAGAAAATAAAGGAAAGAAAATAGCTTTAAATGAAAAGAGAAAAATAATTCTTAGAATAGCAAGAACATCTAAAAAAGCAGGAAATTGAGGAACTTGAAGAGCAAAATAAAAAAAAAGAATAAGCAATCTAGTAAAGAGCAATTATTATTTAAGAAAGAATGAAAAAGAGTAAGTAATATAGAGAAAGTTTGGAAGCAAACAAATCATCAAGCAGAGAAAAATCTCCAATATTCGAGCATAGATAGAAACCGTTATATAAAGAATTACAAGAAAAATTTTAGCAAAACTAACAGTAAGAAATCGAAGAAAGAAAGAAGATTCTGGAAGCATAAAAAGCCAAAAAGTAAAACTATAAGATAGAGGACATAATTAAGCATCAAAAAGAATTGAGTCAGCAATTAAATGAGAGATAAAATTCTCAACAAAGTATCTATTTATTTATTAATTAAAAATTTATTGTCGACCTATTAAATAATTAATTAATTAATTAAAAGTTTTTATTTTATTTATTTAATAATTAATATGATTTACAGATTAAATAAATAATTCTAATTTAATATCTTTGTTTTTATTAAATTATTGAATTGGTTATTTAAAGTCAATATGTTTTTTAATCATAGAATAAAAAAATTAAAAATAAATTATAATTAACATTTTTATTATAAAAGAAAAAAGTTAATAATTAGACTGGCATTATGAAAAACCTAAATATTAATCAAAACTTTGGGAGATTTGTGAGTAAGAAAAGAATGAATCATACAAAAAAGAATAAGAAAAATAAATTATGAGAAGGTTAAGAGAAGAAAGAAGACATAAATTTGGCTAATAAATTAGGGAAGATAATAGCTAAAATAAAAACTAAATTAAATAAAATTAAAATAATGATAGTTAAAATGAGAATATGGATAACGATACAATTGATGACCATTTTTTAAGTTAAAGTAAATATTATCAACGAAATAGCCCTCACTAAATGGAAGCAGAAGGCAATTTAATAGAGATTAAAGATGAAAAAATAAATAAATCATAATAGAAAAATAAAAAATACTAAAATCATTCATACATAAATAAGCATCAATAAAGCGTCAACAGCTTTAATGAAAATAGCATAAATACTATCGAATTTAATTAAGAACATTAAAATTAGAAATACACGGAAAATTAAGTACTCAATAAAATCTCTAGTTCTTAGCATAATCTTTACCATCTTAGTAACAGGTTCAGAGGAAATAAATTAATTTAAAGGTAGTACACTGCAGATTAACTATTGATTTCTCATGATATGGGGAAGGAAAAAAATGAAAATTTAAACTAAAATAAATAAAATAAAAATATTAATTTTATGAAGCAAGATTAAAAAAATGAAAGCTAATTTGAGAAAAATAACTTCTTAAATTAATACTCCGTTTAAAACTTTCCAAATGTTTCAAAAAATTTTAGTCGAGAATTCTATCCAGATCTAAAATAAAAAAATCATCCTAAAAAAATATATTCTGCTAAAGAAAGACTAAATAGTGTTATAAGTAGCAACCAAAGTTTTAACAATCACAGAAATTATTCTAAAAATAGAAGCGAAAAAACGAATGATTCTAAAAGTACCTCAGAAATATACTAAGACTTAATTTAATTACATGATTAGAACTTAACTTAAAAATTAAATAATAAAAGCAAGAGTGTTCATGAAAGAGTAGAAGATGTCAAAGTCGAAACTAAAAAAATGGAACAAATTGCTAATAAATAACAAAAACTATTAAAGGTTTCTTCTAATGAAGAAATAGATAGAGTTTTTATATCAGAAATATATATTAAATCTATAAAAGCTAAATTAGCTGTGCTGGATGAGATTGTTCCTTTTTACAATTAGAATAACATAAATAATAACAACCACTCTAAGTCTTAGCAATAAGATATTCAAAAATAAGAAAATATTAACCAAAATATAAATCAAAATTCTTAAATAGTAAATAAAGAATAGTAAGATTCTTATATGTAAACCTAGTTTAGTTAAAATCATAGTAACAGCAACAAAAAAACATTAAGATTCGTTGATACATTATAAATATAGCAATAAGACAATTAATGAATTTACTTTTTACAAATAATCAAGAAATTCTATTTCAATCAAATAATCAAATTAGAATATTATTGTTTTTAGAGATTTAAAGAGTAAAAATTTTATGTACATATCAATAAAAATTTTATTTTATTTTTAAGAAATTTAATCAATAAATTAATCCAATTTTAAAAAATAAAATTATTTTAGATTTATATAATAAATAAATTATTAAGAAAATAAAAAATAGTTCATAAAAAAATTAAAAAGTTATTTTTTACAAATATATTTTATAATCATAAAAATGTTTATTACAGGGAAGATAAGGAATATTGAATGACTTATTTAAATTTCCTGAGTTTAATACAAAATTTGAATATGATAAAATAATAATTGATCAGGATGTTTTAAAGTAGATAATAAAAAAGCTAATAAATGAAAGATCAATTTCTAAGAATTAATTCTAAATAATTAATTTTTTAATACAATTTTATGAATTAATTTAATTTATTTAAGATTTCAAAAAATAATCAATTCAATATTAATTATTCAAATTTTATCATTATCCTTCAAATATTGACAAATAAATAAACTCAAGCGTTTTTACTTTATTTCTTAAATAAGATTCAAGATATTTCAAAAGATCCAGTTTTAATACCAAAAAAATCCAAATATATTTTTTAATTATTTTAAGTAATTTTTATTAAAATAATTTTGAATTGCACTTTGATGTTGTTAAAAATTAGAGGTGAAGGACTAAGTTACTTAACTACTTTAAATCAAATAAATAAACACTTGAATTATTTAAAGATTTTATTTTACAATTATTTAATACTTATTATGGCCAAATAATTTTATATTGAGCTAATATAATAAATTTTATCATTATTTTAATTTAATTTTTTATTATTTAAATGAGATTGCGTTTGATGATTATTTATTTATTTGAAAATGTTATACTTTTTATTTGCTTTTATAAATATAAGTCTGATTTATGTTAGTCCAAACTGCATTTTATGTATTAACGTTTAGCTAACAAGTAAATCAGAAAATAAAAGAATTATATATTTAATTCCACTCAATCAATAAATTGTAGTTTTTAAAAATATAGCAACTTAATTGTTTTAATTGTTGATTATGTTGGCGTTTACAGATTTATTAAAGAACAAAGAGTTATTTTTTAATGGGGAAACTAGCAAACAAGATTTTTATTTATTTTTTAATTTATTTATTTATTTATCTATTATTTGTTAACAAATTATGATGAAATAATAAATAAATTACTTTTTATTTACTAATTACTCAAAAAAAATTGAATTAAGCTAAACCAAATTTGAGAAAGTTGTATTAAATATCAACTAAAAAGTAAATGAATGGAGAAGGATAGTTGAATTTTGTCTCTGATTTTCAATAGCTTGAATAAAAAGAGAGACTAGATTTAAATTTTGGTATTTTTAAAATAAAATTTTTATATACAAATAATTTTCTTATTTTATTGTTGCTAGAGTTGTTTTGTTTTTTTTTTTTTGCATTTGTGTTTTATCAAGAGAAGACTTAATAATTAATCCTACTTGCTTTTTCTAAGCTTAATAAAAGCTATTTTTATAACCAACAACAAGTTGCTTAAAAACAAATCATTTTTTCTTTAAGCTGAGTTCTTACTAATCATATTTTATTTTTATGTTAGACTCCTTACTAGATGATCAAGAGAAGGCAGACGCGGAGTTGAATAACAGTGTTTTCACTTTTGCATAATAACATAATAGTATGATTGATGATTAACTTTAACTTGCATAAAACACAAATTAGTAACCATCTAGTTAATAAAACTCAGCATTTCCTTCTAAGGTCCTGTTAGAGACTAACTAAAATTTCTAAACTTATGAAACTTGTAATAATTGTAACCGCTAATTCTTCTAGGGTCGCCTTAATCTTCATTAAAAATCTTGCAAACCATAGAATCCATTAAAGCCTCTAAATATGTTGAAAATAAATAATATTCTATCCAACTCTAATGAATAAAGTGGCTTAGGTTCAAAAGTAACTTTTAATATATAACATTTGATTTATTTTATGCAAGCAAATAACATAAAAAATATTTATTATTTCGATTTAAGTGGACATAAGTGCCATCAAGTAGTTAAATTTTTGTTGATGCACTTTTTAACATTTTAAATGTCACTGCTAAAATTTAATTTTCAAATCTAAAAAGTAAGGTAAAAAAAAGAAATTAGGTTATAGAGAAGTTTTAAGTTCTAGACTAAGTGCAACACCTACAACTGCTGGAAGTGTTGAAGTAATTAAATCTATAATTTATAAAATTATTTTTTGTGAACTTTTAAGTAGATATGTAATATAAGAATAAATATTATTGTAAAAATTCAAATAATTATACAAGAAATTTGGTGAATAAAACTATTATACTATTTAAACAACTAAACAATTTATACAATTTTCAATTATTCGTTCGTTTATATGCAATAAATAATTCTAACAAAATTTTGTATTAATAGAAATCCGTTAATAACTAGAATGATTTGAAATTTGTGCAACCAGATGAATAAGTATCTACAAACTTAACTACAATTCCGAAGTGGAAAATTGAGCATTAGAGCTTACTATTAAGTATCAAGCCTGCTTAAATGAATGTAATTTAATTACTTAAATAAAAGATTAATCAATAAATAAATTTATTTAATTTTTTTGTTGTATAAATTTTTAGTCTTCAGATTTCATATATTAATAGTATGTTTAGTGCCAATATTGTTTGAGGAAATTCAAACCATGTAATAATTAATATCTAAATTATAATAATAAATTAAAGATTATATAATTAAATATAGAAGTAGCTGAATAGCATATACCTAATTGCAAGAATATCTTTAATCGCCCAAAACCACCTAAAAAATAGTAAGAAAAAGAGAATGAAGGTAAAATGTAAAATGAAAGAAGCTCAAATAAGCTCAAAATTAGAAAAGAGCTAACTGAAAAAGAAGAAGAAATCAAAAATATATCATCTTATGAAAATAGTGAAAGAGTTAATTTGAAAGAAAAACTTTTTTAAATTAATGACTCGTTTGATAAATCTATTACACAAATTAAAGAAATTGAAATATTTTAAATAAATCCTCAAACTTTAAGCAAAAATTTGCTTGAAAAGAGCTCAAAAAATACTTCAATTGCTACAAAAAAAAAGTTCAAACACATTGACAGAAAACTTTCCTTTTTTAATTCATCTATTAGGGATTCACACTATTTTGATTTGGAAAAAAATAATGTTTAAAATTAAAGTTTAAAGACATTGAATAAGGTAGGAAATATAGAACTCCACAGAAATAAATCAGTTTAAAATTAATTGTATGACGCTTCTTTATTTGGCTGTGATCACTTAGAATAAGCAGACTCTCAAATTAAGGTATTAAACCAATCATCCTCTGCTACTCAGCTTCCATTTATTTAAGACAAAAGAATTTCTAACAAACTTAATTAACTCTAAGGTAAAATAAATATACTTTTTATTTCCTTATAAATTAAATAAATTACTTAAAAAGAAATAAGAGAAAATTAGGGAGGTTTTAATTATGAGAACGTAATAAATAGAAGTAAAAACTATTCACAAGTTACTTGCCCTCATTGTGAAAGAATATTTTCAAAAAATGCAGCTCCACGTCACATACCAATTTGTAAAACTATCTTAAATAAACCAGCCCGTCCTTTAAAAAAGTAAACTTTAATACTAATTTTTTAAAAAAATGTTATTTAGCTAACTAACTAAATAAAAAATTAACAACTAGATCTTCATCAAGCTAGTTGTAAACTTTGATCAAATAAAACTCTTCTTATGGAGACATTTTCAAAACAAACTATGAGTAAAAAGGAAAGAATAAGTCAACTACCATTTAAGAATAATAGTCTCTTTCGGTGTTCTAAAATTAGTAAATTAGTTGTTTTTGCACTTAGTGTGGAAGTTAACTTTTTTACAGCTTCAAATATTGTAGTAGTTGTGGCAAAAAGAGATCTTGAAAAATCAGTTGTTTATTAATATAAAAAGAATATTTTATGAACAATTTTTTAATTTACATGATAATGAATGAATGAGTGATGTTATATTTATATTTATAAGATAGTTTATTTATTAATTTATTTTGAATTTTCATTTTTCAAGTTAAATTGAAAGAAAGAATCAAAAAATTTCTTTAATAATATTTTAAAAATAATTTTAGGTTTATTTTTATTAGATTTGTTTAATATTAACCAAATTACTCATTTAAGGGGGTAAAAGAATTACCAAAAAATAATTTTATTTTTGTTTAAAATTTTTAAAAAATTACTTTATCAAAAAAATATTATTTTTTAGTACATTAATTAATTAGGATTTACAGTAAACTAAACTAATTTTAATCTTATTACTTAATTATGAAATAATATAATGATATAAGTATAATTTATTTTTTACATAATAAAAATAAATTGAGATAAGTAATTAATAGAAATTTTATTTTCTAAATACTAATTTTAAAATGTTTATCATAAAAATATATTTTAAATACTGCTTAGACAAATTTATCATAAAATTCTATATGAGCAGTAATCATATTTATGTTTTTAAATTCATTGATTTGGTAATAAAAAAAGGAATTTTATTGATCATAAAACAATTATTATTTCAAATTTTAAGAAATAAAATATTTCATTTATTTTTATGTATAAATAAAGCAGGCTTATGTTTTTTAAATTCATATTTTATTTTTTGATAATTTCATAATCTATTAAGTTTATGATTGCAGGCAAATCCTATTTAATTAAATTAGTAGGCAATACTTTATGAATGTATAATTATGAGAAATTATTTGATGAAATAAAGTACTTACTTACTAATAAATAAATATGTGAATAATATTTGTGTCATATAAAATTTATTTTTAATTTTAAGAATTCGTTATAAACGACTCTAACTATAAAATATAAAGAGTGTTTATTCTTTAATATATCCCTTAGATATTTGTTAATATTTTCTGATAAATAAGCTAATAGTCCATACAAGTTAAGTGCAATTATCTTTATTAAAAACTAATAAAAATTTTTTTCTTAAATTTAACTAATATTTACAAGCAAATATACACACACACACCAATTTCTATAAAGCTTATTTATTGCTTTTAAAAACAAATAAAGAAAATAATTTTTTCTTAAGTTTCTAAACTAAAAATATAAAACAAGGCGATACTTTTAATGAGCAAAATGTCATTTTCAAACAGATTTAATTCAAGTAAAAGAGTTTATTTTTATTCATAAAAATTTATTATGATAATTTATCCATAAATAGATTAAGAAGGAGAGGAGGAGGACATAGAATATAATTAAATGGAAACTAATAATTATTATGATAATTAATATGAGTAGCAAAATAGCAATTAATTCAACTAAGTAGGGTCTTTCAAATAGACCTATGCTTTAGATAACTATAATAATGAAGAATCAGATCATGGATTTGAGTCAACTGATTAATTTAGACATAATAACTTTGATTTATTTGTTGTAAAAAAGAATGAAAATATAAAAAAATCACCTCTCCAGCCATATTAAAATCAAGAAAACTACAATTACAATAAACAAACTAGAAGCAAAAGTCCTTCTATATCACAATTACCTGATTTTCTAAAAAATCAAGCAGAGAGAAGCAGTTCATATATAAAATTAGGTAGCAGTCAACAATAATCTAAGCAATAAATATAAAATGAAAGGTGTTAAAAGTTATATGAATTGGGTGAGAAAAAAAGATAAGAGCTAATGTAAAAAAAGAGAGACAGCGACATCCTTAAAGAAAATTAATCTCAATGCACTTTTAGACCTTAATCTTTCACTAAAAAATCTATCTACAGTGCATAAACATAATCTTCATTGAATATATTTGAAAGGACTAATCTGTGGAATGAATAAAAGAAGTTAAAAATAGACTCCATAAAAGAAGCTGATAAGGATAAAGATTTGGAAGAGTGCACTTTCTAGCCCTAAATTGTAAAAAAAATTAAATTCATTAATTTTTTAATAAAAATAATATTATTTTAATCAAGAAAAATAGCAAGCAATCACATTTAGTAAATATGTCTATATACCCAAATCAGAATGGTATAGGATTAAAGGGAGTAGATAAATTTTTAAAAAGGTAAATATTAGCTCGTCGTGCAAAGGAAGAGCTTGAAGCTTAAAAGGAAAACCCTTTTTGCCATGTAGAAAATAAAAATGTAAACAAGAATATAGACCAAATTCCAATACAAACATTAACTAAAAGAGTAATTCTTAAAATTAGAAATATATATTTATTTACTCAATAATAAAATTGTAATTAAAATAGGCAAAAATATAAGAACAAGTATGTCAATCTCAAGATTATCAAAATTTTAATTAAGCTATAAAGAATTTAAGATATCAATTACATAATATAGAAATTTGATGAAGGCATTGAATTAGTAAGTTTATGAAATAAGATAATAAAATTAATTTTATTAATATCATTAATTAATTAAAAGATTTAAAATATATATTATATCATTGTTATTCCAATTAAAATAATAATAAAAACATAAATAAATAGCTCTTAACTATCGTTTCTTATTTAAAACTTTCTGATTTTAGAATTCTCAATTCTACAAAACTCAATTAATTTTTTAAGGGATAATAAAAATAAAACTTTAATGTGCTTGCTTTTATATATAACTTTCAATATTAAGTAAATATTTATGAGCAGAATATTGAGATAGATACATAAATGATATTATTAAATGTTAAAAGTAAGTTTCATATTTTCTTTAGATAATTGTAAAAAAAAATTAATAAATACTTAATACTTTGATTGATTGATTTATTTATTTATATTTTTCTCAAGATTATTTTAATTTTTTTCTATAATACATTTTAAGTTTGGAAAAAGCTCCAAAATTTTTATATTAAAAGAATCTTTTTTAAAATATTTTTTATTTATTTTAACATAAATGTGAAAAAAAATAATTAAAACAAATTACATTTTTTATTTATATCCATTTTATTTAATTCTATGTTATGTCTTTTTTTTTATATATTTTCTTAAATTTGGTATGTGAATATAACTCATTGATTAATTTATACATAATAATTAATTTAAAATTTTAAAATTGCCTAAAAAATATTTTCTCTTGCCTAATTTTTGTTAAATATATTTTTAAATTATTTTTATTAAAAGAAGATGGTAAATTCTTAAATAAACCTAAATATTTGCATACTCTATTATTCTGAATAGCTTCTTTAAAGCCAAATAACACTTTGTTTTTTGATCACTTAAAACCAAAAAATAATTTTACATTTTTATTTGAAATTGCTTCTTTCTTTTAATAAATTATAGATAAATAAAATTGAATGAAATGTAAATAAATGAATAACCAAGTTTTTAATAAATTTTTTGTTTAGAAAAAAATAATAAAAAATGAAAAAATTGTAAATTATTTATTTATTTATTTGGTTAATTGAAGAATGAAAAAAATTAATTATTTTTTTTTAAATAAATACATTCGAAAATAAAATATTTAAATTTAATTAATATTATTGTAAATCTAATTAGAACAGTATTGGATAACTAAAGCTGAGTAAAAGATAAATTTACAAGGAAATTAAATTTTTGATTTGATTTAGCTTATTTACCTAATTTTACAGTCTAGTTTACAAAGAATAATTACAAGTGAGGCAAATTTTTATTATTTAAAAGCCCATAGATTTTTTCTAAATAGTTCCAATTGTAAATTTTATTGTTTTAGGATTAAAACTGATCTTATACTAGTTAAGGTTCTAAAAGACTAATGGACAGAAAAAAATTTAGAAAAAGGAGATGGAGAAAAATTGCGTACTAGCTGACTAATTATCTGAAAATATGACAGCATTTTAGACTATAAGGTAGTAATTTTAACTAAAAATATTAAAGTTCGAGCAAAATCTGTGAGTTAAACAAAAATAATGTAATATATTCACAAAATTACAAACAAATATCAACATATAACAAATAAAAATTTCTATTAACAAAGGAGAAAGATTAAGAATACTCTCTCTATCATATATTTATATATTAATTAAATCATAAAAAAATATTCAAGTAAATTAAGTTCATATAATAAAGAAGTAAATCACAAACAAGTTGGCATAAACTATAATATGTAAGCAACAGTCAAAAATTAGTAAAAACCCAAAAGCTAAATTGAAAGCTTTAAGTATTCTTTTGCAGCATTTTGCTCTACCTTTTGCGTTTAGATTTTGCACCCATTTGACTTAATTAAGACAAGATTTTAGAGTAATTCATTATTTTTAGCTTTATAAGAATACCATTAAAAAAAGAATAACAATAGAACTAAGCTCATTTTAAAATAGAATTAATTATGAATCATCATATTAATTAAAATAAAATTAGAGAAACAAATTAATTTGTTTTTAAAAATAAAAAATAGGCCATGATGGAATGAAAGGTGGAAATAATATAGTTCCTTAGTACAAAAATATAAGAAATGCCTTTTAGACTATATACAGTCAAGAAGGTGTAAGAGGATTATATAAAGGATTTGGATGGACTTTATTTGCTCAGTCTGTTTCAAGAGTTCTCTTTTTCACATTGTAAAAATACTTCCTTAATAATTCTAGGTCATGTTTTAAATGCATATTTTATTCAAAAGATATGAAAAGAGCAGAGATTTCTATGAGAAGATTTTATAGCATCAAAGCAAAGAATTTCAAATCTTTGTGGCTTCTACACAGAGTGGAGTTATTGCAACATTTATCACAACTCCTATGTGGATATTGAAAACAAGAATGCTTTTGAACACCAAATAAAATATATCTGTAAATAAAATTTATTTTATTTAGTGATATTATAAATTTTATCACTTACTTACTTACACACACATGCAAAATAAATGATTTGTTTGATATTAATTTTCGGAGTTTTAATCTTAATAAGACTTTAAATCTATTTAATAATTTTGAAGGATTTCATACTACTGAAAATAAATAGTATTGCATGGTAAAAATTTAATAAGCTGAGTTTTTTAGTTGTCTAAATTTATGCCAAAATTTTAATAATTTATTCCTTATTTTTTAGCACAAAATATTTATCTATTTGTCTCTGGAAAGAATATACTTTTGTTCTATACTATCTATTTTTTTTCTAATAAATACTAACAATAAACTACGAAAATTTGTGGATTTTCCAGAATATTTCTAGTTATTTATTTTTACATCAAATATTTAATTGAATAAATTTTTATAATTAATAGGGGTATTAGAATCTTAACAGCGCTATATTATCAATTTACAATGAACACGGTATTCTAGGTTTCTGGAGAGGTTTAAGTGTTTCACTTCCTTTGTGTTTCCATGGCACAATTTAAATGTCAGTATTTGAGAAGGTTATGCAAATCACTCGGTAAAATTTTATACATTAATTGCATTTATTTTCTTAAAACGTAAAAAATAAAGAAAGGGAGATAAGAGTTTTTAAAATTGAAAAACGATATTAATTTTCTAATTATTAATTTAATTTGTCTTATAAATTATATTATAACTAATAGACCTATTGCCTAAGACGACACATATAATATTCGACCCGCTTTCGCGGGATTTTTCAGTAAATTATGTGCTATTTTAGCTACATATCCGTTGTAAACCCTGAGAACTAGAATATAGTAGAATCAATATATTCATACTAGTGATGGACACTTAAAGTCTCCTAAATATAAAAATGTAAGAGATGTAGTCTACAAATTGTATTAAAAAGAAGGTATATTAAGTTTATATAAGGGCGTTAAACCTTCTCTAATTATGAATTTACCTTCTAACTCAATTTACTTCTTCTGCTATGAATTTTTCAAAAAAGCTTTAAATATTTCAAGAGATCAAAAAGAAATCAAAAATCAAAAACACTGAAAGAAATTCTAATCATAACTAAAGATTTAATAAATCATAAAAATTAAATTATTTATAATAGCATAAATGTAAATAAAATGTTTAATATCAATCTATTCATCCATCTTTTAATTATTGATGTATTTACTTTATATTAATTTTATAAAACCCTAGTAAAAATAGATTCATAATTTTTAAAATTATTAAATAGATTGTATTCAATTATAATTTACTCTTTATTTGTATTTGTTTTTAGTAGGTTTTTTCAATGGTTAGGTTCTTCAAAGAATCATTGAAAATATTTTTAATTGTCAATTATTAAATATATTGTATACAATTATAATTTACTCTTTATTTTTATTTGTTGTTAGTTGGTTTTTTCTTAAATGGTTAGGTTTATACAAAAAAACATTGAAAATATTTTTAATTGTCATTCAATATTAAATTAATTTAATTTCAATATTTACTTAAAGGTTTTAATTAATTTAAAAATTTTAAAAATATTTTTAATTCTAATTTTAGTAAATATTTTTAAAAGAATGATTTTTGTTTTTTTTAAAAAAAAATATGTTAATAGAGTTTAAAGATTTAATTTATTTAAAAGAAATGTCTTATTTTGTAATAAAAACATTTTTTTAAATGAAAATAAATTAATTTTTTTAAAAAAATGAAAGTAAATTATTTTTAAAAATTGTTTTGGTTAGTTTGTTTTGCAAGATAATTATATAGATATATTTTGAATTTATTAATAAGTAGAAAGTAGGATTTTTAACAGAAAAATAAAAAGACTGAAAATTAGGTAAAAGAAGGATTGTCCTACTTTTATTAAGTAGTAGTAGCAAAAAGATGGGCAATTATCAAATGGAAGATTAATAGAGAGAGACTGGTCAAATTTAATAAATATCAAAAAAATAAAAACCAAATCAAAGAGGAGTGAATATAATTAATAAAAATAGTGAAGTAATAAGATATAGATCTATTGAATCTATCTGATTGATAAAATATATTAAGCTTATTTTATAAAAAAACTAAATTAAAGAAACAAGCAATACATATATATAATTTGATATTAATAGTTACTAAATAAAAATGGAAATTGTTGATAAAGAATAGAATTTAGCCAAAATTGATAAGGAAATTCGTACTCCTAAAACTGCTAGAGGTCGTAGACTCTTAAAGAAGAGAGAGCCTCAACTCGAAGAAGGCAGCAAAAAGACAATTTTCATTAAAGGAAAAAAAACTTCAGAAGATGTTTCAAAGATAATGAAGGACATTGTAATTAATTAATTAAATATTTTGATTGCTTTCTTTTTGAATATTAACTTCTGCTACTAAAAAAATAAATTTATGATCTTGGAATAGCAAATATGAACTTTCTTTTTTAAATTAAAATAGTACACTTTGAAAAAAATCAATTCTGTCAATTTTTCTAATAGACATGATGTTTTACCTTTTGAAAATGTTTAACCTATTGAAAATTATTGCAGCAAGCAAGATTGCAGTCTCTTCGTTTTTGGGTATTTATTATTTTATTACATTTTAGCAAGCAATGATTACAATTTTTTTATACTAAATCAAGCTCCCACAATAAAAAGAGACCTGATAATCTCATTCTTGGTAGATTATTTGATGGACATCTTCTTGATATGGTAGAATTTGGAGTCAGCAACATGAAATCTCAATCTAGCTTCACAAGTATTATCGATATTCCTTCTTAAGCTCGTCCTGTTTTAGTTTTCTAAGGTCCTCTCTTCGATTCTGAACCTACCTTTATGAAAATTAAGAACCTTTTAAATGGTAATTAAGCAAAATGAATACATAAAATTTATAAAAAAAAAGAATTATTTTTTAAAGATTGAACTTGGAGCAAAAAAATTTCAAAATGAAAATATTAATATTTTTTAATTTATTTTTTAGATTTCTTTGTCGAAAACATCAACGTAGCTGAAATAGATATTATGACTGGTATGAGATATACAATAGTTTTTACTGCTAATGAAAAAAATATTTTGATGAGAACTTATGCTATAAATATCAATAAAAGTGAAGTTAATAAGGAAGATTTATAATCAAATAGTAATGCATCTGCAATATAATTAACTGAAATAGGGCCCTCTGCTGACCTTACAGTTAGAAGAGAATAATGGGCTTCTGATGAAACTATGAAAGTTGCCTGCAAACAACCTAAAGTAGTCAAGAAGAAACAAGTATATATTTTTTAATAACTTAAACAAATAAATAAATAAATTACTTTTTTTAAATCAAATTAGGATAAAAATAAATTCACAGATGCATTGGGCAATACAGTTGCTAAAATCTATACTAACCATCAAAACTTTAATGTGTTAGCTCTTAAAAAGAGAAAGAAACTAAAAACTAACAGCGGAGAAGAAAAAACTATCGATGTCGACGATTTGTGAAAAACCTGAATTTATATTTTAAAATATTTTAGTAATAATTATAAATAAAAAGATTATTCTTAGCTATAAAAGAATAAAAGTAACTCAACTCTAGCACATTTTAGCAATAAACTGATAAAAGGAAAAGCATTTAATAATAAATAATTTTATAAAAGCCTTAAAATAATTTACCCTGCTTTATTTTAAGATAGTCTCAACAAAATTGCTCTAATCATACAAATTAATTTCATTTTTATTCATTATATAAAATTGTTAAATAATTAAACTAAACAATGTAAATCTCTATTATTTATATCACCTTGTTGAGTATCTTAAATATTTCATTTTATCACCTAATTAAATCTTTTTAATATAATTATTTACAGAATCCAATTTCAAATTAGTCAAAATTTTCTCAAAAAAAATTAATTTACTTTTTATCAAAAAAGAAACAAAAAAACCTAGATTATTTATTTTTATTAAATTATTAAAATTTTAAACTTTTAAAATTCAGTTTTATAATAAGCCAAAAAAAATAAATAAATTATATTTCATTATCATGTAGTTATACATTTTATCTAAAAGCATAAAATTGTTTAATAAAGCAACAAAAAAACATAGATTTTTTATTTTTATTGAAATTTTAAGCTTTTAAAATTAAGTTTTATAATAAGCCAAAATAAAAAAATAAATATATTTCATTATTGTGGTTATTGATTTTATCTAATATTATGAGTAGAAAAATTGCTTAATAAAGCAACAAAAAAACCTAAATTATTTATTTTTATTGAAATATAAAACTTTTAAAATTCAGTTTTATAATAAACCAAAAAAAAAAAAAAAATTATACTTCATTATTATGTAGTTATTGATTTTATCTAATATAGTTAAATTGTTTAATAAAGCAACAAAAAAACTAAGATTATAAATTTTTATTGAAATTTAAAACTTTTAAAATTCAGTTTTTTTATAAGCCAAAATAAAAAAATAAATTAATTTTAATTATTGTGGCTATTGATTTTATCTAATATTTTAAGTAGTAAAATTGTTTGTTTGCACAAAAAGTGGTTAAGTGGAAATTAAATTATAGTAAATTTTAGATTTTTTAAAAATTGTAAGAAAATAAATGGTTGCTATGACTACTCTCTTAACAAAATTTTTTGCTTAAATTTTATATTTAATTTACTTTGAAAAAAAAATGAGTGAATTAGGATAGTAATTTTTTTTTTTGAATATATTTTTATTGCTTGTTAATTACCTTAATTAATTTTATATAATTTTTTGAATACTATTAGTATATTAGGAAAATAATTATTTTTTTATTTATTTATTACATTTATTTTTGATTAGTTTTATTACTATATCAGATCTAATATAAAATATTATCTCTTTCTATATATTTTTAAAAATCCCATACTTTGCACATGCTTGCTTTGAATCCTAATGCTAGAAATTTGTAGTCTTTAGTTATGTCCATACAGGTTATTTCTTTTTCATGCACTTTGCACTCTGATACTTATTTAAAATTTTGATATGGATCTAAAATTACTAGACCTTTATCTGCATCTACCAAGATTAAGTATTTGTCAGTGAAAGTAGCAATTTTTGATTTAAATTAAAATTCTAATTCAATCTTATCATAGTTTTAAAATAGATCCCATAAATATATACTTTTAGCACAAACTGCTATCAGATACTATCCATTTGGACTTATGGCTATTTAACCTAAATTATCTTCTGAGATAAGCACTCTCATTAAGAATTTTGTTTCGAAAGAATAAACACCTACAAGCCCACTAGATGTAGCTACTGCAAATAAATTATTTTGGCTTTATACAGCTATTGATTTCACTTATTTATAAAACTACTGCTGATAAATAGACTCGAAATCTTTAGTTATATCAAAAATGTTTAGCTGCCCATTTTAAGTACCTGTAATTAAGTAGTGGTCTTAATGACTAAATAAGGCAGTGATTATACTATCACCATCAAATTAAATTTCTTTTATTTTTTCAAAATTATTATTTAAATCTAAAATTATGCATTTTTATTTCCCATAAAGGGCAATGTATCTATTATTCTGAGAAAATTGCACTTCTGTCTCTCTAGAATCTAACTTTATTTCAATCAATAGCTTAAAATTCTTTTATAAATTCCAAATAGAATATTTATATTCTGAAGTGCAAGTTATCAAATATTTGCAGTCTTTGCTAAATGCTAAAGAAGTAAGGCGATCTGCTATTATTGGTAAGTTAGTGATGTGGAAGTCCAAATTAAAATTTAGAATTTTGATTTTGTTAATATTGACTTCACATAAATATTTGGTGTCTTAGCTATAATAATATTATTATACAATTGTTAGTCCATCTTCTAAATCTTTGTTATTTAAATTACTGTAATTTGAATCTGGATAAGTGATTATATGTTGTAGTTTATTATCTATCATTTCCCAAACACACATATAATAATCTTTTTCATACATTAATCTATTTAAACGAACATCAAATGTAAACAAGAACATCGAATTCTCCTAAATAGACTCAACCATTGACAAGTTATTTGAAAAGTCAAAAACGTTGATTTTGTATTTATCTTAGCTAAGAAAGCTTTCCTATTCCACTGTGAATAAGTATTTAAAGTCCTGACTAATTTTAAAGCAGCGGGTTTTTGCTGAAATTTACTTTTTGATAACATTTTTAAATCTGTCATTTAAATCCCAACACTTTATTTCTTACTCATGCAGGGTGACTAAATAGTTATTTTTGAGACATATATCCATTTGCAAAGCATTCAAATCAATAGCATAATATAATTTAAAGTTTGAGCGAATAGAATAAATATTAATTGCTGCCTGTTCACATATGATTAGTTATTATAAGTTGCTATTAAATTTTATGTCTATAATTTGATTACAAGGAATTGTGGCCTTGCATTAGAAATATTTTCCAACATCCCACACTTTACAGATATTTGTTTACTCTTTAGTTTGTAGTGAAGTAGCAAAGTACTTATCGTCCTAACTAAAAAGAGCTTGTTCTAAAATTTATTCTCTTACTTCAACCTCTTTGATGTATTTAAATCCATAGGTAATTTCATAAATTTAATAGTTATTATTTGAAAGAGTGACGAAATACTTTAACTAATTACTAAATATTGCTTTGAGAATATTAGAAGCTTTGTTCTGTACTAAGAGTGGGATGTTGCTTTTTAAATTATCAACAATAAATAAATCACCTTTTTTAATTATTATTTTGTTATCTTTGAAGAATTCTATTGATTTGATATAATCATATGATCCTACGCATTTAAAATCATTATGAATATCAAGGAAAATGTCTTAGTGCTTTTATCCCCATCTATTAAATATTTTTAATTGCAAAAATTTACTATCGTAGCTGAACTTTGGATACCATCTAAATAAATATGTTATTACAAATCTTTTGATCAAATTACATTTAATATCAAAGAGTGAAAGATATCTCTCATCATTTTTATAATTCTTTTAGTAGAGTATAAAGTATTTCTCATCAAAACTAAACTAAACAAACTTAGAGCGCAAGAATTCTTTTATTTGAATGAAATTTTGTCCATCAAGTAGGTAAGTGCTATTATCTTTTTATGTAATTGCAACAAAGTTACACTGAGAGCTAAAAACTGCAGATTCAAACTACTGAGGCCATTCCTAAACTTTATAGATTTAGAATTTTTGCCTGATATCCCAAATATTAATTTTATATCCTTTTGAATTGATTGTCAGCAAATAAGGATTTCCAAAACTTAAAATACTTATGTTGTCTATATAAATCTTATTTTAATTGCTTTTCTTTTACATGTCTTAAGTGCTGTAATCATCGTCTTATGCATTCAAAAGTATAAATTTTTTTTCTTTAATGCTCCAAATATCACCTTTTTTTGTAATGTAATACTTGTTACACTGAGTGAACCCTGATTATATTTTATATTTTTCTTTTTTTTAGTAATAATTACCCTCAAATGACTAAATTAGACTGAATTTTTTTGTATATTTCCATATTTGCAATTGTTATTAATTATAAAATGCAAAATAGCTACAATCAATAGAGAATTCAAAGTCATCAACTTCCATATGATTGAATTTGTAGTACTGTGAATCAACAATACTACCGATAGTTTTTCTTATCTTTGCATTTTTAGTGTCTATTAAGCTGTCAATTATCAAGGCATATTTTAAGTGGCAATTACTAAAATTAATTGTGCTTTTGTTAGATTAAAATAAATAAGCATAAGGAAATTTACAATCAGATAAATCTAAATTGTCGAAAGCAAAATTATTTTAAAATAAAGCAGAAAGCAAATTAGAAGAACCAATATTCAAGCTTGAGTAAAACCTAGTCATAAAAATATATTCTAAATAGAATACAATTGCTTGGCGCTGGTGTTTGTATGTGTATTTGTTAATATTTTCTGATATGATTGAGTTTAAAATATGACTTAGTTTGATTAATATTTCGGGCTCAGATTAATTCTAAATATTAATCATGATAAGTCTTTGATTGATATTAAACTGTTATAGATCTTCTTCGCTTAAAGAGCTTAATCTAATTCCTTTTTTTTCATAATTAATGAAATCATTAATCATCGCTCTAGCTACAAAATATTCATAAATTGACTTATGTTTAAACTCAAGCTGTTAATTAACATATTTCTAAGAGTTAGATGAGCCGATTCTGCTACTTTGATTAATCAGAATGTTAATTATCTAATTATTTATATAATTTTGTATTCTTTTGATTAATATTTATTGATCTTCTTCTTCTTTCAAACTATTTTTAAGGTCTTCAGAAATTATAACAGGTATGTCTTTCTAATTAACAACTAAAAATTAAGTAACTTGGCCTTTTTACAAGAACATTTTCATCGCTACACTTTAGAAGTAATCGAAATATTATTCCAAAATAAGATTTTATATAGAAATAAGTTCAGTTTTCTGATAAGTGTTTGTGTTCATCAATATTTCAACCATATTTTAGGCCTCTCTCTTAAAGTACTACTTAAAAAATAGCTAATATAGAGAAACTTAATCAAAATACTTTATTTGATTAATTTAATCTTAATCGATTTCATGTATAATCCTTGTAAGTAGGTAGAGATTTATTGGTAGTTTCACTATGTTATAGATGTTTCCTTAATCTAATATATTGAAAAGTGCTTCTTAGACATTAGCAAGATGATCCTCTAACTCTTTAGTGCCTTACTCTTTAACTTAATCTTTTTAAGACTTTTTCGTTTTATTGAAAAAATGCTTTGTAGTGTCTTTATCAGGAGTGGGCATAAGTGATTATCTGTATTTTTCAATGTAGTTTTAGCAATATATTTGAATGTCATCGTCATTAAAAGGCAATAAATCTAATATACAAAAAGAAGCTTCAGGGTTATTATTTTTTTCTTTGACTTGAACAAATTAAACTATGCTATGCTCATCTAACTTTTCTTTCCTTGAAGTTAGAATAACTTTTGTGTTGTTCCATTCACTTAAATTCAAATCCTTGTAGATATTGAAGTTGTCTCCAGTGTACTCATCATAGCCGTCTAAGAGAATAACTTTCTGCCTTTTGGAAGATTTTTTTATAGCAATTATGTCAAAATTACTGATAGAATACTCATCTGAAGAAAGAACTGCCTCTATTGTTGGATATTTTTAATTTAATTGATTGCATTTTATGAAAATAGGGAAATAAAGTTGAGATGAATCATGAGTTAAATCTATTTGTATTTTTTTTAGCAGCATCGATTTTCCGCTACCACCTTCTGCAAGAATTACCAAAACAACACAATCAGATTGTTTTAAAAAATTATCTCTAATCAATTTGATTGTTGTTGTGTTTTGTTAATCTTATATTTTATTTGTTTTAAAGAAATTTTTGATCTTGTCCACAGTTGTTATCTTCGTCTCATTACCAGGTGTCGAAATTTCTAATTACTCCTCATCTCCTTACTCCTTTGAAAATATGTTATTACCCTTTAAATATTTAAATCTCTGATTGATGTACATATCCTAGACATCATGCAAAAGGTCATCTTTGAGCTCTAATCCTTCGACCTTTCTCTCTGAAACAAACTTATCCCACAAATTAATTAACTTTTCCACACATTTTTATTCGAATTCCATAAAAGAAACATTGAATTTCTATTAAAGTTTTTCAATGTTTTTCTACTTTTCCAAGTAGTCAGACATAAAACAGCAAAAATTATTACCTGCAAACTCAAATATGGTCTGCAACTCTAATCTTCTTGTCGTGATAAAGATATAACAAATATGCTACCAGAGATTCTGGAGAAGGATATTTGAATAATCTTCTAAGTAAACTATCTCCATCATGTCATCTATCTTCTTAGCTGAAAATATCTTGAAGAACTTTACCATAATACTTGTTATTATGTAAACTATTCTAAGCTTGTAGACTTCGCTGTCAATAATAAACATTTTAATTTCATTGAATTCCGTATCAAACAAATCACAAATGTACTCAATAAATTTTATTACTAATTTATTCGACAAATTGAATTATTCGTTTTGACAGTTTTACTAAAACTAAACCAAAAAAAATTTTTGGTGGTTTTATAAGAAATTGAGTGTTAAGAGGTAATCTATCTTATTTAAAACATACATCAAAGACATTTCATTGTGATCTTTGATATATTTTAAATTCCATTCTTAGTTAACTATCAGTGAAATGTAGAATAAGATCTCGTGGGAATCAAAACCTTCATAGCACTGTCCAAAACATTTTGATAAGTGTTACCCATAAATGTTCTCACACTCTTGAGTATTCTTTGTTTTAGTGAAGTTTTAAATTTTAAATATTTCTATGTAGAGTAGAGCATTAAATATCCCTTGAGAAGAGAAAGCATCCATCTTTTTATAGACAAAGTTGATAATATTCACTAACTCTAAAGCAGCATCAGCTATATTTATTTTAAATCCGTAGTATCCTAGCTTTAAAAGGTTCGAAGTTAAGGTTATTGCTTCAGTCAAACCATCGTATTTCTCATAATATATTTCCAAATTCACCTCCTAAATCTTTATCATGAGAGAAATGTAGAATAAGATATCTTAAACTGGGTATTTTGCTGAAAGATCAAGACAAATTCTTTCAAATTTTCTCAGTTTTTCTATCTACTTATTGATATCTTTTTTATTTGAGTAAATTTCATAATCGGAAAGTCTTAGAAGACAATCGAGGTACTTCTCAAACAAATCTATAAAATAGAGCTTGTTTCCAACAAAATTTAAGCGATCTCCAGTCAACAACTTGATGTAGATGTCACAAAATAATATCTTTTCAATTTTTAACTGATACTTTCTGACATTGCTTTGCTGCAATTTTTTAACTTTTTATTCCTATTGTATTAACTCTCCTTACTTCTACTCTTTTTTAAGCTACTTCATTCTATATATCTCTGCTTAAAGCTGCTATGTCCCTTGCTGCAACTCCATTTACTAAAACTATAAGACCTCTTAATAGTCAGCAATTAAGTTATCGTTTTCATTTTATTCTACATAATCTAATTCATTTTTAGAAAGAGTTTATAGCTTTTCATTGATCTTTTATGTATTAATTTTTGTATTTCCGCTACCACCTCCTCTGAGAAAAATATTTTATTGAAACTGCTATATTCTAAACGCATAGTAATTTTCAAATAAATATTTTTTCAATAAGCTTTTACTGAATTGTCCTGATCTAAAAATCTTCGCTATATGATGTTTTTTTGTGAAATTAATTTCTGATTTTGTTGAAGTTTTTTAGTTTAAAAAGAGAATTGTAATATTGCCTGCATCATCTATTTTAAACTCTATAGACTTGCCTTTTGCTAGCTATATTTCAATCTTTTAATTCATAAATGTTCGCTATTAGCACCCCTTTAAGATTTTGTTTGAGAGCTTTAATGTTGATGCAAAATAGTACACTATTTTAAAAAACAAATATACAAAATTGAACTAATTTATGCAAACAATTTATTATTATATATGAATGTATGATTTATACTTTTTGATGATAGATCAATTAAATAAATAAAAAATTACTGTATCTATAGATTGCTTAAATTACTTTAGTAATAAACTTTCATACAAAACAATATGATCGTACTTCTATAATAGCACCACTTTATTTATTACAATATTTAAAAATTAGAATAAAATTTTAATGATTTAAAATATTAGAATTCTAATCGTAAATCTTAGAATAAAAAGATTGCTTATATTATATGATTACACTTATGTAGAGAAGTCTTTATTTACCTAATTTTTTTAAATTGCTAAAGGATAATTTAAATAAATATTTATACTTTCTTTCGAAACAGTAAAAGGTGTAAGGATAATAAATTATATTATATTTTATTGTTAAATTTCTAAAATCAAACACTCCTTTAAGTATTTTTCTAAATATTAAGAAATTACTTTTACATTTTCTTAACTTTATTCAGATTCTAACAAATTAAATAACTAAAATAGCTAAAATTTGATTGAAACTGATTTTAATTTCTTTAATTTTTTTTTTTCTACATGTTTTAATTACTGTATCTTTTTAATTTAAAAAATATAATATGACTAAAGTAAAAAATAATATAAATAATGGTCTTTGAAAATTTCTTTTAAAAGCGGATGAATAATTAATATATTTTTTAACAAAGAAACGAAGAATCATCATAATCCATGTATAAACAAAATAGTAAATCAAATGATGAATTATTTATTTAACATATTGGCTTATAATTTTAATTAATTTTCAATAATAAATTAATTTTTGTAATTTTAGTTGGAGAATAAGAGCTTTTTTATATATATAACCTTTACTTTATGTATAAATTATATTATTTTAGAATAAACTGCACGCAATTAAAAATAATTTTAATATATTTTAATTAAATCATTTACCGTAAATCCTCATAAATTTTCACCATATTTTCTAAATATTTATAAATAAATTAAATATCACTGATCACCATATAGTACTCTTGGAGTTTGGGGGGGAGGTTTGTGAGAATTAATGAGGATTTATGGTATATCTTTCATTTAAATAAATTTTTTTTATTTAAAAGTAAATATTTTGTAATAATCTCTAAATGTTTAAAATAAAAAAAACTTTTTTGTTGTTTGATTTTCAATATTAGTAGAAATAATTCAAAGCAAAATAATAAAATAAATATCTATTGATGACTTTGCAGACTTTGCAATTAACTAAATATTAACTTAATCAAAATATACAGATGAAGTATATCAATATTTAAAATATCTAAAAATACGAATATATTAAATGTAATAAGATATATTCATATTTGTTAATATTTTGTAAAACAATTTTTTTGATTTTGAAAAATTTAGATATTTTGCAATTAAAAATAAATTGATATAATAATAAATTTATTTATATATGAATGGAAAATCAAAGTGAAGAAATATATTATTAATTACTAAGATTAAATATTTATCATTTTTATTTGCTTATATTTATTTATTTTTTATTATGACGTATAATTGCTTGAAATATCAATTGATTCTCTTTGGGGGTTTATATTTTATTTAAAATAGTACTTTTATTTTATATTTATTTACAAAATTTTTAGCTTACAATTTTAATTAATATTAAAAATTGAGCATAGAAAGACATATATTTTTCAATTAATTTAATTAAAATAAAAGTGATGCAAACAACCAAATAATTCGCAATCTTAATTTTGTGGTTAGCTTTATCATTTAGAAATACTAACAAATTCATATCTAATTTTCATTCCTAAAATTTATTTGCCATATATCAAAATTTAAGATAAAAAAATAATATATTTAAAGTAGAAATAAGTTTTTTAAATTAAATGAGTTAGTTAGTATTCTATTTTGTTTCAATTTAATCTTTAAAAAGTAGAATTTTTATCTATACGAACAGATAACTTCTCATACTTCTTTTTTATTTTAATGATAGATTGATAAATTGGAAAGACTAAAAGAAAATCTGTATTTTGATAAGTTTTACACATATTTATAACAAATTAAAATGGATATAAAAGTTATTTAGAAGAGCTTTGTTAAAAGTAAAATTGCCTTAGAAGAGTATATAAGTATATATTAAAACAAATAAATACATTATAATGTAAAAATATTTTTTATTTTAAGGTTTTTCAGAAAGCTAAAGCGAAAATAGCCAAAAACAACAATGAAAAAACAATATTAACTGAGGAAGCGGTGATATTGTTTTACATGCAACTAAGAATTGAAGTACCATATGTAGCAAGATTAGCTGTATTTTGGGGATTACTAGTATTAGCGGGAGTGGCATATTTACTAAGAGGAATTTAAGTTATTGCAGTTTTAATACAGGTGTATTAGGTATTCCAGTCCATAGCTTAGCAGGCTTAGAAATTAGTCATAAAATCTTAGTAAAGTTATGCACCAGCAGCATCAATAGCTGAATAAGGAAGTGTTAAATTTTGAACACAACCCATCAAAGCAGTGTTTAATCCAGTAGTATCAACTGTAGTAGTAGTATCTGCAGAAGCTAAAGCTACAAAAGAGATGAAAAGTAAGGCAGCGATCTTCATTTTTGACTAAATATTGTAAATTTATTGAATTGCTTTTTTTAATAATTAATTAATTAATTAATCTCTATAGACTACTTTTACAAATATTTAAACCAGAGATTACAAAATTTATAATTTTGTAATTCTTTTTTATGGTGAATGAATGGATTATTATTAACTTCTTAACTAGATAATTTCATAAAAAGTGCTTAGTGATGTATTACTCCAAATTAAGACACAACAAAACAAAAAATTAAGTATTAATCGCATGTCACTCCTTACGTATTACTTTTTTGAGAAAAGTTATTAAAAATCATACAATTTTATAACAAAAGTTGAATATTTAATATTAATTTTTCTGCAAATCAAAATCTTCATTTACGAAAGACTTTCCATATGTTTCTTCTAAAAATTAATGGTTAGTTTCATAGTAAAAGCTGATCAAATAAATAATTGCTTTCATACTTTATTATAATTTTTTAAATCAAATCTTTGAAACCATTTTTTTTTTAATTTTCAAAAAATGGCTTCTTGATGAAATAAAATCAATTAAAACAAATAAACGACAAATGGATTTATAGATTTAATTTAAGCTTTGCGTGATAATCAAGAAACATATTTTTTATTGATTTTGATGTGGAAAAATATGTAAATATTTACATAATTATATATGTTACATATAATTTACCTTTGTTTATTTGTGATATATATTTCCAACAAAGTTTAGTAAGCTAAAACATATAAAGAGATTTATATTATTAATATAGCTATCTGTCTTTTTGTTTTAATTTGCGACTAAGACATCACTCCAAATCTTATCAAAATTTTGTGGTAAAATTTTTAGTGAATCTGACAACTATGTAAAATTAATTAGATTAAATAAATATTAGAGATAGGCTAAATTAGTTTTTAAGTATATGAAAATCCGTCTTAGAGCTGTATTCACATAAATATTCTTAAACATGTTGGAAAATTATTTAAAAAAATTTGTTTAATTATGTATATAATTGCTTTTAAATACATAAAAAGCTAATTTATAGAGTTGATCTTATCAGAACAAGAACAACTATTATAATAAATAATAAAATTATAATTTTATAATTACGTTACCTATTTATAATAACTTTTCGACTATATTTTCTTTTAGCTCAACTTATTCCCACTCAAATTAATTTGCAATATTAATTGCATCAATTTTAGATTAAATTAAATCAATAATCAATATTAATTTTATGTCACTTCATACGCAATATTTTTATAATACACAATGTTAAAAATAGCATTTATTTGAAATTAATATTCAATATTCTTAAATATAGAGGTACTTTTATATATTTGATTCTTCAATATTTACAAGTTGCTAGTCAAAGTAAGTAAATAATGTCTTGTTTTTATGATCTTCCAATACCAATAAATATAGAAAAAGAATTTAAGATGGAAAAAAGCTATATATTTATTTAGCTTACAGATATTAAAATTTAAAAGTCTTTATTTAGTATTGATTATAGTATTCTTTTACTTCTGATAATATTCAAAAGCTTTGAAATGTATCATATGAAGCAAAGAATCATTCATTTTATGGTATAAAATTACTAAATAAAGAGCTATTAAATTTATCAAATCTACTTGTTGAAAGAATAAAATTATAATTTCTCAAAGTCATACATACAATTTAGAATTAATCTAATTTTAAATTAGTTTTAAAATAAAAAATAAATTGATTGTTAATTTTTTACATATTAAATGTAATTATCATATTTAAATGTTAATAAAAAAATTAATTTTACCAAATATATAAATAGCTCTACAACAGAGCATAATTCTAACACTGCTTATAATCTAATCAATATAAAATAAATTTTATGGTAACTAAAATAAAAATAATTAATTTATCATAATAAATATAGGATAAATGGATTGTATTTGTAAAAAATAGATTCTTATTAATAATAGTTGTCCCTTTTATTATCAATAAAATCCTACTATAGTGTTACTTTATTATAAAAAGAGAAAAAAATATTTTTCAAAATCCTTTGTTAATCAGGATAGACAATAATTTAATTTATTGTATCTTTATTTAATTGATTTAATTATTTTGTACTTTGTCTTAACCATAACCAAAATGAATGAATTACTTATTTCTTTAAATAAATGAAAAAAGTATTTCATTTTTTTTTTAATTTATTTTATCATCTAATCTTTTCCAGGACTTAGAACTTTAGGAATTAAAAGTGTTCGATGGAATGGATGTCAGGGGGTATCTGTTGTTGCAAGATAGTTTTCTTTATTTTTCCAGCTCTTTATTCATAAAAATATGTTATGTAAGAAAAAATAATTATACTATAGAAACAATTATTTTATTAGTAAAAAAATAATAAATTTAAATAAAATTTTATAGGTTATCTTATACTAAATTTTAATTATAAAAAGAATGATAAAGATAGGTAGGACCGAATTAATAAAATGAGGAATTAACTTTTACATAAATTACATTTTTAATAAAGGTAGAATTAAACAAAAATAATATATTCCATTTACTATAATAAGCAAAGAAATAAATTTAAGCTAATGTGAGGGTTCAAATAATACAAAGTGGAATTATTTTAAATTTTAGAAATAGATATTATGTTTTATAAAAATGAAATAAATATGATTTATTAAACATTCTGATAATATACTTTGCACATTTTTGTAAATTTTGTTAAATATTTTATAAATAAAATACAAATAATTTAAATAATTTGAACATTCATTTGCTTTTAGTCTTGCTTTTTTTACCAAATAAAATTTAAATAAATTTTAAAACCATTTCTTTTTAAAGATTTTATTAGTAGAATAAATTAACTTAATAAATGATAAAATAAATAAGCTAAAAAAGTTTTAAAAAAACCAAGAAACTAACTAACATGATAATATTTTAAATCTAAACATTATGCAAACATAAACGAAGTAGAATACAAATATCAAAATTATAATTCTCAAAATATGATAGATAATATTAATAAAATTGCTGATGATATTAATATATTTGATGAGTTAGTCCATGTACAACTTAAATACTAATTGTAGTATAAAATAAATTATCTATTTTATGTTTTTGGATTACATTTATTTTAAAGTTAGGTTTAGAAATCTGCAGAAGTATCTGAGGCAGCCTGATTTATACATAATTTTAATGCCTAGCATTCACTGTAATAAGAATCAGTTTATTTTTAATTTGATGGGCAATACAATTATTGCAGTTCTGTATCACAAGGTTATTTAGTTTTGTCCTCAGCATAGACAGTGCTTAAAATAAAAATAATTATGAAAACGAAGCTAATATTTTTCATAATGACTGTCAGTTTTTATCCTTATTAATTAGTTTTAATTTATTTTTTAATATTATTTATTATTAATGCTCCTCAAACCAATTTACTATTAATAATCAAACAAACAAGCAAGCATTTATTATTTAATACAATTATAGAGCATATTTCATTTGTAAAATTAAAAATTCATATTATTTTGAGAAATTAAATTAATTGTGCTTCAATAAAACTAAAATAGATTTGCAGATTTTTTGAAGGTAGTTGGTATAATTTGTTTGATTTTGATTTACATATTTTATTTTTGCAGAATTGTATTATAATAAATAAGATAAATTAAAAATAGAATAATTTTATAAAACTCCAAATATAATTCAAGATGATTTTTTATTTTGCATTCAATAGGTTTTACTTTGATAGTTATAGATCACAAAGAAATAATATCCTTGTAGTTATCTATTTTATAATTTAAATATTGTTAGAGCTAATATTAAATATGAAAATCTCCTTAGTATATTCAAATTAAGCTAATATAATTGAAGTAAAAACAACATAATTATTTTTTTTCAACCTAAACAAGACAGTAAACATCATTTTTTGTCATAATTTGTTGACGATTGGCTATTTATGAAGTATTTATATGAAATAAAATTTAAATTATGACTTTATATAACATTTCTTTCATATGAATTTAAAGTTAGATGAGTAACTAAGTATACTTATTTCATAGATTTAAAATTAATTTAATCCTAAATTAACTAAAATTTAAATTTATTTTTACATTTTTCCATATTTTTGAGGTGGAGTTTTTCATTTTAAAAATTTTTTTTCCTTTTTATTTGATTTTATAAATTAAACTAACTAACAGAATAATTTATTTGAAACATACAAAAGTGTGTAAAAAAGATTATCTTTTAGATGATAAAAAAATATTGACTTACAATTTAAGTTGTGGGTAAAATGTAATATATTTTCTAGTTAAACTATATTATTATAAGATAAAAGTTAACATTAAGCTATTTTATGTTAAATTATTTTAATATTTGTATGGAGTTTTTTATAAAAAATCTATAAAAATTTAAATTATTTTACTTTTAGCAAAAAATTATTTATTACTTAGAAAAAATCTAATTTTTTTTAATTTTTATTAATGAGAAAGTGTTTTTTTTCTAATAACTTCAAAGGAAAATAATTATTTTAACTAAAACTTTAGTTTTTAGGAAATATTTTTATTTTTAAGCTGTATTGAATATTTTAGATATTTATTATTTGCCTCCATTTCATAAAATAGAAATCAAAATAAAAAATTAAATATTTAATATCAAAAATTAAAAATATAATGTAAAATTAATTTATAATAATATTCATCTTAACTTAGGAGCTTTAGGTTAAACTAATTCATACTTGACACAATAATTTCCAGGTCATGGAAGATGCTAATTTATAATATGAGGTATATTTTAATAAATAGGACTACTAACTAACCTGCTTTTCATTCGATGTATCTCTTTTTATTTTTCTCTCTTTTATACCATTTGAAATAAATATTCGTTTTAAATAAATACATTTTATAGTAAGTTTTGTAGAGGTATTAAAATTAAATCCCTCAAAAATAGATAGATAATTGATAATTCTTTAAAATATTATTTTTTCAAGTGAATAAAAAATTGATTGATTTATTCTTCACTTTTCAATAAATATTCAATTCTTTTTACTTCTACTTTACTTTGAAATAATCTTTTAACTTAACATTAAAATATTTTTTAGAAAAATCTCATTTGAAATGATTACTAATATAATTTATTAATTTCATAAACATTCTAGCATTCATTTTCATGAAATGCTTTGATAAATAAATATTTTATTTTATCTTCTGAATAATTTTTTTAAAAACCTATTTTAAAATTATTTAGAGCAATCCATAAAAAACAAAAAATAAACTTCAAACATTTTTCAAAATACCAAAATTAATAAAATAAATATTAAGATCGACCCTTAAGTTATAGCTGAATAGTTAGTTGAATAGCAATTTAAAATTGAACTTCCAAAAGACTGTACTAATGGATTCGGACATTATTTAATACAAGTTTATATGCATTCCTCATAAGATGGTAGTGATGTTGTTGAAGAAGCACAAGCCACATAGCATTAGCCGAAAGTTCCATAATCAACTTAGCAGACAGTATCTGTTCCTGAACAAGGAGTTTTTATATTTTAAATGCATGAATATAATTTAGAACTCTGTATTGTTTGTTAAGCAAAAATAACTTATAAAATAGCAACTATTATTATTCCTCTTTTTAATTATTTCATCAGAATCTTATGTATATTTAAATATAAATATTTAAGATATCGTATGATATGTATAAAATTAAAAAATACCTATGAAAGTATTTATTTAAAGATATTATGCGTTTGAGATGAACTAACTTGTTACTATTTTTCTTTGTAATTTTGTTGATTTCTTTCTTTTTATTCAAGATTTATATTATTTTAATATTAATTAATTCTTTAAATGACCACCAAAATAACCCTGATTCACATAAAATAAGGTCAATTTATTTTTCTTTATTATTTCCACAAACAATAAATGAAAAATACAATTTTTATTTAAAATGTGAGATAAATTATAGAGTCAGTCATTTTTAATCATAATAAATTTTAAATTTCTACTAGAATATTATTTAATATATTTCAATCTAAAACATTCAAATGGTATGAGTCCTTGTTTGTTTCACGTTTCATTGAAGAATATAAATTTTCTAAACCAAATAAAATTATTTAAATATAATTTAAAATATTTGTATGTATGCTTACAATTTATTTTCTCTTCTTTTTTTTCTAAAAATTATATCAGTAATTTGATTTAAAAAATCTAACTAATTCAAAGTTTAATTTATTATTTCTTTCAAAAAAAAATTAATTATTTATCAAGTAAATTTTATTTTGGTGAAAAATATTTTGTTTGTTTGTTTATTTATTTATGATAATTTCTGAAATGTAAAACTAAATAATTATTAAGTACCAATTATTTAATTATGTGAGTATTATTTAAATAATGTTTTAATCGAAATCAAATAAAAGTTTATGAGCTTTTATTATCTAGGATACTTGATAGTATTTTATTTTTTTAAATTTTATCCTTAATTAAACGTGCTTTCTTTTCAAATTCAGATTTAGATTCTTCGAAAACTTGTGGCTTTAAAGACATTAAACCTATAACTTAAACAGGAGTAGTATCTTTAAACGAATACCAGTCTAGTTAAAAGTCTTCTTTTTAGTATTCTTTTTTATACTTTTGGAGCTTATTATCTAGCATAGACTTCAAGGTGTCGTGAACCACATATCTCATCTCTCTATCTTATAGTTTAGGCTTAAATTTTATTTTTTGTATTTTTTATTTAAGATCTAATTCTGTTAAAAACAATTCTGCTTTCTACATTTCAAATAGCAGAGATCCTTACAACCCTTAATCTTTCAACACTTTTCTTTGTGATTTCTCCAAGTTTTTTCTTTCCAAATCAAGGCAATCTTCAAATAAGGAATATAACTCAAAGAAATTATTGCAGTTTTAAATTAGTTTATTTTTAATGTTCAAATTTTTAACTCTGTATTTTTCTATTTACTTATTAATTTGTTAAAGTTCAGCAATTTCTGTATTCTAAAAGTCTTGAGGGTTAAGAAAAGAGTAGTTATTATTCTTCTATTATCTAGAAAATTAAAAAATAAATAACTAAATTAGATTAAAAAAATAATTTATACCCTTGTTGTAATTGTATTGATTGAGAAAGTATTCTCTTAGATGCATTTGGATTGAGTGTTATATAGCTTTTAGAGTTATTGTTATTTTGCAATTTTTTGCTTATTATCGAAGAGTCATTATAGTTTTCTTAAACTTACTAATGAGAAATTTAACTTAAATTTTATATGTTATTCAGTTATGAATTTTACAAAGTTTTCATACTGATTGAGTGATTTCTTTTAACCATTTTTAATGTTCCACAATAAGCTTCTATTTTAGCTAGAGGATCATTCTAAATAGCATACTTTTGAGTAGAGCTAGAGTTTCTTTTACTTTGAACATTAGGAGAAATTCTTGATGTTTATGCTTTAGCTTGAGATTAATTATTAGTTGGAATATTTAAGTATGTGTTTTAATTATTCTTATTTGGTATACTTTAAATTGATTCATTTAAGCTAGGTTAGCTAGCACTGGCATTAAATTTTTAAGTTATATCCAAATGAGTATTATCTAGATGGGTGTTATTTTGAAAATCATTTAGGATGTTTATTTTAAATGGCTGGGTTTTTAATGCCATATCTCTTTGCTTTTAATAGTCCTCTAACATATTTTATAGCTCAATAATCTATTTAGAATAATTTAAGTTTTCTCTGTTTTTTGATGATAATTAATCTTTACGATATTTGTATATTTAATATAAACCTAAAGCTTATTCCTCTTCTTTCTTGATATTCACTTTCATAATTTCTATATCACGCTTTAAATTCTCTGAAAACGTTTAATAATTTTCTAGTTGTTACATCATAACTTATACTTGCTGGTCTCTGTTGATTTTACCTTCCATATTTTTCAACTCTTCAAAATAAACTTATAACTTTTCGCGGACTTTTTATAAGTAATTAACCAAAAGATAATAGCGCCGATCAAGAAAGCCTCTCATATCCATCATTGAATTATCTAAGTGATCCTGTAAATCAATGACATATCCGTCAACATTTTATTTCTATTTGACTGACTTTTGCAAATCTTATTCTTTGTATTCAATAGATCCAAACCCTAATCTTTTAAATTTTAAATCGAATTCCTAATCTCTCTGCTTTTTCTTATTCCTTGACTAAGGAGTACCTTGCATAGAACCCTCCTCACTTAATGCAGACAACTTTCTTCCAATACCCATATCATTTTTTATCTAATCAATTTGCTTATTTATAATATTTTTATTAGTTATTATTTATGATATTTGTATGTCCTAAGAATAATCTTCAATTGATGCCTTTCTTGTAGGATCTTGATCCTTTATTTAACTTTTTGAAGACTAAACATTAGCATCTAAGTTCTTAGTGCTATTCTTTGAGTTTCTCAAGTCATTTTATTCCTAAATATTTTATTAACTATGATTATTCTACTCTCTCAGGTTTTCATTCATTTTAATAAATTCTTTTTAAACCAATAAATAATTAAGAGTTACTTTTTTAATAAAAAAATAACAAAATATAAATTCAATATATTTATTTATTCACTCATTCATTCGTTTATTTTGCAATGAAAATTTATTATTTTGCACAGAGATATATAATATTTTAGCAATAAAAATGATAACAATTAATAATCATATTTTATTAATTTAATATAATTTTTTATTTTTTATCCAAAACATTTTATCCGTACTGTAATTAATTCAGATTTTTTTCTCTTTTTATTTATGAAGAAATTATAAAACTTTTATTTTCCTAACACCTTAAGATAGGTTAATCACTCAATTATTATTTCAAAATTATTTTGTTAGTAATATTGTAAAGCATTTAATCAAATTTTTTATTATTTCAATAGAATATAAAAGTTTATAATAGAGTATATTTTTAAGCTTTTAAAAATAGCTTTATTCTAAATAGAATAATAAAAAATAATAAATAAATTTTAACTTTTAAATTTTAATATTTATTAAAAATTATTCTTAAAAAAGAAAACAATAAACAATTTATTTGCATTTTACGATTATATATATTAAAAGAAAACATTTGATTATTCAATTATTAAAAGATAATTTTTAAAATTAAAAATTTTATTTATTAAATATTTATACTTAGTTAAATACTTGATCATATTTTAAGCTAATAAGAAAAGCCAGTATTAGAACAATTTATCAGTTTACTAATAATCTGAATATATAAATGCTTATGGAAATTCTTATACAAATCAATTCTTTTATTTGAAATTATAAATATTTCATATCTGAAAAATAAATAAAAATATATTAAAGCAATTTAAAATTATTAATTCTATTGTATACTCATTTTTTGCAAATATTAAATTAGTTTCAAAGTCATTTTTAATATTATTCTCATTTTACTTATTAGTTATATTAACTTATTTGTTGCTTTCATTTTATATTACAAGTTAAAACAAAATTTTTTAGGTTTGATTATATTTAATACAAATGTTAATCTCTTGAATTTAAAATTGAATATCAAATAAACAATTATCTTAATTTTCTAATTTATTACTTCTACATTAAAATATATGATAAATTTTAAATTTTAAATCTAAGTAAACATTTCACATTTGACAATTATTTTGTCCTTGTTATTTATTATTATGTTAAAGTTTTAAAAGTCTCATTTTTCTCACTAAAAGTTTTTTTATTTAAGAGTTTACTTATTTAGGATACAAACTGTTTATTAATAAGACAATTAATAGATTACTCGTACTCTTATTATAAAGATTGATTTTTTAGAAATGAATAAATTTAATTTATAATATAAAAGAATTAAATAGTAAATGAATCCTTATTTTTTGATAAATGGATTTTCCTTATAAATTGTTTAAATTTTCTAAAAACTTTTATTATTATTTATTATAAATTAAAGTTTATTTGGAAATTAAAATGAAAAATTTAATTGTCTTAATTTTAATATTTGGTTTAGCTTGTTCTCAACAGTACTAAACAAAATACTTTGATTAACTGGTTGATCACATCGGCTTTGAAACAGGAGACAAAACTTTCAAGCAAAAATATCTTATTAAAGATGATTATTACAGATATGATAAAGGTCCTATATTATTTTACTGCGGTAATGAAGCTCCTGTAGATTTTTCTTTCGGTGGTGCAGGCTTTATGCACACTACGCTTGCTTAAGAACTCAATGCTTTAGTTGTTTTTATGGAACACAGATATTTTGGCGAGTCTCAGCCCTTCGGAACAGAAAAAGAATCTTTTAAGAAAGGAAATAATAAATACCTAACTAGTTTTTAAGCAATAAATGATTATGCTAAATTTTTAGTTTGGTTTAAGAAAAGTTTAGGTTGTGGAGATGATGAGTGCCCAGTTGTTGCTTTTGGAGGTAAATGAAATTAATAAAATTTTATTTTTAAAAGCCTTATCAAATATTTTTATCAATTACAAAGCATCTTATGGTGGTATGCTTTCAGCCTGGATTAGAATGAAATTCCCAGAAATCATTGATGTAAGCTTAGCCAGCTCAGCTCCTATCTTCTTGTATGAAAATAGAGAGGGTATAGATGAGACTCTTTTCTATAAGATTGTTACTGACACCTACGAATAAAATGGTTGTAATACATAAATTCACAGAGCTATGAACATTTTAACTGACTTGATAAATTCTCCTGTTCCATCTTTCTTATTTAAAATATAAAATAAAAAAATTTTAAATGAAATAAATGAAGGGATGAAAACTTGTAAACCTATTACAGATTAAGACAATTTAGATGTTCTAAGGTCTTACATAGATTAAGCATATAGTTATATGAGTATGTTTAATTATCCACAAGAAGGCCATTTTGTTTCAAAGATGCCTGCTTGGCCTGCAAATTATTCTTGTACTCCGTTTGAAGCTATTAATGATAAGTCAACTATTAGTTAACTCTTCTAGGCTGTAAAAAAGTCTGTTGATGTTTATTATGATTTTGAAGAATAAAAAGAATGTACTAATTTTAACACAGGTTCTACTGGAGAAATTAATACAAGTGCATATGAGATTCTTACATGTGCAGATATTGTTTAGCCTATTCACCCTAATGGTGTTACAGATATGTTTTACGATTAACCATGTAATTTACTTTTAAGCAAAAATCAATAATTTAATTTTCTTTTATTAAACAGGGGATAAAGATTCATATTAGCAATATTGTTAAGAAACTTTTGGATTAACTCCTAATTATGACTATGTCTTAAATTTTTATGGTGGTAAAAACGATGAAGAAATGAAGTAATTCACTAGAATTATTTTCTCAAACGGTTTACTTGACCCTTGGTAAAGTGGATCCCCAACAAAGTATATTAGCGACGATTTAGTAAATTAATTTATTATGCTTAATTACCAAACTATTTAATTAATAAAAATTTATAAAAACAAAGCCTATTATCAATATGTACGCAGCTGCTCATTGTAGTGATCTTCGCTTACCTTAAAATGGAGATGTAGAAAGTGTGATCTAAGCCAGAATACAAGAAGAAAAATATATAAAGCAGTGGATTCAAGAAAAGTTACCCACAGAATACTTTACTAAAAAATCCTAAATTTGAATGAAAAACAAAAAATAAACTAAAAAATATAATAGAATCTATTTATATAATTTAATATAATGAATTTTTTATAATAATTAAAAAAATTAATTAAATGATTTTTTTATCAACTTTTTATAAAATAATTTCTAGATTTTTTTCTAATTTAAGAGACATTTTTAAAGTTATTTGAGCACTCTAATATGAAAAAAATTATTGTGAGTACCTAATTAAAGTATTCAGCCTAAAATTTCATACATAAAAAAAACTTCCTTCTTAAAATAGAACACTATCTTAAATTTAAAAACACATTATGTTAAAGTAATTACTGTAATTTTATAATGTTTTAGACAGCCGATATTTTATTTTCATTAAATTTAATATTTATTATTTAAGAAAATAATAGAAATACATAACAATACAAATAAAGTATGTATGTATGCATTCATGTATTGCTAGTTTTTTAAAAGCAGATAGTTACTTACTTACTAAAATATATTTTTAAACTTATTTAAGCTAACATATTTATTTCTTTATAAAGGTTTTAATATTTATGTAAAGAATAAAAATAAAATACAAATAAAGTTTATATTTCTACCTTTTTATTAACAAAAAACAATTATTTAGATCAATATATTTTTTTTAATTTAATCAAGTTTTCTAAATTAAATATGATAGATTGATTATAACTAAAGACTCTTATATTTATGAGTAGAATATAAATGGAATATAAATAAAGTAAGAATTGCTAGTTTTTATAAACATATAATTACTTACTTACTAAAACTTACTTTTAATTAAATTAAGTTTTCTAAAGTTTATTTTTTTTATTACAACCAATTAAAGACTCTTATATTTAGTAAAAAAAATTAGAATTTTAATATATTAAGTATTGTTAATTTTTTTATGGATACTTATTTATTGATTTGAATATATTTACTCTCTTTATTGAATTTTCAAAAAGTTGATTTTTTTTATGAATGATTTGATTTTGGTTTAGGGCAATAAATATTTAACAAAAATTCCCACATGTTTTCTTCATCTGGAAAACCGTCTACTGGCCAATTTGTTTCTTTTTTAGTAAGTCTTTGAGGAAGTGATTATTTTACTGTGCTTGAAACGTATATATAGTTGCTATTGTTTGGATGTCCTGGCTAAGAGTTAGATATTTAACTATCTTACTGAGTTGTACTACTGCATTTGGGAGATGCTGAATCGCTATTTTCATTTTTATTCTCAAAGACGATAGATTTTCCATCTATCATATTGAGACTTTATGGTAGTTACTCATTTTCTACAATTACTTATTCTTCTTATAAAACTAATTTTGTTTCATTTTATTCAGTTCTTATACTATTTGTTATATTTTGTAATGTTTTAGGGCTCTTAGCTTTCATCATTGCTTTTGCAGGGCTTACTATTTGAGAAGGTGATTTGTTTATTTAAGGCTACTACTTTTAAAGAATTTTTGTTTTTGGAAATATTATATCCAGGGTTAATTTAAACGCATCGTCAAGCATACGAGGTAAAGCCTGCTGTAGGTGAGGTGAAGATTCATCTAAACATGGATTTGTATTAATTTCTAAAAGCCAAATATTAAATTTATCATCTACTAAAAAATCATAGCCATAAATTTCAAAAGTGTATTTTCTGTCTTCAGGATTAATTTTACGTTTAACACAATTCATAGTGTGGTAGACAATGTTTTTCATATCTTAATGCATTTTGCTTGTATCACACTCATTTGGGTGATGAGCTTAGCAGTATTTAAAGAAATTAGCCAGACTCATTTAATTTCCATTCTCAAATTCTCCATAATTGTCAGCATATCTCTAAACAGCATTATTTGTGAGATGAATGAAATGATTATTAATTTGATTGTTGTCTAAGTTAAACTTTTAACCAGAAGTTCTTATTACGCTTTCTTTAAAAAAATATACATCCATAGTATGTGTTACTAGGACCCAAGCACGGATATCAAATTTTCTATTGTTTATTAACATTGGACGTTCCACATACTTTTATACTACAAATTGATGGCACTTGATGATACTCACAGGATCTTTATTTGCACTACTTTATGTATTTTTTCTCTTCTTAGATTAATCTGCATTTTAGTCTTACTAATTTTTTTCTGGAGAATAGTTTTCATTTGACCTTAAGTTTGGAGAAACAGACGTAATCTATTAATTAATTTTTAATTTAAAAATGTATTATTTGCCATAAAAAACAAATTTACTTGCAATTATTACTAGTGGTTTTAGAGCTACTGAATCACTTTTTGTTAGAACTAAAATTTACTTTTGAAGTCAAGTTAATCTTAATCTTAAATCTAATTAGATTCTTTTTCTTAAGAGTTTTCTTTTTTCTGCTAACAATTTTAAGCTTCTATGATTTGTTGTTGGAGCTATTATTATTATTATTATTATTATAATTATTCTTACTCCTGCTTATTAGGTACTATTTCTTTTTTTTTTGTTAAAGGTTTCTCTTCCATCCCTACGTAGTACTCTTATATGTATTTTTCTAATTATTCTATTTAATTGAATATGTAAATTCCTCTTCCTCGATTTGTGCCAGTTGGTTTTAAAAACCAGAAGTAGTTTTCTCCATTTGCAAAAGATTCATGCATCTTAGGCTTTGAAAAGGGATTCGGTTTTTCTTTTTTATCCTGCATCGGATATTGCATAAGAGGTTTTAAGCGTTTAACAAATTCATTTACAGCCTTTTTAGGATTTTCTGGTTTTTTGAGAACTGAGCTGTTCTTCGGCATGTGCTTATAAAAAAACTTTGCAAATCTTTTCAGAGAAGAATCACAATTTTCATCATCTAAGTCAATCAAAAATGTTAAAGGTGTTAAAGTGAACATATTTATCTTATTTTGTTCACAATAAGGCTTTAAGTTTTTTATCAGAGTGTATTTGCATGTTAATTCTTTGTGAAACTCTAAATGATTAACTAGCTATTTCATCCCTATTCCAATTCTATCAAATTTTACTGCTTAACTAATAGGACACCACCTAAAGTTATAGGCTGTATTGTGAGTTTCAATTGCTCTCCAGTTCTCTCTTGTTTCCATGACTCTTTTAACAATAAGGCAATTATTCCCATAGTTAACAATATACTTGTAATAGGATTCTTCTTTATTCTGAGCAATTTACTAGAAATTTTATTAATTAGGTGAAAACTATATATTTTGCATATAGTTTGAACTCTGCTATACTTATGAAGAGCTACTTCTTCCTCCTCCTTACTAATAAGTAAATGCTTACTAGCTGTAAGCAGATGTAAAATTGTTATTTTAATCAGATACTTATCTATTCAATTCACTAACAAAAAACTATCTACCTTGAAGAGGGGATTTATGAGTCTAATTTGTGCTAGAATAATGTATTTTTAATAGTTGATTATTCTCTTACGACTTTTCATTTTAAATACTTTTCTATTTAGGAGAAGTATTTTAATTTTATGTAGCATTTTTGCTAGGTTAATTTTATTAAAAGTTTTGGATTTAGCTAAAAATGTCTGGCTTATTTGTTTGAAAACCTGTTAGCGGATAGTTTTTTACACTAGATAAAGTTCTGCCCATGTTATTTGCTGACTGATACTATGATTCGAATTATTATTGCTAGAAACCTGAATAGCTAAAAATTGAAGAAGGAGTATTGTTGTTAGCTCCTAAATCTTATTTAGTTTAATTAGAATAATAACCTGTATCATAGAATGTCTATCCTTTTATTAGATTAGAAGTGAACTGCTAATTATAATTTCTTGTGTACTTGTTGCCATATTGTGCTGTTTGTATTCTATAATTATTATCTCCCAGCAAACGCACTGGGCTTCCTTTGCTTTCTCTAGATTGTTTCTCTATTTTTTTGGCAATCAAAACTATATGTTAAACTTAGCTAGGCTTGAAATCGCTTTTATATTCATTTTGATATTCATAATATCTTTTCTTATTGCTCCCTAAAAGAGGTGACTGCATCAAGCCTTGCGGAGTTGATTCCTTTTGTAGATAATTGGATTATGAGATTTTATTAATCTCTGCTATACTATTACTAATATTCGCGGATTGCATAAGTTAGAGCTTTTTCTATAAAGTTATTATTATTATTATTGCAAATTAACTTCAAATTAATAATTTTCTCATAAAGCAAGAAATAAAAAATACTAATTAAAATTAATTAAAGTTTGATTTTTTTTTTTAATAAACACAATAATATTTTTAATATGATTCAATAGATTTAATTTGTGGTTTTAATCAAATTAACAAATTTATAAAATATAAACAGCAACTTTAAATATTAAATACGCATTTCACTTTCAATTCTTTTAGTTTATTTTATATAAAGATTCGATAAATTAAATGTGTTGTTATTCTTCACTGAAAAAGTCAGGGAAGTACTACAACAAAGTGCTTTTGCACTATTGAGCTTCCTTTTCTTAGTTATTAAGCTTATAGCAATTATAAAGTTCAAAAAGACAGTAATCGTTTTCCCCACTGAGTTGAATAGCCTTGTTATAAGAAATGATTGCGTCTTTGACTTTGCCTGACTAGAGCTAAATCTATCCACAAAAGTAATGATAGTTAGCTTCTTCAGGTTATAGCTTGATCAATTCTTAATATTAATAAATAGCTTTATCTAACTACTTCTGGTTACGATAAAGAGATGCCAAATTTACTCTATGCTGCAATGAATCTGAGTAAAACTCAACCAATTTTTATTCTGATTAAATAGCTAAATCAATTTAATTGGTCAATAAAAAGAGTTGAGTGAAGAAATTAAACATTATGCACTTCTATTTGTCTAAATTCAATTTTTAGTTCATAAATTATTATTCCATCTATTTATACAAGTTCTCAGCCAACTTTTATGAAAATGGAATAGTATTTTAACAAAAGATTTCACCATTTTCAGATACTTTTTCGGCATTTAATTTTTCTTAAAGGCATTAAAGGAGATTAATACAATCAATATTTTCTCTAAAAAAGTCATCAGAATTAATTCCTTATTAAATATACTCCAAAGCCTTTTGAGTGTCTTTATTAACTGCAAAAATATTTGCTAATCTCAAGAAACTTTCAATATCAACTTCTTTAGCTTCGATATTTCTTTTTAAATATTCTATGCACTTTTCCATATTTCCTATTTGCTCGTAGCAGAGAGCTAAGTCATAGTAAGGAAGAGGATTTTCAGGCTATTGTTATAAACAAGCTTCAAGATTTTCAACTCCAAGCATACCTTCACCTAAAAATCTTAAATTTTGACCAAGATTAAATCTAGCTTTATAATTTTAAGGATCTGATTAGACAGATCTCAATAAATAGCAAGTACTTGTTTCATAGTCTCCTTTTCTTTTTAAGATCATCCCTAAATTTAAATTAGCTTAAGGGTGATTTTGATCCTGTGAAACATCAATAGCTTTTTAGTAGAACTAGACAGCTTCTTCCAATTATCCTTTACATTCCTACAAAACACCTAATGAATATAAGATAGCATCGTTTTGAGGTACTCTTTCGTGTTGTTGTTTTAAAAAAGCAATACCCCTATCAATTTAATTTTCAGCTATATAATGGTCAATTAAGTCTTAATTTACTAATAAAGCGTTGTATTAAATTGATTTTTCTGAATAGTTTAAATATTAAATCATATCTTTGATCTATAAATAAAGCTAAGCTAATTCATAGCATGATGCTTCAATTAAAAATGATACATTTTCATTTTATTTGTCTAAATTGATAGCATTTTCTAAATGCTTAATCAAATTTTAAAACTCCTTAATTGAATCAAGTAGTAATCCTTCTTTCTTTAAACTATAAGCTAATAAATATCTTACTCTACTCTCATCAGGAACAGTGTTTTATTGTAGAACTTCTCTGCATCTGCTAATTGCTTTTGAGTATTCATTCTTTCTTATTAATTCATTTATTTGCCTTGTTTCTTGATTTTAAATATAGAGCTCAGTTTGATTCAATAAAGTATTGATTTCTTGATCTAATTTAATTTATTCTTTATCATTTTTAACACTAAACAACTTTGCCGCTTTGAAACACAGTTAATAACTACTACTTTGTTATCTAAATAAGTTTTAAGGAGATTGTTTTTGATAAGAGAGTCTTCTTGTAAGCTATACAATACTTTTTCTAAATAGTTCCATTTTAATATTTACCTACCTATGCTAATCTTTTATATCTTAATTAATTAAGTGAATATTTTTTTGATTAATATTTATACGATTAGATATCTTTGATCAGACTTTTCGAGAATATTGCATATTAACAAAAATATTTTGTAACAAATTTAACAACTAATTAACTACATATCATTACAAAACTTTCTAGCATTCTCATATAAAACTGAAAAAAATAGCTTTTAAAAAGCATGTTTTTTATATAAATATCTAAAAATACTTAAACTTTATGCATAATTTTTTAAAATAATAAATTTTAAAATAGAACATAATATCAAAAATTAAATTTTATTTTTTTAATGAATTAACTGTTTTAAAATGAAAATTATTTTTATTTTAAACTTTTTTATTTTTAGTATTTTTTATAAAAATTATTTTAAATATAAACAAACTTTTTAATTTCAAATAAAATTTAATAAATTAATATATACCTTTATCCCTAATAACTAAATCTAAAGTTTGAATTTCATCAGACATATATAAATTTACAATAAAAATTATTAATTTCAGATATAATCTAAATCAACAATTAAAAATTAAAGTATATATTACAATATATATATTAAAGTAACTTGGCATTTATTTAAGCATAGATGGTTAAGCTCTTATTTGATGAAGTTCTTTCTATGAAAAGTTTTTATAAATTAAAATTTAATTGTGTAATTTATGTTACAATAGCAAAACAGAAGAGTAATTCATTTAATGGCTGAAAATACCTATCAAGATCAAATAAATAGTGAAAAATCTTATACCACTTTGCAATTGTAATGAAATTTATACCACATCAAAATTTACAAAATTTGTTAAGGAAATCTAACATAAATTTTATAACCATAAGTTCTTATATTTAATTTTAACAAAAAATGATTAGTGTGTTTTGAACAATTAATCTTTTGAAAAATAAAATCGCTTAAAAAGATTCAAATAAATTAATAATTACAGTATTAAAGAATAATAATACAGAATAACCTAAAAAGTATGATAATAAAAGGAAAAATCATTTTGATATTAGCTTTGCTAAACATATGCTTGACAGCTCCTATTAACATTCCCCTCAATTCTAATAATTGGTAATTAGTATGGGGTGGAAATCAGTTTTAATATGCCACCATTGCAAATGGTAACACAATATTAGTTTTTATATTTTAGTGGTTATAGATTACAAAGCATAATGTAAAAAATATTTCATATAAATAGGTCAAAAGATGTCATGGGTTGGATAACAAGTCTCTTAGTGCTGCAGCTGCGGAGTAAACTATGATACCTATTCCACTTTGGTAGAGAGTACTAATATATGGGCCAGATACTTTAAATTAAATATCACTGCTTCTACTCCTGCTTAAGCAAGATAGGGAAGTGCTCCTTGTGCTTGGGAGGTCTTCTGGGTTGGATTCAACTGGAGATGGACTACTTAACCTGAAAAAAACTCTAATTACGTAATTTATAAACCAGCTGAAACAGGTATAAATGGTGGTTTAGAATTAGGTACTATGTCTTAGACTGTTGGCTAAACGTTTTTGTACACTCCTGGTACTTTACCTCAATATGGTGCCTTGCAAATAGGAAAATATTATACCTATAATATTAACAGAGGATTTAATAGTATACAATTAGGTTTAAATAACACATACTATCCCGCTTAACCAAACACTGGCTTATTTGATTAGCTTGGTTCTATAATGCTTTATACTGAAGACTCTTCAGCCTCTATTTCTTCAGTCTCTATTGATTTCTACTAGACTACTACCAGATATTATTCTAACACAACAATTTAGAATCTAGCTAATAATTATGTAAGTCTTGAATCAACAGTCGCTAGCTAAGTAGGAGTGAGTGCTAATAAAATTATTCTAACAGGCTTATAATAATTAAATTCAACTACTATTATAGGATATTTCTATTAAAATAGTTGAAATATATTAAATACCAATAAAAAATATATATTAAATTAAAGTGATAGCTTGTTTTTTTCTTCTTTCTTTCCATTAATTATTTCATATGAGTACAACAAAAATAAATAATATTTTTATAGCTATTTTGTTTATTTTTGAAAAAATAATTTTATTTAACGATTTTATATTTTAAATTATTAATAAATAATTAGATTATTAAGTATTTTAATATACTTATCATTAAATGTTTAGTTTAAATAGTATTTTTATTAAAAAAAACCATATAATAGCCAATATTAGTTTTTAAATTTAATTTATTCATTAAACATTACTGTATTATTTATTCTTTTATAGATTATTTTATTCCCATTTCTGAATTTGTTTAAATTGATCTATTCTAAAAAAAATTAATATGATTATTTATATTGTTGAAAGATAAGCCAAATATGTGAAAGTAAACCACAAATTTATTGAATAAATCAATTTTCTTAAAAGCAAAATCATAAAAATAAATTAATACCACTATAATTTATTGATGCATAAATTTTGTAAGAAATTATTTAAACTAAAATAATTCTACTTTAAAATAAGATTAGGTTTTTAACTAAGTTTATTAATCTATTTTATTTTGAAATTTAGAATTTTTATCTTAAATAAGTTTTAAGGTTGTGTCAATCTTAAAAATAATACCAGTATCCCTCTAAATTAAGGTGAAATGTAATTTAAGGTTTCAAAAAGGAAATACAATTATTTTAAAATTAAGATTTTTGGATTCAAAAACAAAATTTTTTTCATAAGAAAGAAAAAAATTGTGGTATATATTAAAAAAAAAATGGGTTATTTCGATTATAATCTTAATGAGAAATTGAATAAAAACATATAAAACTTCGATAATTATATATGCTTAAATTGTTAAGCTTTTATTTGAAGAAGTTCTTTTCTATGTAAAGTTTTTATGAATAAATTAAAAATTTTTTTGATAAAAATTTAAGATGTAATTGATGCTACAATAGCTAAACAAAAGAGTCATCTACATAATGACTGAAAATATCTATTAAGATCAAAAAAATAGTGAAAAATCATTTATCACTTTGCAATTATAATGAAATTCATACCACACCAAAATGTATGAAATAAATCTAACATAAATTTTATAACCATTAATTCTTAGATTTAGTTTTAGGAAAATCTGATTAGAGTGTATTGAGAAATTTTTGAAAAATAAAATCACCTAAAAAGATTCAAATAAATTAATAATCGCAATTAAAAGATTAAAAGAATATTGAACAATCTAAAACGTATGATAATCAAAGTAAAAATCATTTCCATATTAGCTTTGCTAAACATATGTTTAACAGCTCCTATTAACATTCCCCTCAATTCTAAAAATTGGTAATTAGTATGGGGTGGAAATCAGTTTTAATATGCTACCAGTGCAAATGGTAACATAATTATTTTTTAGTTATTATGGATTAAAAGCAGAATGTCATAAATTTAATATAAATAGGTCAAAAGATGTCATGGGTTGGATAACACGTCTCTTAGTGCTGTAGCTGTGGAGAAGACTATGACACCTATTCCACTTTGGTAGAGAGTACTAATATATGGGCCAGATACTTTAAATTAAATATCACTGCTTCTACTCCTGCTTAAGCAAGATAGGGAAGTGCTCCTTGTGCTTGGGAGGTCTTCTGGGTTGGATTCAACTGGAGATGGACTACTTAACCTGAAAAAAACTCTAATTACATAATTTATAAACCAGCTGAAACAGATATAGATGGTGGTTTAGAATTAGGTACTATGTCTTAGACTGTTGGCTAAACGTTTTTGTACACTCCTGACCCTTTACCCAAATATGGTGCCTTGCAAATAGGAAAATATTATACCTATAATATTAACAGAGGATTTAATAGTATACAATTAGGTTTAAATAACACATACTATCCCTCTTAACCAAACACTGGCTTATTCGATTAACTTGGTTCTATAATGCTTTATACTGAAGACTCTTCAGCCTCTATTTCTTCAGTCTCTATTGATTTCTACTAGACTACTACCAGATATTATTCTAACACAACAATTTAGAATCTAGCTAATAATTATGTAAGTCTTGAATCAACAGTCGCTAGCTAAGTAGGAGTGAGTGCTAATAAAATTATTCTAACAGGCTTATAATAATTAAATTCAACTACTATTATAGGATATTTCTATTAAAATAGTTGAAATATATAAATATCAATAAAAAATTATATATGAAATTAAAGTGATAGCTTGTTTTCTATTTTTTTCATTAATTATTTCATAAAAGTGCAACAAAAATAATATTAATATAGCTATTTTTTTTATTTTGAAAACATAATTTTATTCAATGAATTTAGATTTTAAATTATAAATAAAAATATATAATAATTAGATTATTAAGTATTAAAATATACTAATTATTAAATGTTTAGTTTAAATAGTATTTCTATTAAATAAATCCTATAACATTCGATATGAATGTTTAACTTTAATTTATTTATTCATTCATTAAATATTAATGAATTTATTATTTTATAAATTATTTTATTTGTATTTCTAAATTTTTTTAAATTGATCTATTCAAAACAATATTAATATTTTAAGTACATTTTTGAAATATGAATCAAAGTAAAATCATGTTTATTGAAAAAAATATTTAAAATTTTCTTAAAAGCAAAATCTTAAAAATGATTTTAATAAATATGAATTAATATCACTATTTATTCATGTAAAATTTCAATTAGAATATATTTCAACTAAAATAATCCTAAGATTAAAAGAATATAATAGTAAGAAATTGTTTTTAACCAAGTTTATTATTTTATTTTAATATTTTAAATTCTTATCATAAACTCGTTTAATAGGGTTGTTTTAATCTTAAGAATAATACTAGTAACCCTCTAAGTTAATGTGAAATTTAATTTAAGATTTCAAAAATGAAAACAATTATTATACCCTCCATTTCAGTACAAAATTCTAAAATTTTCTTCTACCAAGATTAGAGGGAATATTGTACTCATAATAAAAAGTTATTTAATCAAAAAAAGAAAATAAGTAAAATAAATATTCTATATGTATTAACAGATTAAGGTTTTTTTTAGTTAAGGTTATCTCTAAATTATGTTCAGAAATTTGGTAAAAAATTATTTTTTTCTAAGAATTATAGTTACCTCTGATAATAAATAATTTTTTACTTTGCTTTTATTAAACAAAAGGAAAACTGAATATCTTCCATTCAATCTAATTTAAATAATATTTTATTCAATTTGATTTTTTTATTATCTAAATTTATTAACTGTTTGATGGCTATTATACTAAATATTTTTAAATAATAAATAATATTTATTTATTTAAATTCAATTATGTTTATCATTAAGTATTTTATTAAAATGAATACTTTCTCTTAAAATTCTTCCATTTTTCTCAAAAGATAAATTGCATTTTTAGCTAATTAATACAAATAATAAATTCAATTTCATATTATAAATATTTATTATTAATTGAATTTCATATATTTATTAATAAGATAACAAAATAGTAAATATTTATATGATAGAAAAAACTTGATTATAACTAAAAAAAAACATAAGCAATAATTGTAAGTATTTTAATGAGAGATTTTATATATTCATTCAGCTTAAAATTTAGATATTTTTTAAGACTTAATATAATAATACATTTATAAATATTTCGTTTGTTTTTTTAATCTATATTTAATTAATTATATTTGTTTTTGAGCATTGCATTCTTTCATTATATTTTATATTTTTCTAGTTGCTTTTGTCAAAATTAATAAAATTAAAAATATTTGCTTGCTATATGAGTTTAAGTATTTAGATGGAATGTAAAAAATATAAGTATAAATCTACTTTCAAAATATTTAATTTTGCTTCATAATTATCACTACTTGAGATTCCTCCTCTGATTTTTGATCATACTAAAATTCTTTAATAAAATTATTTTAAAAATTAATTAGAAAAAAAGTATATTTTTTTAGTACTAACTACTTTTTTGTTGATTAATTTAAATAATATAAATATAGAAGTAATAATTCATTTAGAATTTTATATTTTACTTTATAATTATAGAAGCTAACTAAAAGATATAGATAGATGGAAGGATGGATGGGATATTTTAATATTTTGATGAAAAATAAAACTAAATTTAAATTAATTATTTATGTTCATTTGTTTTTTTTTATACACTTTTATTTTTAAGGGCTTCTCTTTTTCAATTTATTTTGTAAGATCATCTATAAGATTTCGGTGATCCATTAAATTAAAAACCTTTAAACTAGCAATAAAATACAGATTAAAAATTATTGTTTCTACAACTTTAGCTTAAAATTCTTTTGTAGTTATCTAATTAACTTTTCTTGATAAATATGTTTTAATTTCAGAGTAAAAAAATAAATTTAATACATTATACATAGATTAATTGATACTTTTATTTATTTAATAATAGTATCACTCATTTAAATATTTTATAAACTCTTTAAAATAATTTTTATAACATTTTATCTTTGGAATATTTTTATGTTTTTATGTTACTCATCATTATTAAAGTCTTTTAAATGTTACATCTGGTAGTATATATCTTCTAATTTCCATTTTGATTATCATGAAAGTAGCCTAGATCAAATATGCTCATCAAGCTAGTACTCTAATAGAGAATATGCATAGTTTTAATTATCTTGATTAAACGATTAATGAAGTAATTTCTGTTTTTTTGTTGACTATAATTCAATAAATCTAAAAATATGTTAATGAAATTATTTGAAATAATTTAAGTGATGAAATTGACTTTTTTTTCTTTTACTACAAAAAAATAATACAAACTAATCATTTAAATATTTCTAAAAAAAGTTTTTTGCATGATGTTTTTTTTAATTATAATTCCTGCTTTTTTAATTAAAAATATTTGAGTTAGAGCAAAAAAGAATATTAATAAAGCTTGAATTCAAGGTATTTTAAAAATTTGTGGCTTTTTTACTCATTAAATTTATAATGTAAATGGTGAAAGTGGATATTTGTTTGAAAAATTACCTTATTAAAATGATATTTTAATTATTATGAAATAAAAATTTATACTATTATTTTTGAGTGCATAAAATTAGAGTAAACATCTCTTTTTACAGTAATAAATTTCAATTAAAACTCTCTTTTAAATGAGAGTAAGATATATTGTTTGCTATTATAGTTTATGTAAAAAAATATTAATTTACTTCTTCAATAATAATTTATCAGATTTTTTTGATAATTATAATAATCAGAAAGCTTCAGAATTTATAAAGGCTCATAACAAAAAATAGAAAAAAATAGTTATTAAATTAATTTAAAATATTACATATAAATTTCAATCATATTACTTGTAAACCTGATAATCATTTTCAATATTAGGTTTGAAAATAATTTAATTTATTTCCATCGAGTATTAAAACTAATATTAATTTTAGAAAATGTTATTGCAAGTTTTAAAAGATATAAAAAATAATTATTAAAAGCATCTAAAAAAATATGCTAATTACTCTACATCATATTGTCAAGTATTTTAAATAGATAGTTTTTACTGAATTTAGATAAAATTATTTTTAATATTTTTCAAAAAAATGAGAGGAAAAAAAAAATTTATGAAGAATTTAAAATTCAACTTATAAACTATTTTAGATTATGCAAAAAGTAATTTAATTTTTATAAATTAAGTTAATAACTTTCATCTCAAATATGAAATAAACACAATTAAATGTGTATGAAAAATAATCAGCTGAAATAAAATTTAAATTATTTATTATTTTCTAATTTCTTAACTTACACTCTTTGATATTAGGAGAGTGATAATTCATTATTAAGTGGTTAATCAAATTTTGGTATATCTAGCTTAAAAGCGTTTAGAAACTTTATAAAATGATTATATAATATCCTCTTTAGTTTCTTTATCAATTTAAAGAATAATGACTATTAATTATTCTAATCCATTTTTATTACTTTTTATCATGTATTAAATTTCAGTTTAACATGAAAAATATATTTTTTTAAACAATTTTTTTAGATAACAAAAACAGAAACGTGAATGATCAATATAATTATAAAAGAAAATAATAAGAAAAATGTGAAATATTGGTAATATAAATCAGTCGATGTTTCTTTCTTTTTAATTTAAGATTGAAAAATTAACAAAATCTATATTTAACCACCACATTCATAAAAAACTTAGCTGTTTATTTTAGACTCTTTAATTACAAATATTATTTAAATTGATAAGTATGTGTTTTTCTCTCTTTTTTTACAACTTGATTTTAAAGGTTGAATTACGTTTATCACCTAATAATTTCCACAATTTATTCTTGTTAAAAATTTTTATAGGATGCATTATTTTTTGTTGATTTTAAAAATTCATTTGGTTTGATTGAAAAATTGAATCAATGAAATTATTTAAAAATAGCTAATATTAATTTTACTAAATCTTTTTCATTTTACATTTTTAGAAACTATTTCAGCAAATTTTAAGTAATAAAATAGCTATTTATCTTCTTGAAATAAACTCTTTCCAAGTATTTATTTGATAATATTCATAAAGATATAATTTTATGTTTCAATAGTCTATGTTTTTATCACAATTTTTGAGAGAAATAGTGACCTAATTTTTAAAAGACTTTCATGTAAATTTAAAAATTTTATTTTTAATTGAACCTATTATTAGAATAAAAATGAGCAAATTTAAAAAAATAAAATAAAATATTAACATTTTCCTGTAAAGATATTTAAATTTATTTACTTTATTTTCTAGCGTATCATTGAAAATAAATTATTATCAATTATAGATTGAACCATTTCTATTCAATTTTTAAAAAAATTCAGAAAAGTGTAATAATTTGTGGGGAAAATGATCAAGTACATCTATTTAATGTTAATTTAAATTTACAGAATAAATTGTAAAAATTAATTTTCTTTTTAGGCTAGAAAAAAATGTAAATTGTTTAAGGTAAACAGTTAATTTAGTATATACTTCAATGGAATAAAAAGAATTTATATTTAAAAAAGCTGACTCAATAATCCTGGCTAGATAACTTTTGATTCATTTATGCTATAGTGTAATTATTTAAATAATTAATAATGAATTTTTAAGAATATATTTCTAAAGTAAAAGGATTGTATTTTATTTCTTGAATTAAAATAAACTAGAAATATAGGTTAAAGTATTTATAAGAACCCACAAACTATATTCAATAAATTAAAATAATATGATTTATATATAATTGCCAAAATATATTTTAATTAGGGAGTTAAGGAAGGAATTTATTTGTAAAAGACTCAAATTAATTAATAGAAATCAATCATTATAATATATAATATTGCCAAAACATATTTTAATTTGGGAGTTAAGGAATGAAGGAATTTATTTTTTAAAAGGTTCAATTTAATTAATATATAGAAATCAATTATTTTAATATATCATATTTCCAAAACATATTTTAATTTGGGAGTTAAGGAAGGAAGGATTTTATTTTTTAAAGATTCAATTTAATTAATAAAAATCAATGATTTAATAAATGATATTGCCAAAACATATTTTAGTTTGGGAGTTAAGGAAGGGAGGAATTTATTTTTTAAAAGATTCAATTCAATTAATAGAAATCAATCAATGATTATAAATACAACCAACAAAATTTTGATTTATTTATAGCTAAAAACTTATATGCTTAAAAACAATAATAAACGCAAAAAACAATCTTTTTATTTAAATTGCTAGTGTTTTCAGGAAATGTTTTATTTAGATTAAGTATATTTTTTTGTTAACAATAATAAGAGTTAATACAATCGTATAAATAAAATATAAATAACACTTAAAGGATAATTATATATTGATTTAATTGTAAATATTAATTATTTGCAAATTGTATTCATGCATACATGGTTTTGAAATATCATTTCTTTTTCTTATATATTTTTATGTCTAATGGTTAGTTATTTTCTATGCAATTTAAAAGAACATCAATTAGCCTCTGATGTTCATCTAAATTAGACACTTTAGATTTTGAAAGCCATTATTAGGAGTTGTTAAATAGATAATCATAAAATATAAGCTTTAAACTCTAACTTTGTAGAAGACTTCTAAGCTAAAAATTCCATCTATTTGTTTTGACATTCACTTTCTTAGACACTGCTTTTTTAATTTCAGAAAAAGGCTTATTGTTTTTTTTGAAGTACATTTATTAATATTTTTATTTCTTGTTTGAGTCTGATAAATTTACTAAATAGCTAAGGAAGCTCTTTAAAATATTTTTTATTATATTTTATTATTGATTTTATTTCAATTTAGAATCAATCCTTTCTTCAAAATAGTCATAATCATCTAATTATTTAGTAGGTTCATTATAGCATTGCTATGATTCAAAGCTAGAATCCTCCTATTTTTTAAAATTTAGCTCCTTTAAAAAACAGCTATCGCATTCATAGTTCAACACAGATAAAGTATTTAATTTGTTTTATGGAATTTATTAAGCAACTACATCAAGAAATATGTTTATTACGCTACCTAGAGCGTTATTACTTTGTAAAGAATTCATATACTTTTTTTTAAGTTTTATATTTTTAATTATATTAATTATTTCTTACTTTTTACAAACCAAGATTTTTTTTAAAGCATAAAAAATTATGCTCTCTCAATCAATTTTCTTTTTTTATGAAGCAACTCAAAAAAGCAAAATATATATTATATATGTTTATTTATTTATTGGAAACAAGAATTGCTAAAATTAAAGCCAGTGATTGATTAGTGATTGTGATAGCACATCATTCCCGAAGATATATTATGATAATATCTAACAATTATTATTTATTAGAAATACAATAAATTTCTATTCAAAATTTTATAGTATTGAATATGTCTTACCACACAATGTGATTTTCAATAATATTTTTAACAAGCTAATTTATAGTGATAAAAAACATTTTTTAATTTATACTGTAACCTCTCATTGGTAAAGACCTCTATTAATTAATAATTTTAAAACTTTTGAAAAGACTAAAAAACTGAGCAAAGAATTAGGAGGAGGGGTATGGCCTTAATTAACTAGTGTTTACAGTATAATATATTATTAATATTAGTTAAAATAAGCAATCATTTAAATTTTGTTGGATTGTATTTTATATTAGCTATAATTTCTATTTGAGAATTTACTAGTAATTATAAATGCTAATGGACTTATACATGCTATATTATTTTAAAAAAACAATAATCAATCTCTGCAAATTCTCAAGTGTATATTTAATTTAATAAGTGATAAATCAAATTAAGGAAAGACAAATATAACATTTAAAATAAATTATTTACTATTTATTTAAGAATATTTTTTTGTCCAATACTTTTCTTTGAATATATTTAAAGAATAAATTTGAATAATTGATCAAATTTGAAGATAAAAACTATGAAAATATTCTAATTCTTTTTAATCATCTTTTCATAAGAAATTAAAAAGAATAACTAATTGTATTTATTTCAATCCAAATTATAAAATATTTCTTTCACTAAAATTTGAAGAGTTTATTTAATTTTCCTTATTATTTTATTTAACACCATGTAAATCTGCTTTCGTATTACAAGCTAAAATTTTAATATAGAAGGATCGTGGGGAATTTAGTTATACAAATGAAATTAGCTTTTATTAGATTGTTGTTATGATTATTTTTACAATTTTTTAATATAATGAAATTCCAAAATCAAAAGAATTTTTAAAGTTAATTTACTTTTTTCCTCACCAAGATTATTAATTTAGATTTGTATAATCAATTAAATTTCATCAAAAATTTATATTTGCTTGGTTTCACAAAAAATATAAACAATTAATTAGATTTAAAAGGATGTTTAATGATTAATTATTTACAATTACAATCACCTTTTTAATTGAAATAATTAACTATTTACATAATTAATCAACAGGAGATTAAGAATCAAAATTTAAAATTTAACTTTATTAAAAATAACTTTTTATCATAAATGTGTATTAGCTAAATCAAATAATAGAGATCATTAAACATTTTTAGTATTTTATGATTTTTCTGAATAATCTTTATTTATTTACTTTTAATATTATCTCTAATAATAAATAAAATATTTACTTTTTTTTATTGAATGAATTTTTATTTAATCTAATTTAAGTAGTTATTTTTCAATATTATTTATTGTTGTATTGATTAGCTGTTTGATGATTATTAAACTAAAGATCTTTCTTAAATTTAAATTTAATTCATTCATGATTTCTTTAATTATATAATTAAATCAAAATTTTCTCATGGTTTTTTTTATTTCTATAAATGCTTTTTGAATTTGAGATAATAAATATTTATAATTAATTCTAATTTGATATTTATAAATCAACAAACAAATAGTGAAAAAGCTTCTTTTATATTAGAGAAAATTTTATTTAATTACTAATAAAATAAAAGAAAAACAAGGATTTTTTGTTTTATCAACTTTAAATTTAAATTTTTTATTAAGACTTATTTAAACATTTGTGTATTAATAATTAACTTTTTTATCTCAAGTTAATTTTATTTAAATACTAGGATATGGAATTCAATCTTTATATTTTTACATTATATTAATTGCTTGAATCAAAGTAAAAAAATAAAAAAATCTTTGGTTGATATTTGTGTTTGAGTATTGATAAGAATGTAAAAAATATAAAGGATAATTTAATAATTGATTCACATTCAATAATTTTATTTTATATTCTTTCAATTTAATAGTATTTATTATTAGTTTTTTAAAGTTCGCGTAAACTAATAAATTTTCATTTCCAATAATAATTTATCAGATTTTTTGATAATAATAATTAGAAAGCTTCAGAATAGATCAAGCCTCATAACAAAAAAAAAATTAAAAATATCAAATAGAAATTTCAAGAACACTAATTGTAAATCAGAAAATTATTTTTTATATTATTTAAAATATAAAAAAATATATTTCAATATTGAGTTTTTAATATAAAAGCATTAACTATGGATAAAAAGTATATATCAAAATCATCTAATTGTTAAAAATATACCAATAACTACAATTGATCAAAAATTTAAACTAAAAATTTTTTACTGAATTTAGATAAAATTATTTTTAATTTAAGAAAAATTAAAAAATTTATCTAAAATTTAAAATTCAACTTAAAGACTACATTATAATTTGCTTTTGAAAATACTCATAATTATATTAAAATTAGACAATTATACTTCGTTAATGATAACTAATTAAATAAATAAATAAAAAATTGTTTTGAAGATGCCTTAAAGATAATTTCAAATGTATGAAAAATTAACCAGCTGCAATAAAATTAAAACTTTTTAATACTTTTGTAATTTATTAATTTATTTACACTTTTTGATATCATAGGAGTGATAATTGATTATTAGAGTGGTTAATCAAATTTTGGTATATTTACCTTACAAGTGTTTAGAAACTAAATAAAGTATATATTAAAAGCATCTAATTGTTAAAAATATACCAATAACTACAATTGATCAAGAATTTAAACTAAACAATTATACTTCGTTAATGATAACTAATTAAATAAATAAATAAATAAAAAATTGTTTTGAAGATATTTGTAAAGCAAATAGCCACTTTAAATGTTTATTATTTTTTTGTTTTAGATTACGCAAAATATAATTAAATTAATTCTTATGGTTAAGTTAATTATTTTCTTCTAAAATATGAAATAAAGATAATTTGATATGTATGAAAAATTAATTAGCTGCAATAAAATTAAAATTTTTTAATACTTTGTAATTTATTAATTTATTTACACTCTTTGATATTATATGAGTGATAATTGATTATTAGAGTGGTTAATCAAATTTTGGTATATTTACCTTACAAGTGTTTAGAAACTAAATAAAATGACTATACAATACTCTCTTTAGTCTCATTATATTTTTAAAAAATAATAACTATTAATTATTACAACGCATAGTTATTATTTTTAATTATGTATAATATCTCGCTTTAACATAAATAATAATCCTACCTAAACAATTTTTTTGGATGGCAAATACATAAATATGTAAACAGAAACAAATATTATCATCGTTAGAATAGTATATACTTAGAAAAATGTGATAGATTTAAAATTTAAAAGTAACATAATTTATATTTAACCACCATATTTACAAATAACTAAGTGTTTTTATTGACTCTTTTATTACAAATATTATTTAAATTTATTATTATGTGTTTTCAAGAAAGGAAGTAATTAATTTTTCTCTCTTATTTTACAACTTGATTTTAAAGGATGAATTACATTTAATATATTACCTCTCAAATAATGTTCACAATTTATCTTTATCAAAAATTTTTAGAAGAAGCATTCTTTTTTCTTGATTTTAAAAATTCACTAGTCATTTGCTTTGATTGAAAAATCCAATCAACAGAAATCATTTGAATACAGTTGATAATATTTACTAAGTCTTTTTTATTTGACATTTTTAGAAACTATTTGAGTAAATTTTAAGTAAAAAAATAGTAATTCATCTTCTGGTAAATAAGCTCTACCATAGCACTTATTTGAAAAATACACAAAGAGATATTTTTGTGGTTCTTCAGCCTAATTTTTCATCAAAATTTCTGAAATAAATAATGATCAAATTTTTAAAAGATTTTCATTAGAATTTTAAATTGCTAAATATTATTTGTAATAGAATTAATAAGAATAAAAAACGAGCAAAATTTTTATAAGCTAAAATATTAAAATGGTGGTGTTAAATTTAATTATATGTACTTTATTTTCTAGTTGAAAATTGTCATCAATAAATAATAAATAGAACCATTTCTTTTAAATTTTAAAAAAACTTAGAAAAGTGTAATAAGTGTGGGGAAACAAACGATCAATTATTTGTATTTAATATTTATTTAAATTTACCTTTTCTTGTATGCTTGAATCAAATGTAAATTATTTAAGGTAAACAGTTAATTTACTGCATATGTCAATAGAATAAAAACATATTATATTTAAAAAAGCTGACTCAATTATCAGGCTAGATAACTTTTGATTGATATTATTTTACAGTGTAATTATTTAAATAAATTTGAATGATATTTTTAAGAAAATATTCTTCAAGTAAAAGGATTTGATTTTGTTTCAATAATTAAATAAGCTATAAAGAAAAAAATTGGTTAAAGTATTTTTATAAACACAAAAACTATATTCAATAAAATAAATCTTTATGATTTAAAATTCTATGAATTATATTAAATAGTCAAAATGTATCTTGGTTAACAAGTTAAGCAAGCAAGGAATATATTTTTTAAAAGATTCAATTTAATTAATAAAGATTATTAATACAACCAACAGAATCTTGATTTATATAAAGTAAAAACTAATATATTTGAATATAATCATAAACGTTTTTAAATCGCTAATGTATTCAGAAAAAGTTTTATTTAGATTTATTAAAAGTAATAAGAAAATACAAAAGTATATAATTAGAGCGAACTCATATAAATAACACTTAAAGATGCTTTATATATTTATATTGTTTTGATTGTAATTATTAATAATTAACAAGTTATATTCATTCATGCAAGGTTTAGATTTGTCATTTCTTTTTCTTATATATTTTTATGTCTAATTGTTAATTATTTTCAATGCAATTTAAAAGAACATTAATTAGCCTCTGATGTTCTTCTAAATTAAACACTTTAGATTTTTAAAGCCATTATTAGGAATAATTTAGTAGATAATCATAAAATATAAGCCTTAAACTTTAACTTTAAAGAAGACTTTACAGCTAAAAATTCCATCTATTTGTTTTAACATTAACTTTCTTTGACACTGCTTTTTTTATTTCAGAAAAAGACTTATTGCTTTGTTTAAAATATATTTACTAATATTTTTATTTAGTGTTTGAGTCTTATAATTTGGCTAAATAGCTAAGGAAGCTCTTTAAAATGTTTTTTATTATATTTTATTATTGATTTTATTTGGATTTAGGATCAATCCTTTCTCCAAAATAGTCATAATCTTCAGATTATTTAGTAGATTCTTAATAGATTTGCAATTGTTCAAAGCTTGGATCCTGCTGATTTTTCAAAATTAACTCCTTTTAAAAACAGTTATCGCATTCATAATTTGTCGCAGATTCAGTATTTAATTCATTTTATTAAGCTACCACATCAAGAAATATGTTTATTACGCTATTTAGAGCACTGTTATTTTGTTGAAAATTCATATACTTTTTTTGAGTATAATATTTTTAGCAAGTTTAATTATTCTTTAGTTTATTTTTTTTAAAGCTTAACAAATTATGCTTTATCAATTTTCTTTATTTTATGAAGCAACTCAAAAAAGGCAAAAAATATATTTTTATTAATAGCAAGAATTTTAAAAATTTTAGCCAGTGATTGAGATAACACATCATTCATATTACGAAGATATCTATCAATTATTATATATTAGAAATAATATTAATTTCTATTCAAAATTATATAAAATTAAATGTGAATTACAACAAAATATGATTTAAAAATAATATTTTTAATAAGTTTTTTTACAATAATAAACATTTTTTTAATTTATTCTTAATATTAGTTTACAAAAGTAATCTTTTAAATTTTGTTGTATTGTATTGTATTTTAACTATTATTTATATTTTAAAATTTACTAATTATTGTATTAATTTTGATATATTTTTACATGCTATCTTTGTTTAAATATAAAATTTATTTTACTTAGCAAATTTTATTATGAAGATTTAATTCAATAAACAATAAATTAAATACAGGAAAGAAAAATATATCATTAAAAATAAACTATTAACTATTTATTTTAGAATCATATATATCAAATTAAAAAGTATTTTATATCTAAAGCCATTATTTGAGCAATATTTAAGTTATGTATTTGAATAAATGATCTAATTTCAAGTTAATAATTGAAAATTGAATGAGAGAGTATTTGTAAAAGAAGCTAATTATTATCATCAAATAAGCATAATTTGATGCTATTAAAAAATAATCAGCTGCAACAAAATTTAAACTTTTATAAAATTTTATTAATTTACACTCTTTGATATCTGATTAATCAAAATTGATTATAAGAATGGTTAACAAATTTTGGTATATTTAGTTTATAAACACTTAGAATAATTACTAATTAGAAATATTTACTTGGATGATTTGTTATATAATAAAAGAATATGAAAAAAAAGTATAAAATATTAATTATATTTTTCAATCAGAGGAAAATGTTAAACCTATTTAATAACAGAGGATTTAATAGTATAATTAGATTTAAATAATACATACTATCTCGCTTAACCAAACACTGGCTTATTCGATTAACTTGGTTTTATAATGCTTTATACTGAAGGCTCTTCTGCCTCTATTACTTAAGTCTCTATTGATTTCTACTAGACTACTACTAGATACTATTCTAACACAACAATTTATATTCTAGCTAATAATCATTTAAGTCTTGAATCAATAATCCCATCCTAAGTAGAAGTTAGGGCTAATAAAATTATTATAACAAGCTCTTAAATATTAATTTCAACAACTATAATTGGATAATTTTGTTTAAGTAGTTGAAATAAATAAAACACCAATAAAAAATTCTTGTTGTTTTCTAATTAAATTTTCTTGAAAAATATTTTTTAATTTCAGAGTAAGAATTTAAATTGAATGCATTAATTATATATAGATAGATTGATACTTTTTTTTAATAGCAGCATCATTTTATTCATAAAAATATTTTTAAAAACTCTTTAAAATATTTTTGATAACATTTTAATTTTGGAATATTTTTAGGCTTTTATGCTGCTCATCATTATTATTAAAGTTTTATGGTTGTTACACCTGGTAGTATTTATCTTCTAATATCTATTTTGATTATGATGAAACTAGCCTAGGGCAACTATAATTCATCAAGTTAACATTCTACTGAAAATATTTTAAATTATCTTAGTTAAATAAGTAATCAATAAACTGCTTTATTGTAGATTACTATTCAAAAATCTCTAAAAATATGTTAATAAAATTATTTGAAATCATTTGTGTGATGAAATTGTCTTTTTCTTCTATTGCTATAAAAAAATAATATAAACTAATCATAAAGAGCTATTTTCAAAAAAAAGTTTTTAGTATAATTTTCTAATTACAATTCCTGCTTTTTTAATTAAAGGTGAATAAATATTTAGAGCAAAAAAAATTATAAAAGCTTGAATTCAAGATACTTTAAATATTTGTGGCTTTTTTACTCAATAAATTTACAAAGTAAAAGATGAAAGTTGATATTTATTTTAAAAATTATCTGATTAAAATGATCTTTTAATTATTATCAAATAAATATTTATGCTATAATTTTTATGCTTAAAATAGTAGTAAGTATCTCTTTTTTTAGAGTAATAAATTTCAATTCCAAGTCTCATTTAAATAAAAGTAAGATATATTATTTGATATTGTAGTTTGTGTAACAAATTAATTTACTTTTTCAATAATAATTTATCAGATTTTTTTGATAATTATAATAATCAGAAATCTTCAGAATTTATCAATCATAACCAAAATAGTTATTAAATTAATTTAAAATATTAAAAATGAATTTCAATTTGACTACTTGTAAATCAGATAATTAATTATTTTTTATATTATCTAAAATATTAAAAAATAGATTCCAAAAATATTTTTAAAAATAATTTAAAGGATTAGTTTTGAGTTTTAAAACTATTTACAGCTTTTAAAAAGTGTTTTTTCAAATTTTAAAAGTTACAAAATATAAAAGCATTATTTGTTAAAAAAATACTAAGAACTACATTTCACATTATTATCAAGTATTTTAAATATATAATTTTTACTGAATTTAGATGAAATCATTTTTAATATTTTCGAAAAATGAGAGAAAACTAAAAAGAAATTTATCAAAATATATTATAAAATTCAACTTAGTAACTAACTATATTAAAAGTTATGTTTAAAAACAACCATAAATAGATTAAAAAATAGACAATTACTTTACAATAATAGTAACTCAACTGTATTTTTAATAAAATAAGAAAAAATATTTTGATGTTGCTTGTATAACAAATAGAAATTTAACATTTTTGTCTTTTTTTGCTTTATATTAAGCAAAAAGTAATTATGTTTTTATAAATTAAATTAATAATTTTCATCTAATTTATGAAAAAGCATAATCAATCAGATGCGTATCAAAAAATAATTAGCTGTAATAAAATTTAAATTATTTCTTACTTTTCTAATATCTTAATTTATTTACACTCATTAATATCATATAATTTATAATTGATTATTAGAGTGGTTAATCAAATTTTAGTATATTTAGCTTATAAGTGTTTAGAAACTATTTAATGAACTGATAATATTCTCTTTAGTTTCATTATATTATTTAAAGAATAGCGGTTATTAATTACGATGGCCCATTTTTATTATTTTTTATCATGTATTATTTAGTTTTAAATGAAGAAATATCCACCATAAACAATTTTTTAGATAAGAAATACCTATAAATGTAATAAGAAAGGCGAATGATCAATATTATTATAAAAGAATACAATAAAAGAAATGTGAAATTTTATCAATATAAATTAATCAATCAGATCTATCTATCTATCTTTCTTTCTTTTAGATTTAAGATTTAAAAATTTAACCCCATTCATAAAAAAATTAAGTGTTTTTTTAATCTTTAATTAAAAATATTATTTAAATCAAATATTATGTTTTTTTAAGCAAAGGAAGGAGCGTATTTTTCTCTCTTTTTCTACACCTTGATTTTAAAGGATGAATTACGAATAATTAATATATAATATCTCAAATAATTTTCACAACTTTATTCTTGTTAAAAATTTTGAGAGGATACATTCATTATTTTTTCATGATTTTAAATATTTATTAATTATTTTCTTTGATTGAGTAATTCAATCAACAGAAATCATTTAAATACAGATGATAATAATTTTACTAAGTATTTTTTATTTTACAATTTTAGAAACTATTTGAGCATGTTTTAAGTAAAAAACTAGCTATTTATCTTCTTAGAAAAAAACTCTGTCCAATCATTTATTTGATAATATTCATAAAAATATAATTTTATGTTTCTATAACCTGTGTTTTTACCATAATTTTTGAGTGAAATAATGACCAATTTTTAAAAAGTTTTTTATGTTAATTTTAAATATTTAAACTTTGTTTCGGATAGTGCCTACAAGAATATAAATTAGCAAATTTAAAAAATAATAACTAAAATATTAAGATTTTAGTTTGAAAACTATTTAAATATAGTTAATTTTTAGTGTATCACTGAAGATTGTCATCAATTATAATTAGAGCCATTTATTTTGCATTTTTAAAAATTCAGAAATGTGAAATAATTTGTGGGGAAGATAATCAAATACATCTATTTAATGTTAATTTAAATTTACATAATAAATTGTAAAAATTAATTTTCTTTTTACACTAGAAAGAAATGTAAATTATTTAAGGTAAACATTTAATTTAGTACATACGCTAATAAAAACAGCTTAAAAAAGCTGACTCAATTATCTGGCTTGATAGCTTTTGATTCATTTTGTTTTAAAGTGTAATTATTTAAATAATTAAAAGTGAGTTTTTCAAGAGCATATTTCTAAAGTAAAAGGATTGTATTTTGTTTCTGGAATTAAAATAACTAGAAATAAATATTTTAGTATTTATATGAATGAACCCACAGATAATATTCGATGAAATAAATCTTTAAGAATTCAAATACTAGAATTTATATCAAATATCCAAAAGATATTTTAATTAGGGAGTTAAGGAAGGAAGCAATATATTTTTTAAAAGATTCAATTTAATTAATATAAATCAAAAGGTTATAAAAACAACCAACAAAAATTTGATTTATTTAAATCTAAAAACTAATGCGTTTAAATATTATGCCAATAGAGTTTTTCTATCTAAATCGCTCATGTTTTTAGGAAATTATTTATTTTGATTAAGTATATTTTTTAATAGCAATAAGAGTTAATACAACATAAAAATAAAATATAGTTTTGAACAAATTCATTCAGAATAACGCTTAAAGATATATTATATATTGTTTTAATTATAAATATTAATAATTAATAAATTATATTCATGCATGTATGGTTTCGAAATATCATTTCTTTTTCTTATATATTTTTATGTCTAATGGTTAGTTATTTTCTATGCAATTTAAAAGAACATCAATTAGTCTCTTATGTTCTTCTAAATTAAACACTTTAGATTTTTAAAGCCATTATTAGGAGTTATTGAATAGATAATCATAAAATATTAGCTTTAGACTTTCGCTTTATAGAAGGCTTCTAAGCTAAAAATTCCATCTATTCGTTTTGACATTCACTTTCTTCGACACAGCTTTCTTTATTTCAGAAAAAGAATTATTGTTTTTTTTGAAATACATTTATTAATATTTTTGTTTTGTTATAGAGTCCTATAATTTTACTAAATAGCTTAGGAAGCTCTTTAAAATGTTTTTTATTATATTTTGTTACTGATTTTATTTCAATTTAGAATCAATCCTTTCTTCAAAATAGTCATAATCTTCAGATTATTTAGTAGGTTCTTAATAGCATTGCAATGACTAAAAGCAAGAATCCTGTGATATTTTTTTAAAATTTAGCTCTTTTAAAAAACAGCTATCGCATTCATAGTTCAACGTAGATAAGGAATTTAATTTGTTTTATGGAATTTATTAAGCAACTACATCAAGAAATATGCTTATTACACTATTTATAGCATTATTACTTTGTAAAGAAATCATATACTTTTTTTTTATGTTTTATATTTTTAATAATAATATTAATTATTTTTATACTTTTGAAGAGATCAAGATTTTTTTTAAAGCCTAAAAAATTATGCTCAATCAATCAATTTTCTTTATGAATAAACCAACTCAAAAAAGACAAAATATATATTTACCAGAAACAAGAATTATTAAAATTTAATCCAGCAATTATGATAACACATCATTCAAAAATATATAATGATAATATCTAGCAATTATTATTAATTAGAAATAGTATATATTCCTAATCAATATTTTATAGAATTGAATATGTATAACCACAAAATATTATTTTAATAAGCGATAAACAGTGATAAAAAATATATTTTATTTTATACTGTAAACTCTTATTGATTAATGACTCTATTAACAAAGGATAAATTTTTAAAAACTTTTGAAACAATAAAAATTGACCAAAAATAAATTAGGTGGAGGGGTATGGACTTAATTAAATAGAGCTTACAATATAATTTATTCTTAATATTAGTTGACAAAAGCAATCTTTTAAATTTTGTTGTAATGTATATTACATTAGCTATAATTTCTATTTTGGAATTTGCTATTAATTATAAATGTTATTATATATACATTCTATCTTTATTTAAATATAACGTTTATCATTCTAAGAAAATTCTATTGAATAAATAATAAATTAAATTCAAATAAAAATATATCATTTAAAATAAATTATTTATTAAAGAATTTGTTTTATTATTTAAAAACTTTTTTTATCCACTACTTTTCTTTGAGTAATATTTAAATAATTGATCAAATTTCAAGATAAAAAACTCTGAAAAAATACTAATACTTTTTGATCAATCAGCTTATCAAATGAAATAAAAAAAAATAATTGTATTTACTTAAATCTAAATAAAATATCTTCATTCACTAAAATTTGTAGAGTTTATTTTATTTTTCCAGATTTTTCTATTTTCACCATTTGTAAATTCTTTTTCATTCTTTCTTACTATGAGCTAGCATTTTTTGAAAGAAGGATTGTGGGGTATTTAGATATACAAATGAAATTTAATTTTATTAGATTTATTTTTTGATAATTATTACAATTTTTTAATTATATAAAATTCATAAATCAAAAGAAAAGTTGATTTACTTTATCACCTTACTAAAATTGTTAATTTAGATTAGTTTTATAAATATATTTTATGAAAAATTTGGAATTGCTTGATTTCACAAAAAGTTTAAACAATTAATTAGATTTAATAGAATTTTTTCGATTGATTATTAATAATTAATTACATTACGATCAAGTTTTTTAATTTAAATAGTTAATAATAATTTATCTAATGAGGAAAGATTATGATCAAAATTCAAGATTTTACTTCATTAAAAATAATTTTTTTATTTCTAAATATGTAAACTATCTCTATCAAATAATAGAGATCTTTAAAATTATAAAGTATTTTTTGATGTTTCTGAATAATCTTTTTTAATTATTTATAAATGTTTACCCATTTTGAAACCTTTTAAATAGCAAAAAAAGTATAAATAATTGAATGGATAATCCTTCTTATAATCATACAAAAATAAATATGAACTTTCTCAAAATATTAGTTTTGCTAAAAAATTAAATTATTAAAATACACTAATGTAGTTTTTTATCATAAAACCTCAAATGAATAAAATTTTTTTAAGGGTTGCATAAATATTATATTCCTTTTATTTTACAACTAATATAACTTCTAAAATGCATAAGTTAATTTAATTTAATTACTATTTTTTGGGAGTTTTTTTATATAATTTTTATTTTTAATATTTTATTGGTAAATAACAATATTTTAGAGTAATTCTCAGAATTTTATTTTGAAATAAATATCTACCAAGGTTTAGAGAAAATTCTTTACTTCTAATATGATAAATTTATTTAATGAAATGAAGAAAAATAAATCTAGACTAAAGATTTTTTTTTATTTTATGTTAAAGTTATCTAATGTTAAGAAATTTGTTTAAAAATAATTTTTTCTTCTTATAACCTTAACTTAGAGGATTATTAACAGTATCTCTAATAATAAATAAACTATTTACTAATTTTTATTTAATGAACTAAAACTTAATATGTTTCACTAAATCTAATTTAAATATGTATTTTTCAATATTATTATTTAGTGAATAAATTAATAACTGGATGATGATTATTACACTAAAGATATAATTTATATTTATTTATTTTAATTTAATCAATATTGCTTTTAATTATATTTTTAAATTAAAATTTTCTAATGGAATTCTCTTTGTCCCTATAACTTCTTTTTCTCAAAAAAAAAATAATTGAATTTTTGCTAATGGATTGATCAAAAAAATAATAAATGAACTTGAGCTAATAAATATTTATTATTAATTTTAATTTGATATTTATAAATAAACAAACAAATAGTATAAATATTTACATGATATTAGTGAAAAAATGATTAAAATACTAAAAAAAACCAAGAAATACTTGTTTACTTTAATACGATGTTTAGTAAAATCAGCTCAAAATTGAAATTTTTTTAGGATTTAATGAAATATTAATAAATATAATTCATTCACTTTTATTAGAAATTAATTTTATTTTCTGCTAGGATACTAAGTTTAATCTCTATATTTTTATTTAATGTTATTTGCATTAATCTAAATTATAAAATAAAAAAATCTTTTGTTGCTATTTGTGTTTGAGTATTTAGAAGGAATGTAAAACATATAAACGATAATTTAATAATAAATTTATATTCCATAACTTTATTTTATATTCTTTAAATTTAAAAAAGATAGATACTATCATTTAAGATATCTCATTTGCTATTTTAACTTGTGTAAAACAAACTAATTAATTGACTTTTTTAATTGTAATTTATCAGATTTTTTTTGATAGTAATAATAAAAATTAGAAAGCTTCAGAATTTATCAAGGCTAAAAATAATAGTTATTAAATAAATTAAAAATTAAAATAGAAATTTCAAGAAGACTACTTGTTTAATAAATACTAATTAAATAGATTTTTTTCTATTGAAATAAAATTATTAATATTTTGTCTAATATAAAAAATAAGTATTAAAACTAATTATAACCTTGAGAAAGTATTAACACTAGTTTTTATGGATAAAAAATAAAGCATCTAGTTGTTAAAATTATATTGTAGACTAGAGAAGTCAAATGTTGCTTTTCATGTGAGTGAACATCTGCTAAGCTCACAACTTAGACAATTTTTAGACACCGCTAAGAATAAGATGAGCATCGTAAAGCAATACTTCATACAGTTGATCAAGAATTTAAACTAAAAAATTTTACTGTATTTAATAAAATTATTTTTAGTTTTTTCAAAGAAATGAGGGAAATTTTATCTAAAATTTAACAATTTAGAAACTATCTTCTAAATTGCTTTGTAAATATCCATAAAAAAATTATAATTAGACTATTTTTCTTTGTTGATGATAACTAATCTATATTTTTAATTCAATAAATACATAATAAATTGTTTTGAAGATGCTTCTATAAAAAATAGAAAATTAACATTTTTATCAATTTTGCTTTAGATTATACAAAAAGTAATTAAGTAAGTTTTTATAAATTAAGTTAATTATTTTCTTCTAGAATATGAAATAAAGATAATTTGATGTGCATGAAAAAAGAATCAATCAGCTACAATAAGATTTAAATTTTTTATTATTTTTATAATTTCTTAATTTATTTACACTCTTTGATATCAGATAAGTGACAATTGATTATAAGAGTGTTTAATCTAATTTTGGTATATTTAGCTTAAAATTATTTAAAATTATAGTATAATATTCTCTTTAGTTTTATTATATTTTTAATGAATAATGATTATTAATTATTATAGCAAATAGTATTTATTTTTTATTATGCGTTATATTTCGCTTTAATATGAATAATAATCCTTCCTAAACATTTTTTTGGAAAGCAAATACATAAAAAAATATATAAACAGAAACGAACATAATCATTATTATAAAAGAATATACTTAGAAATATGTGTAATGTTAAAAATATAATAAATCAATTAAATGTTTCTTTCTTTTAGATTTAAGATTTAAAAAGTAAAAATGTTAATATTAAATCGCCATATTCAAAAAATAGCTAAGTGTTTTTTTTGACTCTTTAATTACAAATATATATTACTTAAATTGATTACTATGTGTTTTCAACAAAAGCAATAATTAATTTTTCTCTTTTTTTTAATAACTTGATATTAAAGGATGAATTACGTTTGATTGATATATTACCTCACAAATAATGTTCAGAACTTATTCTTGCCAAGAATTTTTAAAAAAAGCATCCTTTTTTCTTGATTTTAAAAATTCACAAATCATTTGCTTTGATTGAAAAATTCAATCAACAGAAATCCTTTAAATACAGCTTATTTTTTCATCAAAATTTTTGATAGAAAAAATGACCAAATTTGTAAAAGACTATCATCTAAATTTTAAATATTTAAATATTATTTGTAATAGAATTTATAAGAATACAAAATGAGCAAATTTAAATTTTATTTGCTAAAATATGAAAATTTTAGAGTTAAATTTATATAAATCTATTTTATTTTCTAGTTTATCACTGAAAACTGTCCAATAACTAATAGAGTCATTTCTTTATGATTTTAAAAAATCATAGAAAAGTATAATAAGCGTGGGGAAAATGATCAAGCCTTTACATTGAATATTAATTTAAATTTACCTAATAAAAAGTAAAAATTAATTAATTTTCTTTTTAATCCTAGAATCGAATGTAAATTATTTAAGGTAAACAGTTAATTTACTGTGTACGTCAATAGACTAAAAACATATTATATTAATAAAGCTGACTCAATTATCTTGACTAGATAACTTTAGATTGATATTATATTGCAGTGTAATTGTTTAAATAAAATGAATGTAATTTTTAAAAACTTATTTCTAAATAAAAAGGATTTTATTTTGTTTCAATAATTAAAAAAGAAAAATTGGTTAAAGTTTAACGTAAAAACTATTTTCAATAAAATAAATCTTTAGAATTTAAAATTATATGATTTATCTCAAATAGCCAAAACATATTTTAATTAGGAAGTTAAGCAAGGAATATATTTTTTTAAAATTCAATTTAATTAATCGAAACCAAAAATTATAAATAAATACAACCAACAAAATTTTGATTAATATAAAGCTAAAAACTAATATGTTTGAATATAATGATAAATGCAAAAAAAAAATCTTGCTTTTTAAATCGCTAATTTTTTCAGAAAAATTTGTATATAGAATAAATATATATTTATTAATAGTAATAAGAGTTAACAGTATAAATAAAATATAATAACTATTTCAATGAATTCATTCAAAATAATGCTTAAAGATGCTTTATATATTGTTTTGATTGTAAATATTAACAATTAATAAGTTATATTCATGTAAGGTTTAGATTTGTCATTTCTTTTTCTTATATATTTTTATATCTAATGGTTAGTTAGTTTCTATGCAATTTAAAAGAATGTTAATTAGCCTTTGATGTTCATCTAAATTAAACACTTTAGATTTTTAAAGCCATTATTAGGAGTAATTAGCTAGATAATCATAAAATATAAGCTTTAAGCTTTAACTTTAAAGAAGGCTTCTAAGCTAAAAATTCCATCTATTCGTTTTGATATTTACTTTCTTAGAAACAGCCTTTTTTATTTCAGAAAAATGCTTATTGTTTTGTTTGAAATACAATTATAAGTATTTTTATTTCGTGTTTGAGTCTTTTAATTTTACTAAATAGCTTAGAAAGCTCTTTAAAATGTTTTTTATTATATTTTATTATCGATTTTATTTCAATTTAGCATCAATCCTTTCTTCAAAATAGTCATAATCTTTAGATTATTTATTAATATTTTAATAGCTTTGCGATGGTTCAAAGCTTAAATCCTGCTATTTTTTCAAAACTAACTCCCTTTAAAAGCAGCTATCGCATTCATATAATGACGCAGATTCAGAAGTTAATTCATTTTATGGAATTGATTAAGCAACTACATCAAGAAATATGTTTATTACACTATTTAGAGCGTTGTTATTTTGTTGAGAACTCATATACTTTTTTTTAATTTAATTTTTTGAGTAATTTTAATTATTTCTTACTTTTTTATAAAATCAAGATTTTTTTTAAAGCTTAACAAATTTTGCTTTATCATCAATTTTCTTTATTTTATGAACCAACTCAAAAAAAAAAAAAAAACATATATTTATTGAAATCAAGAATTGTTAAAATTTTAGCCAGTTATTGCGATAACACATCATTAAAAAATATATTACGACAATATCTAACAATTATTGTTTTTTAGAAATAACATTAATTCCCATTCAAAGATTTGCAAAATTAAATATGACCAACCACAAAATATTCAAATAATATTTTAAATAAGCTAATTTAGATTGATAATTTTTTTTAAAATTTATATAATCTATTCTTAATATTAGTTTACAAAAGTAATATTTTAAATTTTGTTGTATTGTATTATATATTTAGAAGCTATTTTTGTTTAAATCTAACAATTATTTTACTAGACAAATTCTCTTGAGTATATTGAATTAAATAAACGATAAATTGAATTCAGTAAAGAAAAATATTAAGAACAAATATTAACTATTAATTAAAGAATCTTATTTATCAAATTAAATAACTTTTTTAAATTCAATACTTTTATTTGAGTAATATTTAAGCAATATATTTGAATAACTAATTTAATTTTAAGTAAAACAAAATATATGAATTTTTTCTAAATAATAATTTGGTTAAATTAAATTATTGAAAAGTAGTAAAAAAGTATTAATCATAAAACCTCAATTAAATAAAAATGTTTTAGGGTAGCATAAATATAATAATCCTTTTATTTAACTTTTTTTGAAAAAAGATTTTTTAATTTCAAATGAGTAAGAAATTAAATTGAATACATTATATATAAATTGACACTTTGATTTGATAATAGAATTGCTTGTTTTACTCAAATAAATATTTTAAAAAAACTTTTTAAATATTTTTTATAACTTTTTTATTTGGAGTATTTTAAGACTATTATGTTACTCATCCTCATTAAAGCCTTCTGTATGCTATACTTAGTAATATTCATCTTCTACTATTTATTTGGATTATGATGAACCTAGTCTATGGCTCTTTCTGTTATGCTAGCTCTCTACTAGAGAATTTACCACTTTAATTATTTTAGTTAAATCAGGTATCAAGATATTGCTACTTTATTTATTAATTACTACTACTATTCAACAATTTATTTCTAAAACATATTGATGAAATTACTTTAAATCATTTATTTTATAAATAAAAAATTATCAGAACTATTTTTAAAAGAAATGTTCTAATTATAAATAATACTTTTTTTTAAAAGATAATAATTAATTGATTAAGGGTAAAAAAGAATATTAAAATTTAATTCATGATATTTTGAAAATTGTGTGTGGTTGTTTTACTCAATAAATTTGCAATCTAAATGGTGAAAATGGAACTTATTTTAAAAATTATCAAATTAAAATGATATATAAATCTTATGAAGTAAAAGTGAAAAAAACTAATTTTGTTTTCTTGATTTTAAACTAGCACCTCATTTTGGAGTGATAAAATTCAACTATAAATTAGAGTAAAATACTCATTTGTTATTGGAGACTGTGTAAAACTAATTAATTACCATTCTAATATTAATTTATCAGATTTATTTTGTTTAATAATTAATTAGCAAGCTACAGAATTGATAAAAATTCATAAAAAAAGATAGAAAAATTAGTTATTAAATAAATTTAAATATCAAATAGAAATTTTTAACCAACTACTTTCTTTCTAATCAGATCATTATTGTATAAATTATCTAAAAAATATATTTCATATTTTGAAAATAATTTATTAATTTTCATTTTTAAAATAAATTTTCACCTTTAGAAAAAGATATCAAGAGTTTTAATAGATACTTATTATTAAAAGTGTTGAATAATTAAAAATAAATATACTAATTTCTTTAAATTTTATGATCAAAAATTTGTAATTAAGAATTTTTACTGAATTTATATAAAATTATTTTAAAGTTTTATAAAAAAAGATTAAAAGCATTTTCTTATCTAATTGCATTTATTCTTAAAAGAACCTTATTTAATTTAGATTTAAGATTTTCAAAATAATAAAGCTTTTATTTAACCAGCGCGCTCATATAAAAATTAAGTGTTTTTCTTTTGCTCTGTATTATTTAAATTTATTACTGTCTGTTTTTTAGGCTAAGAAGTAAAGAATTTTTCATTCTTTTTTTTAAAACCTCAATATAAATGATGAATTACATATAAAAAATTACATCCCAAATAATTTCGCAATCTTATTCTTGTCAAAAAAAATTTATAAGAAGCATTAATAAATTTAATTAATCATTTACTTTGATTGATAAATTCAATCTACAAAAATCATTTAAATAGATGATAATAATAATATAATAATAGTAATAAAAAAATAATAATAACTAATTAAGTCTTTTATATTTTGTATTTTCAGAATTATTTGAATTATTTTATTACAAATTATCTTCTTTTGAAATAAGCTAAAATCAAAGTAAATTATTTAAGGTAAGCAGTTAATTTACTTATATAAATACATCAATAGAATAAAAACAGAAAAAAGCTGATTTAATAATCTTGCTAGAAAATTTCTGATTATCATGATTTTAAAATGCAATTATTTAAATCAATTTTAGTACTATTTTTCAGTGCATATTTCTAAATCGAAAGAATTGTATTTTTTTTCAAAAATTAAAAAATATAGATTACATTTCATATTGATCCAAAGGCAATATTCAATAAATAACTCTTTACGAATCAAAATACTTTGATTTTTTATCAAATAGTAAAAGCTTATTTTGATTAAGAAGTTGATGAAGGAATATATATACTTTTAAAAGATTCAATTTAATTAATAGAAATCAAAAATAATAAATATAATCAATCAAAGAAATTTATTTAGATTAATTTAAATCTAAAAAATTTGTTTAAATATAATTTTAAGCATAATAACAAACATTAATTACTATTATTGCTACTGTTTTAAAAGATGTTTTATTTAGATTAAATATATTTCCTAAAAGAAATCTAAGTTAATAAATATTTATATATATCACATAGCACTTCCAGGATTAAAGTTTTGTGGTAGCTCTATCGCAAGGGTAAAAATTTTGGAATTCATAATTTTTGCACAAAAATTAAAAAATTTTTTGATGGCACACTTACTATTTTTCTTTTAATTTATCAAAATATATTAGAAGATAAATTTTTGTTTATAAATAATCAATTCAATTAATTATATTGCAAAATGATATATATTTTAAAAAACATTGAGAAATAAATAGCTTGCGCGGTAAAATAAATAATAAAAGAAATATAGTGGATTAAAATAGAAACAATAAATATAAAAAAATGGATACTTAATTAACACTTGAATAAATAATAGAGAAGAAAAATAAGATATAGCTTTGAATAAATTAAGAATAAAAAAAAATGAATTTTTCATAATTGGTTCATAATGTTATGCTAAAATAATTTAAATTAAAGTCTAATAAATAAATATATAAATAAATAAACAAATAGATTTTCTTAGCTTATTTTAAGCGTTTATATAATTTCATTTCTTTTTCTTATATGTTTTTATTTTTAATGGTTAGTTATTTTCGATGCAATTTAGCATAAAGAAAATTAGCGTTTGATGTTCATTTGTATTAGAAACTTTTGATTGTATTAACCATGATTCAGATGAATTAACTAGATAGTGATAGAATATATTCTTTAATTTTTGACTTTAAACAATGCTTTGTAGCTGAAAATTCCATCTATTAGCCTTAATATTTACTTTCTTAGATACAACTTTTTTGATTTAGGAAAAGGTTATTAGGGAGTTTTTATTGTACATTTATTAATATTTTCTAATAGTATCCCCATCTTACAATTTAATTAAATAATTTAGAAAACTTTTTAAGATGTTTTTTATCATATTTTATAATTGGTTATGTTTATTTTTAGAGACTTCAAACTATTCATCATCAACATCAGAGTATTAAGCAGATCTCTATTATGAATTCTAAAATTCTCTGCAAGAAACTTGTAATTAATTTTGAGAAGATATCTCTTTTAGACTAATGTCATTGCACGTACTATTCCATGAAGACTCTACATTTAGCTCATCCTCAGAAATTTTTTCATAAACAATATCTAGAAATATGTTTATGATACTATTAAGAGCAGTTTATTTTGGTTAGCTGGTCATTATTTATTTTAATTATTAATTGTTATTTTGATTTATTTATTATACTTCTTCTGTATTTATTGATCGCTTTAATACAAATAAGAGCAATGATAAATTATTACCCTTACTTTTCTAAAAATCAAGCTAATTTTTGTTTAAGTAACAAATGATTTGAAAAGCATAAACCAAAAAGTATGATAATTCCTTATTTTAAAACTTTATCTGAAGGCAAGATTTAATTAATTATTTAAAAAAAATAGTAAAGTAAAGTCATAAAGTAATTTCAGCAAATTGGTCTTCTTTGGATAACTTATAATAAGCAATTATTGTTTAGAAAATATTTTTTATTAATTTGAAATAAGTTAAATCCTTTTATTGATGTTTTTCATCATTCAATATTTTTTGAAAAAATATTTTAATCTAATATTCTCTAGCCTTAATTTATAATTTTAATTTTTGGGAATAAAATAGGTAATATATTAGCTTTATTTTAAAAGATCACAAAAATATACACATTTTACTATTATTTAAAGTATTTATGTATGGAAAAGTGAATAAATTTAAAAAATAAAAAGCTATTTGTTATCTAAAAATGAAATTCTTTTTGCTAAGAGACATTTCTATATTTAAATAAATAATGGTAAATAAGCATAAAGAAAGAAAGAACATTATTGCGATAATTTAATTTAGTATATTTTTAAAAATGTTAGGAGTTAATTTCAAATTTAATGCTGGGAGATAACAACAAAATATTAAAATAGCTTTTGTTTCTGAATATAATGTTATATCACATTAATTAATATGTTAGTAAAGTCTTTATTACTTTTATTAGGTGTGATTATTGCTGTTGATATTATGATGAAAGATACAAGTAAAAAAACACAAAAGTATGTTTATATTATTAACTTATTTTAGAAATAATAATTGCAAAAAATATCTTAGCAAAAATGATTTATCTGTTTTTGCTTATTAAAATTATGCTTTTTAGCATTAAAAATCTATCATTTAATTTGAGTAGAAAAAAAATCCAATAAGATGAAAATAATTTTTGGAAAAATTAGGCTTTTTTATAGTAAGCAAACCATTTATTTTTTTTATCTATTTCTTTCAATGAATAAATAAATATACATATCTGTTATTTAAATATTGTAAAAAGTTCTTCTTAGACGTGTTTAATAATAGAAAATTTTTAAATTATTTTCTATTTTCTCAAAACCTTATAATTATTTCATAGATTAAAGAGAATTCATATAATAAATATACCATAGCATATATAAAGAAAACAGAAGTAAAGAATAAGAAAATTTATATGTATGGTGAAATTTTTAATAAAAAATATTGGAAATTATTATTCGATATTTCAATCAATTAATTTCACAATTAGAAAGAATCTCTTATCCACTTTTTGTATTTTCCAAATTATTTATTATTAATCAATCTCTCTCCCACTTTTATTTGAATATACAGAAACTAAATTATTTATGTGTAAGGAACTAAGTCACAAAAAGATTTTTAGAATTTATTTTTCTTCCTTATCACTAAAAAATAATCTTACCTAAAATGCGAAAAACAAACATGCATATTTAAATCGAATACTAAAAAAGCATAAAATAAATACTTTTTAGATTATTTTTATAAGTTACTTATAAAATATTTAATAATCTTATCTAACTTTTTAATTGATTGCTAAATGATTAACTAACTACTCACTAAAAAATGATTCATTGTATTTAACATTAATAAATTTGAGCTAATTAATTTATTTCTATGCAAAGATAACTCATTATTAAAGTAAACTTTGAATATTTTAATCAAAATATTTTTTATTTTGAATTTGCTTACTTGAATACTTTTTGCTTCTATCTATCTATTTATTTATGAAGTGCTTGAATTTATATCCAACATTATTAATTTACTTCAAATAATGTTATTAATTAAAATCTATTATTATAGTATTTTTAATTATTCTGCCCCCACCAAATTATGATATCAAAAGAATACTTTATAATTGATAATTGAAGGATCTAGAAAGTAAATCAATTTTCTATTTTAAATTACTCATAGAAGACTTAAACTATACATTATCATTTTGCAATTGCTTGTGTGCTAAAAAACGACTCTAATATTTGATATAATTTTCTGTTATGTTAGCCTTATAATTTATTCCCTTTGAAATGTTTATTTCAATCAAAGTAATAGAGAGTCACTTTTAATTATAAAATAATATTTTATATCAACAGATAAGCAAAAAATAAATATAAATACTTTTCCTAAGCAATTAAAAATAATCTCAAAATACTTTTAAATATTTCAGCTTCTACGTTTACATCAAATAGTCTTATTAGTTATATTTCATTAAAGTATCTTCTTTCAATTATTATTGATTAATCAGGAATACGTATTACTCGCTTAAGCTTAATTTTTCAGAATTACTCTGCTGATAGGGTAGGGATATAGTATAAGAATTTACAAATTTATTTGGCATAATCATTCATTAATTGCTTTAGCTCACCAACTCAGAATTCCCCTCTTTGTAACTCTTTTGATAGGGATATTGTATAAGAATAATATTCCTAGCTATACCTAAATAAATGAACGAAATTTTTAATAAAAAACTCAAAATAATTTCAAAATTTAAGAAATTAAAAAATAATTTTTCTAAAATTAAACAAATAAAATAATTTTTAATAATTAAATTCATTTAATATACTTAAAAATTTAATAATAAGTTCAAGATTAATGAGAATTATCTCAATGAGTAAGATAAAGGGAGAACAACTTTGATATTCATTAAAGATGAATAACTAAATCAATTTTGTTTACAACTCTCTCTACAATAGCTAACGATATTAATTAGTATAAAGTTGAAAACCATTTTCATATGCCTAAGGAGTAAAAAATTTGCAAGAAATATTAAAAATAATATTTATTTTCTGAACATATCATTGAGGTGAGAATTTTAAAATATTGAATGTAATTTATTGTAATATAAATGGTTGTTGAGTAGCAAATCTAAAAAAAGAAACAATAGACACTAACTATTAGGTTTATAACATCACTTAATTTCTAAATTACACAAATAATAGCTTGTTTGATTTATAAGATATAACAAATATTATATACATATTAGATACTTCTACTTTTATTATTTCAATTTCTACTAATAAGAAATAACTTTATATTATTCTTAATAATTTATTTACAAGATAAAAATAGTTATATAGGGAGGGAATAAGTAATTGATGGTTTTTGAGCATCCTCAAAAAAAACTATTTCTAACATAGACAGACATATTTTACTGTACTTATTTATAGCCTAAAACACCCTTCCTAAGTATAAAATACTGAAGATTTTTTTACCAAGGTTTAAAATGAATATGGTATAGAAAATAGAATGATGTTCTAAAAATAATTTTACTTTTTTTAATTAAAGATGATGGAATAGCAGATTTAGAGTAAAAAACAATATTAAAACTTGAATTCATTTATATATTTGTGGTTTTTTTACTCAATAAATTTACAATGTAAATGGTGGAATAGGAAATATATTTTAATTGTTATCTTATTAATATGATATTTTGATTCTTATGAAATATATTTATAATAAAACTTTTAATAACTTCTAAGTAGACTAAGCATCTCTTCTTAGAGTGCTAAATTTCAATTCTAAATTTGTATGGAAATGAGAGAAAAATATCTTTTTTGCTACAGTAGTTCTTGTATAGATAATTAATTTACATTTTCAATAATAATTTATCAGATTTTTTTGATTAACAATAATCAGAAAGTTTCAATATTAATCAAGATTCATAACAAAAGATAGAAAAATTAGCTATTAAATAAATTAAAAGTATCATAATGAAATTTCAAGTAGGCTAATTATAAATCAGAAAAATATTTTTTATATTGCTTAAAATATCAAAAAATGAATATCAATAATGTATTTTAAATATAATTTAATCGATTAGCTTTGACTATTAAAGCTAATTATAACTCTGTGAAAGCATTATCGCAAGCAAGCAAGTTTTTATGGATCAAATATATTTATTAAAGCATCAAATTTTTAAAAATATTATGATCAATAATTGTAATCTAAACATTTTTTACTTGATTTAGATAAAATTATTTTTAATATTTTATCAAAAAAATGAGAGAAAACTAAAAAAATTTTATCAAATATTTAAAATTCAACTTAGAAACTATATTATAAGCTACTTTAGCAAATCCCATAAAAAGACTAAAAATTATACAATTACTTTTCACTGAGCTCATCTATATTTAAATTAGATAGATAGATAAACAAATAAAATTGCTTTTAAAGATAGCAAACAATAACTTTAATATTTGAATTTTTGCAAAATGTAATAAATTTCTTATAAGTTAATTAATTATTTCATCTAAAATACAAAGTGAAAATAATTTGATGTGTATGAAAAAATAAATAATCAGCTGTAATAAAATTTAATTTTTTTATTACTTTTGTAATTTCTTAATTTATTTACTCTTTTTAATATCAGATATGTGATTGATTACTCATTTATTTTGAGAGTGGTTTATCAAATTTTTGTATATTTTGCTAATAATTGTTATAAATTATATAATATGACATATACTATTCTTTTTAGTTTGACTGCTGTATTTTTAAAGAATAATAAGATATTAATTATTTTTTTCATGTATTATATCTCTCTTTAACATGAATAACAATCCAACCTAAACAATTTTTTTGATACCAAACATATGGCAATATTAATAGATATTTATTTACATGATCATTGTTATAAAAGAATAAACTAAAAAAATGTGAAATATTAATTTTCTAAACCAATCAGGTGTTTCTTTCTTTTAGATTTAAGATTTAAAAAGTAGTAAAATTTATACTTTACAACAACATTCATGATAATTAATAACTAAGTATTTCTTTACTTTTTGACACTTTAATTACAAATTTTATTTAAATTAATTATTTTGTGTTTTGAAGAAAAAAAGTATTAAATTTTTCCCACTTTTTTTAAAACTTGATTGTTAAGGGTTAATAGCATTTAAAATATAATTCAAATAATGTTCACAATTTATACTTGTCAAAAATTTTTAGAAGATGCATTATTTTTTAATGATTTTAATAATTCATTAATTATTTTCTTTTTTGATTGAAGAATTCAGTCAGTCAACAGAAACCATTTATAAAAAAGCTGAAAATAATTAATTACTAAATCCTTTATACTTTAAATTTTAGAAACTATTAGAGCAAGTTTAAAGTAAAAAAAAATAGCTATCCCTCTTCTATAACATAAGCTCTGCTCTGCCCTGCATTAATATGATAACATAAAAGGTATATTTTAGAAGTTCTACTAACTGTGTTTTCATCAAAATTTTTAAAAGAAATAATGATCAAATTTTTAAAAGACTTTCATGTAAATTTTAATTATTTAAATCTTATTTGTCGTAGAAATTATAAGAATAAAATATTAGCAAATTTAAATTTAATAAGCTAAAGCATTAAAATGGGGGAGTTAAATTTATTTAGCGTACATTCATTATTTTCTATTAATCATTAAAAATTGTCATCAATTATAGATCGAGCCATTTCTTTTCAATTTTAAAAAATCTAAGAAAAGTATAATAAGTGTGGGGAAAATGATAAAGTGTTTATATTGAATATTAATTTAAATTGACCTAATAAAAAGTAAAGATTAATTTTCTTTATAATGCTTGAATTCAATTTAAATTATTTCAGGAAACAGTTAATTTACTACATGCATAGGTCAATAGAATAAAAAAAATTTATCTTTAAAAAAAGCTGACTCAGTTATCTGACTAGATAACTCCTGATTGACATTTTAATTATTGCGGTGTAATTATTTAAATAAATATTAGCGAATTTTTAAAAACATATTTTTCAAGTAAAAGGATTGATTGTATTTCTTTTCAAGAATTAAAAAAAGCTAGAAAAATTGTGAAAGTATTTATATAAATCTAAAAAGTATTTTCTATAAGATCAATCCTTTTAATCCTTACAATTTAAAATGTTATGATTTATACCAAATTGCAAAAACATATTTTAATTAAGAAGTTAAGGAAGGAATATATTTTTAAAAGTTACAATTTAATAAATAGAAATCAAAAGTTATAGATACAACCAATTAAATTAATTTGATTTCTATATGGCTAAAAACTAATGAGTTTTATTTAGATTAAATATATTTATTAATAGTAATGGGAATTAATACAACAGTTTAAAGAAAATTTAAATAATAATTTTAATGAATTTTTCATTCAAAATAACACTTAAAAATGTTTTATAAAATGCTTTTATTTTAATTAATAAACTATGTTTCTGTAGTTCTTTGAAATATTTATTTTATGTTTTAATGTCTTATGGTTAGTTACTTTCTATGCTGTTTAAAAGAATATTAATTAGTCTCTAATGTTCATATAAATTAAACACTTTAAATTTGTAAAGCTATTGTTAGGAGTAATTGACTAGATAATCTTAAAATATAAGCTTTAAACTTTTATTTTATAGAAGGCTTCTTAGATTTTTCCATCTATTTATTAGTTATGATATTCACTTTCTTTGACACATATTTTTTAATTCAGAAAAAGGCTTATTGCTTTGTTTGATATATTTATTTACTAATACTTTTATTTTGTGTTTGAGTCTTATAATTTTATTAAGTATCTTAAAAAGCTCTTTAAAATGTTTTTTATTATTAATTTTGTTTCAATTTAGAGTCGATTCTCTCTTCAAAATAGTCATAATCTTCAAATTATTTAGTAGATTTTTAATAGCCTTGGAATGATTTAAAGCACAAACCTCACTATTTAAAAAAAAAATTAATTCATTTTAAAAGCATCTTTAGATTTAATTGTTTGATGCAGATTCAGTATTTAATTCATTTTATGGAATTTATTAAGCAACTAAAACAAAAAATAAGTTTATTACACTATGCAGAGCAATATAATTTTGTTAAGTGTTCATATACTTTTTTAAAAAAATAATATTTTTATTCATTTTAATAACTTTTTATATCAAGATTTATATATTTTAATGCCACACAAATAATTTTCTATCAGCTTTCTTTATTATATGAAAAAATAGAGAGACAAAATATTTATTAAAATTTTAGCTAGTTAAAAGTAAAATATCATTCAAAGTTATATTAAGACAATATCTAACAGTTTTTGCTTATAGGAAATTATATAAATTTTTATTCAATATCTTGTAAAATAGAATATTCCTTACCATAAAATAAAGTATTAAATAATATTTTTAATAAGCTAATTTATAGTAATAAAAAAGCTTTTAATTTAAATATGTATTATTTAATATTAGCTTACAATGTAATATTTAAAATTTTTAATTATATATTAGTTAAAATTCATATTACAAAATTTAATAGTAATAACAATTTTAAAATACACTTAAAAGCTATATTTATTTATTTATTTATTTGTTTAAATTTAACAATTATTTATTTCAATAAATTCTCTAGGGTGCTAGAGAATATAACACCAGTCTCATTTTCTTACCAGTATAAAATCAGTCAGCGTAATATTTGACTCATTTTTATATATTAATATTTTTAAAATAATTTTTATCATATATACATACCTTCTATTATAGATAAATATATTTTCATTTATCATTATATTTTAATTCATACAAATTTTTCAAAGTAAATTAATAGTTTTTCGAAAATTAAATTTTTTTTGGGTTGTTTTTGAAAAATTATTGTGAGTAAAAACATAAATAAATAAATAATTTTCATTTTTATAATTCAATTAAATCTAAATATATCAGAGTTTATTATTAAGTAACTGTTCTTTATATAATCTATATACTGTAAATTTAATTTTCAAACATAACTTTAAATTTGTTTAATAATTAATTATGATGAGTTTAAAATTTATGAAGATATTATTATTCTCATAAGTAATGTAAAAAATATATTGTAAAATCAACTTTCAAAATAAAAGTATTATTTTGTTTAATAATTATCAATCCTTAAGATTCATCTTTTGATTTTTAATCATCCTGGAACTCTTAAATATTAATTAAAAAAGCTATAGCATAATTAATTAGAATTTTAAAATAAAAAACTTAGATTTTTTTAGTACTAACTTTTTATTTGTTGATTAATAATAAATAAATCAATAATAATTCAAATAGAATTTTGCATTTTACTTTATTATAATAGAAATTAACTAAAAGACATAGATAGATTTATAGATGAGTGGGATATTTTTTATTTTGATTAAAAACAAATAAAAAGGCTTAGCTTGATTATTTATGTCCATCTCTTTATTTATATATTTATATTTTTATGGGTTTCTCTTTTTCAATTTATTTTGTAAGATCATCTATCTATCTATAAGTTTTTCATGATTAATTAAATGAGAGCGAGACTTTTGATCCTTGATGCAAAATTTTAGAAGCATTTTTTAAATATTAGTAAATTATTGCTTAAAAATTATGGCTTTAAACAACACTCATTAGCAAAATTCCATCTTGTTGTTTTCTAATTAACTTTTTTTTATAAATATTTTTTAATTTCAGAATAAGAAATTAAATTAATTATAAATAGATTGATACTTTTTTTGATAACAGCATTATTTTACAAGTTTTTAAAATATTTTTGATAACATTTTATTATTGGAATATTTTGAGGCCTTTATATTATTCATCGTTATTAAAGTCTTTTAGATCTTATACTTAAGGAAAGTATACTCATCAAGCTAGTATTTATTCTACAAGAGAATATTTCTAATTGTCTTAATTAAATGAATAATCAAATAATTTATGCTTTTATGTTCATCTTTAAAATATGAAATTATTTGATGAAGTTGCTTTTTCTTCTATTGCTATAAAAAGAAAAAATAAATTAATCATAAAAAATTATTTTTAAAAAAGTTTTTAGTATGATGTTCTAATTATAATTCTTGCTTTTTTTAATTAACTATTTGATTTAGAGCAAAAAAAATATGAAAACTTGAATTCAATAATCTTTAAAGTTTTTGACTTTTTTACTCTATATTTTTACCATGCAAAAGGTGAAAGAAAGCAGAGATTTATTTTAAAAATTATCTAATTAAAATGATATTTTAATTTTTATGAAATAAAAATGTATACTATAATTTTTGAGTGCTTAAAATTAGAGTAGGCATATCTTTTTAAGTAAGAAATTTCAATTTCAACTCTCTATTAAATCAAAATATGATATCTTATTTGTTATTATAGTTTGTGGAAAAATTGATTTACTTCTTCAATAATAATTTATCAGATTTTTTTTGATAATAACAATAATCAGAATGCTTCAGAATTTATAAAGGCTCATAGCAAAAAATAGAAAAAAAATAGTTATTAAATAAATTTAAAATATTACATCTAAATTTCAAGTAGATTACTTGTGTAATCAAATAATTATTTTCATTATTAGCTTAGAAAATAATTTAATTTATTAGTATCGAGTAATAAAACTAATTGTAACTTTTTGAAAGTGCTATTGCAAGTTTTTGTAGAAACAAAATATTATTTTTAAAAGCATATTATTATTAAAAATATACTATTTAATATTAATCTTATTACTAAGTATTTTAAATGGATATATTTTAGTGAATTTAGATAAAATTATTTTTTAAAATTAAAAAAACAAGAAAAAATTAAACAAAAATTAGCAAAAATTAAAAATTCAACTTAGAAGTAATACGATAAGTTGCTTTTAAAAACAACCAAAAATAGATTAAAATTAGACAATTACTTTTTAATCATGATATCTCATCTGTATTTTTAATTAAATAAATAAAATAGTTTTTGACAATATTTACATAGCAAATAGAAATTTATCATTTTTATCTTTTTTTGTTTTAGATTATGCAAAAAATAATTTAGTTTTTATAAATTTACTTAATAATTTTCATCTAAAATATGAAGTAAGGATAAATAATTAGACGTATATGAAAAGTTAATCAGCTGTAATACTATTTGAAAGATTTGAACTATTCTAATTTCTCAATTTATTTACACTCTTTGATATCAGATAAATAATTGATTATTAGAGTGATTAATTAAATTTTGGTATATTTAGCATATATAAAAATTTAGAAACTATATAAAATGACAGTATAATATTCTCTTTAGTATTTTTATTTTAAAGTATTATAAATATTAATTATTATAGCCCATTTAAAACTTTTTATCATGTTATATATCATCTTAATAAGAATAAATATATATCCTGTATAAATAATTCTTTTAGATAACAAAAACAGAAAATTGAATGATCAATATAAAAAAAAAAAAAGAATAAGAAAAATCTGAAATATATATTAACAATATTAATTAAGTTAATCAGATGTTTCTTTCTTTTAGATTTAAGATTGAAAAATTAACAAAATTTATATTTAATCACCACATTTATTCATAAAAATAATTAAGTGTTTTTTTGATTCTTTAATTACAAATATTATTTAAATTAATAATTATTTATGTGTTTTCGAGTAAAGAAAGTAGCGAATTTTTCTCTCTTTCTTTACAACTTGATTTTAAAGGATGAATTACGTATAATTTATTATCTCCAAATAATTTTCGCAATTTTATTCTTGTCAAATATTTTTATAGGACGTATTACTTTTTCTTGATTTCACTAATCAAGTGCTATGATAGAAAAATTCAAATCCAGAAATCGTTTAAATAATATACATAATAATTTTACTAAAACTTTATTATTTTACATTTTTAGTAACTATTTGAGTAAATTTTAAGTAAAAAAATACTATTTATCTTCTAGGAAATAAACTCTAAAGGGGAATTTATTTAATAATATATATAAATAAATAATTTTATGTTTCTATAGTCTATATTTTGATTAGAATTTTTTATAGAAATAGTGAGCAAATTATTAAAACACTTTATGTTAAATATTTAAATTTTATTTATTATAGAATTTAAAAAAATTAAATAAATTATTAGAATTTTACTCGCAAAATTATTTAAATTTACACTATTTTCTAGACGTATTATTGAAAATTGTCATCAATTATAGATAGAGCCATTTCCATTCAACTTTAAAAAATTCAGAAAAGTTTAATAATTTGTGGGGAAAATGATCAAGTACATATATAAATATATACACACATACATACATACACCTATTTAATCTTAATTTAAATTTACATAATAAATTATGAAAATTAATTTTCTTTTTACAATAGAAGGTAGTGTAAATTTATTGTATAATGTAAACAATTAATTTAGTATATACGTCAATAGAATAAAAATAATTTATATTTAAAATAGCTGACTCAATTATCCTGGCTAGAAAACTTTTTCATTCATATTATGCTATAGTGTAATTATTTAAATAATTAATAATGAATTTTTAAGAACATATTTCTAAAGTAAAAAAATTGTATTTTGTTTCAGGAGTTAAAGTAACTAGATATATAGGTTAAAGTATTTATAAGAACCCACACACTCTATATATAAAATTGTCAAAACATATTTTAATTAGGGAATTAAGGAAGAGATTTATTTTTTAAAAGATTTAACATAATTAATAGAAATCAATGATTATAAATACAATCAACCAACAAAATTTTGATTTATTAAAAACTAAAAACTTATATGTTTTAATATAATGATAAATAAAATATATAATCTTACTTTTTAAGTAGTTGATGTTATCTGGCAGGGAATGTTTTATTTCGATTAAATATATTTGTTAATAGTAATAAGAGTTAATACAACAGTAAAAATAAAATATAAATAGTAATTTGAATGAATTCACTCAAGATAATACTTAAAGATTTTATATATTGTTTTGATTGTAAATATTAATAATTAACAAATTATATTGATCATAGTTTCGAAATATCATTTCTTTTTTTTATATATTTTTATGTCTAATGGTTAGTTATTTTCTATGCAATTTAAAAGAACATTAATTAGCTTCTGATGTTCATCTAAATTAAACACTTTAGATTTTGAAAGCCATTATTAGGAGTTGTTGAATAGATAATCATAAAATATAAGCTTTAGACTTTAACTTTATAGAAGGCTTCTAAGCTAAAAATTCCATCTATTAGTTTTGACATTCACTTTCTTTGACACTGCCTTTTTAATTTCAGAGAAAGACTTATTGTTTTTATTGAAATACATTTACTAATATTTTTATTTCTTGTTTGAGTCTGATAAATTTACTAAATAGCTAAGGAAGCTCTTTAAAATGTTTTTTATGATATTTTATTAGTGATTTTATTTCAATTTAGAATCGATCCTTTCATCAAAATAATCATAATCTTCAGATTATTTAGTAGGCTCTCTATAGCATTGTTATTAATCAAAGTCTGATTCCTTTTATTTTTTAAAATTTAGCTCCTTTAAAAAACAGCTATCACAATCATAGTTCAATGCAGATTAGGTATTTAGTTTACTTTATGGAATTTATTAAGAAACTACATCAAGAAATATGTTTATTATGCTATTTAGAGCATTATTACTTTGTAAAGATTTCATGTACTTTTTTTTAAGATTTATATTTTAATAATATTAATTATTTTTTAGTATTGAAGTAATCAAGATATTTTTAAACCTAAAAAATTATGCTCGCATTATCAATTTTCTTTTTTTATGAAGCAACTCAAAAAAGAAAAAATATATTATATATGTGTATTTATTGGAAACAAATATTGTTAAAATTAAAACCAGTGATTGCAATAAGACATCACTCTAAAATAAATATTTTATGGTGATATCTAACAATCATTATTTACTAGAAATAATATTAATTACTATTTAATATTTTATATAATTGAAAATATCTTACCATATAATATGATTTTTAATAATATTTTTAACAAGCTAATTTACAGTAATAAAAAATATTTTTTAATTTAAACTGTAACCTTTCATTGATTAAGTCCTTTATAAATTAAGAATAAATTTTTGAAAAGACTAAAAATTGAGCAAAAAATTATGAAGAGGGGGTTTGGCCTTAATTAATTAGAGTTTACAGTATAATTTATTCTTAATATTAGTTTAAAAAAAGCAAACTTTTAAATTTTGTTGTATTGTAATTTATATTAGCTACAATTTCTATTTGAGAATTTACTATTAATTATAAATGTTAATGTACATATATATGCAATATTTAAAAAAAAAACAATTATCATAATAAGAAATTCTCTTGTGAATATTTAATTAAAAAAATAATAAATTGAATTAATGAAAGATAAATATTTTATTTAAAATAAATTATTCACTATTTATTAAAGAATTTTTTTTTGTTAAATTAAAAAAAATTTTTATTGAATACTTTTCTTTGAATAATATTTAAAGAGTAAATATATTTGAATAATTAATCAAGTTTCAATATAGAAACTCTAAAAATATTCTAATTTGATCAGCTTTTCAAAATGAAATTAATTAAAAATATAATTGTATTTATTTAAATCTAAATAATAAAATATTTTCTTTCATTAAAATTTGAGGAGTTTATTTAACTTTTCCATATTGTTATATCTTACATCATTATAAATCTGCTATGAACTAGCATTTTTAATGTCGGGCATTTAGATATACAAATGAAAAGTGTTTTATTAGATTGTTATTATGATTAATTTGACAATTTTTTAATATAATAAAATTCCAAAAACTAAAGAATTTTTTAAAGTTGAATTACTATTTTTACCTCAACATAATTATTAATTTAGTTTTGCATTATCTATCAAATTTCATCAAAAATTTAGAATTCTTGGTTTCACTCAAAATTTAAAGAATTAATTAGATTTAATAGAATTTTTAATAATAAATTATATATAATTATATTATAATAATGTTTTTTAATTAAAATAGTTAATGATTATTTAGATAATTAAAAGGAGATTATGATTAAAATTTAACTTAATTAAAAATAGCTTTTTTATCACAAATATGTTTAGTAGCTAAATCAAATAATAGAGATCTTATAAAATTATAAGTGTTTTTTGATTTCTATTAATAATATTCATTTATTTATTTTAATTATTTATAAACTTGTATTAATTTGATACTATTTAAAAAGTAAATAAAGAAAAGAAGTTGAATAATCCAATTTAAAGTCATAAAAAATATATGATTAACGACCTTTCTCAAAATATTAATTTGGCTACAAAATTAAATATTGAAAGAAAGTAAAACCGTATTTACCGTAACCTCAAATAAATAAAAAAATATTTAAGGGCAGCATAAATAAATATAATAATAATTTAAATGTTAAGAAATTTGATAAAAAAATTTTTTTTTTTTCTGACCTTAAATTAGATTAACAGTATCTCTAATTAATAAATAAATAAAAATAAAATATTTATTTTTATTTTATGAGATAAAAATTGATATTTTTGATTAAATCTAATTTAAGTAGGTATTTTTCAATATTATTTTAGAAATTTACTAACTGTTTGATGCTTTTTAAACTAAAGATCTTCTAAAATTTATATTTATTTATTAATTCATTCATTCATGGTTTCTTTTAATTATAAATTTAATTCAAAATTTCTCATGGAATTCTCTTTATTTATTTAACATCTTTTACCAAAAAATGAATTGCATTTTTAGTAATTTGATTCATAAAAATATCATATTGAATTTGAGATAATAAATATTTATTATTAATTGTAATTTAATATTTGTCAATCAGCTAGCAAATAGTGAAAAGATTTATATGATATTAGTGAAAACGTGATTAAAATACTAAAAAAATAAAAAAAAAAACATGTTTACTTTAATAGTATGTTTTATTTTATGAGCTTAAAATTTAAATTTTTTATAAAGATTTAATTAAACATTTATTTATTATTCATTCGCTTTTTTATCTATCTGAAGTTTATTTAAATACTACTATACCGAGTTCAATTATTATATTTTATATTATATTAATTGCTTGAATCAAAATTTTTAGATAAAAAAATCTTTGGTTACTATTTGTGTTTAAGTATTGAGTTTGAATGTAAAAATTATAAAGGATATAATAATAATCAATTTGTATTCCATAATTTTATTTTATATTCTTTCAATTTAAAAGTACTATTAAAATGCTTTGTATTTTAGATATCTAACTCATTTGTTATTTTAGCTCATGTAAAACTAATTAATTTACTTTTTCAATAATAACTTATCAGATTTTTTTGACGTTAATAATAATTCAGAATTTATCAAGACTTATAACAAAAATAGAAAATAATAGTTGCTATATAAATTAAAAATACAAAATAGAAATTTCAAGAAAGAAGACTAAATGTAAATTAGAAAATTATTTATTCTTTTATTTATAATATAAAAAATATATTTCAATTTAATATTTGAAGATAATTTAATTGATTAGCATTTAGTTTTATTACAAATCATTACTTTGAAAAAGCAATTATGCAAGTTTTATGAATAAAAAATAAATATTAAAGATATCTAATTGTTAAAAATATACCATAAAAGTTTAAACTGAAATTTTTTTACACTTTGCTGATAAATTATTTTAAAATTTTTAAAAATATGAGAGAAAATTCAATTTATTTTAAAACTTTTTTATAATTTGCTTTTGAAAATACTCATAATAATATTAAAATTAGACAATAACTCATTATTAATGATAAATAACCTATATTTTTAATTAAATAAATAAATAAAAAATTGTTTTGAAGATGCTTATATAACCAATAGCAACTTTAAAATTATATCTATATTTTTTTGTTTTAGCTAAAGCAAAAAAAAAGTAATTAAATTCTTATAAATTTTCATCTAAATTACAAAATAAAGATAATTTGATGTTCATGAAAAAATAAATAATTAGTTGCAATAAAATTTAATTTTTTATTACTTTTGTAGTTTCTTAATTTATTTACACTTTTTAATATCAGATTATGACAATTGATTATTAGAATGGTTAATTAAATTTTTGTATATTTAGTTTATAAGTGTTTTAGAAAGTATATAAAATAACAAAAGAATATTCTATTTTTAAAAAATAATAACTATTAATTATTATAACACATAGTTATTATTTTTTATTATGAATTATACCTCTCTTTAACATGAATAATAATCCTATATATACAATTTCTTTTTGATAGCTAATACATAAAAATATAAAAAAGAAAGTGCGAAATTTTAAAAATATAACAAAATAATCAGATATTTCTTTCTATTAGATGTAAGATTTAAAAGTAACAAAGTTTATATTTAACCACTTCTTTCATTAAAATAACTAATTGTTTCTTTTGACTCTTTCTTTAATTAAAAATATTAATTATTTGATTATTTTGTGTTTTCAAGAAAAGAAAGTTGTGAATTTTTCTCTGTTATTTTTTATAACCTGATTTTAAAGGATGAATTGCGTTTAATATATTACCTCTCAAATAGTGTTCACAATTTATTCTTATTAAAATTTTTTAGAAGAAGCATTCTTTTTTTTTGATTTTAAAAATTCACTATTCATTTGCTTTGATTGAAAAATTAAATCAAAAGAAGTTGTTTAAATAAAGCTGCATATTTAGAAAATATTTGAGCAAATTTTAAGTAAAAAAATAGCAATTTATCTTCTAAGAAATAAACTCTACCTTAGTTTTGTTTTGATAAAATACATAAAGAGATATTTATATGGTTCTTCAGCCTTATGTTTTCATTAAAATTTTTGATTAAAATAATTGCAAATTTTTAAATGACGTTTATGTAAATTTTAAATATTATTTCCAATATAACCAAAAAGAATACAAAACTAGCAAATTTAAGATTTATTAGCTAAAATATTAAAATGGTGGTATTAAATTTATTTAAATGTTCTTTATTTGCTTGTTTATCACTGAAGAATTTCATCAATAATAAATAGAACCATTTCTTTTCAATTTTAAAAAAACTTAGAAAAGTATAATAAGCATGTGGGGAAAATGATAAAGCATTTATTAGAATATTAATTTAAAATTTACCTAATAAAAAGTAAAAATTAATTAATTTTGTTTTTAATCCTAGAATCAAATGCAAATTATTTAAGGTAAACAGTTAATTTACTGCATACGTCAATAGAATAAAAACATATTATATTTAAAAAACTGACTCAATTATCTGGCTAGATAACTTTTGATTGATATTTTATTACAGTGTAATTATCTAAATAAATATGAATTAAATTTTTAAGAAAATATTTTTCAAGTAAAAGGATTATATTTGGCTTCAATAATTAAAAAAGCTTATAAGAAAAATTGGTTAAAGTATTTTTATAAACACAAAAACAATACTCAATAAAATAAATCTTTAAGATTTAAAATTCTATGATTTATTTCAAATAGCCAAAACATTACTTAATTAAAAAGTTAAGTGAGGAATTTATTTTTTAAAAGATTCAATTTAATAAATATAAATCTAAGATTAACCAACAGAATTTTGATTGATTTAAATTAAAAACTAATATGTTGAACACAATGACAAACGCAATATTAACTATTGATTTTTTAATCGCTAATGTTTTCTTAAGTATTGAGAAAATATAAAAGTATAGTAAATATAAATAAAAATTCGAGCAAGCTCATACAAAATAATAAATACTTAAAGATTTTATATATTGTTTTGATTGTGAATATTAATAATTAACAAGTTATATTTAAGCAAATTTTAGATTGGTCATTTCTTTTTCTTATATATTTTTATGTCTAATGGTTAGTTATTTTCTATGCAATTTAAAAGAACATTAATTAGCTTCTGGTGTTCATCTAAATTAAACACTTTAGATTTTTAAAGCCATTATTAGGAGTTATTGAATAGATAATCATAAAATATAAGCCTTAAACTTTAACTTTAAAGAAGGCTTCTAAGCTAAAAATTCCATCTATTCGTTTTGACATTCACTTTCTTTGACACTGCCTTTTTAATTTCAGAAAAAGGCTTATTGATTTGTTTGAAATATATTTATTAATATTTTTATTTGATGTTAGAGTCTTATAATTTTACTAAATAGCTTAGAAAGCTCTTTAAAATGTTTTTTATTGTATTTTATTATTGATTTTATTTCAATTTAGGATCGATCCTTTCTCTAAAATAGTCATAATCTTCAGATTATTTAGTAGATTCTTAATAGATTTGCAATGGTTCAAAGCTCGAATTCTACTATTTTTTCAAAATTAACTCCTTTTAAAAACAGCTATCGCATTCATAGTAAGAGTCAGATTCAATATTTAGTTCATTTTAAGGAATTTATTAAGCTACCACATCAAGAAATATGTTTATTATGCTATTTAGAGCGTTGTTATTTTGTTGAGAATTCATAAACTTTACTTTTTTTTAAGTATAATATTTTTCGTAATTTTAATTATTTTTTACTTTTAATAGATCAAGATTTTTTTTAAAGCTTCACAAATTATGCTTTATCAATTTTCTTTATTTTATGAAGCAACTCAAAAAAGATAAAATATATATTTATTGAAAGTAAGAATTATTAAAATTTTAGCCAGTGATTAGTGATTGTGATAACACATCACTCCAAAATAAATTACGACAATATCAAACAATTATTATTTTTTAGAAATAATATTAATTTTGTTCAAAGTTTTGTAAAAATAAATATGACATACTACAAAATATTTTTTTAAATAATATTTTTAATAAACTAATTTATTTGGATAAAAATCTTTTTAATTTATATAATCTATTCTTAATATTAGTTTACAAAAGTAACTTTTAAATTTTGTTGTATTATATTATATATTAAATATATTTTATATTTGAAAATTTACTAGTTATTGTAAATGTTGATATATATATTTTTTTTATACGCTATCTTTGCTTAAATATCACAATTATTTTACTCAAAAAATTATATTGTGTATATTTAATTAAATAATTGATAATTTAAATTCAGGAAAGAAAGATATATCATTAAAAATAAATTATTAACTATTTATTCAAGAATCAAATTAAACAACATTTAAGAATGTATTTGAATGACTGATCTAATTTCAAGAAAAAAACTCTTACCATAGTCTAATACTTTTTGGTCAGCTTTTCAAATGAGATCAATAACAATTTAAAATTATTAGATAATAAAAAAAAATAATTTTTTCATATCTTATTATAATTAAGATAAATTAGAGAGAAAAAGGATTGAAATAAAAAAACTGAGGTATAAAATTAGCATTTTATTTTTAAATTTATAAAGATTATCTTTTTTAATTGTTGCTTACATCTTAAATAGAATAAAAAACTCTCTGTATCATTACAATAATTTGTCGAAAATGAATGTATATTTTATTTACTATTAAAAAATACTTCTATAAATTTATAATTTTTAAACACAGCCCTTAAATATTTTTTTTTGAGAGCTTAATATTGATTATAATTTTAAAAAGATATTAATAAAAAATCAAATAATAAATAAAGATATTTTTAGGTTAGTTCTTAATTTAGATGTATTATAATTACAATTAATGAATATTTGCAAAAAAAACCAATTTGAATTTTTCTTATTATTAATACAATTCAAATTATTTAAGAAAAGCTCGTAATTAAAATAATTAATTCTTAAATAATTTATTTTACATCAAGTTTATATACATAATTATTAAGAAATAATATTACAAAAATAAAAGTAAGTTTAATAATACTTAATAAAATCAATAATCCTTAAAAATATTAGGACATAATTCATCAGAATTAGAAATCAATCAATAAAAAATTATAGTCTTTTTTTTAAATTTAGTATTTGCTTAATATATAAAATATATAGCAATAGGTCCGATTCTACCCCAATCAAAAAATAATGTAAACATATTTCTCTGGACCCCATAATGCAATAAACAACACTTTTTAGCTAAAAAATCCATCTTGCTGTTTCTAATTAATTTTTCTTGATAAATATTTTTAATTTCAAAGTAAGAATGATTTATATATAGATTGATACTTTTATTCGATAATAGCATCACTTTAATCATTTAAATATTTTAAAAACTCTTCAATATTTTTGATATTATTTTATATGTGGAATATTTTTAGACTTTTAAGTTACTCATCCTCATTAAAGTCTTCTGTATGCAATAATTCTGTCTTATTCTACTTCTATTATCTATTAGTACTATGATGAACCTAGTCTATGGCAACTATATCCTTTAATCTAGCTATTATTAGAGTATATGTACCACTTTAATTATTTTAGTTAAAAGATTTATCAAGATATTGTTGATTTATTACTGGCTAATATTCAACAATTTCGATAAAATAGTCATTTTCTTCATTTGCGATAACAAAATAATTAAAAAAATCAGAATTATTTTCAAAACAAATTTTCTAATTATAATTCATATATACTTTAATTAAAGATTAGAAATATTTGAGTAAGGATAAAAAAGAATATTAACAATTTTTCATAATATTTGAACATTTGTGTGTGGTTGTTTTACTTAATAAATTTGCAATGTAAAAGGTGAAAATGGAAACTTATTTTAAAAATTATCTAATTAAAATGATATTTTAATTCTTATGAGATAAAAATTAATATCTCTATTTTCGATTTATTGATATCAAGCTAGGCATATCTTATGAGTTTTATTATTTTCAACTATAAATGAGAGTAAAATACTGATTTGTTATTGGAGTTTGTGTAAAACTAATTAATTTACAATTTTAATAATAATTTATCAGATTTGTTTTGATTTTTATAATAATTAGAAAGCTTCAGGATTTATAAAAACTCCTAACAAAAGATAGAAAAATTAGTTATTAAATAAATTTAAATATCAAATAGAAATTTCTCCAATGCTAATTACTTTCTATTCAGATCATTATTTTATATTCTATCTAAAATATTAAAAATTATATTTTATATTTTGAAAATAATCAATTAACTTTGATTATTAAAATTAATTATAGCTTTAAGATAATGTTATAAAGACTTTTATAGATATAAAATTTTATTATTTATAGTGTAGAATAATTAAAAATATACTAATTACTTTCAATTATAAGATCAAGAATTTGAAATAAAGAATTTTTACTAAATTTAGATAAAATTATTTTGAAGTTAATGATAGAAGAAGATTAAAAAGCATTTTTCTCAAAAATTGAAAATTTAATTAGATAGATAGTGTGTGTTTGTAAAAGAATCTAATTATTTTCATCTAAAATATGAAATAAGCATAATTTCTTGCTATTAAAAATTAATCAGCTGCAATACAATTTAAATTATTTAAAGCTTTTGCAAAATCTTAATTTATTTACACTCCTTGTTTTCAGATTAGTGATAATCGATTATTAGAGTGATCAACCAAATTTTGGTATACTTAGTCTATACATATTTTGAATAATTACTAATTAAAAATATGAATTTGGATTATTAGTTATATTATAAAAGAATATACAAAGAAAGGTTTGAAATATTAACAATATAAATCAACCAGATGCTTATTTCCTTTTGATTTAGGATTTTCAAAATAATAAAATTTATATTTAACCAGCGCGATCATATAAGAACTAAGTGCTTTTCATTTTACTCTTTAATATTTATTATTGTCTTTCTTTTAGGCTAAGAAGTTAAGAATTTTTCTTTCTTTTTTTACAAATTGAAATTAAAGGATGGATTACGTTTAAAAAATTACATCCCAAATTATTTCGAAAATCTTGCCAAAAACTTTTATATGACTTATTAATTTTTAATAATTTAAAAAATAAATTAATCATTTACTTTGATTGATAAATTCAATCTATAAATATCATTTAAATTACTAATAATAATCGTAATAAAAATGATAAATAATAATAATATCTAAGTAAATATTTTATACTTTGTATTTTCAAAAACTATTTGAATAAATTATATTTAAAAAACTATAAATTTCTTCTTTGAAATAAACTAAAACAAAATTAAATTATTTAAGGTAAACAGTTAATTTACTTATATACATACGTCAATTTAATTAAAAAAGAAAAAAGCTGATTCAATTATTTTGATAGAAAATTTCAGATTCTCATAATTTTAAAATGCAATTATTTAAATAAATTTGAGTGATATTTTTCAGTCCAAGTTTCTCAATCAAAAGAATTGTATTTTATTTCAAAAATTAAAAAATCTAGATTATATTTTATGTTGACCTAAAGGCAATTAATATTCAATAAATAATTCTTTAAGAATTAAAATACTTTGATTTTCTATAAAATACTAAAAGCTTATTTAGATTAAGAAGTTAAGGAAGACATATACAACTTTTAAAAGATTCAATTTGATTAATAGAAATCAAAAAGTATAAATACAACCAAAGAAATTTAGATTAATTTAAATATGTTAACTTGAAGCATAATAACAAACATTAATTACAATTATCGCTACTGTTTTAAAATAATGTTTTATTCAGATTAAATATATTTCCTAATTTAAATCAATGCTAATAAATATTTATATATATTATATAGCACTTCCTGGCTTAAAATCTTTGTGGTAGCTCTACCGCTAGAGTAGAAATCTTGTAATTTTACACAAAAATTTTTAAATATTTTGATGACACACTAATTATTTTTCATTTAATATATATCAAAATATATCAGAAAATAAATATTAGTTTAAAGATAATCTTTAATTCAATTATATTGCAAAAGTGATTGATAGTGCTAAAAAACGTTGAGAGATAGCTTATTGGTAAAATAGATAATAAAAGAAATATAATGGATTAAATGAAAATAATAAATATAAAAAAATGGTCACTTAAATAATATATGAATGAATAATCAGATTTAAATAATAAAATATTAATTAATAGATTCGAATAAATTAAGAATAAAAATGGATACTTCATAATTGTTTCAAAGTATTATGATAAAATAATTTAAGTTAAAGTCTAATAAATAAATAAATAAATATACAAATTAAAAAATAAATTCATTTTAAAAGTTTTTATAATTTCATTTTTTTTTCTTATATGTTTTTATTTTTAATGGTTAGTTATTTTCAATGCAATTTAGAATAAAGAAAATAAGTCTTTGATGTTCATTTGTATTAGAAACTTTTGATTGTAATAACCATGATTCTGATGAATCAATTAGATAGTCATAAAATATATGCTTTAATTTTTGGCTTTAAACAATACTTTGCAGCTAAAAATTCCACCTATTAGCCTTAATGTTTACTTTCTTAGATACAACTTTTTTTATTTAGGAAAAGGATATAATGGTGTGTTTACTGTACATTGATTAATATTTTCTAATAGTATTCATATCTTACAATTTTATTAAATACTTTAGAAAGCTTTTTAAGATATTTTTTATCATATTTTATAGTTAGTTATGTTTCATTTTAGAGACTTCAAACTATCCATCAGAAGCATCAGAGTATTAAGCAGATATCTATTATGAATTCTTAAATTATGAGCAAGAAACTTGTTATTACTATTGAGATACCTCTTTTATACTAATGTTATCGCACATACTACTCCATGAAGACTCCGTATTTAGCTCATCCTCAGAAATTTTTTGGGAAACAATATCTAGAAATATGTTTATGACACTATTAAGAGCACTTTGTTTTGGTTAGCTGCTCATTTTTTATCTAAATTATTAATTGTTAATTTGATTTATTTTTTATATTTGTTCTATATTTATTGATTTTTTTAATATGATTAAGAACTATGATAAATCATTACCCTCACTTTTCTAAAAATCAACTAATCTTTATTTAAGTAACAAATGATTTCAAACGCATAAACCAAAAATAGCGATAATGCCTTATTTTAAAACTTTAGCTCAAGGTAAGATTTAATTATTAAACATCAAAAAATAATAATAAGGTAAAGCCATCAATTTCAGCAAATATCTATCTTTTTTGGATAACTAGAAAATATTTTTAATAATTTAAAATCAATTAAATCTTATTATTGATGTTTCAGCAGTTAATGTTTTTGGTAAAAAATATTTTAATCTTATATTCCCTAACCTTAATTAATTACATTTATTTTTAGAAATAAAATATGGGATTACTTCGCTGTATTATAAAAGATCACCCAAATAAACACATTTTATAATTACTTAAAGTATTTATGTACCTAAGAGCTAATAAATTTAAAAAATAAAAAGCTATTTATTATCTAAAAATACAATTCTTTTTGCCAGCAGACATTTATATATTTTAATAAATAAATAATGATTAAACAAACAAACAAAACGATAGAGTTTTATTTTGATGATTTAATTTAGTATGCATTTAAAAATGTTAAGAGATCATTTCAAATTTAATACTGGGAGATAGCAACAAAATAACTATAGTTTTTTAATTGTTGTGTAATAGTTAGTAAAGTAATTATTATATTAGTATAATCTTTATTGCTTTTACTAGGTGATATTTTGGTGTTGATAATATAATTTAAGATACAAGTAAAAAAACACAAAAATATGTTTATATTATTAACTTATTTTATAAATAATAATTGTAAAAAATTACTGTGTAAAAATGATTTTGCTTATTAAAAGTACCTTTTTTAGCATGAAAAAACTATCATTTTTATAGAGTGGAAATAATATATTTAAAAATCGATTTAGATGAAAATAATTTTTGGAGGATTTAGGCTTTTTTTAAAGAAAGTAAACCATTTCTTTTTTTATTTTTTTCTTTCAATGAATAAAAATACCAAGTAAAAAACTCTTCTTTGATGTTTTTAGTCATTGAGGATTTTAAAACTTTTTTTAGATTTCTCAAAACCTCAAAATTATTTCATAGATTAAAGCGAAATTATATAATGAATATTGAATATTGTCAAGAAAGAAAACAGCAGTAAAGAATAAGGAAAATTATGTATGTGTATTGAGAAATTTATAATTAAATATAAAAAATTATTATTTGCTATTTCAGTCAATTAATTTCACAGTTAGAAAGAATCTCTTATCCAATTTTATATTTCTTTTGATTGCATTTTCCTAATTTTTTTATCATTTAGTATTGTGATAAATCAATCTTTCTCCCCACTTTTATTTGAAGATACACAAACTTAATTTTGTATGTGTAAGCAACTGGAGTCACAAAAAAAAGCATAATTTAATTATTTATATGACAAGCATTTACTTCCCATGTTTATCTATCACTTATAAACAATCTTATATAAAATTGAAAAAATATGAATAATAAAATCGAATATTATTGAAGCAAAAAAAATAAAATAAATATATACTCTTCAGATTATTATTTACAAGTTACTTATAAAAATTTTATAATCTGATCTAACTTTTTAATTGTTTGTTATGATTAGTCAATAACTCACTAAAAAGTAATTTATTGTATTTGCAATTAGTTAATTAATTAATTATTTTTGAGCTAATTAATTTATTCTAAGCAAAGATGACTCATAATTAAAGAAAACTTTGAATACTTTTAATCAAAATATTTTTTGTTTTAGATTGGCTTACTTGAATACTTTTTGCTTCTATTTATGAAGTGCTTGAATCTATATCCTATATTATTAATTTACATCAAATAATGTTATTAATTAAAATCTATTATAGAGTATTTATTTTTCATTTTTCTGCCCCCACTATATTTTGATATCAATTGAATACTTGATTTTTTTCAATTACTAAGAGAATACTTAAATTATATTTACATTCTTATTTTGTAATTGCTTGTGTGTGTACAAAAATTCATTTGCCCCCACCATATTTTGATATCAAAATAATACCTGATAATTAATTAATAAATAATTGAAGGATCTTCAAAGTAAATCAATTTTTTATTTTAAATTACTCATAAAATACTTAAATTGTACATTAGTATTTTGTATTTGCATACTAGATATTTGATTATTGATGGATCTTAAAGTAAATCAATTTTCTTTACTCATAAAATACTTAAACCATACATGTATTTTGTAATTGCATACTTGATAATTGAAAGATCTTAAAAGTAAATAAATTTTATATTTTAAATTACTAATAGAATACTTTATATATACATTATCTTTTTATAATTAGTAAAAACGACTCTAATATTATATATGATTTTCTGTTAGGTTAGCCTTTGAATATATCGCTTTTAAAATTTTCATTTCAATCAAAGTAATAAAGAGTAACTTTTAAATATAATAAAATATTTTGTATCGATAATACATAAAATATAAACAAAAAATTATAAATACTTTGCCAAAACGATTAAAATCTGAAAATTTATTTAAATCTTTCTGTTTTACATCAAAGAGTCTTATTTGTTATACTTCATTAGAGTATCATCTTTTAGTTATTATTGGTTAATTAGGAATACGTATTACTCACTTAATCTCAATTAATTGTTCATAATTACTCTGCGGGTAGGGTAGGGATATTGAAAAAGAATTTTATTTGGCATAATCTTTACTTATTTTAGCTCACCCATTCATAATTTTGGTAAGGATATGGTTTAGGAATAACATTCCTAGCTAACTATGGCCTAATTAACTGAGCTGAAATAAATAAATAATAACTAAGTCAAAATATTTTCAAAATTTAAGAAATTAGGAAATAATTTTTCTAAAAATGAATAGAAATTAGCTTTATTATCCTATTAAATAAAAGCAAATAAAATATTTTTTAATAATTAAATTCATTAAATATATTCAAAAAATTAATTTAAAGTTCAATATTAATGATAATAGTCTTAAAAAGAATAAAGGGAAAACTATTTTGATATTCTTATCAATTTTGCTTATTCCCCTCTCTACTCTTGCTACTATTGTAAACAGTATATAGTTGAAATCCATTTTTGCATGTTGGAAATATTTAGCAAGAAGTATTTAAAATAATATTTATTATTTCTGAACTTATAATTGAGATGTGAGTTTTTTAAAATATTGAATTTACAAAAAGATAAAAATGACCATCAATATGTTAAAAAATAATTAACACTTTAGCCAAAGAGTGCCAAAGCAGATATAGTTAGCATTCTGCTTCTTTAGAGCATAAATATTAATACTTAGAAAGGAAGAAGGAGATGAACTTAAATATTATTTACTGTTTTTACTATTGCTTTATCAAGATTAATAAAATATCTTTATGTATACAAGCAAAATGATGTTCTAAATATGTTTAAAGAGTACTAAACCTGAAATAAAATGTATTTATTTTACTAATAAACTTGCCAAAACATATTTTCGAACATATCAGTTAAATTAAGTGTAAAGTATTATAATTTTTGACTACACTTTTTTTATAGTTATGTAACTTATCATAATATAAATAAATGGTTGTTGAGTTGCAAATCTAAAAAAAAAAGCCTAAAATATTTATTAATAAATGATGATAAATACTATTTGGTTTAAATATCACTTAATTTTTTCAATTTACAAGTAATAACCTGTTATATTTATATGATATAATATTACAAAAAAGATACTTCTACTTTTATTCTTTCAATTTCTACTAAAAAGAAACAAACAAATTTATATTAATCTTATTTAATATATATTTAAGTCTTAAACGAGCATTTAATTATACTCAGGAGTGAACCTTATTTTTATGGTTAGTAACAAACATTATAGGGAGGGGATGAGTAATGGTATACCCTTCCTCTGTAAAAAATACTGAAAATTTCCTCTAACAAGGCTTAAAACGAATAAGGTATAGAAAAGTTTTTAGAATGGTTTTCTCATTAATATCCTATTCTTTTTAATTAAATTGATAGATCAAATGGTAGATTTAGAGGAAAAAAGAAAATTAAAAATTGAATTCATTTGAATATTTGTGGTTTTTTTACTCAATAAATTTACAATGTAAATGGTGAATTGGCAAATTTATTTTAATAGTTCACTTATTAAAATGATTATTTTAATTCTTATGAAATAAATTTATTATATGACTTTTAATCGCTTGCAAGTAGACTAAGTATCTCTTCTTAGAGTACTAAATTTCAATTCTAAGTCTCTATTGAAATCAGAGAAAGATATGTTGTTTGTTATTGTAGTTTGTGTAAAGCTAATTAATTTAATTTTTTAGTAATAATTTATCAGATTATTTGATAATAATAATAGCCAGAAAATTTTTAAAAATTTATCAAAATTCATAACAAAAGATAGAAAAAATTCATTTTTAAATATATTAAAAATATCATAATAAAATTTCAAATAGACTAATTGTAAATCAGGAAATTATTTCAATAGCGAGTTTTAAATATTATTTAATTTATTATCCTTAAGTACTAAAACTAACTATAACTCTGAGAAAGCGTTATCGCAAGTAAGTTTTTATGGATCAAAGATATTTATTTAAAGCATCTAATTATTAAAAATATAATGATCAAGAATTGTAATCTAAAAATTTTTACTGAATTTAAATAAAATTATTATATATTTTTTCAAAAAATTGAGAGAAAACTAAAAAAAATTTAAGAAGGATATAAAATTCAACTTAGAAACTAGCTAACTATTTTATAAATTGAGTTTCAAATCCCATAAAAAGACAAAAAATGAGACAATCATTTACTTATCATCAAGCTCGTCTATATTTAAATTAGATAAATAAACAAAAATAGCTTTAAAGCTGCTAATATAGCAAGTAATAACTTTATCACCTGTATATTATTTGTTTTTGCAATGCAAAAAGTAATTAAATTTTGATAAAGTAAGTTAATTAATTATTTTCATCTAAAATACAAAAAAAAATTTACAATGTATGAAAAAATAATCAGCTGCAATAAAATTGAAATTTTTTTTACTTTTGTAATTTCTTAATTAATTTACATTCTTTAATATCAGATAAGGGATTAATTAATTATTCCTTATTAGAGTGGTTAACCAAATTTTGGTATATTTGCTAATAAATATTATAAGTAATATAATATGATGTATAATATTCTCTTTAGTTAGTTTGACTGTATTTTTAAACAGCAATAATAATAGCTATTAATTATTAAAGCGCATCGTTATTATTTTTTATATCTCTCTTTCACCTGAATAACAATACTACCTAAATAATTTTTTTTGATACAAAATGAATAGCAATATAAATTGATACGTACATGATCATTATTATAAAAGAATAAACTATGACAAATGTGTAATATAAACTATATAAATCAACCAATGCTCGTTTCTCTTAGATTTAAGATTTAAAAAGTAGGAAGTTTATACTTTACCACAACATTAATGGAAATAACTAAGTGTTTCTTTTTGACTCTTTAATTACAAAGATTATTTAAATTGATTATTTTCTATTTTCAAGAAAACGAAGATTAAAATCTTCTCTTTTTTTTCACAACTTGATTATTAAGGGTGAATTATGTTTAAAATATAACTAAAATAATGTTCACAATTTATTCTTGCCAAAAATTTTACAAAGATGCATTATTTTTTCATGGTTTTAAGAATTCAAATTCATTAATGATTTGGTTTTTTGATTGAAAATTTCAATCAACAGAAACCTTTTAAATTTTAGCTGACAATAATCTTTTATTTTACAACTTTAGAAACTATTACAGCATGTTTTAAGTAAAAAAATAGTTATTCCTATTATTAGAAATGAGCTCTGCCCTAGTATCAATTTGATAAAATAAAAGATACATTTTTGCAGTTCTACAATATATGTTTTTTTTCATCAAAATTTTAAATAGAAACAATGGTCAAATTTTTAAAAGATTTTCATGTAAATTTTAATTATTTAAATTTTATTTGTTATAGAATCAACATATAAGAATAAAACATGAGCAAATTTAAATTTAATTTGCTAAAACATTAAAATGGTGGTTTTAAATGATTTAAAAATATTTTATTTTCTTGTTAATCACTTAAAATTTTCATCGTTATTAATGATAGATTAAGCCATTTCTTTTCAATTTTAAAAAGTCTTAGAAAAGTGTAATAAGTGTGGGAAAAATAATCAAGTGTTTATTTATATTAAATATTAATTTAAATTGACCTAATAAATAGTCAAAATGAATTTTCTTTTTTGTGCACGAATCAAATTTAAATTATTTAAGGTAAACAGTTAATTGACATACGTCAACAGAATAAAAACATATTATATTTAAAAAAGCTGACTCAATTATATGGGTAAATAATTTCTGATTTTTTACATTATTTTACAGTGTAATTATTTAAATAAATATGAATGAAATTTTTAAGAACATATCTCTAAAGTAAAAGAATTGTATTTTGTTTCAAAAATTAAAAAAGCTACCAAAATTTATTAAAGTATTTATGTAGGTCTAAAAAATATATTCGCTAAGATCAATCTTACCGATTTAAAATACTATGATTTATACCAAGTTGCCAAAACATATTTTAATTAAGAGGTTAAGCAAGCAAGAAATATATTTTTTAAAAGATTCAATTTAATTAATAGAAATCAAAGAATTTAAATAAAGACAACTAACAGAATTTTGATTTATTTAAAGGTAAAAAACAATGAGTTTGAATACGAAGATAAATGAAATATAAAATCTTACTATTTAAATTGTTAATCTTTGTTTTGAGAAAAAGTTTTATTTAGATTAAATATATTTATTAAAACTAATTAGAATTAATACGACTGTATAAAATATAAATAATAATTTAAACGAATTTGTTCAAAATAACACTCTCAGAATTGTTTTATATATATTATTTTGGTTTTTATATTAATAGTTAGCAAATAATATTCAATGAAATATCATTTTTTTTTCTTATATGTTTTTATGTCTAATGGTTTGTTATTTTCTATGCAATTTAAAATAATATCAATTAGTTTCTGATGTTCATCTAAATTAAACACTTTAGATTTTTAAAGCCATAATTAGGAGTAATTTATTAGATAATCATAAAATATAAGCTTTAGACTTTAGTTTTATAGAAGACTTCTAAGATTAAAATTCCATCTATTCGCTTTGGCGTTCACTTTTTTTGACACAGCTTATTTAATTTCAGAAAAAGGCTTATTGCTTTGTTTGAAATATATTTACTAATATTTTTTTTTCGTGTTTGAGTCTTATAATTTTATTAAGTAGCTGAGAAAGCTCTTTAAAATGTTTTTTATTATGTTTTATTATTGATTTTATTTCAATTTAGAGTCAATCCTTCCTTCAAAATAATCATAATCTTCAGATTATTTAGTAGATTCTTAATAGCTCTGCAATAATTCAAAGCAAGAACTCTACTATTTTTAAAAAATTAACTCATTTTAAAAACATCTATCGCATTCATAGTTAGATGAAGATTCTGTATTTAGTTCATTTTATGGAATTTATTGAGCAACTACATCAAGAAATAAGTTAACAATGCAATTTAGAGCGTTATTATTTTGTTAAGGATTCATATACTTTTTTTAAGTATAATATATAAAGTAATTTTAATGATTTTTTTCTTTTTACATATCAAGATTTCTTTTAATGTCTCACAAATTATGCTCTGACAAATTTCTTTTTTTTATGAAGCAACTAAAAATAATATTTATTGGAGAAAGAGTTATTAAAATTTTAGCCAGTGATTGTGATAATACATCATTCGAAGGTATATTACGACAATATCTAACAGTTATTGCTTATAGGAAATTATATCAATTTTTCTTCAATATCTTGTAAAATTGAAAATGTCTAACACCAAAAAATATAATTTTAAATAATATTTTTTCTATGATAATTTATATCGATAAAAAAATGTTTAATTTAAATTTCTATTGTTTATATATGTTTACAAATGTAATATTTTAAGTTTTTTATTATATATTAGATATAATTTATTGATGAAATTTTCTAGTAATTAAAATTTTAATATACATTTAGACACTATATTTGTTTAAATATAACAATTATTTTACTAAGCAAATTCTCTAGTTGTTTTTAATTAAATAAATGAGAAATTAAATTCAGCGAAGAAAATCTATCACTGAAAATTAATAATTAATAATTGATGAAAGAATATTATTTAATGAATTAAAAAGCTTTTTACATTTTTCCAATTATCATTTAAATAAAAAGAAAATGCTTATTCTTCAAATCATGCTCTTCTAGTTTACCTATGGAATTTCTAAATGATTAGTGTTAATTTTAGAAAAAAGACCTTCTTTTTAGATATTTGAATTAACTGATCTATATAGTTTTAGGATAAAAAATTCTTACATATTCAAATACTTTTTGACCAGTTTTTGAAATAAATTGATAACTATTTAAAAATTTAGATAATAAAATTAATTGTTTATATCAAATTATAATTAAGATAACTTAGAGACTGAATGGAGGGGAGAAGTTAAAAAATTGAGGTGTAAAATTAGTATTTTATTTTTAAATTTATCAAGATTATCTTTGTTAACTTCTTTTATCTTACATAGAATAAATAACTTTCACTATCACTTTAATAATTTGTTTAAAATGAATTTATATTTTAAAATTAATACTCTCATTCAAATAATCTTTTGAAGTTTAATTTTTATTATAATTTTTAAATCTTTTAAATAAATTTCCATAATTTAACAATAAATTTAAATATTTAGAGGTGATTTACTAAATTCAATGTATAATAATTACAGTAAATAAATAAATATTTGCAAAAAATTTACTTGAATTATAAATCTAATTCAAATTATTTAAGAAAAGCTCACAATAAAAGTAATTAATTATCAAAATTTCTTTACCATAGTAGTTTTGCATATTTTAGGAAGTAACAAATATCTTTCTGTTAAAAATTTAAAATTAAAAACATTTTTCAATATTTTTTAAATATTTTTTAATTAATTTTCAAAGCTTTGTTAAATTTCATTCAAAAGAAAAAATAATTGTATTTATTTAAACCTAAATAATAAAAATTCTTCTTTCGCTAAAATGTATTGCAATATTTAATTTTTCCAGATTTTTCTATTTTACACCTTTTTCGATTCTTCTTTCAAATTTCGAGTAGCATTTTCAAGCAGAAGGATCGTGGGGATTTAGATCTGCAAATGAAATTTTTTATTATTAGTGTTAAGATTATTTAATACAATGAAATTTATAAATGAAAAGAATTTTTAAAGTTGATTAACTTTTTTAACTTCTAAGATTGTTTGTAAATTAAATTTCATCAAAAATTTAAAATAGCTTGATTTCACAAAAAAATTCAAATAGCTTGATTTCATAAAAATTTAGACAATCAATTAGATTTGATAGAATTTTTATTGATTAAATATTTATTATTATTTTATTATAAAAATTTTTAATTAAAGCAGTTAACAGTAATTTATTAATGGGGAATTATGATGAAAATTCAATATTTTCTTTTATATTTCAATATGTGTAAGCATGCAAGCTCAATCAAATAATAGAGAAAATTATAAAGTATCATTTGGTATTTTTGAATGATCCTTATTTATTTAATTATTTATAAATATTTATTTATTTTGAAATTTTTTAAATATCAAATAAAGTAGAAGATTTTAGTTAAAGCTTCTTAAAATCATACAAAAAATTTAATTACTGATTAACAATATTTATCATCAAATCTCATATAAATAAAAATATGTTTTAGGGGCAGCATAAGCATAGTAAACCTTTTATGAAGCCCATAAAACGGGTAAAATTTTAAGTTTAGGTGATCCTATCTATAACTAAAGAGGATCTACAGTAATTGAAAAGAAAGATTTTAGAAGAAGCTAAATAATTTTATAACACTCACCCTAAATTTTAGTTTCTATTAAATACCTGCTTTTCTATTTTAAATTAAATAAAGATTAAGATAAATTAGACCTTAATAGCAGAGTAAACCAAACTTGAATATTTTTAATGAGTATATAACATTAAATGAGGTATGAAATTGATAAAAAACAAAAACTTTTCCTTATAAATTTGTATAAATAGTTTGTTTATAAATATTTCATTTAATTACTAAATTTAAGTATCAAACAATAAGTCTTTTCTTTTTCTTGTAAGTGTTTATTTTTAATGGTTCATCATTTTATATACAGTTTATAAGAAGGTTAATAAGCATTTTATGCTCTAATACTTTGGAGACTTTTGCTTTTTATAACCATGATTCTGATTAATTAATCAAATAATCATATAATATAGGCTTTAACTTTTAACTTTAAAGAATACTTTGAAGCTAGAAATTCCACCTGTATGTCTTAGTATTTACTTTCTTAGACACTATTTTTTTGATTTCAGAAAAAGATATTTCCGTTTTTTAGCTGTACATTTTTTCATACTTTTTTTTAGTGTTAGTATCTTATATTTTTATTAAATATTTTAGAAAGTTCTTTAAAATGTTTTTTATCATATTTTATAATTGATTATTTTTTACTTTATAAATTTCTGTTTATTGATATTATTTATTAACTTCAATCGAGTTAGTAGTAGCTGTATTTGTTAAGTCTGATTGAGAGAAGTACTCTTGCTATTATTTAAAGTCTATCTCTGTTAGAGAGTAGCTATCACTTTTAAAAATGGACTGAGAGTCTGAACCAAATTCATTTTCAGTTATTTCTTTAGAAACAATATCCAAAAATATTGTTATGACATTTTTGAGAGCACAATATTTCTGTTAAAAACTCATTTTTGTTTTTATCAATTAATACTTATTAATTACTTTTGTTTTGGATTTAATGATCTGATCAATAGTTTTTTAAAGAATAGTAAATTATTAGTATTTAATTAATATCAGCAGCCAACAATATTGATTATGCCATTTGAAAAACAGTTGATTTATCTATATATTAAAAAAAATACTCTTTATTTAATAATACACAATGATAACGAAACTCTTTAGAAATAAAAATTGTAATCCAATTTCAGTATTTTGTTTACAAATGGAAAAACCATAAAAATATTGGCTTAATTAATGGTTATTAAAATAAAAGATTTGTCTAGATATTTAAATATAGATTTAAAAACATTTTACAAAATTTTAATAAATTTCTTTAAATATTTAGTTTATTTCTTTTTATTTTTTATAAATTTTTCATATAAAAACTTAGCTATTCTCTATAAGAACAGCTAAATAAAAACATTTTACTATTGATTGGAGTATTGTTATTTTAAAAAATTAAAATTTAAAAAAATAACCAAAGTATTTATTGTATTTTATATTTATAATTTTTCAATAGATAAGCAACATTTTTAAATAATTAAACAAAGATACAAGAAAGAAACTTTTTTTATCTAATCTAATAAGTTAGAACTGTTAAGTGTTAATTTAAATATTTTCTGGTCAATTGAGTAAGAGTTTTCAATCAACGCTTAAAATTAGCTTTATTTTAAGAGAAATCAAAATACATAATTTTAAATAGGAAGAAAAGCTAAAAAAATAAAATAAATAATTTTAAAAAAACTTACATAAAAAAATAAAAATAGTCTTAACATTTATTTTATTAAAAAGTATTAATTTTATGATATAAATAAGATTAGCTAAATTTATCACTGTGTTTAAATTAAGTTGCCATTTTTCCTTTATTATCAAATATTTAAAAATATTTCTTAATATTTTACTGAATAGTATAATTAAGAGTTTGTTATAATCCTTATTATATATATCTACCTTTAAATTGTAATTAATTAGATTTTATTCTGTGATAAAAAAGTTATTAAAGCTCATATAATATTCCTATTATAAATTATTGATAAATATTTTTGTAGAAAAATATTATATAAAATAATCATATCCCTTATTTATTTTTAGATGCTTTTTAATAATAATTCAATATCATTCAAGTTTTTAAAAAAATATAGATAGCGTTTTCATGCTAAATATTCAATCAATTGATGTTTATAAATATTACTAAATTATAATTGATCAATCTTGATAAAGAAGGATTGATTGTTCCTATAAGACTTATGGATTATTTTAAACTGAAAAGGAACAATTAAAAAATAAAAATAATTCGTAAACTAAAGCAAGTAATTATGTCCTATTATATAGAATATCCTAAACAATAGACAAACTATCTATTATTATTATATTTTAGCATTATCAACATAGTTTGCCTGAAAACAAATTAAATAGAATAATATTAGATTTAAGAATCTATCTCATAATGGTTGAATAAAAAAATACTACCTTGCTTTTTAATTTTTTATAATTAACTCATGAAATGATTCTATTGTGATTTCTTCATCTTCAATAAATTTTTTTTATAAAATAAATAAAGATTACCTAGGCCTAAATAATGGCTAATCAATACATCGTTATATTATTATTAGAACATATTCTGATTTCTTATAATAATTTAATTTAGCTTCAAAATGTCATTTATTTTAATAAAAAATCTAACAAATGATTAAAATTTATGTTATTATTTTTGGTATAACCATTTAATTTGTTTGATTAAATCTTTATTTTCATTTGTTCAATTTGTAAAAATTAATGATAATTATTACGTAATTTTTAATTAATAAAATATTCAACTAATTAAGTTGTGATTATCATCGCTATAAGCTTATTTTTATAAGTGTATGATTATTAAAGATTTATGAAAATTCTGTTCTCAATAAAATGACAAAATTTTTTATGGATAATAAATTCTAGTATTTTCTTTTTTACTTGTTCTTATTATTCAGCATTAAAAATTGAATTTTTAATTTGTATTTAAACAAAAATCAAAACATAAATTAATAAGGTAATGATTTGAAAAATATTTGTGATTAGTTGTTTATTTTATATCAGAATACATTTATTACAAAAACATATATTATATGGCTGAGTAAAAACAAATCCACTCAAAAATTTAGATCATAAAAAATTCGATAACAATTTTACTTATTTTACTCTGTAAACAATTTGATTCATAATTAATTTTAATAGACTACATAATTTGAAATTCAAGCTTTTAAAAATTTTATACTAAATAAATTATTCTCCTTCCTTTCTTAAATATCTGGTTGACTGACTGACTGACTGATATTTTTAATTTTTTTCAAAGAAAATAAATTATGATAATAAAAAATAAAAAAATCTTTTTCTAATAATTTATAAATTATTTGTGATTTTATATGATTTTTGTTTGAATTTAATTTATTAATTTTTGGTTTTTTTTTACTTTTTGAGATAAATCTGGTTTCTATTTGAACAATTATTAATTTTATTTATTATCAAATAAGAGGAGTTTTAAGCTAATAATAAAAAATGTTAATTATATAGAAAAAGTAATATCTTTCTTGAAATATTGAAAGATAAATTCAGCTTAATATATATAAATACATTAAATTAATTAGTTATTTTATATATTTTCTCAACAAATAAAATTATAATTTATAAATTAGATTATCAAAATATAAATTTGTAAATTAATTAATTAATTATTCATTTCTTTTTTTTATAAATCCTTATTTTGAGAGGTTACTCTTTTTCTATTTGTTTTACGAGGTCATTTATTAGTACTTCATGCTCAATTAAATTAGACACTCTTGACGTTTACAGCCAATCTTTTGATTGATTTTTTAAATAATCATAGAATATTGGCTACATTTTCTCGCTTTAGATTACACTCTTTAGTTTGAAGTTCCATCTAGTTGTTTTGTCATTAATTTTTCTAGATAAAGACTTTTTAATTTCAGAGTAGGGGATAAGAAATTATGCATTATACAAAGATTAATACTTTTATTTGATTGTAACATCATTCAATTCATCTAAGTATCTTAAAAAGCTCTTTAAAATATTTTTGATAATATTTTATTTTTAAAATATTCTTATGTTTTAATGAAGCTACTATTCATTTAAATCTATTAATTACAACCCCTCAGACACAGAGTATTCTGAATCATCTTTTTGTTTGAATTATAAAGAATATGGCTCCAAGCTATTCTACTAATCAAACTAGCGCTCTATAAGTGATTATATGTCGTTTTAATTATCTTAGTTAAATGAGATATCAAGATACTGCTGTTTTAATTAAGACTACTTGTCTACAATATCTAAAAAAATGTTGATTATATTGCTTAAAATCATTATTTAGTAAAAAAATAAGATGTATAAGGGTTATGAAATAGTCTTTTTCTTTTATTTTGATTAATAATAATTATATTAATTTATTAAGCAGAATTTGGAATTAAATTTTTAAATATCAAATCATCAAAGCTAGTTAGTTGTTATCTTTGAAGAAATATTATCTAATTTTCATTTAAATTAACAAAAACAAAATATAAAATTCATTCTAAAGGATTTTTTAAATATTTTTCAGTATTTAATAATTATAATTTTAACTTTAAAATGTTAAAGTTAATGTTTTACCTTTTAAATTTGCATTTAGAAAGTTAATCTTAGATTAAAAATCATGTAAAATTCAAAGCAAATTTACATAACTTTACTATTAGCTAAGGTATTTTAATGTATAAATAGAACAATTAATCCATAATTAATTTGAGAGTAAGATATTTGATTATTTGTTGTAATTATTGTAAAAGCAAACAATTTACTAGCCTTCTATTTATAATAAGCATTATTTTTCGATTATGATTATTATTCAAGTTCAGAATTAATCAAAACGTAAAAAAAGAAAAATAGAAGGATATATATGTTTATTAATTATTACTCCTCAATATTTTAAATCGTCATACTTAAAGTTAAATAATATATTTTCTTTGTATTATAGAAACATATGAATTCGAATTAAATATTATTATAAACAATAAATCATATAATTATATAACTTAAGTTATTAAAGAAAAATAAAATGTTTAAATATATTTTTTATAAATAATAAATAATATTCATTTAAATAATAATAACGAAATTATTTTTAAATGTGTTAGATTGATTTACCTAAAATAAATAATATAATTTCTCGTTTTAGTAAGATTTTCGGTTCATCAAAATTAATTTTATAAAGAGCATTTTTTCACCTCCAAAGTAGTACTTAAGATTGGGGGGGGGGAGTGAAAATATATGAGGATTTACAGTATTTTATTTAATAGATTTATACTATAATTGTAATAAAATAGATAACTGTCTTTATTATGCTTTTAACAAATACATTTATGCATATCATCTATTTTTTTTATATAGTTATGGTCATAATAATAATTAAAATAATAACTTAATTCTTAAAATTTTTACTTTTTCTTCAAGTGTTAAATAAGAAGTAGAAAAATAGATTGAAATAGTTAGTAGTTTTAAAAAAGTATTATATTTAAAGTTTTTACCTTTTTTATTTCAGATCAATAAATAGAAGTTACTCGAGTTTTTTTTAAAAAAAATTATAATAATTTACACTTAAAAAGCAAAAAATATAATTTTTTACATTCACAGACATATGTTGATTATCAAAATGCCAAATCTAAAAAGCTTTAAATATTCTATTTTGTCCTTTCTACATTTATTATTTTTGAACACAAGAATTTATTTAGATTTATAGATATGCCTTTTAGTTTTAAATTCTATGTTACATTTTTAAATTTTAGATTGTTGTTTCATTTGTTTCATCAATCTTATAAACTTAGTAAATGAACAAAACTTATATTTAAATTATATAAGCTAGAAAAAAATTTTTGTTTTTAAATATTAAGTGAAGCTAATGTCTACAAATTTATATAATTATTCTGTAAATTTATACTTATATAATTTGCATTCTAATTTAATTTATGTTTAGTTTTAATTTACTAAAAATGGTAATTTTAAGGTCACTTTGATCAACCTAAATCTATTGAAAATATTCTTGATTTATAATAATGCATTTTTGATAAAGCACTCTATCTATTTTGTTAATTTACTTTGATATTTACCTGAATTGAACCTCAACTTACATATTATTTGGCAATAAAGTAATGGATAATTTAATTCAAGCTAATAAACATGATAAATCTTATTATTTAAAATATTTTTTTGGATAATTATACATAACAAAATCTTAAAAAATGTGTACATTTATTGAATTTGTTTGTAATTAATTATCAAATTAGTTATTTGCCCCAATTTTATCTAAAAAATTAGCAAAGGGAGAAAAATCTAAATATTATTTATAAAAGAATCAATCATTGAATTTGAATAATTTTGATTAGGGGAATTTTTTATTTTTAAAATTTTGTAAAATCAAGCCTTCCTTACAATTCATATATTTTTATTTAAACAATTTTTTTTGTAATATAAAATATATATAATATATCATGATTAAATTTTCTTTAATATTTTATATGCTAACCCTACTAATTATTTAAAAAATATAATATCTTAATTATGTTTTCTTTCTTCTGTTTTAAATATCTTTATGAGTGGGAGAAAGTGATATAAAGTGAATATCATTTTTGAGAAACATTAATTTAATAATTTTGTTTGTTGTTTTTATGCTTGAAATAAATAAAAGTAATTTGGGTAAAATTTTTAGTATACTAGTTATGTCATGTAGAAATAAAGATCAATATTTCAGCACGATGACCTAAATCATATTTCTTATTGCGATATTAAGTGATTTAATCATTTAATTATAAAAATTAAAACCTTTTTAAAAAAATATTAATGGGATTCGAATATAAGCAGGCAATATAAAAAGAAAGAATAATAAGTGTAAGCATTACTTTTAAATAAATTAATTACCTCAGAATTACTAATTCCTTAATTATAATCAAAACAATATTTTTATTAATACTCAATAAAATTTTTTAATTTTTAATAAAGCTTGATTTACTTAATTTGAAAGAAAAGTTAATATTTTGAAAAGCAAGATTTTGGATGCTCTATATTTTTTAATGTTTTTGATAAAATAATACAAACGATTGATTAAAATTTTGAAACTATAAATCATCTGGAAATAAAATTTATTTGTTTACATTAATAAAAAAATATTTTATTTAATGAAATTAAACATTTTAAAAATGTCAAAAAAAGCTCTAAGTATAAAATTGATATTAATAAAATTAAAGTACATTTAGTTGAGGTAATTATATATATATATATATAAATTATTATTAATATTTATTATAATGTATGAATAAGAAATATATTATACTGAAGATAAAGTTTCTATTTATTTATTTATTTTGATTAAAAAAAAAAGAATTCATTCATTCATTTCTTTTTTTTATATGTTTTTATTTCTAATGGTTAGTTATTCTGAATACAATTTAAAATGATATCAATTAGCTTTTAATGATCATTTAAATTATTAACTTTTGATTATTATAGCCATTGTTTGGATTAATTGATAAGATAGTCATAAAATATTTACTTTAAGCTAGAACTTTGTACTATACTTCTGAGCTAAAAATTCCATCTATTAGCTTTGCAATTAACTTTTTTTGATACATATTTTTTTATTTCAGAAAAGGATATATTATTTTCTTTGTTATACATTTGTTGATACTTTTACTTGATACTACTATCTTATAATTTAATTAAATAGTTTATAAAGCTCTTTAAAATATTTTTTATTATATTTTATTGTTAGTTATGTTTCATTTTACACTCCTCCTTTTCTCCAAATGAATCAAAAACATCATATTACTTAATCTTTTCCTTTTAATTTTGATACGATTTACAAACTGTACGTTACTAATTCTTGAAGCATAACTAGCTGAAACTGCTGCTATTGCTCTCTGAACTCTAAATATAGTCCAGGATAAGTTCTTTTTATGGGGTTTCTTTAGAAGCGATATCTAGAAATATATTTATGATGCTTATCTCAGCAGTTTATGTTTATTAATAATTCATTTACTAAATCTGCCTCTACATTTTTAAATTTTGATTGATATTATTTATTAGTATTTTTTGTTTGATCATTATTTTTTAAAATAGATCAAACTAAGCTTAACCCTTTATCTTTTTTTCTATTTATCTATTTACAAATTAGAATCAAAAATTTTGCTTTGTTTCAAGGTAATAGAGCATATCAAATGAATTAATTGGCGATTTTAATAACATATCATTTTGAAATGCGTATGTTAATAATTTTTTAACTTAATGTAATCACTATTATCTAATATAATCTGAATTAAATTATGTAATATTCGATATCAGTAATGTACCACAAAACTTTTTCTCGAAATTATTGTTGACCTACTAACTTAACTTAAATTAAAATAGATCATATGCTTCCACTTTTTAAAGTTGGGTACTTGAGGAAAACCTAAACCATTTTACTCTTCATTTATTTTTTGAAGCTATTTATTATAAATTTATTGCATTCTTAGTATATATATATTAATCATTCAACATCTAGATATTAAATTTCTTCATGTTAAAAAAAAAAAATATTATTGATAATAAAAGTACAGATTTTTAGAATGAAACCTATTCTTAAAAATCTTTTTTTTATGAACTAATCAAAAGAAAAAAACATTAAAAAAATATTTTATTTAGATCAAATGCCTAGCTATTTAAAATGTTTCTCTTTTTTTTAAAAAGTTTCCTATCAAAAAACTCTTAAAAAGAAAAAGCTTTATCTATTTCATTAAGAAACTCTTTTTTGAAAAATTTGCAACTCAAAAAACTTAAAAAAGATTGCTTTATCTTATTTATTTAGTCTTATTTACTATACTTAAAAGCTTTAAAAAAATAGTAAGATATTATTAATTTCCTTTTTACGCCATTTAAATAATATTTTATGATCATAATAAATAAATTTAATACATTTTTTACAATTATTTTTTTAATTCATAATTTTAGTTATTTTTGTTTGGAAAACATGGTCTAAACAATTTTAAAATTTCTTAAAATATTATTCTTGATTAACATTGATAAGATTTTATTTTATTTTAAAACAATTATAATCAACTGAGAGATAAACTGACATACTTGTTTATTTTTAGTTGTGTAGCTTAAAGACTCTATTTTTAGTTTATATATTCTTAAAATAAATATTAGTTTAGATTTTCTTGATTTTTTTATCAATCTTTACATCTATTCTCACACTTTTAATTCTATGTTATCGAAGTCATAAATGTTTGGTAATCAGTTAATTAAAATCTAAAAATAAGATAACAAAAGGTATTATGATATATTTAAGTTTGATTTAAACAAAAACCCAGAATAATAATTTCAATATTTATTGAATTTTAAATGAAGTTATTTATAATTTTGAATTGCGTTTTAATTTTCTAAAATTTATGAATGATAAAAGGTAAAAAATATTAAATTAAAATAAACAAATTATAAATCTTACATAATTAAAAATTAGATTCCTCAACGATTGTGTTTTAGCTTTTTTATCTTACTCGCTAAATATAATTTATATGGTATGTAACATTTAATAGATTCAAGCATGCAGGCAACAAATGGCTGATTAAAAAAAGAATAAATTATTCAGATTGTTTAATTTATAAAATTAAAATAAATTTATTAATATTTAGGAAATAATAACTCTTCTTTTTATGTAGTAATAAGTGTAAGACAGACTCCATAATTAAATTAAATCGCAAATATTTTTGATATTATTTGTATATATTTTTTAATTAAAAGTTTAGAATTGTTCTATCATAATAATTTATTAAATCTAAAATAAAATCTTAAAAATATCAGTCAATATTTAGAATAAAAAATAAAAAAGCTAAAAATATTAAAAATATTTAGAAATATTGTTAGGTATTAAAGTGTTTAGATAGATAAAACGTATTCCCTTGTTGCTATTTCGTAGATAATTAAATAATATATACAGTATCCCCTCTAATATAAGATGCTTATATTCTAAGATAAATAAATTTTTAATAAGATAAGTATATTCTGACCCTCCCTCTCTCCCTCCAAAATTTAAATTAAATACATTTTAATAATTACATTAAATATATAAAAAATTAAAAACTTTGAAAATGATAAAATACATTTTGAAATTTCATTCAAAAAGATGCAAATTAAATTTGGAATATTTGAAGATTTTTCTTTTTTAATTTATGTTGATTTTTTCTTTTATTCTTTCAGAATTTTTTTTGTTTCATAAAGAGTAACAGTGAAACAAATTGAAAGATATAATAATTTTGATAACCAATATTCATCCTGTAAATATAATTTACAGAAACAAGAGTAAATAAATAAATACTTATTCAAAATTTAAATTTTATAGCTATTCAAGCTTTAGTTTAGTACTAATATCAAATCAAAAACAGATCAATTAATGATATTACTTAATTAATGCAAAAACTATTTAACAAAAAAAAAATAGAGCCTTAATTTTCTTTCTAAATGAAATATTAGAACAAAAATTAATCATATTAAAGAAGGTGATTAAATGCAATAAGTAAGCAAACATAAAAATTACAATAATCAAAATATTTACTAAATCAGATTAAGTAAAAAATTATTTAATACTAAGGCTTTAAGTAGTAAGTAAAATAGGTTTTTTCTTAAAGTTTACAAAAAATGATAGAAACTTTTAAAATCAATTAATCCATTAATTTTTTTGAAAATATTCTCTTCATCAATTATTTACTAATATTTTGACTCTTACCTTAAAATGATCAAATGGATAATATAGATTAAATAAGGATTTGAAAATCGATTAACTTAGGGGCAGGGGAAATAATTAATGAATATTTATAAATAGTTAATGATTATTAAATAAATTAAGAAAGGAATAGAAATAAATAATTTGTATTTTATATTATGAAGTAATTCTGATTTTTATGTAATAAGTTGACTTATTTTTACTTGATTAATTTCATTATTTTGATTTTCCCATTTTTATTAGCATTTTCAATAAAATAAATTTCCTATTTTGTAAATAAAATTGCAATCATTTTAAAAATATTTAATTGAACAACTTTCATATTTCGAAATAACTTACAAATTAAGAAGCAATTCAGAATATTTTTATTGACTTATAATAATTTCATGATTAAAGGACTTTGCGCATATAATAATAAAACTATAAAAGAAATTTCTTAATCATGAAAATCTAATTTTAGAAATTTACTAAAATTTAATAATAAGATAATTTTAAAAATGTATATTTTTTATAGAATATAAAAAGTAAAAAGTGAACATGAGCTAATGCGATTACTGTTATCACCAAGAGATCCTAGCTTTTCTCGACTCTATCACCATACCACTGTAACCCAAAATTACTCACCATAGTAAAACATATGCCTCACTCAGTACCTCTTCTACCATGTCCCAGATATTTTCCGTCAAAAGTGTTACATTTCAACAATCAATACCAAACAACCCTTAAAAACACTGTAAAATTGTAAGTTTCCAATATTTTTTTTATATTGAATAAAAGAAGATTTACTAAATTTTAAAGTTATATATTGAATACTTAGATAATTTTAGATTAATTCGCTCTTCAACAATCAACTAGTCAAATCATTATTAATTTAACATATATCACCTTTTAATTAACTGATAGAAAGGATGATAATAAAAAAAGCAGTTAGTGATAGATAAAACAGTGTTACTTAAATTGTTCTATTAACTTTAATGAAATATCTATTTTCTATTTGAACTTTTGATTAAGGTTACAATTCAACAGACAGACTGATAAATTACCAAGATGATTTTTTTTATTCTGAATTTAAAAGCAAAAAATAATAGATTTTTATATATAATTCTTATAAAAAATTACATTGAAATTAATTATTATAATATCAAAAGCTTTTATTTTTATAATAGTAATTTTCTGATCAAATATATTCAATGGAAAAATAGAATCTAAGATCTTTATTATATTATTAGTATAAATAAATCTATTTATTGATTTAATTAAATAATCTTCAATTAAAAACAAACTAATATTTCATTTACTATCTAAATAGTTATGTATGCAAAAGGAATGAAGAACAATAATATTATTTTATACATATATAATATTATTCTAAGATATTCATTTCTTTTTTTTATAAACTTTTAAGTTAATTTGCACATCATCCTCAATGCATTTTATAAGTTTGCTTATTAAAATCTGGTGGTCAACTAAATCAGTTACTCTAGATTTTTTGAGCCATACATCTGATTGATTAACTAGATAGTCATAAAACAAAGGTTAGAATTTTTTACATTCAACAATGCTTTTGAGTATTAAATTCCATCTGGTTGCTTTCTTATTTATTTTTTTGGATAAATACTTTTTAATTTCAGAAAATTGAATTTAAGATGATGTGCTATTCTTGTTGTTATTATACATTTATTAATATTTTTATATAAGATTTACATCTTTTAATTCAACCAAATATTTTTAAAAGCTTTTTAAAATATTTTTAATAGTGTTCTATTTTTAGATAAATTGGTCTTTATGATTAACTGGTACATTTTTAAGCTATAAATTCATAATGGAGTCTTCTTCTATTTATTAAGATGTCAATTCATAGCTTGAATATTTTGCTAAATATGAATCACAATTTAACAAAGAGGGGCTGTCATTATCCAAAATCCAAGATTCAGTTTCACGCGTCTTTTAAAGTTATTACTTTTCAACCAAGTCTAAAAATAGAACAGCTACATTATTCAAAGCATTTTAGTTTTCTAAATGATGCATTTTCTTTTTGTAATATTAAAACAAGTTTTTGCTTAGTTTTGTTTTTTTAATTAATTAATTTATTATAAATATTGTTAAACAACAATCAAATTTTTAAATTGACCTTTTGTAGTTAATAAAAGTTTACTTTTTCTTACATAATTTATACTGCTTGATATAATATCTAGTTTTTTAAAAATTCCTATCAAATTAATTAAATTTAGTGGATTAGGTGAAGTAGAAATTCAATATTTGTATCATCAAATACTTAATTATTACTCCAAGATTAATAATTAAAAATGGTGAAGTACTATCGATAATTAAAATTTACTAAATGGTTAAAGAAATTTATATTCTACTTTACTTAAAACTTTTAAATAATTTAAAAAAATAATACATCTTTATTTGTCAAAATTATATTTCTTAAGATAGAAGATAATAAATAATTAATAATTTTAATTATAATTTGTGGTGCGGTTAATTTCAACTTAAAAGAAAAAAAAACAGTTTTGTTTATTAAATTTTCTTTCAAACTGAATACAAACAAACATCAATAAATATTAAACAATTAAAAATTTGACTTAATTTTTCTTATTAACTTAAAAAATCTTTTCAATGAATTTATTGTACATTCATTCATACATATATAAAGCGATTAATTTCATCAATTATTTTTCAATTTAAGATGTAACAAATTCATTCATAGTGAAAAATCTAAATATTTTTATTCTAACAAAATACCTAAGTGAATATCAATTTAGCTTTTGTTTATAGGTATTTTAATATTTAAACTAACTAAATTTAAATATTTTATGACAGAAAATTTTGATTTTAAAACATTTTATTTGAATATTTCGGAACAAAAAAACAGTCTAATCTATATTTATTTTTTTTTGCTTATTGATTTAATTAATATGAAGAATTTCATAAAGCATGTTTAGAGCATTAATAAACAAAATAGAATTTTAAGATTAATACCCTTAATTGATACATGGTTGAGTATTTGGTAAGTATTTAGTTTCAAAAGATTGTCTCTGGCTTATCTATAATATCAAGTAATATGTAGCCTTTTCAAATTAACATTATTATTTATTAAACTTAAGATTTAGTGATGCAGTTTTGTGAGATCCTATTCAGATTACCAAACGACAAAGGAATTTTTAATATTCAGCTTACTAGAATTTTTCTTTACCTTATTACATTAATTTATATGCCGAAAATTTATTGTTTAGCTGAAGGATATATAAAAGAAACGTAAAATATGATACTAATATCACTATATTATTGATAATTTAAACAAACAAATATTATTTGCTTTATATTACTTCAACAATAATATCACTCTCTTAGTGATATTAAAAAAGAAAATAATATTGTTTACTTTAATTTATTTTATTTAATTAACTATCATTACCATTTTAAAGATAATTTACTTATTTTAGAACAAGTATTTTGTAGCTATTTGATTTAATTTTTCTTCTTATTACTATAAAAATTTTTCTAAATTAACTTATTTAAATTTTTTTACAATTTCAGTAAGATTGTTGATAGTGCTTTATAGCTTGATAAGAATGAAATTATTCTATTAATAGATACCTATACTTATCATATTATTTGATTTATATAAAAGTAATTGAGGTATACTAAGTAAATAATTAAAAACTAGAGATAAAATAGTAAAATTTGTAAGTTATTTGCTATTAAATCAATAAGAAGTTAATATTTTTAAGGCTAAAAATAGTAAATTGTCAAAAAATGTATCTCTTAAATGCTCTAAAACTTTTAATCATAACCTTAAAAATATTTATAATTTTGTTATCACATGACAAAATTTGAATAAATCCATTTACAGAGAACTATTTATTGTTATATTTTTACAAGAAATTGAAGTATATTTTGTAATTAATTAAAAACGTGTGATGAATTACAAATTTTTATAATTTAATGGTTCTAAAGTCTGTTTGTTACAGGCTAAAAGGCCTAAGGTTACAAATAGTAAAAAGTAAAAACCATTTTTCTTAAATACTTCAAAAATTTTAATCATTAACTAAAAATTATTTATTAAAATACTAATAAATTGAGTTATAATTTCTTTATTGCTTAAAAAAATTTAATTTTATTCCATTTTTTGAAATATGTTTCTCTTTTATATGCCATTAAAAGAAATATATTTGTAAATAATTTAAAGCATCAATAATAAATTTTGAGAATATAAATCTGAATGTTATTTGTTCTAAATTATTTTAGAAGCTAAATGATCTGAGATAATAAATAATATTTCGTTTAAAAAATTAGAATTCATACTTCAAAAAGTTTATTCACTACCTTAAAAATTGTGAAAGATTAAAAAATGAAATTTATTTTTTGTTTTAATATAAGTAAATTTGTTAAAAATTTCTTCATCACATGATACGAATTAATTCACTTATAAAGAGCTGTAAATAAATAAATATGTTATATACTGTAAACCTCTTAAATTTAGATGTTACTTAATAAAAAAGAGTAAATAGAAGACCATTTTAAAATTCTTACTTTTTTATAAAATAGTTTTACAATAAAACAATGTGAATAAGAAAAATACATGGTACGCTTAAGCATATAAGATGTAAGATGTAAGATCAAACAACATCTAAAATATTTATCTAAATTTTTTTATTAAAAAGATAAACTTTTCAGATATGGAAGTAAATTTGAGAAAAATAATTAAAATAGACTAAGTAGAATAATTTATAATAATTAATTTCAATTTAGGTAAATTTTTTATATTCGACTCACACATTACAGATTATTTGGTTAGTTAATGAATTTACATTCAATTTAATTTTAAATAAAATAAAAATAATAAGGCTTACCTTTTACGTTTAAGTAAATTACTTTATATTATTTTTACTAATTTATATTAAAAAATTTTCGTTATGCCTCATTTTATAAATTAAAAAATATTTATCATTTTAAAATTTATTACGTCATCATCAATCAACACTAATTTAATTAAATGAAAGGATATATACAATCAAGAACACAAAAAATAATTTAAATAAACTATTATATGATATACATACTTTATAACAAACAATTTTTTGAAAAGTTTTAATTTTTTATGTTAACAAAGATTTTACTCAATACTTACAAAATAAGTTTGAAGTAAATATAGAAATGCAATTTATTATAAATAAGAAAAATACCTGAATTAAATTGCTTGCTTCTAAGTTTAAATATATAGTTGTAACATAAAAATTTGTTAATTAATTTTTAATAATCTGATAATAATTCAAAAATTTAGAAAAGGTTAAATTTTGTGAACACAATTATTTCATTATTCTATATTTTCAATACTAATTATATTTTGCTGTAATTTAAAATATTATTAAAAGATAAATAAATATATTTGTTTTCTTTCAAAATATAGTTTACTAATTAACAACTAATTTATTAATTTCCTTTTTAACTATTATTTCAAATAAAGACTTTTTACAATTAAATGTTTTGAATGAATTTAAGTTATTTGATATCATGTATAATTGCTTAAACTTATGATTAAAAAAAATAGAAAGAATTTAATAAATATATCTTATCATAATTATTTTATACTAATAAGAAGCTATTGCTATTAAAAATTAGATATATAAAAAATTTTCAACTTTTATCATCTTTATTAAAATGATTAAAAGATAGTGAGAAAGTTTTTTGTGAAATATTTTTATTAAAAATAAATATGAGAAATATAATTTCATATTTTTAAAGTTTTCTGAGATAAATAAAGTTGTATGTATGCATAAAATTTATATTTTAATTTTATAAATAGAATATTTTTAAATTAAAACATAATTTATTCAAACAAAAAAAGTAAATTATTTGCTAAATTTACTTAAGAATAATGTTTTTAATAAATGAATTAAAATAAATATATAAAATAAATTATTTTTGTTTTTTACAGTAATAGTTGTTTAGGATATTTAAAAGCTTATTTGTTTATTTTTGTAAATATTTAATATTTCTATTAGTACGATAAGAGTTTGATAGGTATTAAAATAATATTTTATTTTCTTTTTTTATATTTTAATTCTTCAAAGATTGCTCTTTTTTGATTAACTAATCAATTAGTATTTCGTATTTTTATTTATTAAAAACCATAAAAACCATCATATTATCTACCTATATTTTAGATTATGCTATTTAATAAATATAAAAATTGGATTCATACTTTGACTGAAAATGACACTTTTTAATTTTAAATCCAATTTTTTCATTTTATCATTAACATTTTTTTGACATGTATTTTTTAATTTACAGTAATAAGTTTTATGTTGTAAATTATAAATTGATTCTATTAGTTATTAAAATAATTGAAGAGAAGGTTCATTATTTTTTTAATTTCTTAAAATAAGAAAATATTATTCATTATTTTTTGTTTTTAATAAGTAGCTTGTTTGTTATTTGAAAAATTATCAAATTATAATTATAAGAAAAAAAAATAATTAATTCACCAAAAAGCAAAAACAAATATATAAATTTTATCAAATAAAATATTTTAAAGTAAACATCACTTTAACTAATTAACTAATATATTTTATATTTAATCTCTTAAAAGCTATAACAAAAATAAGAAAATATTTATATCCTTTATAGAACCATAATATAGAAGAAAATAATATATTTTTTACAATAATTTACTAACTCCTATTAAAAGATAGATTTTGAAGTAGTTAAAACATTTATCAGAAAAGAGTTCATTCATTAAATTTTAACTATCAATTTTTTTAATATAGATTATAAATCTAAATAACAATTTATATTCGTTTTTGAATTTTTTTTTCTCTCAAATTATTTGAATTTAATGTAGTTTTTTAGAACAAACTTAATGTTTAAAAAAATATACTTTAATAAACAATTTAATAATAAAATACAAATAAAATTATTAAGCAACTCTGAGAAGTATTAATTAAGAGAGCATTATTATCTATCATATCAATATAAAATTAAATAAGACACATTTATATGCTTTATAGTTTTTTCAATGAATTATTTATTTTTATCACTTTAATATTATTATATATCATATAGAATTTTCTTGAATTATTTTGATATAAAATTTGAATTAATCTCCATTTAGATAATTTGAAAATTTAAATTAACAAAGATCTAAAATAAATCCTCTAATAATTTATTTAATTATACATATAATCTATTTTCTTAATTTAGATTAGAGTTTTCTCCTATTTTTTGGCTACTTAAGTCAATTAAAAAAAACTTACTAAATATTTTACTTTGCTACAACCTAGCGACACCCTGCATATTTAATAGTTTTTGTACAAAACAATATTTTTTTAAATGTTTTTAATCAAAAAAAAAGATTAATTATTAATTTAGTAAAATTAAAAAAAAAAAAGAAAAACAAATTTAAGAAAAAAAAAAAAAAATGCAAAAAAAAGAAATATTTCACATTGAGAGTGATGAATGCGAATTTAACTTATCCTTCTATGAAAAGATATTCAAGAGTTTGAAAGATTAACTAGAAGTACATAAACAATCAAGTGATATCTAATTTGAACTTAAAAATAATTTATTCTTCCTCTACAAAGGCATAAAGAGTCGCTTAAATTTACAAAAAATAAAAAAAGATCTATTTGATTAAACATTCAGTGTCAAATTGATCAACAAAGAAGTAACAAGCATCATGAAAAAAGGATCTCGAACTCTAATCAGATTCATTTAGTGTGTTTCAAAAGAAAATGAAAACCTTTTTTTAAGAATAGTCAAATATAAATACGAAAAAAAATTTGTTGTGATACACTTCTTTGAAAGAAAAAAAAATAGCAGAAAAAGTACTACTTCTGCCAATACTAATGCTAATAATAATAAAATTGCTGTTAATACTAATAACAATATACCTACTAATAATAATATAAAAATTGAAACAACTGAAAACACTCAAAGCAAAGCATCGAGCAAAAATGAAGAGACTTTAGTAGTATAACATGAAAATTCCTAAACTTTTCAAATCCAACAGTGTAATTTAGATAATTAGCTTAATAAATAACAAGAATAAGTGCTTAAGCTACAAAGTCCTCCTAGTTTAAATATTTCTTTAAATTCAAGTATTTAAATCACAGATTCTATATAGAAGAAAGCTAATTCAAAGGAGAAAGATATATTTGAGAAGTTAATTCAAGAACCTCTAATTTAAAGTAGCTAATCATATAACCTTTAGCAGCAGCAAATTATTTCAATTTATGATCAGCCAAAGAAAGAAGCTTTGAGCTTCTAAAATGAAAATGACTTATAACGTAAATTGCTAAAATAAGCTGAATAAATCTCCTAATTAAGAATAGAGAAGAATACTTTGGCCAACTAGCTAAGAATGGAAATGTAAAAATCATTACATTTCGAAGATTTATACTTACAGCTTAGATCTTATATAGTTAAGGAGAAGTTTAATTCTTTAAAGTAAAATGGCTTCAAGTACCCTTATTCTGATAATGATTTTAAGCAATATGCACCAAGCGATGATTTCTCAATTAAGCATGAAGAAAATTAGATTAATTAAATAGAATTAGAATGAAAATGTTGTTCATTTCAGAATTTATTCAATTTTTTTTTTTGGCATATTTGAGTTTAAAAAATCAATATTATAATTATACCACTTTACAAACATTCATATTTAGCTTTCTAAGTTTATTTTTTATATAATTTTTCCGTTTTTCCTCTAATAAATGAAATTGAATTGTCTAAATTCTTTTGAAATCTATTAAAAAATATCATTTTATCATGCTTCCTTTTAAAATCGTTTATTTTATATAAATAAAAATAAATTTTCTGTTTTTGTTCAGAATTATAAATGAATATTGTTGTTATCAAAAAAAATAATTGATCTTAAAGTTAAAAACCTAATTATCTGAAAAAAATCAATTTTATTTCCTAATGCATCAAGAATTCTTGCTTTTATCATGCTTTTGTAACAAGAACCTTTGTTTTATTGTGAACTTTTGTTTGAATAAACATTAATTTTAAAATATAAATCATTATTTAAGATAGATTGTTTACTATTTTAAAACAAATATAATATGACTAACTTTAAATTTTATGTATATGTAACACGCGAGTTAAAGCAAATAAGACTCTATGGATGTAGATAAATGCTTAAAGAATAAAAAAGTTTTTTTGTAAAATGAATTAATAAATAAATTGATTTAATTATCAGAAAAAGTATTAGCTTCTAAAAATTGCTATTGTATTATTTATCTATCATCTAATTACTAAAAAAAATAATTAATTTTTAGTTTGACTATAAATATATATAAGTCCTTATCTTCATTTGAATAATAAAATAGATATTTCAGCTGGATTTTATAAGTTTTGAAAACATTAAAGCATAACATTTTTGCCAAAATTCGGTTAGAGAATTAAATTTTATACTTTATAAGGGCTATTAGTAATTATTGTAATTTATTTATATAATAAATAGTAGGTATCTTTGTGCCTAGCTATGTTGTTAGCATAAAATATTAATTTTATTTTATTTATTTTTATATATTTATTTTTTTTTCTTTAAGAAAATAAGGATTCATAAAATTCGCTTTAGTAAATTAAAGCAAAAATTAGATATATTTTTGACAATTTAAACTAACAACAACTTTTTGCTAAATTTAATATATTATTTATTTATTTATTACTGTATGATACAATAATATTAACAATAATCTTAGTATATTATAAACAAATAATTGATTTGGTATCTTTTAGGAAGCTATTCTTTAATGAATATTCTTTATATATTTATATCCAGATAAACATTATTATTGATCAAATCAAGTTTTGAAAAAATATTTTAAACCTTCTTAAATTTGAAATAAATTATCTTATTAACAATAATTTATATATATATATCTAAGATTTTATCTCTAAAAATAATTATACCTTCTTTATATTCATACTTTAGCCTTTATATAAACAGAGCCTTAATGAAAGCAAAAGGCAATATTTTAAATTTAATTTTTTTAATATAAAATATATGAAACTATTCCAATAGATTTAATTTACTTTAAAAGAGTAAGTGCAATGTCTTTTTCATGTAATTAATAACTACTTATTTATATTGCATTTTTAATTTTACTAAATAATCTAACTCCTCATTAATTAAAGGTATCCCTCACAATTTTGAAGGGCTACTATGTGTGTGATTTTGGTCCTTAATATATAAATTCATGAGGAGTTAAATTATTATTTTAGACATATTATATGATTTTTAATTCTTTATATCTTTCTAACAGTAAAATTTCAATAAAAAATTTACAAATCATATTAGAAAATTATAAAAGAAATCAATAAGATAATTTAAATAAATAAAATTATTTCATTTTTTTTAAAATAGTATTTTAATTTTCTGAAGTATCAAAAATGTTGGAAAATAATAAGTTTTTGTTAGAAATGCAATCAAAACATCAAAGAGAGTAATTTTGATTATATCAAAAATTTTCTGTTCAAAAAGAAATTTAGTTTAGCTTTGAGATTAAAATAATAAATTTGCTTTTAACTAAAAAAATTTGAAAGAATATTATTTTCAAAAAATATATAAAGAAAGATAGATATAAATATAAACTCATATAGAATTTTAAATTATTTTTTTAATAATATTAAAATAAAAGCTATTTTTAGATTTAAATAGTTTTAGTCATTTAAGAAATAAGTGAAATATTAAATAATTAAAAAATAATCAAATAAGTAAAATATTTATATAAATATATAGTTAAAAATATTTAGGTTATTTAACTTAGCTATTTATATAAGATGAAAAACCTAAGAACTCTTATATTATATCCTTTTATAATTCAATAAGATAATACTAGTACAAAAAATATTCTAATAGAGTAATCTATTTTTGTAACTCAAATCACAAAACTTATCAAAAAATATAAAAATTATTAGTTTTTTTTATATAAATAAATTGTTTTCTTAATATTGTTTATCATACTAATAAAAACATAATAGATAACATAATGATACTTAACTTCAAAAGAATCCCTTAGCTATATCCGTTATTTAACTCAAAAAATTAATTAGCACCATTTACTTTGACTCTAAACAATACTTTGTAGGTTAGTAATCCATTGACGCGATTTGCTAAGCAATATTATATAAAATTGTATGGAGATCCACTTGTTTGATCAATTATTTTGAAATCCTCATTTATGACTAATGATTGAGTATATGGTTTAAAAGTATAAATCTTTTATTCATAACTTGTGCCAAGTAATCTGAGATAAGTTATCTATTAATTGTCAGATTAAATTTATAACCTAACATCATAAAAGAAGCATCCATCACAAATATCCTTCGCAATATTTGTTAAAATTTTACCATTTAATTGATCTATGGTTAACTGGCAACTATCATTCGCTTAAGCCATAAATATTAAGCAAAAAATAAAAACAGTTGTGAATATTTTAAACATTCTCAATTCCTAAATAAAATAAATCCTTTTAATCTTATTTTTATACTTTTAGATTTAAGAAATTAATTATTTGATTTTAGATTTTTTTTCTTTTTTAATAATTGTAATTGCTATAGAACAGCAAATCAATAAATAATTCCAAATATTCCTTATTATGAAATATACAAAATTAGGTATTACTCATAAAAGTGCTATTGTCAGTTAATATAAAAAATCTATTTTTTAAATTAAAAAAGGAATTAGGTTAGGTTAAAATATTTGATGATCAGAAAAATATAAAATTATAAATAATATTTTTGATAAAAAAAGTTTACAAAAAATATTCTTATCTTTCAAATATGTTTCTAGCAAATCTGTTTTAATTTTACAGACAAAAATAAACAGAAAAAATGAAAATTAAAAATATTTTTAGATTAAAACCAAATAAATGTTTCATTTAAGAGTTTTGATCCTTCAAAAAAATAACATTTTTTTTTCAAACAATTAATTTATTTTCTTTTCAAATATTCAATTTATTTTTATAAAAATAAATAATTCACTTTCTATTTTTTAATTATTGTTTAGGTTAGCTATATAAGAAAGAATAAGTACATTTTATTTGCCCTTAAAAAATAAATTTGTTATTTTATATTTTAATAGAAATAATAGTTTATTTTATTTTATTTAGTGATGAGTATTTTAAAAGATAAGACAATTTATAATGAAAAATACAATATATAAAAGGATGGGGACCTTATTTAACGTAAAACATAAACAACTGAATATATTAAATCATTAGAAATCTATTTTATTATCAAAATATGGTTTTTATCCGCAAAATTCTTATAAATGAGGGAAAATAATTATTGAATGTTAGATAGATGGTAATTAATTAAGCATTTCAATTTAACTAAATGGGTCAATCTTTGAATTATTAATAGAAATTCAAAAATTTAATATAATCAGTCAATTAATTGTTTTAGTAATTCACTTGTTTAGTTTGCTCTAGCTTATTAAGATGAGTTAGGTAGGTAGGGCTTGTTTTTTATTCACAAAGAAGATGGAATGAGAGGCGAAGTGTCAGACACTTTGTTTGTTTTGAATTAGTGAATCTTAATAGAACAAGTGAAGTTGAAATTTTCTAGATGATTTCATTCGTAAGTGAGGCACGGGTGGTGGTAGCGGTGGTCGTAGCATGGTGTGGGCGATGGGGGATTTTTGCTAATTCACTATTTACTAAACTTGAAGGTCTTTTCTATTCAATTAGTAGGGTATAGTATATCTTTTCAAGTGATAAATTCCTAAACAGTCGCCACTTTTGTTAAAAAGTGTTTTTAAGCGAGAGAAGGATGTCATCTTGCATAAGAATAGATAATTCCTACAGGTAGAGTAGATTATAAAGACCTTTAAATCAAGAGTAGTGCTGTGACTCTGCGTCACAAGTGATATCAGCGGCTCAAAGAAAATGGTTTTTATTTATTACAACTAAAAAGTTAGTTATAACTTAAATTTCCCTTTCCTAAGAAATTTTATAGCAGTACAGCATTAAATTTCTCCGATTGTTATTAATTTGATTAAAAATTATACAAAATTGATTAATCTTTTTTAGATATTTTCTAGCTTTTTAAGTACTCAACGGAGGGATAAGTATTAACTGTACTTGTTTTTTATTAAATTTTAACACAATTAATTCGATATTTGTAGGATTTTTTTATTCCTTTTCTGCTAAGCATCTAAAGGATAAAACCTACTTTCAAATTTAACTTAATTTTTTGCAGAATTCATTTAAGTTATTTGAAAAGCTCTTTGATGGCGGCATTCGAATATTGATAGAGTGTTAATTTAAAATTTAAATTTATTACGCTAAATTTGAGAATCACCTTCCTTTTTGGTTATGATAGTTTAAGTATGTATATGTAAATATAGGGATGAAGAAATTAAACATGATTATTATAAATCTTGAGTGGTTGATGGGGAAATCAAATCTTCATCACGAAAACTCTACTTTAGGATTCGGTGTTCATGTATATTACTTTTATAGCTTGCAAATTTTGAATTCATTTATTTTTTTATTTTATTACTACACAGGTATGTCGTCGTTGTCTGTTTTTCTAAAGAGTTGTCTGATATATCATAATCATAGCTCAGTCTTTAATAATCTCCAATTTTTAATGGAAATTTTAGTTAGATAGTTTGTGTTTGGGTGGGTTGAAAAAGTAGTTGCGTAAGCAAGTGGGTCAAGTTACTAAGCAAAGAGTTACTAAGAATATTGCTAAGGGTAAAATGCTTTTAAAAAAGAAAATGCTAGTGAGACTAGCTATGAAATGGGTGATTATTAGAAGGATGATAAATCAACTCCACTTCAAATTTTTATTTTCTTTTTGAATTTTCAAATTTAGTTTCTCATAGAGTTATTTTATAGTTATGATGAGAGCAAGCGAATGTAGTTTTTCTAAATGATAAGTTCGCTGCTTTGTATTTAGAGAAGCTATTCTCTGATTAAATTGATTTCTAATGAGGAAATTGTTTTAACCATAAAAAGCTCTTTCTTTTGTATAGGATGTAATTGATCAATCATGTCATTTGAGAAATAACTTGTAACTTATAAGAAACTAAAAATGAAATTTGCAAAAGAAAAAAAGAGCACTCTTAGTCAGAGCAACTCCGTTTCATTCTATGCTTTTCACATTGACCTCCATCTACCTAATGATGGTAGATTTCCTTGAACTTAGCACACTAATTTTTCGTTCTATTCTCCACTGAATCGCCTCTTCTTTTTGGTTGTTATGAAGGGAAGGAAGTTTTTTTAACTCAGTTCTTTTCATACAAGCTCTGAAAGGGGAATGAGCAAGAGTACTAGGAAGTGAGTTAAGAAGAACACGATCCAGCTTTACATATATAAGAGAATAGATATTAAAAAGTTATCTTACGTTTAAATAATTATCAAAGGCTAAGAACAAATGATTTGTTTTGTTAGTTTTCAGTGTGATTAACTGAAATAAAATTACTAGAATAATTTGAGAGGCAGAGAGAGATAATTTGATTGTATTTTGTACTAAAAAATTCAAAAGACCTCTTAAAAACTGAATAATTTCATAGTTTTTATGTTTTTAATTATCAAATTTCAAGCAATTTTAAATTGATTATTTGTTTGTTTTCTATCACATTTTTTGTGATTTTCGCAAATAATAAGAAAATCTAATTAAATATGTGGCATGCTATCAAAAAAAGCATTGTCTGTCTTGTAGAAGCGAAGCAAAGGAATTCACTTTTCTTTCAGTGAATCTTGCTCATTAGATTTTCTTATGAAAAATGGCATTTTAATTTTTTTTTTTTTAACGAAAGAGGAATCAAAGCATTGAATTTATCCATTTATTAATTCGTTCAGTTGATTTTTCATAGGACCTAAAATGCCGTTTTCATATTTAGAAAGAATAACCACTTCAGGGTTTTCTTTTGAGAATTAAATGATTCAGGAACTCAATTAGTTTGTAATTAAAGACTATACCTTTAGTCTCTTTTTAAATGTTATGGGTAGTAAAAGTTTATTCAGAAGATGTAAGCCAATAATTTCATATCCAATCGAACTAATTTCAATATTTTCGTGAGGGAGAAGTAATTTCTCAATCTCTCAATCACGCAAGAATGATTGATTGTTTGAGAGTGGTATGATTGATAAAGTAGCTGCAATTCTTCAATTGAAGATATTTTGGTGGGGAGAAGAGATCAACAACGACTATTCATATTCACTTGAACTTTCATTATTTTGAAGGTCAAAGTGATTGAAGCCTTGGTTGCCGTTGTGTAGTGGCGAACTATTCTTGTTCTGATTAAGAACAGTCTTCTCTGCTACCATTGTCAAGATCTTAGCAGCTTTCACTTTATTGTTAAAAGCATTATTTTGAGTTTCAGAATTAATCTTAAGACGAAGTAGTTGCGTCTTGATAAACTGGATTGGAATATTGGTTGAATGACATATTTCTCACTTTGAACGGTTTTGGGTTGATTTTCAAATTAGCGTTCCACTATTCAGGCTTATTGATGAAATGAAGCATAACTTGATTCTTAAAACGAATATACTGAGTCTTATCTTCTGAATTTCCTAGCATTATGTATCTTAAGGAGCGTTCTCTTAAGAACCATTTAGCGAATTTTCTAAATATTAGTTTCTGCTATTTAACATCCTCTTCTTCTTCTTTAAGGATAGCTAGCAAGTCTTTGAAGGCTCTGTGGCCAGAAATTTTAGGGATGCTGGATCTAATGAAAGGAACAATTTTTTCATATGTTTCTTCACTTTCTTAGCAGAAGCGCTTGAGAATGATTTCCTTATATTCTTCAGAAATAAAGCAACGCATCATTTAACGAGCAATGTAACGACAAATATTCTTATCGTAGTCACGTCTCTTTTAAATAATCTTTTCATATCTTCTTCCATGAAGGTCTCTTTCGCAAATTTTGGGTTGCCCATCTCTTTCGCGTCTTTCATTTTCTTCTCTAATTTAGCGCTATTCTTCTTCGCTGTATGGTTCAATTATCATCTCAGGAGGCATTTCTTTGAAATCATCGATCTTAAGCAAGTTAGCTTCACAGAAACTATTTTAAGGCTCGACAGTGTAATTATTGTGAATTTAATTTTTTTAGCTTTAAAGCTGTTAATCAAAGAAATTAATTTACTAATTCTTTTATTCAGTTAGGACTTAATTAAAAAATGATTGGTTAGTTTTAACTTATTCTATTTCACTTTCAAAGTGGTTTCTCTAAAAGAAATCCATTTCGCTATTGTGGAAGTTGCTGATGTTGTCAAAGTGATTTTCATTATCATCTGAGTTTAAATTCATAAAATCATATTCGTCATTGTGGTTGTAGTTTTTTCTATTTTCGCAGACAGCTGGAAAGCTACTTACATAATTTAAGCTGAAATTATTAGCTTCTTAGAAGTGGTTTCCATAATTATTATTCTCTTACTCATGTTGATTAAGCCAAGGGAATGGGGCTACTTCATTGTGAGTGTTTTGAGCCTTGCTGTTGTTGAAATTAGCATTATTAGAATTATTATTATTATTGTTATTCACTATGCTTTTGTTATGTGTCAGTGTTGCCAAAGGATTTAACACGTTACCAAAATTAAGAAAGTCACAGGAGTCTGTCTTTTTGAGGGTGAAATCAAATTGTTCAAAAGCATTTGATGTGTTGGAGAAGGGAAGTTGGAAGTTTAATGCGCTATCAATGTGATTCATTTAAATGAAAGGGTAATTATTGATTTCTAATTCTTGTAATTAACTCGTTTTGATTTAAGGTTTTCTTTTTGAAAAAGAGGAAGCTTTTTTTTTAAAAATAGCTTTGGGGGCTGAAGTTTAAAATTGGTCTAAAAGACGGTTTTTTGTGTAAATGAACTGGAAATTTCGCTCTACGCGATTTGCACTTAAAATGTTTTCTGGTAGGAGAAACTGTTTGAGTGTGCTTTGCTTATATGTGCTCTTTGCGGGATGTAAAATTTTTAGGAAATAAATTTCCTCTTTCTTTTTTGAGTTTTAATTGTTTTGTTTTTTATTATTTTTGAGAAGCAAGCTAATAATTGCTTTTTTCCATCCTTTGAGATATTGATATCCCCTCTTTATTTCTGATCATCAGATATAATTAAATCTTATATCCTCTACCAAGCTTTCTCTGTCTATTCCACCATTCCACCTTTCAAAATTACATGCAAAAAATATAAAATCGTATACATACAAAAACAAACAAGAAAAACATATATCTTTCCCTATACGGTAATTCGATAGCAATCAGTCCATTTATAACAAACAAATTACATGATTAAATAAATTAATTGTTTATTAATCAATTTTTGTTTAGATGCAATCACTCACAAGCATTCTTAGTTAGTCTATATTCAAATACCTATTATTTTTAGCTTTGTTTAAGAAGACTCTTTATAGTTTTCAATGAATATTTATCTATCTTTATTTATATATTGATTGACTCATTTATTCTTTTTTTACTTTGAATTGCTTTGAGCTTTTCAGAGAGAATAAATAGTGTTTTAACAAGAAATAAATTAATATATAACTCTATTATTTTTGTGACTGAGGAGAGAGGGCAAATTATAAATTTATTGGAAACATCAAAAAAATACTTTCTATTTATTTTTCTTAGCCATATTTTAAAATTAAAATTATCATTAAACTTAAAATAAAACATTTATTTTTTATTTTTCTTTTGTATTTAAAAAAAATAAATTTCTTATAGAATTTGTTTGATATTTTAGTCAAATAATAATAAAATCAATAAATAGATATAGCTTTTAGTTATTAATAAATTTATTAGCAATTAGAAAGTAATTTGAATTCATTCATATTTTCAATTTGCAGTTTTTTTTAAAAGGGTTTTTTTTGTCACCAAATCTATTTCAAAACAAAGGGAATAACTCAATTAATTGAATATTAGAATTTAATTCCGGATTGTATGTAAAACTATTTTAAAGATAGCGATGAGACAAAAAAAACTATATCAGATTGATTTGGATTAAGAAAACTTACCATATTTAAAAAATCAAGAGTTTCCATAGAGATTATATTGATTTTATGTAGAAAATTTATTATTATTCCTTTATTTGAAGAACTTATAGCAAAATAATTTAAAAGTGATGGGATTGTAGATGCTTTAAAAAGTTTTTTGTTTAAAATAAATGTTAAATAATAGATTACCATAGCTGAAATCTATTTAAGAAAAATTAATTCTGATAATAATTCTTGTAAGTCACTTTTAAATAAAAAAATTAAATTAAAAGATGAATTTTATATTGATTTTAACATTTGTGTGCTAAATAAATAAATTTAATTTCACCAAAATAAATTTGATAATTTTGATTTTTAGTTAAAATTATTTTTTACCATTTTAAATATTGAATTTATAAAAACCTAAGAAGACTTTAAATGGAAATTAATCTGAAATATTAAATGTATTTGGTTGACCTTTGAAAGTAAAATTATGAATCTTTTATTAATATTTTGAATAAAAATTTTATTTAAAATTATATTTTCAAAATTGTTTTAGAAATGATAAATTGAATGTGAAAGTATTTTTGAAGTAAGTTTGATAAATAACAACTAAATAAATGCATGGTATTATTTATTGTCTTTATATTTAATCTCTTTAAAATAATAATAGATATCTTAAAAATATCAATTATTTTTTATAAACCATTGAAAGAAAAAATTTTCAGTTTTTATTAATATTTTGGAAAAAAATTAATTTAAAATTTTAGTTAAAATTAAATTTTCAAAAATGTTTTAGAAAAAGATAAATAAATAAATAAATAAATTGAATTTAGAAGTGAAAATTAATTAAATTATTTTTCATTTGATAAAAAACTAGATAAATGTAAGATATTATTTATTACCTTTATTTGGAAGTTATTTAAGCTTTTTAAAATATTTATAGATATCTTTCCAAATTAAGGACCTATCGTTTAGATATTTATTTTATTAAGCAAATCTTTAATTTTAATTTGAAATAGAAACTAAATCAATAATATCCATTAAAGGATTAATAATATTCAACTTTAAATAAATTACAAAGATGATTTTAGGTAGCAAGAATATACTCAAAAGACTTTATTTAAGCAGCTTTTAAAAGACTGGCAATTTAAAAAAAAATGCTAAATTATATTAGAATTTAAACGATTTGTTTGCATCTCGTTCCTTATGTATGATGGCAAATAGATCATTCTCTAACATAAATAAATTTGGAGAAAGTGGATTATAGTTAAATGAAAAAAAAGACTAAAATTAAATCAAAAAGGGAGAGAATGCTTAACGTCGTTAAAGATTAACAGAAAAAGAGGAATCCGATGATTCAGATAATGAAAGCGATTCTAAGCTAAAATAAAATGTGAATGATGAATCTTAAATGGAAAATGAAAACGAATCAGAAGATCAAAAAGAAATTAATAAACTTACTAAATCAAGAAATCATAGTGCTTATGATTCTAATGATTCTATTGAGAATTTGGTTGGACTTGAATCTCTTAATGATGAAAATATCCAAAATACCTAAAAGTTGTTAAATAAAATTCTTAAAGGAGAGGTAGAGTTTGAAGAAGGAGATTCCATCGATAAGCTCGTTTCTCTAGAAGATGTTTTTAAAACAAGAGAAAGACGTCTTTCATTCTAGCTTATGGAAATAGAAAATCCATAAAGAATACTTTAATTCTATAACGAAGAAGTAGAAAGAATCAAAAAAAGAGATGGAGAAGAAGATCCCCTTAGTGTTGATGAAATTTGTCTTTTCTTCTACTTTGCCACTTTTTAGAAAAAATTTATCTCAGATAATGCTACTTTTTAGAAAATTCTTGTTTAAATTATTGAAAATTCTAAAGATCTTTCAGCAGATTCAATGCAAACATTTATTTGGTCATTAGGCTCATACATGTATGAATTTGGATTTATAGAGTTGTCTGAGTAAATGAAAAAAAATTTATCTGATTCAATATTAAAAAAGTGTTAATTTTTCGATTATGCTCAAAATCCTTCTTTGTGTTTTGCCCTAAGCTAAATATTTTAAGGTGAAAATGATGGTGCTTTGTCTCAACCAATTGTAGATGTTCTTGCCACTAAGAGTGCAAAATACATAGAAACATTAACTCATGACGAGTTAATTACCATGATCATGACTTTTATGACAGTAGGATATTCAAATTCCTCAACAATAAGTCAATTCGTAGAAAGACTAGTTCAAATTAAAGAGGTAAATTTAATTATTGAATACTAATTTAAAGTTAAAAATGATTTGTAATTTCATAATATTTTAAAAAAAGCCAAAGCTTTTAAATGTGAAAACATTTTTAACTAAAGTTTTATATTTGATTTTGATTTGTTAATCGCTTTTGATTTTTTTATGTTAATAATTTATTATTTTTATTCATTTTTATTAATTTTAATTTTTGCATAACTTTTTTGGAAGAATTTTTATAAGCTTTAAAGAAATTTAATCTTGCAATGCTTGTAAAATTAAGAAATTAGATGTATTTTATCAGAACTAAGTAAAAAATATTGTCTAGAATTTAGATAGATAATTTAAAACTTTTAGATGAGCTTATGACAAATCAAATAAAAAATTCTTCAAATTAAAATCGATTTTATTAAACTAAATGTTTATTTAAAGTTTTTTTTTCAATTCAATTATTAATAATCAAATAGGAATTAGACGAAGAGCAAATTTAAAAAGCCATTAGTGCTTTAGGTGAGTTGAATTATGGTAACTCAAAACAATTCTCTATTCTCACAAAAGAAATTCTAGATAGAGACTTAGGTAATTCAGAACCAAATATGTCTACCGAAACAGCCTGCAGTTTGATTTTTACCTTATCAGGTGCCTAAGTAATTTTTTATTTTTTTTGTTTGTTTTTAATAATATTCAAAAACTAAACGAAATTAAAAGGAAAAAAATGAGGAGCTGCTTAGGAGATTGCTAAGAATCATCCATAGTAAATATAAAGAAATTAATATAACAAGCTATGTCAATCTTTGGCTCGGATTAGCTAGATTCAGAATTGATCCTGCCAAATATGAATAGACATTTTCTATTTTGCACAAAGTTCTTGGTTCTGGTCATGTTTTCTAGATTAAAGATTTAAACAATGACGAAATTATTAGAATTATTATTGCAGCTTCTTCTTTAAAGTTAAATAATAAACCTCTTGTTGGTGATCTCTTAAACAATATATAAAATAGAATGAGATTGCTTAAGACTGATTAGCTTATCCTTTTGGCTAGATCAACAGTAATCTATGTTAAATAATTTGAGTCTTTCTTTGTAGGCGTTCACGGTGAATGCTTAGCTAAGCTTGATAAATTCACTCCCGAATAGAAATAAATTCTTAAATAAACATTCAATCGTACAAGAATACTTTTCCCACATTCACCATTAACTGATACAACAATTTGATAAATATGGAAATTGAATTTAAAAATGTTAATTTTCAATATAAATTTTAAATTTTATTTTCTCAATATGACTTGTATGAAATATTCCTATATAATTAAATTGAAATTTTAAAATAATAAATTCCTTATCAGAAATTAATATTCAGATTGGAATAGATAACTTAAATTAGCCTAAAATTATTTACACCATTTTGTTCCTCATAATTAGAATTTTTATTCTCTTAATTTTTTAAATTTCTTTCATTCAAAATTTCAAAATTACAAAGATTAAATTAACAAACAAGCTATTTGATTAAAAAATATATTGAATTTTTATTTGTTTGTAATAAGAATTTGTGTGTATTTTTTCCAGTTAACACTTTGGATTATTTATTCTATAATCAATATAAAATTATTGAATTATGTGTCTTAAGTTGTGTTTGATAGAATATTGAAATATTTTTTAATTGTTGTTAATTTAAATTTAAAAATTAATTGAGAATCTATTTTAAAATTATGATATTTATTTATAGAATAATTAATTTGTTTAATATGCATATTAGTTTATTTGTTCGTGTTTAATAAATTAAGTAAATATTGAGTTATTTGTTTATTTATTTATTTATGTGAAGAAAAATCTTAAATTTCAATTGTCTATAGTAAAAATAATTAATAACTAATTATTTTTGTTATAAAAATCAAAATCAAAATGAAGACATACTTAATGATTTCTGATTTGAAGTTGAATTTGTCGATTTTAATTATTAATATTTTTTTTTTGATTAATCAATAGCTTGCACCTTATCAAGCAAGATTAGAATGAGGAGAAAGTCACTAATGAATGAATGAATGTATCACCAAAATTTGTTTGTATTTATTATAATATTTTTTTTTTTGCTTTGTTTTGTTTTAAGTGTGGTGGCTAACTTTAATTAATAAAAAAATATTTAATTAATAGAATTAATTAATTAAGAAACAAAAATAAATATATTAAAAAGATGTTTTACGGAGGTAATAACGCTCCCTCATTTAAGTTAGATAATACTTAAATTCGTAATGAAACATAGTACCTGATTGAGAAAGGTAGAAGATCTTTCAATGAAGGTGATACAATTGAAGAAAAGGATAAGGGTATTTCAACCTTTTTACAAGGTTTAAAGAAGTTAGAACTATGGATATAAAGTAATTTATTTAGATTTACAAATTCGAATCGTTTAAGCTTAAAAAAATAACGCGAATCAATTGAAAAATTAACCATTTTTTATTATAATTAACAGGAGAAACTGATACTTTAATTCTAAATACTTTAAAAACCTAATACCAAAATAACTATAAAGAAGTAGAAACTATGCTTACAAAATTAGAATAAATTAAAAAAAATGGAAACTAGCCTATGGCAATAGCATAAGGCGGCGGCGGTGGTAACAAGTAAAATATATTGCAAAATTAGCTAAGTTTAAATATAAAATTTGGTTTTAAAATAAAATGAAAGCTTATTCTTTAAATTATTTATAGTGGCATTAATTCTTTCATGTATTATCACTTAGATTAATTTTATTTTATCTTAAATAGCAATAGTAACAAAGATGAAAACACTAAATTTAAGGAAGCTTTGTAAGAAACAATTGTGCCCGAAAAACCTAACATAAAATGGGATGATATTGCTGGTTTAGTGAAGGCTAAGGAATCCTTAAAAGAAGCAGTCATTCTTCCAATTAGATTCCCTGAAATATTTAAAGGTGCTCGTAAGCCATGGAAAGGTATCCTTCTTTATGGACCTCCAGGTACTGGTAAAACTTATTTAGCTAAAGCTTGTGCTACAGAAACTGAAGGTACTTTCTTTTCAGTATCCTCTGCAGATCTTGTCAGCAAATATGTTGGTGAATCAGAAAAGTAATTTAATTTAATTTAATTTACATTCATTTTCTTTCAGCAAAAAAAACATTATCAATATTTGATTAATTAGTGTCTTTAATTATTAAGACAAAATCAACTCTTTAAAAATTTATTAGAATTTCATGCTTCACTTTCAAAATATCTTTTGATTGTAATATAAATCAGTCAAAATGAATGAAAAAATTCATTCATTCATTCATTCTTTATTTATTATTTTTCTAAAATTTGAAAGTTCATTATTTGCATGAAAACAAATAAGTTATTATAGATAAAATTAATTTGGTTTATTTCACAATATTTCTGATCGCATCAATAGGAAATATTGATCAGCATTTGAATATTTATTTATTTAATAAATATCTCATTTTTCTTTTAAGATTAGAAAATATTTTTACAGTCTATCAAGAAATATAAAAATTTTTTGAATGCATTTTCATAGGATAAATATATTTTTAAAATAAAAAATAATAGATTAATTAAGAACTTATTTGCTTTAGCTAGAGAGAAAAAGCCTTCTATTATATTTATTGATGAAGTAGACAGTTTATGTGGTAATAGAAGTGACGGAGAAAATGATGCTTCAAGAAGAGTAAAAACAGAGTTTTTGGTTTAGATGCAAGGTGTTGGTAATGATGATTAAGGTGTTTTGGTACTTGGAGCAACCAATTTACCATGGGCTCTCGATCCTGCTATTAGAAGAAGATTTGAAAAAAGAATCTACATCCCCTTGCCTGACTAACCCGCCAGAAAATTCTTGCTCAAACATAACCTTAAAAATACTCCAAACACTCTTAAAGAAGAAGATTTTGAAAGATTATCCTAATTAACAGACGGGTAAAATGATTATAAAAGAAATATACAGAATTTTAACATGTTAATTAAAAACAATATATAGATTCTCAGGAGCTGATATGTCTATATTTGTAAGAGATGCAGTACTAGAACCAGTTAGAAGATTATAGATTGCAACTAAATTCAAAAAGTTACCAGGAGACAAATACATGCCTGTAGAAGATAATGCTTCAGGTCCTGATATTGTTAACCTTAACTATTTAAGCTTAAATCAGTAATAGCTTGAGCTTCCATAAATATCTGCAGTAAAATTTTTTATTTTTTTATTTTATATTTTTAATAAATAAATTCTATTTAATAATAAAGCAAGATTTTGAAATCGCCATTAAAAAAGCCAAAGGTACTGTTGGAAAAGATTAGCTCAAAGATTATGAAAAGTGGACTACTGAATTTGGTCAAGATGGTTGATCTAAATATTAAAAAATAATTTTAATCAATTAATATAAAAAATAAACAAAAAACCTATATCTTTAAATTAAAATCCTAATTGTTATAAATATTTTTGTCATTTATTTTAAAAAATATTAAAGTATCTTCAAATTAAGCTTCAAAATGCAATAAATATTCTTACCTAGTTTTTGGCTTTTTAAAAGTCAGTAAGTAAATAAATAAATAAATTATTTTTATTATCAATTTTAGAATAATAATTCTCCCAAAATCTTACTGTCATCGAAAGTAGCATTTATTCAAAAGTATTTATTCTTTATAAATTATTTCATCAAATAAATCATTTTTAGATAATAAAATAGAAAATAAAATTAATAATTAAAATATAATATAAACTTTTGATATTATTATGTATCTTAAAAATCAAATTTATTTTATGTTAGAAACAAAAAAACCAATATTAAAATCGATTTTTTGTTAGATGTGAAAACAAACACAATAATAATATTCAAGAAATTTATATCAATTATTTTAATATTTATTTAGACTTTAAAATAAGTAAAATTTTTTTTTTTTTTTATATAAGATGTAGCCAGCCAGAGAGAGATTCAATTAAGGTGCATGAATAAAATATTTTTATAAAAAATTAGTAATTAAACTATATTAAAAATCTATCACAATAAAATCATTTATTATTAATTCGTTTTATATTTTTTAGCTTTATTAAAATATTTCTCATATATTATTTTATGAAATATAAATTTATATCTAAAAATTACATTTTTTAATGCATGGTATTTAAATTTTTAAGATTTCAATTAATAGTTGTGATTATTTATTTATTTGTTTTTTTATGATCTTGATTAATTAAAAAACAATTTTGAAAACTAAGTTAAGTCTTAAAAAAATTGAAATTAGATATTTGCTTTCTAAGTATTATTGAACTTATTGAATAAATGAAAATATTGAAAAAAGTAATTTAAAAGGAGTAAATTTATTATTTTTTACTAGATTAGATACTCCATATTATTTTTGCAATTATTATACCTGAAAAGATGCTTCTTATTTTTTATCAGATTATTAAACAATATTCTTACATTAAAATTTTAATTCATTAAATTCTAAATATTTAAAATAGATAAAATAGCATATTACTGATAGATAAATAAGGAATTTTGAAATTATTTTAACTTGAATATTAATTTTGATTATAAGTCTTAACAAATATAAATAACAAACATAAAAGAAATAAAGGTAATATATATCTCATTTAATAGTTAAAAGAGATTTACTTTAATAAGAATAAAATATTATGCTAAATTAACATTTATAATATCTTTCTAAGTAAACTATAGAAGAAAATAAGAGAAAGAATTTCAAAATTACATTTAGATAAATATTATGCTTAAGTTGGTAAATATTTAAATAAAATATAAAAATTAAAAATTAAAAACTGGCTAGTAATATTGAAAAATACTAATTTATCTATTATCAATTTTTTTCTTTATATTTTCTTCATAAAGTCTTTTTATGGATAAAAAACTATCAAATGTCCATGCGAAGAGCTACAAAAATATTGTATTATTTAGGTTTTTAAAGTAATATTAGTACAAGTTAAATAGATTTTGAGTGTTTTATTTCAAAAATTATATTTTAAATGTTAAAAAAATGTATTTAAAACATCTTTAATTATTTTTACTACTAACATAGGGATTAATGTCCAAAAAAACCTTTACTATGGAGAGTCAGTCCTTTTTTTAATAAAAATAAAACCTAATTATAAAAATATAATGATTTGTTATAGCATAACATAAAAATATAAATTTTTATTAAAATAATCTGAAATTTTTCAAATGACATAAGAGATTTGTATATTTATTTAAAATAGAAAAAAAAAGAAGGTTTTTCAGATTTTTAATTTTTTGTTTAAAAATAATAAGCGACAACACAAAGATGCTTAAAAAGATAATAATCTTAGAAAATAGAGATTTTTTTGATTAGCTATAAAGTAGTTAGTGGATCATTTAAATTTACAACAGCAGATTACACAATTATCAAATTAATTACAAAATTTTCAAAGAATTTATGAAAAGCTAATTTTTATAAACTAAGCAAATTTTGGTGAAAGCTGTCTGTCTATTATCTAAATTACTCAACTTAGAAACAGTTTTTTTTCATGTTAGAATGAGTTTACATAAAGATAGCAATTAATTAATATAATCATAATTTTAAAGCTATTCTCTCACAATTGATTTTCATTTTTAAATACTAAATAATCAGATAATCTATTTGCTTAAATTACAATTAAATATCTGCTCAAATCTTTTTTCCTAAAGTATGAGAAACATTACATTATTTTTTTAAAAAAATATTGTCATTTTATTGAAAAATATTAAATTCATTAAAAAGAAACTAAATAAAGGAACTTACATTCCTTTATATTTAAATTATTATTGTTTGCATTATTAATTTTCATAGTATTTATGAGAAAAACTTATTTCTTTTCCTAAATAGGCAAAAAAATTACTACTTTGTGTGAAATCTTATTATTAAAATATTTCAAATGAATCCTAATAAGAAAACTAGTTATATTTATGTTATTATTTACTGGATTTTTATTTATTGTAAGGGATTTGTAAAATAATTCGATGGAACAGTGTATAATATTTGTTTTATGCTGGATGGAAGAGACTTTTTAAATTTACTAACGCATAATTTTAAATAAAAAAGAAAAACGCTGTGACTATCAATTATCAACGCCAAACATAAATAAATAAATAATTAATTATAATTTGGGGTTTTAATTAATTACTGAAACGAAAATATGTTATTGATTGTAAGTAATTATCTTTTTGGGAATTGTAAAGTAAATAAAAAAAAATTAAGGTAAAAATATAAATAGATGATACAGTAGTAATTATAAGTGGGAATCAAGAAATATGATATAATCTATTTTTTCAAATTAATTATTAAAAAAATCACATTTCAGAAAGGAAAAAAAAAATTATATCTATAAAATGAGCTTATATATGAACAACTTGGAACAATTAACTTTGGAATATGTTAAGATATATCAAAAGATATATATGGCTAGATAGGATATATTTGACTCCTTAAATATCTTTAATGGCAAAGCATCTATCTAATGTTCAACTGAATAATCAGACTTTAAAATTATCGCATAAGGCATAAAGAAAATGTCTAACTATCTCAAAAAGGACATGAGTATGGTACGCATGTTCGAAGAAACTCTTAAATAATGCAAATTATAGCTTTTAGCTTTTGAAAATCAATATTCTAAGATTGTCAACTCTGCTAAATAATTTATCAAATACGATGGCTAGTTGAGCGAAAAAAGAGCAGTCTTGCTCAAGTATTTCGAAATAAATATGTCTGAGTTAGAAAAAAGTAATAAATAACCAATAGATAACAGCTACTCAATTGAAATTTCTTTAGCAAATTGAAATTTCCCAAGTTCGTATTTTCTATCATTATCGTAATATTCGAGTTAATTTTAAGTATCTCATTGATTCATTAACTCAAATAGTATTTAATTAAGAAAATATTTATGATTAATTAATTAATAATTAAAAAAATAACAATCAATTCTCTCAGAATGCCTCTTAAAAATTTTCAATTATCTAAATTGCTTTGCTAATAAACAAATTAGCAATCAATCAATCACACTAAAATGATACAATAACAAAAATAAATGCAAACAAATAGAAGTTAATTATAATCACATACTAATAATTTATATGCCTGTATAGAATATAGCTAATTTATTTATATTACTAAAAAACAATTAAAAATCGTACTATGACTACTGTCTGTCTTTATATTACTCTATGTATCTTAACTTTTGTAATCAATTTTTATATCTTTCAAAAATACTTATCTCTCTTTTCTGTATTTACTTTTGGATTATTTTTGAATTTTTCTATAAGTTACTATCTTCACAATATATAAGATTGGTAATAAAAGATAAGATAATCCCTTAAATGATAATAATAATAATAATAATAATAATAATAATCTAATTTAGAAAATATACAAAAATATATTTAAAATTGCTTTTGTTAATTTGAGTCAAACATTTACAAAATTAAAAAGAAACTTCAAAAGAATCCAAGTTATTCATTCCTTTTTTTTACACCTATTTTAAATTACATAATTTGTATTTGATTCATGCGTAATCTAATATAACTTTGATTTATATTTAAAGAGAGGTACCACAAATTATGTTCTGTAAATTAATTTTGTTACTTTCCACTAAAATATTTATAATCAGTATAAATTTAAATAACCGATATTTTGTTTGTTTGGTTAGTTTACTTTCATTTAGTTGCTTTTATTCCAAATATGAAAAAGGCTGGCTTTTTTTTAAATAACAATCACAAAATTAGAGTACCATCATGACTTGACTTTCGAACATATAAAACTCATCTCAAATTATTTATTTATCTATTTCAATATAATATACATGCAAATTATTGTAACTTAATTATTATTCTGGAAAAGAAAAACTTAAATCTGAAAAGTAGATTGGACATTTTTCTAAAACTAATTATTTGAAGTCAGATTAAAAATCTCAAAAATAAAACAAAGCATTCTTTTAGGAAAATAGCATAATATAGCAATAATTCCTTGTATAAATTATAAGCAAATTAGTGTAAATAATTACTTATTCTCAATTAGTATGAAAATTTGTTTATTTTTCTTAAAATTAATAAAGAAAATTAATCTTTAATTGATAAACTAATTATTTATTAATTTTGAGAAAAACTCATTTGATAAATAATTATTTCTGATTAAATCTAGATGGATATGCCATACTTTTAGTATAATTAATTATAAATAAAAAAATCATTATTTTTTCATTTTTTTGGATTAATTCACATTTTAATTATAAAATAGTTAAAACTTGCAAGACAAAATTTAAAAAAATTCATTTCAATTTTTTCCTGCAAAATTATTTTTTAATTTCTTGATGATGTGAGTAAAACTTTCATTTAAGTTTATTAAAATTTATTATCTACATTGCTTAAGATCTTTCTTTTATAATTTTTCTCTTTATAATGATAGTAGAAATTATCATATCACAATTCACTGGGGAAAATAGAAAGTACAAAACAAAACAAAATACAAATACAATTATAATATAAAATATACAATATTTTTTGAAATTTTATACTGACAACTTTAAAAAGTTAAAGATTCAAAACAAATTAACAATATAAGACCAAATTTTAAAAAAATACCAAAAATGAAGCTACTTAAAATGAGTTTATAATTATTAATACAATAAAAATTAACATAACATTCTTTAGAGGTATTAATTATTTATAATATTTTATCAAAATTATTTTTAAAATTTAATTTTTTAATTTAATTTATTTTATTTTATGTTTGTTTCTAAGTGGGTCTTAAGTTAATTTTTTAAATTATAAAATATCTCTAATAAAATTTGAATTATAATACAGTTTATAAAATGATTAAGATTTATAATAATTTTTTGAGATTAAAAAATAAACATAAATTTGTAATTTTCTATAAAAATAATTTATCTAACTTTTGAATAATATTAGACAATACAATACAATGTTAATTAATTATTTTGTTTGTTTGTTTGTTGTAAAGATTTAATCCTGAAGGAAAAGTAGAATATCGATTTTTCATAAAATCAATAGAAAATTTGTTTGAAAAAAGAAGTTGATCAAAGTTATAAATTGTATTAATAATTATTCTTTAATAATTTCTGAATAATTTAATTAAATTTCTACCAATCAGCTAAATTTAAAAATTGATACTAATTTTTGATTAATTAAATATTTTTTAATACGCAAAAACTTCTTTTAATATCTTAAGCAACTAAAAATATATATTTTAGCAATTAGAAATATAAAAATGCATCCATTTGCAAAGTTAGGATTAGACTCATGGATTTAGAAAACATGTGATAAAGTTGGATATTAAAATCCTACTAAGATTTAGGAATTAGCTATTCCTCCTCTACTAAGAAAGCAACATGTTATTGGTAATTATTATAAATTAAAAAATATTATAAAAGCTTGAAATAGTTTTTAGATTAAAGCAAATTTCATTATGAGGTTTTATTAATACAATTTAAATTTAAAACTAATTTAGCTAACGCAGAAACTGGTAGTGGTAAAACAGCTACTTTTGCTTTCCCTATTTTGTAAGATTTAGCAAAAGATCCATTTGGTGTTTTCGCAATAGTTTTAACAGCAAACAGAGAATTGGCTATGCAAATTTCTGAACAATTCACAATATTCGGAAGCTCTTTAAATTTAAGAGTCTCCACTTTAGTTGGAGGAGTAGATTTTAATAAATAATTGTCTGAGTTAGAGAGAATTCCTCATATTGTTGTAGGTACTCCTGGAAGAACATTAGATATGATTGATAAGTCTCCAGTTCTAAAAGAATATATTGAAAATGTTAAATATTTAGTTTTGGACGAAGCTGATAGACTTTTTGAGGATTCTATTATTGAAGATATATAATCAGTAAATTTTAGTTTAAGGCATAGCATTTAATTCATATTTTTAATGATAAAAAGATTTTAGAGTTTATACCATAAGAGAAATAAATTATTCTAGCTACTGCTACTATAAATGATGACTTTAATGATAAAAAGTTAAACGAAATATTAAAAACTAATGTGAAATTTGAGAGATTCTGTGTAAACCAATAAAAAAAAGTAGTTCAAACATTAAAGCAAGTAACTTATTTATTTATTTATATTTTAAAAATAAATAGTGATTTATTGATTATTCATTCTTAGATAAAGCATTTTACATTATAGAGTGTGAACTTAATTATAATTTAATCAATTACTATGATAATCATGCAATTTTCTAAAATTATTTATTAAAAAAAGAAATTCGTCTTAGTCCCAGAAATGGTGAAAGATTAAAATTTCATCAATTTATTGAATAAATTCAAAGGAATTAGTATGATAATATTTGTAAATAAATGCAGAACTTGCCATTTTATTAATGCTTTGTTGAATTAGTTAGAATTTTCATCTACTAGCTTGCATTCTGGTTTAAAATAGGGATAAAGAATATCACACTTAAAGACTTTTAAAAGCCAAGCTGCAAATATTTTAGTTGCTACAGATGTAGCTTCTAGAGGTTTAGATATACCTACAGTTGACTTAGTTATTAATTATGATATACCTAAAAATTCTGATGATTATATTCACAGAGTAGGTAGAACTGCTCGTAAAGGTAAAAGAGGTCTTGCTATTTCAATCATGACACAATATGATGTACAGCTTATTCTCAATATAGAAAAAAATATCGGTGAAAAATTAGAAGAATTAAAAGTAGATGAAGAAGAAGCACTTGAAATAGCTCCTAAAGTTAACAAAGCTAAAAAGTTTGTTAAAATTGTAAGCAATTAAATTTTTTGAAATATTATTAATAATTTTTTTAATAAGAAAATGTCTGAAGATGGTAGCTCTGAAAACTTTGACAAACAAGAACAAGATAAAAAAAGTTACAAAGAATTCATAAGAGAATAAAAAAAGCTAAAAAAGGTTGAAAATAACAAAATATAAGAAGAAAAATAATGAATAATTTATTACCTAATTTAATTTTTATATGTTGTATAATAACTAAAATAGCTCATAATTATAATTATTTTAATATTTTAAAAGGAACCAATTAAACTTACTCTTGATTATAAAATTTAATTAAATTTGTTTATATCTTTTAAAAATCAAAAAATAAATGAAATTTTAGTAATAAAATATGAACTTCACCTAATTATAAGAAAAATATTATAAATTAAATACCATAAATCCTCACCAACATACATTTTCACCATATTTTATGAATATTTATAATAAATTTTCTGAAAAAAATAACACCCTCTGACATTCATCTCGGATCTTTGTGTGAGGAAATAAGGTAATAAAAAAGCAGAATCTTTAAAAATTATAATTTAAATAAATGATTAAAGGAAATTAAAAATTTATTTTTGTTATTTAAAAAAAGGTTTCGTTAATTATTTTATTTTCAAATAATTAAAATAAAACAATAATTATTTCTTGCTTTAATAAAATATTTATATTTATGTTTAAGTCTGCTTAAAATACTTCATAAAAATGAAGCTTTTAAAATAAATTTGGGCTATTAGTAATTTAATTGTAAAAATGTGCATTACCTATTTATTTAAAAGAATTTCAATTTAACTTTTTTTACTGATTAAACATTTTTTAAGTAAAAATAAATTTTTAACAGTAATAAAATATGGCTTTTAAATTGTATTTGAAATGTACTGTCAAACTATTTCAAAAATGATCAAACAGAAAAAAAATATTTATTATAATTTGCTGGATATTGAACTTCGTTAAAAATCTAAATTAAATAGTAGTAAAAATTGATTTAAAGCTCAAAAAAAACAAAAAAATGCAAAAAGCAATAACACCAAAACATCTAAGGAGTAGCTCTAGCAACTACTTGTAAATTATTTATATAATTAATTTATTAATAATATTTTATTAGTTCTTTCAAGCAGTAGAAGCCATGTCATTAAAACTATAATGTGTAGCAATAAAACCCTTTCTAGTTTGAAACATTTGTGACACTTCAAAATATAAATAAATTCAAATAATCATTTAGCTAATAGATCAAGGACTGCAATCAAATTTCATTTGAGGATCTCTAAAAGCAAGTTTAATTTATAGAGTTTAGCGATTTCAATAAGATTTAAGACAACGAAGGAATTATTGTCATACAAGCATATTTTAATGATGTTGGAGAATTAGCTAGCAATAATTTAGAAAATTCTACAATGTTTAGCCAAAGATTATAAGAAGTACAACAAAATATTACCAGAAACTATCCTTTTATGCAAGTTATAGTTAAAAAACTTTAAGAAAGTGAGTTAACAGATAACAAAGGAGCAAAGTATGGGCTTTTTGAGATTTTCATGTGCACTTAGTTTAATTTAGTTGTGAAAAAAGCAGTAATTTATTCAAAAGATCTACTTATATAATTGCCAACAAGTTAAACAGTCTTATAAAACATATGTAATTAAATTAAATTAATTCATAATTATTATCTTAGTAATAAATTAAAAAAGAAAAATGCATTAGCACAATCAACTTAAGAGTAAATGTTACAGTGAACACATAGGAGAACTTAAATCCACTCATTATTAAAACTCAGTATTTTAGATAAAATAAACCTACTTTAGAAAATGTTAAAATTACTCTCACACAAGTCAAAAAGGTTTAATTAATTATTTCATAATTATATTTAAAAACATCCTTTTTTTTAATTTAGAAACAGTAAGAAAAACAGTAAAACTAATTTAGTTCACCATAATCAAGAAGAGATGTTCTAAATTATGGTAAAAATATAAATTAAAATTAGTTTAAATTTACTAAGCTTTAAAAATTTTAATAAAGTAAGATCTTCTGATATAAATGTTTTGAATTGTAGCAATCTTAAGAATACAGAAAATTAAACAGTTAGGAGTCATGCTGTAAGCAATAGCATATCCCTTAAATAGGGAATACAACTACTTCAAAGTTAATTATCAAATAAAAGTCAAAATCTTACTTCTAATTTGAATTCTACTTCTTTAACTCCAAGAAATGCTAAAAGTACAAGATAAAGCTCAGTCTCTAAAATTGAAAGCGAAGTTTTATCAAAATTAACTTTCTCAAGCTGTTCAAAGAATATAAGCTAAAAATAAAATATTATTAATTACACCTCAACTATAAATAATCAAGGTTAAGCTGAATTTAGTAATATTTTATGTGAATTATAGCTTTATGAACTTAAAATACACTCAAGCAGCTACACTAAAGAGTGCACAATAGTAAATTTTATTATATAAATAGTTTATTAATTATTAAAATTTTATTTATTTAAACTAAAAATAATACTCATAAAATTAATTTTATTGATTGAATAAAAATTCAAATTAAAAATATTCAAAAGAATAAGTTGAATTTTAAGTTATTAAATTTTTATATAACCTATTTTATTTTAAACCATCTCACAAATTAAAATTTTATCAATATTTTGTATTATTTTAATGGCAAAAAATAAAAATTTGTTTGCATAAAAAAAAATAATATATTTAGAAAGGTTATAATTAAGAGAATAAATTTGATAATAATAAAAAATGAATTATGTAATTTAAAATATTTAATTAATAATTTTATTTTATTTCAAAAGTAATTAGACATAAATGATCTCAAAAGATAGCAAGTTAATGATAAACATTTAGATTTAGATATTCTAATTGATAGAAATGATATTTGTACTTGTGATATAGTAGTTACTGGGAACTAAAAAGGTATTATGTAAAATGCAAATGTTTACATTTCGGATAGACCTTTCAGCTAAATCTTTATTTGTAAACATATTTGATTTATTTGAAATATTTTTATGATAAATTTCTTTTTGTATTAGAAAATTTGAATTAAGGAAAATAGACTGAAGCTATACAATTGAATTTTAATAGCTAAACAAGAAGATATAGCTTTTATACTCATCCTGGCTACTACTATATTTTAGTGTTTCACTAAAATTTTTACATCGAAGAGAGATAAATTTAAATTAATTAAGGAGATAATCCTAAAGTAGATATAGATTTGAAACCTTTAACTATGGCTCTGATAAGGCTGAGAGCATTTGATATAATTAATCAGTGTATTGTTCAAAATGCTGAAATACTAGTAAAAGACACATTAGATAACCTCTTATACTGTGGAAAGACTAATGAACTTGGCTTGATGGAATGCAAATTAAAATTTTCGAGAACATTTAAAGTATCTATCAGTAAAAATAATGAGTACATTTATTTCTAATAGATTGTATATTTAGAAATGAACAGGATAGCTGATAATAACCACACAATTTACTTAATACCTAACAGTATGATATAAAATAAATAGTTTGAAATTTTGGCTTATTTCCCTCATAAAAAATTTGATATTGATTTTAATGTAAGAACTTCAGATGGATTTAATATCAATAAATTTAGTCCTATCTAAAAAGTAATTATTCCTAGCTGCAATAATTAATATGATGAGATTGAGTTCAATAATTGTAAATTAATTGAGTTTTCTATTCAAAACGTTGATAGTAGTATTGACTATGATATCGAAATATATTCTAAGTCAGGATTTTCAGATAAAAAATGGGAGGAATACTAAAAATAGAATCTTTTCAATCCTAATCTGAATGAATTAGAGGCTTTTTAACAATAAAAGAAACCTTTTCATAAATCAGCTTTGAACATGAATAATTTTTTTATTTAAAAAAGAATTTCTATTGATTTAAATTTAATAAAACCTTGTATCGAAATGCCTATAGAGAAAAAAGATTAATAAATACTTCTTCCATAAACAGTAACTTATAAAATTTAATTTGAAAATAAACAATTTATTTTTTATTAGTATAAAAGCGAGAATTCCATTAAAGTATTTTTCATCTATAACAATTAAATTCAGCTATTTAGAGAGATTAACTATGATTATGTTTAATAACCAACCTGCATTGCTTCTTTCATAAGTAAGATTTATTATATTCTATAAGAAATTTATGAAAATTTAATTAAATTTTAAAGGTACCAGTAAAATTTTCATAGAAAAAATGCAAACGCTCAATAAGCAAAAAAGAATTAGCAATGATGAAAATGAAACTCCATCCTCATTTTCAAATTTTTGCAATTAAACTTAATCAAAGTTTACACCAAAGAGTAGTCAAAGCGGGAAAATATATAACTTTGTTAGCATCAATGACAAATAAGAAACATAAAAATAAGTTAAGTAGCCACTAAGCCAAAGATTTATAGAAAATAAATTAATTTGACTTGCTAAAAAAATAAATTCTTCTTATAATTTTTATTAAAAATGTTTTTTCTTATTGAATTTTTTATAATTTAACTTCAAAAAAAATCAAAAACATTTAATTATTATGTAATTTTGAAATAATCAAATTCATTTTTAATAAACAAAAATATTAAATTTATTTTATTTATTTATTTTCTGTGATTTTTTGAAGAAAATCTATAAAATTTATTTGGTTAAATAACAAGTAAATTATTATAGTAAATAAATTCATTTAAGCTGCCATTCAAAAATTATAATATTCATTTAAGACTTTATAAAAAATATGTTATCATAAATTTTATTTAATATATCACTTCAATCTCAAAGTTGAGGCGATTCTTTGCAAACGCCACTCTTTTTTATTTATTTTCTTCATAAAACTTACTTAAAGAAATTTAATTTAATTTTTTAATATATCACTTTAAAGTCAAAGTTGAGGTAATTAAACTCGGTATTTCTTTTTTTATGCTGAAATTGCTTGAAAAATGCTAAATAAAGATTTTGTTGAAGATTATTTTTTAAACATATTATAAATTAATTAGCTATAATAAGTCTTTGATTTTACTAAATAAAACATTTGCTAATGTTTATTTATTAAAGTAGAGCTTCACAAATAATTAATTTAAGCAGTATTTATAAATTATTTTGAATTGTTTGAAAAAATTTACAACAATTATGAATGATTATATATAATTAATATCAATAAATTGTATATAAAGCATATTTTTTTAATTAAAGAAATAATAATAATCAGAAGTAGAACTATATTGAATTGACTGACATATTAAGAATATGGAAGTTAAATAATTAAAGAAGAAATCAGCAAACTCTCTGGGTTCTTTCTATTGTTTGATAGATTTAATAAATATCTAAGCACCCAACAAGCCAGAGAAAACTAGAGTAAAATACAATCTAAATAAATTGAATATTTTTAAGCCTACTTAAAACAGTTCTTCAAATCTATTCATAACACACATGAGATTTCTTCCATAAATTGTGATACTATAGATACATTACAGCAATAGGAAAAGTCAGACCATTCTTAAAATGATTACTTCAAAAACTTTCACTAAGAAGTTAAGCCTGAAAGAAGAAAAAGCTAGCTTTCTTTATTGGATAAGCATGATGAAGTCAATTCATATTATATTTCTAGGAATATATCTAATTTTGAGACTGAGATTGGATCTCCAAAAGGAAGTATTATTTTTGCACAATCATAAAGAAAGAATGTTGCTAGCGTAAAATAATTTTTGAATTTAAAGTATAAATTAATAAAATAAAAATAGAATAATCAGTCTAAATCAATCATAAATAGTAGCATTTTAAATGGAGCTATTTCACCTCATCATTCAAGAAATGTATCGCTGCATAATAAAAGATAAATTAATTTCAGTCTAGATATGCTTAAGCCATTTTCTGTAAAGAGCTGTAAACAATAATTAATTGAAGAAAGAAATAAATTAAAGGAAAAAATGGGAGTCGAACTAGAGGTTAAACTAAAAAAGAGCTAAGATTTGTATGTGAGTTTAAAAGAAGAAATGTCAAATTAAATTAAGCAAAAAAAGTAAAACAATATTTGTATAGTTGACAAAGACGAAGAACCAGCTAATTTTACATTTTAGTTAAACAAATAATATAATTTGTGTGATAAGTAACTAAAACAAGAGTCTATTAATAGCAAGCTTCATAATGAGGCATCGCTTCTTCAAAATAACAAGTATTTCAGAAAGAAATATAAAAGATAAGGTAAATAAATAAATAATTGTTTTTTTATAACTTTAATAATGTAATTAATTATTTCAGATGCATAAGAATTCATGAAAAGAGATCTAGAGCGCATAAAAGATTCTAATGACTTAATATAAATAAAACAAATGGAGGATTAACACACACATTTAATATCTGTAAGAGAAGAATCCTTAAAATGCACTAGCTAAAGAGATGATAAGAAACCTGAGTGGGATCCGAGCACAAATAAATATGAAAATAGGTAAGAAAAGAAAGCTTTATTTGATAAACACAAAAAGATAATAACAGAATGGTACATCAAAAGCAAATATAGAGGAAAAATAAAAGAATAAATAACAATTGAAAAAAAGTATCCTTACATGTCAAACTAGTAATACCTTTATAATAACTTGTACAATGTTTAAGACTTGTATCCTTTAGATCCATATCAAGATAAAGATGTACTAATACAAAACGAGAAAAAAGACCAAAAGCTAATCAAGCTGATAAATTATAAAGAAAGGTTAGTACATGCTCCAATTATCAAAGAGTTAGCATAGTAAATTAAAATAATTTTTTTAATCAATTTATTAAATTGGTTCAAATAAATGAATCTTTATTTTATTTAATTTTATCCTATCAAAAGAAAGCTTAAGCAAAACCACCAAAGAGTTCCTCTTTTAATAAGCGATGCTTTTATGAAAGCAGAAAAAAAGCAGAATATACTTCATATTTGACAAAAAATGAATGCAACATTTTAATATTTCAATAAAAAACACTTCAAATATTTTGTTAAGGAAAATAAATCACTCATTTTAATAAAACCTTCTAAAAAAGCTAAAAAAAATAAACAATTAACTCATTTCAATACAGATTTTAATAATTCCTATTTTATGTATAAGGATTAGAAGACTAAGGTCTTATTTATTTGTTAGATGAAATAATATTTCTTAATTTTTTAAATTCCTTTTCTTTCATTTATTGTGCATGAATTTCTAATTACCTTCTCATTTCTTACTCTCTTTCTTTAAATTACCTAATTATTTTTTTATTTTAAAACATTTTCTCTAAAAAGTTAATAAATTTAGTTGCTTTCTTCAAATAATAAAATTAACTAAAAATTAAGACATTCTACATAATATTTTAATCCTTTAGTAAATGAGCTTTAGCTAGCTAAATAAATAATAAGTTTATTAATAAAAGTGTATTTTAATTATTTCATATTTATTTTTATTCTAAATTAGATATTTTTGAAATACTAAAAATTATTTTTATAAATGAATCAATAAATGAATTAAGAAAGAAAGATTACTCTCTAATTTCAACTCTCTCCTTTTTTTGTTAAATATTTTATTCAAATTAAATTAGCTTTTTTCTTCGAGCTCTTTCAACCTATTTTATGTTTTCTTACTGATTAGCTGATTTAATTAGACGATTCTTCCTAAAATAATAAAGAGAAGCTGTTTTATTTTAGATGCTCTATAAATATTTGATATTATCCATTTCTATCTGCTCTATGATCTTCTTCTTCTTTTCTTGATCTAATTTTTCTTTTTGTTTTAAGTTATGCTAGATCAAAAGCCTCTTTTGCTCATAATCTGACAGTTTAATTGTTTTATTTTAACTTATGACTAATTATGCCTTTTCTTCGTCTTCTTTAATTTTTTATGCAATTCTTTTTTCCTTCTCTTCTTACATTTTTTAAGCCTATTACCTAGCTAATTCAACCTATTTTTGCTTATCTTCAAATTTAATACTGTGTTGCATTTGCTTTAATTAGAATATTTCGAATGTCATTTGATCATCTGCTTCTAATTTATCTACATATTAATTTATTTTATCAACTTTTTCAATATGCTTTTGAAGCTTTTGCTGAGATACTTATTATTCCTTTAGTTAAGTTTACTCTTTTTTCCACTCTAAAAACTTTTACTTGTCTTCCATTATTTCATTTAAAATAAATTCCTCCAATCTCATCTTATCTTAAAGCTTCATTTATCTCCATTCTTCTTAAAACTGTGCATTCCACTAAATTTATTCAAAAACAGTTTAAAGTAAACCATTTAAATAAAAAATTAGCTTCTAACAAATAAATAATTTATGAAATACTCTTGTCATTTCTATTTTCTTATCCCTTTTTTTTGATTTCTCTTAGAGAATTGCAAGCTCTTCAGCTTTCTTACTATTTATTTTCTTAAAAATGATAAAAATAAAGCTATTAATTTGAAAAACTTATTTACATCAAATTTATGACTATATTCTTATTCTAAAAGGTTTTTTCTTTCTTAGACAGCTTAGAATTATGAATCTATTAAACTTTAAGTTTACTATTAATCTTTCTTTCTTTTTAAGTCTATCTCTCTTAATCTCTTCCTTTCTTCTTCCTCTAGCTTTTATTTTTTTTCATCTTCTGCTCTTAGCTATTTTACTTCATCTTCAAAGAGTTTTTTATTTATTTTTTATAACTCTTTCTATTATTATTTTTCTTCTTCCAACTCCTTTCTTGTTTTGTTATATAACTCAATTTGCTTGGCTCTCTCGTTCCTTTCTAATTCTTTTCTCTTTTCTTCATCTTCTTATCTCTATTACTTCAATATCTAATTTTTTATTAAATACATTTTAAAACAATAAAATAAAATTTATTTTAGGTATTAATTAATTATAATAACCTCCTACTATTGCTTCTACTTTTAGACCATTTCACTTTTTTACTCTGATATAACTTATTCTATCTTCTTGTTATGTGTATTGGCCAGTTTTGTCTTTTCTTTTTCTATCTATTTTCTTTCCTAAATATAAAAAAGAAGGTTATTTCTTAAATGAATAACAAACAACTTTTTATTCACTTTTTCTCTTTTTTGAAACTCCTTTTCTTCCTCTATAGCTCTTTGTTTAATTTTCTCATGTAATTTATCAAGCTCCTTCTCTTTTTCTTCTATCATCTTTTCCTTTTCTAGCATTAAGTTTCTTCTATTGATTTGGCTTTATTTAAGTAGATGTTGCTAATTTTTAATGGCCTTTTCTTCCTTCTTCTTATCCTTTTTTTGTAAAGGAATAATATTTTTCAGATTTGAAAAAGCTTAAATTATTCTATATTACTGCAGCATCAGTAATTTTTTTCCTTTTTAAGTAAACAGCTTATTCATATTTTTTTTTTACTTCCAAAATATGATCTTAATCTCCTGTAAGGATAGCATCTTAAAGTTCAATATAAAAGAGTTCAGCATCATCAAGCTTATCTTCATCTTCATTTTAATTCTCTTAATCCTCAATTTTCTTTTTCGAAGATCCACTTTAAATTTTATGCTCCAATTTTTTAGTACTTGTTTATTATATTTTTTATGATTGCTAATCATTCATCTATTATGATGGCTAGATAGTTATATCTTCAGCTTACTAATCAATTATTTTTTATTAACCTTCCTTTGCTACATTTTTATCGACACTTTTCGTATCTTCATTTATCTCTGCACTCTCTTCTTCTATCACTTATTGTGATATTTAACTCATAAAGCAATATTTTTTTCAATATTTATTTCGAATAGAATTTAGAATGAACTGAACAAAAATCAAATTACTTTGCTATGAATCTATAACTTTTTACAGTCAATCAATATATCATTATAAAAATAATTGAAACCTTAAAAATAATACAGATATAAACTAAATAGAATATATTTATTATTGATTGTACAGAATAATAATAATTTTTTTTGATTCATAAATTAAATTAATATCTAATTTTTATTTGATTAATATCATTTTTCATAAATTTAGTACAGTTCTCATAAACTTAGTATTCTATGTCAATAATGCAGTAGATTTTTTTAATATAAGCTCTTGGTAGTCATATTCAAACAGAGTGAATGCATTGTAAGAGGGTGAGTAGTATTTAGACAAAAAGCTAATTCTGTTATTATAAAAACTTATTAAAAAAAGAAAATATAAAAAAATAATAATTACATTTCGTCACTTATTTTAAATGTTTATGCAACATTTATACATTTATTAATGCACTTATAGAGATATTGCTTTGAAATATTTTGGAAACCACTAATCATAACAGGATTATGATTATATTCAAATAATTCTGGTTGTGCAAATCTAACATTTCCATCTATAAAAATATAACTATATCTACCCTTCTGATTATACTTAAAAAAGGTGCTCTCACAAGTTATAATAAATTCCTTTTATTCAAAAAATATTTTATTATATTTTATTATTTAAAATAAATAATTTACTTAAGCTTTCTTAACTTAACTGGATTTGAAATCATTTTCATTAGCCATTTAATTGTTAGCCTTTTTGCCAGAGTTTCTTACAGAATCAGAATTTCTAAAATGTTTATTGGTCATATTTATATTATCTAAATCTCCTAAGAGCTTATAGCAGTTCATTAGTTCATCAAAAGCTGAGAGCCAATTTAAAAAAGGATCATAGTCTCTAGACTCTTTAATTAGATCTCCTCTAGAGTTAGTAAGTTGCAGATATTTATCAACCATATTGGATATATCTCTATCTTCTCTCATTTATTAATAAACCTAGAGCTTATCATTTAGGATAAAAGTCTTTGCAGCACTCAAAAAGTGGCTCATGCAAAGATAAATATTATTTTAATAGCTTTCAATAAACATTTTTAGGCCGTCTATGATACTTTAATCAGATACATTATTCATGCTATCATTAGTATTATAAGCTGAGAACTAACTATTAACTAATTCTTTTAATATTCCCTATATTTGTTAATCGCTGTATCCAAACACAACTAATTCTTATTTAATCTTCTTTCTCTCAATTTCACTTTTTTTAGAAGCAATATATTTAGCCATTAATTCGAATACAATATTCTCATCTTTTAGATTCTATTTTGTTTTAATTAAAAAGTTAATTTAATTTATATTTTAAGTTCAAGCTTTAAAATTTATTTATAAAAATTGTTGAAATTAATTTATAAAAAATGAAATTAAAAATCAAAATATGATATTTACTTTACAAAATATAATTTAAGATAAGTTGAATTAACTAGATATTTGTTAAATTAAATTAATCATTATTATGAATTCCTTCTTAAATAAAGTAAGACGGATAAGTTTCATATTATTTAATTATTTGTTTAAATATTTGTCTTATTTTTAAAGAAAAGATTTTAGGATAATTTTCAATTAAAAAATTTCTAAAAAAATGGTTTTTTTATAAATTAGCTTAATATTTTAAGTAGAAACTATTAATAAATGTTCATTATTTGATTTTTCATTTATTCCAATATGCTTTTTAAAAATTAATTATTTAATAAAATACTTAAAGGTTAATTAATTTTCATTATAAAATTCAAAAATCATTCACAGATAAAATTATATTTAGATTTTTATTTTAATTCTTGATTAAAAATTAAATTTACCTTTAGGAATGCAATAATTTCTTATTATCTGTTATCGAGAGGAATCAGGAATCTAACGAAGTATTCTATAATATAGTCGTAGGTGTCTAGTATATTTTGGCTTCTTACGATAAAGTTGGATTTAAGTAAACAAAATGATATTTTTGCATTAAATTCGCAGATTATTGATGAGTTACTTGATTTTTCTCTGTTTTCATAAGCAAGCTTGGAAGTTTATTGCAAATGAGAGAAAACATTAATCCACAAAGATTAATCTAAGGTTTAGTCTCTGTTTAAATAAGCAAGAATCATTAATACTTATGTTTCGTATTTATCTTCCTTTAATTGACCCAAAATATTTCCTAATTCATCATAAATGTTACCTTCGAGTGTTGAACCATGAAATAGTTTTCTGTAATTATCAAGAGGAGATTCATAAAAATCAATAAAGTTATTTTCGTAATTTGGGTAATATTGTTCTATGCTATCGTATAGTAAACCTTTGATAACTAAGAATCTTTTTATGACTTCGTGAACATATAAGTACTATTTATTAAATAAGTTTGATTATTATACTATAATTTATTTTTAATTTACTTTTAAGGTTGCCCAAACATATTCATACCATTGATTTTTAGACATTAAATTCTTTTGAATTTAATTTTTATTAGAGCTCAAGTACGAAAAATAAAGCACTTCTCCTATTGTGTTTTTCTCCTAAAAGATTTTTGTCATAAAAAAAATTAAAATAACTATAAAAATATATTTATTTATTTAATCATTTACCTGTGATGATAACTAAGCTTAGCTCAAAGAAAGAAGCCAATTTTAATTTCCAACTTGATAATCAAAAATAAATTCTGGGTTAAAACCATTCTTTTTGTAGTGACTGATTCTGTCTTTTAGAACTTCAGAGTAAGTAAAGTTATTTAAAATATCAACTAAGAAATTATTTTTGAGCTCATTTTAAATTATAAAAGTTTATAAATTATTTGGGTTGTTTGAGTCTGACAATAAGAAATCATGGTAAGGAAAAACTGAATCAATTAATGCCAAAGGAAGGTTCATTTTTTGATCTTTCATAAAACGGAAAGCACTTTCTTTTTAGCCTTGCTTAAGCAATGTAAATACAGTTGTAAGTTTTTCGTTTTCATGTTTATTATTAGCCCAAAATTCAATTTACATTTTATCATTTTAGTCTCTTTTGTGATTGACTGTCTAAGGATCAAACGCTTCTTATGTTAAACAGTTGCTTTATATCCATTTAATAACTTTTGAAAATCTTTAAAGATGATTATCATAATAAATCAAATCTTATATGATTTCTAAATCTGAGTAACTCCTTGGAGCAAGCATTCCCTTAGATTTTTCCAGCGAAATTACTTCGTTATTATTTATTTAATTAGAGAATAAAAAGTTAGGCATTTTATTGTGGTCATAGCTTTGTGTCTACATTCTTTATTTGTCTGATTTATTATACCATGTCTAATAAAACTCAAAATAAAATATAGATTTTTCCATTCTATCATG